>NC_137943.1:32428570-33123570 GCF_963969265.1 Rhamphochromis sp. 'chilingali'
TCGGGGAGGGTAAGAACTGAAAATATGAAATAAACACACGTAAGCTAAGACTCTCTAAAAAAAAAAAAAAAATAGCATTTGTTCGGCTTTTCATTTCGCCATTTGTTGATTCACTTGAAGAGCAAGTAACGTAATATTGGTCAAGTGATCAGTTTGATATTGTGACCAAGTGGTCGGCGGGGTTATGAACAAAATAAATAAACTTGACAACGCCACCTAGGGGAATTACACCCCCAGGAAATATATTTAAGAAAAATAAATAAAAGGAATAAAAGAAGACCGCACAGATTCAAGGATGCACACTGAGGCAGGTTGGCTTCCAATATTAAAACAGTTTTATTTATAGAAATAAATAAAATATTATAAATAATATTTTATAAATAAAATATTAAAAGTCAAGATGTAGCGTCATTATTGACAGTGTCCTACAGTAAAAATAAACAATCGTGGAACTTGGACTTACCAGCAGCCGTGGAACCAAAAGAAAATCACACCAAAAGAATCACTGCAGACCACCCAGTGCTGTACAAAAGAAAGTGTGAAAACGACCCACCACCTGAGGTCCCAGGGCCACTGGCTCGTCCTCCTTCACTGAAATAAAACACAGAAAAGTATGTTAAAAGAATAAAAGGACACTGAGCATCAGGCTCGCTACAAATCATAAAAAGACTAAAACACACTTTAATAACTTTAATAAAAGAAATCACACACACACACGGGAAAGGCTTATTCCCCACGGGTCAAACTACCACTCGTGCTGGTAATAATTATTCTCAGGCGTAGGCCGGTCTGGCTCCCCACCGGCTGAGACCGGCCACCCAGGCGATTTAGAGTCCCAGCACGACACTCGGGCAGAGAATCACTTCAGTAGTGATGGGCAGATGAAGCCCCATGAAGCACTGAAGCTTTTCATCCAGTTGGTTCACCCCAACGCGAAGCTTCATGAAGCTTCATTTGCTCTAGCAGGACACCTACTGGACGTAAAAATAATAGCTGGCATGAATTTGAAGAGTGTGGCATTTTGCACACAGCCTGTAAATGTCAACAACAAAAGGAGTGTGTAAAACATGTATATTGTAGTGATGGCAGTATACTGTGTATATTTATACTGGCAGTATGGAAAATGATTATTTGGAAATGCTTAAAATGCAAATGATCATTTACTGTGAGGTGAGGTGTGGTTGGGGTGTGGACAGTGGTTGTGCGGTTGTAACGTTGAGGTATGGACAGCTACACAGTCCTGCCTGTTCACATTTTATTCTGTAAAAACTAAATTTTCACTGCTTTTATGACCTTTTTAGTGGGGAGAACATAGCTAGGATTTAATGATTTAACAAATCTTTTGAATCCTTTGTCCTCCACAATGCTAAATGGCTGGGAGTCCTCAATCACCATGCTGACCAGGTCTTCATCTATTTGAGATTGTTCTCCTGAGGAAAGACAATAAAGATAAAGCACAAATATAAATATCACACATGTAACTTATTACAGTTGTATAATATTGTTATATCATTTAGTAACATTACTGCATCCTATATTATCATTGCATTTGATGGCTCACCTGGTCTTGCTCCACAATCGGTGTTCCCCTTATTCTCATGCAAAGCTCTGTAGTGCCTAAGCATGGATGAGGTGTTGTTGTTATATCCCAGCTCCCTGGCACATAGCAAACACTTCACCTTGTACAAAAGTCAAGACAGCTCAACATAAATTGTATTGCAGCATCAGTATCATGAAAATACATCTTCTGTAGAAATTTACATACCTTGTTGGGAGGAATAAGATCAAAATGTTCCCACACAGGGGAGGACATCCTCCTCTTCTTAGCTGGCTCCATTCTCTCCTGACTTTCTCTCCTCACTCTCATAAACCTCCAAACGGTCTCCAAACTCTCACTAACCGCAACTCTCCATCAAACACCCACATTTTTTGAATGAAGTCTGAGGGTTTATATCGCTGTCACATCTCGCGGCAAAGTTCGAACCACTTCATGAACCAGTCACGTGGTACAGCCGGGCAGCGAGGCTTCGGACGTCATCATTTTCAGCTCCTCCCATAAATGAAGCAAGCCTCGATACGCGCTTCGCGGAAACGCCCCCTCCATTACTCGACACACGCTCCGAAGCCTCGATACAGAACGTCCCATCACTACACTTCAGCCCGATCACAGAAGTGTGGGTACGAGCAACAGTCCAGGGTAAAATAGAACACCAGGCGAACCCAAAAAAAAGGTAAGCCTACTTAATAAAAACAAGATAAGACAAAACAAGACAAGACAGCAGACTCCACCAAGGAGGAGTTCACAACAGCAACTGAGAAGGCAGTCCACTCTTCCAATTTAGGTTGGACAATTTACCATGGAGAGGTGAGTACAGCAGTGAACCCCCAGGACCGGAGGCACTATACTCTCATTGGTGGAGATACCACGAACACCTCTCTCCGCAATGGCAGAATTAAACAGACTGCTGCGCTGTAGCTGTCGTATAATCGGCTCTTGCTGATCAGTCCGTCGCAGTACGCCAGCATTTACTGCTGTATCGTACCAGAAGCTCGGGAGAAATTAATCCAACAAGACATCGGCTTAGCTTTATACAGGCTAGCGCCACCCTGCAATCAATGTGCAGGTGGGTTCCCAATTAACCCGATCACCTGATACAAGGAGCGAGTGCAGTGGAAAGAGAGCGAGGGTGGTAGAGCGAGCGAGAGAGAGAGAGAATGAGAGAAGAAAAACAACGGAAGGCGAGTAGCCCATCTGGCTACAATATCAATCTTTCGTGAGTCACCGTCATATTTACATTATTTGTACGGTACGAATGATTTGCTTTGGTACCTGCTCAAACTTAAGCTCTCCTTAGTATGGCTGGCTCCGTTTCTCCAACAGTGCACTCACAGGCAGCAGCTGCCCTGCCCCCTCGCTCAGTCGCTTAGTGCCTGAGCTCGGATCATACCAATATCAGGGGGGATTCACGCACAGTCGTAAATTCCCACAGTGTGCACTATGTGCTTCGAATATTGTGTGTACTTTTTGTTTTATACAGTTGTCAGCCAAGCATCTAACTATGAAAAAATTACACTCCAAAAGACCCCGGGCTTCTGACAAAACAACCCGGGCTTAAGCCCAGTAAGCCTCCCCCACGCTCCGCCCCTGCTTGAACATCCGATGACCTGTATAGTGCACTCTATGTAATATTTTGTATTGAATTAATTGAAGACTGGGATTTCTGATTAGATGAAAGGTTTGTAAGCAAGTCTGAGACCAGAAGTTTTGGTCTAAGTTAGCTGATAAATCCGCTTCCCATTTTGCAATAGGAAGTGATACTGATTCATCTGTTTTAGAAAGCATTCTGTATATTTTGGAAAGTAATTTGGGGGTTTTAAGAGTAAGAAATTGAACCACACTTGGTGGTGTTTGTAGTTCAACTTGACCCGGTTTAAATTTCTTTTTTACTATGGATTTAATTTGTTGATATTCTAAAAATCTTTTCTTGTTGATCCCATATTGTGTAACTAGTCCGTCAAATGAAATAAATTCTGTTCCTTCTAGTATATGTTCTAAATATTTGATTCCTTTACCACTCCAATCTGAAAAGTTTATCATATTATTGTTTTGTAATATGTCAGGGTTGTTCCAGATAGGTGTACGTTTGCATGGGATTAATGAAGACTCCGTGAATTTTAGAAACTCCCACCATGCTGTCAGAGAAGAGCTGATGTTGACGCTTTTAAAGCATTCATGTCGTTGGATGTTTGAGCTGATAAATGGTAGATCTGAAATCTCTAGATTATTGCAAAGTGCTTGTTCTACATCTAGCCAAGGTTCATCTAAGACGGTATGTTTTAGCCATCCTGAGATAAACTGAAGCCTGTTGGCTAAGAAGTAGTGCTGAAAGTTAGGTAGTTCTAATCCTCCTTTATCCTTGGTCTTTTGTAGTGTTTTTAAGCTTATACGTGGGGGTTTATTTTTCCAAAGCAATTTGGACATACATGAATCTAGAGATCTGAACCAATCTTGTGGCGGTTTAGTTGGGATCATTGAGAATAAATCTTTTTTTTTTGGTAAGACCATTTTTATAGCGGCAACCCTTCCCATGAGTGATATGGGTAGACATTTCCACCTAGCCAGATCACCTTCTACCTTCTTTAAAAGTGGGATGTGGTTTAATTTAGTTAGATCTGCAAGCTTGGGAGAAACATTAATACCTAAATATTTTACATTTCCCGATTGCAGTGGTGTTGAAGAGGAAGTATGGAGGGAGCAATTAATCGGTAGGACTGTAGATTTTGACCAGTTAATTGAGTAATCTGATATTCTTGCAAAAGAGTTTATCAATTCAATCACCACAGAGATATTGGTTTGTGAATTTTGGAGAAAGAGTAACACATCATCCGCATAAAGGCTGATTTTATGTTCCACGTTCTTGCATTTTATGCCCTTAATTACTGAATTCTGTCTAATTGCTGCTGCTAGTGGTTCAATAAAAATTGCAAACAGTGAAGGGGAGAGTGGGCATCCCTGCCTGGTGCCCCTCAAGAGACAGAAGCTGGAGGATGTCTGGTCATTTGTTCTGACACAAGCTGTTGGGGAATTATATAATATTTTTAACCAGTTTATGAAAGAGGATCCAAAACCAAATTTGTGTAAAGTTGCAAATAGAAATTTCCAGTTAACTCTGTCAAATGCTTTTTCTGCGTCTAAAGAGAATATTGTAGTTTCTAGGTTTTTACTGTATGAGTAGTCCATCAAATTAAGTAATCTACGTGTATTTGTTGATGAGTGCCTACCTTTTATGAAACCAGTTTGGTCAGGATGAATTAAGAGGGGGGTTATTTTCTCCAGTCTTTTTGAGAGAGCTTTGCAGATTATTTTAAGGTCTACATTTATAAGGGATATTGGACGATAGCTTGAGGGATATACAGGGTCTTTGCCTGGTTTTAGCAGGAGATTAATGTTTGCAGAATTCATATTTGATGGAAGTCTGCCCTTTTCTTTGATTTCCAACAACGTTCTGTAGAAAACTGGTGCTAGAATCGACCAGAATTCTTTGTAGAATTCTGCAGGAAAGCCGTCTGGACCTGGAGCCTTATTATTGGGCATACTTATCAGGGCTTCCTGGAGTTCACCTGGTGTCAGTGGTGAATCCAGTGCCATTGCTTGAGTGTCTAATAATTTTGGAAGAGTTATGTTGTCCAAAAACTGATCAATTTCTTTTTTAGATGGGTTTATTTGTGGTGAATACAACGTGTTATAGAAATCCCTGAAAATGTTGTTTATTTGTCTCGGGTCATATATTGTGTTCCCAGATGAATCTTGAACAGCACATATAGTTGTTTTTTCTTTATTTATTTTTAGCTGGTTTGCTAGAAATTGACCGGATTTATTACCATGTTCATAATTTTGTAAGCGTAGTCTTTGTACTAAGAATTTTGTTTTTTTTATCAATTATCTCATTTAATTCTAGTTTTGTTTTGCGTATTTTGTTCAATGTTTCCTGATCTTGGTGGGACGCGTAGGCTTCTTCTAGTGATTTGATGTTTTTTTTCTAATTCCTGAATATTTTTGTTTTCTTTTTTCTTTTTATGTGATGAGAAAGAAATTATTTTACCTCTCATCACAGCTTTCCCTGCTTCCCATAGAACAGAAGCTGATGTTTCGGGAGTGTCATTATAGTCTAAATATGAAGTCCACTCTTTTTTAAAATATTTAATAAAGTCTTCATCTTTAAGTAGTGATGTATTAAATCTCCAGTTTTTACTTGGCGTAGTATTATTCTTGTGCATTAGTTTTAAAGATACAGGAGCATGATCGCTGACAGCTATAGGGTGAATCTCAGTGTCTGAAATGTCACTCAGCAGTGAGCTGCTGACCAAAAAATAATCCAGATGAGAGTAGGAGTGATGGACATGTGAGAAAAAAGTATATTCCTTACTGGTGGGGTGAAGGGAGCGCCATGCATCGCAAAGACCAAAGTCGCTCATATACTGTTTGATTATATTTGTGGACTGCCAATTACGCTGAGTTCCCGCTGTATTGAGCCTATCCATGTCTTCATTTAGTCCAAGGTTGAGGTCGCCTCCAAGAACAAGTGTGCCATCTAAGTGTTAAGAGAGTGCACTGAAAAAACCGTGAAAGAATGAGGGATCATCAACATTTGGACCATATACACTTGCAATACATAGCTTTTTATCAAGTATAGATAGTTTAATGATTAAGAATCTGCCCTCTGGATCTATAACTGTATCGAGTACTGTGAAATTAATATTTTTATGTATTAAAATTGCTACTCCCCTTTGTCTAGAATTATAACAAGCTGAGAACATATTAGGAAACTCAGGTGTTTTAAGTTCGTTCGAACCTCTAAGAGGTCTGTGGATCTCTTGTAAAAGGACAACATCTGCCTGTAGTTTTTTGAGTTGGTTAAATATTTTTAACCTCTTTTCTCTGGAGCCAGCTCCATTTATATTCCATGTAATGAACCTCAGTGTACCCATAGATGTTTGTGTATAGGGATGTATGCTGTGTGCGTCGCTTAGACAGGTGGAGAGAATACGTCACTTGTTCATAAATAAAAAGAAGGAGAGAGAGAAAAAATGTGTGGCGAGATGCTCCCTGAGTCTGACTATGTGTTTGCATAGTTACTAATATGAGTAGGCTTGGCTTAAGTGTGTGTATCCTAAACGACTGTGTGCGCTGTCTGACTGAAGTAAATGTGCTGCCGTTGAGCGCATGGTGTGTATGTGTCGAAATAAAGGGTGTTGTTTGTGGATGAGTGTCGAAGCAGGTGATCGAGGCAGTGAAAGGAATAAAGAAAGAAACCAAGGACAGGGGTGAGCAGCATAAAAGCAAGAGGGGGAAAAGAGAGAGAGAAAAAAAACGAGAAGAAAAAAAAACAAACAAAACGTAAACATTCCAATTAAATCACTGACGGAGAGTGACGGTGTTAATTCTGCTATGAAAGCACACTTTAAGATGCGATTTGATACTAGTAAGTTAAACAGATGTTAATGCAAGTTAGTGTGAGTGGATAGGGAAATGGTGTAGCTGATTCTTATCTGGTGTGAGGTTAATACAGCCACGGAGTGATGTTGGGGTCGCGGTGGAGCTGTCCGTCCACGTACAGCCGGTCCACAGCGATGACAGCGCGGGAGCCCTTCTGGATGAAGCCGCGTCGGATTGGGAAGAGGACCCTGCGTCGTTCCAAGATCTCTTTGGGGAACTGGTCGTTCACGCTGAAGTCCGTTCCTTTTAATTCCCTGCCGCGGCTTTTCACCTGTTGTTTTTGTTTGAAGTGGCCGAATTTGGCCACGATAGGACGTGGTCTCCCGGCCGTAGCCCGAATGGGGCCGAGGCGATGTACCCGATCGAAGACGATGTTCTTCACAGTGTCCTCCGGCAGCTTCAGGTGGATTTTGATGAAGCTTTTTACCGTGGTCTCCGCGTCCTCTCCAGCGGCTTCTGGAATACCAGAAAATACCAGATTATCACGCATGCTACGAGCTTGTAGATCAATAACTGTTTCTTTTATTTTTTTATTTTCTCTATTGAGCTGGGTAACATTTTCTGTGAGACATTTCACCGACTCCCTTAGCGTGGCATTTTCAGCAGCAAGCGTTTCCACCTGCTGCTGGCTGTACTCCAGGGATTCTCGCAAGCATTTAAATTCTCGGTGAAGAATCTCCACCAAGGACAGCCTTGCGTCGAAACTGGACAATCGCTTGTCGATTGACTCCAGTATGTCGGCAATATCTTTGCCGGCTGGCGATGTTGAGCCGGGGGAATCTGCCGGGCGTTGTCTTTTCGACGACGGCGTCTCAGCTTTGGCCGGGGAAGCTGCACACTGGGCCTTCTTCATCACGAGATCCTGAAAGCACTGATCAATATAATCTTGGAGAGTCTCTAAACTCTCCCCGTTGTTCTCCAGGGTGTTGGAGATTATTTAGACAAATATTGTTAGTTATAAGACAATTGATAAGTGTATTTGGTAATAGGGGGAGACCGGGGATAGTTGTAACGTGGGTCAGTTGTAACACTTCCAATTTCTCCAATCAGGGCTAAGTTTCAAATGATGTGACTCATCTTGTGCATGCCCAATTCAGTTCTGCTATCACATGTGAAAAATCAGCACATTTTGTCAAACACAGACAATTTAACATCAAAAAAAGTAAGTTTTTCTACTTTATTTCAATTTCTAATAGCATTATCTGCTTTGCAGTTAAACTCATCAAACTTAAATTATGTTATTTGTATGTCTATGGGGATATATTCTGTGTAAGTCTTTAGTGCTAATGTTTTAGCCGTTGGCTGTAATGTTAGCTAGTTCATGGCTATAGGAGTCTGGGTCAGTTGTAACAGCAACAGTCTGGGTTAGTTGTAACAATAATGCAGATGTTACAACTTACCACACTATTACTTTAACTTATATTAAACAAGTTGGGGCAACGACATCAGCAGAGAGAGGTTCACTGGTCGCTTTTGTATATGCGGTTAATGCCATTGGCAACACAATTCCTCCACTGTTTGTGTTCCCACACATACATTATGCAGACCACTGTGTCAGAGATGGACCAGTAGGAAGTACTGGTAGTGGAAATAAATCAGGATGGGTGCAAGAAACAGATTTCCTCATCTTTCTGAAGCACTTTGCAAACCACACCAAGGTAAGCCATGATAAAAAGTAATGGAATTGCGATGCTGGTGAACAACTACATTTTTTCAGCTTCATTGTTATGTTCAAAATTGGTGCAAGAGTTGTCGGTTATAATGCCCACTGAGCCAATGAGGCCAAACTCAAGGAAGACCAACCAAAATTAATGAAATATTCAGTTGCAGAAAATTCCATAATTTGTCTTTTTTGGGGGGTTGGAATATGTTCAAAAGCTGGATTTCTGCATTCTGTCACACACACACATAATTACATAAATGGCTCTAAGTGCATTCATGTGTTGAATAAACAAAGATTACATGTTAATGTTTTGTTAGTACCCTTATTTCATTGTGTTACATTTCACCCCAGGATATGTTACAACTAACCCAGACTAGGGGGTTAATTGTAACATTTCACTCTTCGTGTTTGAGACCATACCATGCAATGAGTAATTGTGCTGCAGAGAAAATAGCTGCACTATTTAATAGCAGAGACATGTAAATACTTTGCATTACATTTTGAATCCACTACCTTAAAAGAGCTCCAATTTACAGACAGAAATGTCAAAAATGTTACAACTATCCCCGGTCTCCCCTACTGAAGCTTAAATGAATTTGTTCAAATCTAAACTACCATTTGCTTTAATTTTCCGCCAACAGTCTCCGGCGTCTGACGTCAGTTACAACATGAGTCGCTTACCTTGTCCGTCACTTGTCCTTTTTTCAGACTAAAATCAAATTAACAGACTAAAATCAAAGCATTCTTTGATTTTAGTCTGTTAGCCCACAAGCTGAGTTTTTATCAGAGTCCTGCATGAGTCAGTGTTATTTCACTGACACATCACAGTTTTACACACCTGTTCTGTATGACTTTGTCTCAGGTTTGCGGTGATATCCAGCACTCTGAGCTGATGGCAGATCTGGTCAGTCCACAGTAGCTTCAACCACTAAATTATCTCTAACACATCACCAAACCAAAGTCTTCCTGCTAAGAGTACATCAAAGGTGAAAAGCGAGCCTAGAATGTCATCATTTCTGCTCTCCTCTTTCTTCTTCTTCTACTTCTGGACCGCACACATCTGTCGCTGCCCTACTCAGGTCGATCTAATGAAAATCAGCCAGAAATAATAATCAGAAATCCAAATGTAGAATTTATAGTTCCCCATTGATGCAATTTGGTTATTAAATTTAAGAAGCAGTCTGTAATGCTCACCCCAGCATACTTGAAGCAGATCATCAAAGCATGCTGAACACTTTCTACCATTCCACATGTGCATTTTCTATCCAGGTACTCAACAGCACCAAACCATAATTGTGAATCCATGGCTTTGATCTGGTGAAAATCACCCTACCCCTACTGTTCATCTTTACACACAACAGATGGTGTTTCTGTATCTTATGACTGAATGAAAAGTAATGACAACCATTATTTTCAATCTTCCATTGCTTCTACCTGTTGTTTCTCTGTATTATTGTCGGATCTTTACCTTCGAATAAAGTGCCTTCAATATAAACTGCCTTGAGGTAACTTGTTGTAATTTGGTGTTTTATTAAGAAAATTGAACTATTGTGGCAGAAAAGTTGGATGCAAACCAAGACTAAAAGTCCTCAGGCAGGAGTCATAGCTGGGCTTTAGCATCTGGGTCACCCACTTTACCCAGGGAGCTAAACCAGCATCTCCAACAGGTGATTTGTTTGTCTGGCAGTTTCAGGCTGGGAAAGCTTGTTAAACTTTAACAAAACATTATTTGGCACCAACGTGAATGATTTGGGTCATGTTTATCACGTCTGAGTCAGGGAGCAAAGGTCACCTCCTTTATGCAGGATTTCACCTTATGCCAACAGGGGAAAAAATCACGAGTTCTTAAACAAGCTGTAGGTCATGTTACTACACACATTTCAATATGTAAGCATTTCATCATGTTTTAGAGTCTCAGAGTTATTTCAGCCTCATCTTCACATATTTTCACAAATATTCACATTATCTCCGAGATCCAGTTGTGAAATTTTTTCCCTCAGTGTAACCGATTGCAACACAACAAATGACTGACCAGTGATTAGTGTTTTACAGTGATTACGACAGAAAGCCTGTTTCTGCCACTGCTGCCAAGCATTTGCTCTTTTCAGCTTGTTCAATTGTGGAGGTTTTTACATTCTTTACCTTACAATATAAAGCACCTTGAGGCAACTGTTGTTTTTTGGCACTATATAAATGAATTGAACTGGTAGCAACTTTATGAATGAGAAAATGAAAACAAGTGTCAGTCAGCTGGTTCATGTCCAGCAGGTGGGGAGGAATCAGTGAGTCTGTTACTCCAGTTACTTACTGAGAGGTAAAGTTAAAGAAAACGAGTTTCCTTCATCGCACTAAACCTGCCCACTAAACATGACCCTGAATGAACCCATATGTAAAGGACTGTAGGTTTTAAGCAGGCTCAGGTAATGGCAACACAATAGATGAGGAAAGTGGGGGAACTCTGACGACATCTAGTGGACATCTTGAAGATGACGGGTCTGAACAGAGAGCAATGCAGGTCTGTGGAGAAGATTGCAGCACACTGTGAAATATGAACTATGAATAATATCTACATCTGTAATGATGTAATCAAAATAGGCTCCATGTAGTTTAAGTTCTGTTACTGTACTTATGAAGCAAACTGCACACACAGAGTTGGCAAACATTGAGTTTACTTGCATTTAGGCAAAATGATATAAACACTTATCATGAGCCAATATAGCACATTTAACTGCTTTTATTTAGCAGGGATTACACAATACACAAAATTAGTCACAAACATTTTAATCAAATCTTGCAACATGTTGCTAAGAATAACCAGGACAACCAGGTCAAAGCCATACTGAAGTATAACCTTCATTAACATAAATCACAAAGAAAAAATATTTAAATAAAAATTGTATACTTGTCTTGAACTTTTTTTAAATCTTTAGTCCTGTGTATTAAAACTTATTTATTGGCTGATAAAAAGGAATCACATCATGGTTGTTACAAGGAACAAGTGATGAAAAACTCATTTTCATGTTTGTTTTCTTCTATACTGAAGAAGAAATACAAGTTTCTGTGGTAAATATTAAAAGAGCATCCATGTTCAATAAATATTTGTGTCACCTTTAAAGACCAATAAAAAAAATATCAAGCTTAGAGAAACATAAAGTCAGGGCTGGAACAAACAACATAGAGTGCCCTTCACTGCTGTGGACAGGAAATGTACCGTGACTTGGAGCATGAGGTCATTTTCTACCTCGGGTGCTGCAGTGATTTGGTTTGTCACTCAGGTGGATCCTTAGATGAAAATTCAGTCCTGATTTCCAACTGAATCTTTCCCCACAGGAGCTACAAATATATGGTTTCTCACCTGTGTGGATCCTTCTGTGACTTTTCATAGTCGACAAGTCTCTAAACTCTTTCCTACAGACGTTGCAAGAATACGCTTTCTCACCGGTGTGGATTCTCAAATGAGTTTCTAGTCCTGATTTCTTACCAAATCTTTTCCCACATGTGCTACAGAAATACGGCTTCTCGCCTGTGTGGATTGTCACGTGACTTTCAAATCCGGATTTCTTATTAAATCTTTTCCCACAGGTGATGCAAAAATATGGCTTCTCGCCTGTGTGGATCCTTACGTGAGTTTCCAATCCTGATTTCCAAATGAATCTTTTCCCACAGGTGCTACAAGAATGTGGCTTCTCACTTGTGTGAACTCTCATGTGTCTCGTCAGGTTGGATTTACACTGAAAAGTTTTTCCACAAGTGTCACAGCTTACAGATTTTTTACTTGTATCAGTTTCACTCCGAGACTTATCTGTTCGGTTTTTGTGACGTCTCCTTTTCTTCAGCTCCGCATTTCTAGTTGATCCCGAGTCCACATGCTGGTTTTCTTCCTGTTCCTCAAGCTCTGGTTCAGGAAAGTTAAGAGCAAGGAGCTGGTCATCGTTTGGTTCTGATTCACTGAGGTCACTTTCCTCAAAACTAGAAGTCACCATAAAACTATTGATCTCCTGCTTCAGTACAATCTCCTCCAGCTCCTGACTGGTGCAGAGTTCCTCCTGTTCCTCTTTAATCTGTGGAGGATCTGGGTCCTCCTGGTCCAGACTTGAGTTCCTCTCCTGCTGATTGGCGACAAACTCCTCCTCCTTACAGGCAGTTTGCTGGTGGAGGTCTAAACGAACAATAAAAAAAATGTAATTATAGAAAAACACTTCTGAGAAGATAAAGTTTT
The DNA here is from genome assembly GCF_963969265.1 of Rhamphochromis sp. 'chilingali'. Lineage (NCBI taxonomy): Eukaryota > Metazoa > Chordata > Actinopteri > Cichliformes > Cichlidae > Rhamphochromis > Rhamphochromis sp. 'chilingali'. The sequence goes on from NC_137943.1 coordinate 32,441,450, forward strand.
AGTTAAAGTCTGTAATGAGGGCATGTTGCTCACATTTGCAGGTGAAATTAAAAGTGTGTAAAAATGAAGTTATTTGTGCACTCTGATGCAAATGAGAACTTGAGTTCTGACATTTTTCAGCAACATTAAGAGTAAAAAAAACCTTTCAAACAAAAAAGAACTCACTTATTACTGACTGACTGATGATCTATTTTGGAGTTGATCTCGAAACTGATCTACATCTTGATATTTTTCAAAATAATCTTCACTATTGGGGGTGGCTGTAGCTCAGGCGGTAGAGCAGATCATCTACTGATCGGTTCGATTCCCGGCTTCACCTAGTCTGCATTTCAAATATCCTTGGGCAAGATACTAACTCCAAGTTGCCTCAAGTTGCTCTTTGATCTGTGGAATGTGTGTCTGAATGTTGGTAGAAAGCACTAAGAAAAATGTGCTTGTGCGAATGGGAGTGAGTGGGTGAATGCACAAGTTTTGTAAAGCGCTTTGAGTGCTCAAGATTGAGTAGAAAAGCGCTATATAAGAACCAGTCCATTTAAAACTCCCTGTCATGTTTTCACGAATACACATTAAATAGATCTGACTGATACAAACTGTAGGTTTAATATTAATGTTAACACTTCAGAAAAGCGATTACAGTTTTACCGCTGGTCTGTAAATCTTTCTCAGGTTTCCAGATGTTATGCAGCTGTCTGAGCCGCTCTTCCCCGCTCCAGACGACGATGCCTTCATCCTCGTGTTTCACTACAAGCTGTTCTCCCTCTTGACTGATGCAGAGTTCCTCCTGTTCCTCTTTGATCTGTGGGGGATCTGTGTCCTCCTGGTCCAGATTGAAGTTCCTCTCCTGCTTCCAGACCTGCTGGCCAGCCAGATCTTCCTCCTCCTTACACTTCATGTTGATGTGGGACTTGAGGAACAAAGTAAAAAGAAAAAGATTAGACAGGTAAAGGTGCAGCCTCAGTCAGCAGGGCTGTACACTGTGAGCATGTTGCTCACATATGTGAGAGAGGTTTGTACAAATGTTTCAGAAGCACCATGTGACTCCCTCTCTTTGTTGGAAAGTCTTATTAATTCACTTTATAACTATTACTTTGAAGATAAATTTCTACCATCACAAAAATATTATGACCTCTTTAAAAACAAACAACGGCAACTACATGACTTAAATTCCATGTTTAGATGAAGGTAATGGTCAATGCCTTTTGACAGGGGAAAAACCTCCACACAGAAGAATCTTACTTGGCTGAATCATAAATTATTCACCATGATTAAAACTGCAGATGAGCAATAATCTGCATTTTATTTTAGCCAAAGAGGAATGTTTCTGTTTGTCTGTGATCTGACTTTTTCTGCTGGGTCCAAATTTCATTTTATCCTGTGTAAGTTTGTTTCTCTTCCTGTTAACCAGCAAAGTCAAAATCACCTTGATTCATTTAACTTTAATTCAATTATAAATGTAATCATTTTATTGAACAATTAATTTCATTTCAATGAAAAACAATTACTTAAAAGAAAGAGATTAAGTTGGAGAGAGACATGTGGCCATCTTTTAGTGAGTTAGACCCTGATTAAGGGGTATTTTTAAAAGTAAAGCCCATCTCTCAAAGTCCCTGCCGGCCTGCCTCCACCTCGGGAAGTCTGTGGGTGCAGACGGAGGTGAGGAGCACCACAGGCGGCAGAGAACTGTCTGTAGCCCCGGAGTGAGGCGTCGTGAACCGAAGCAGACAGCGAACTGTGGCACAGTGCAGAAAACCGAAGCTTTCCCTCCCTGTTTGGTTTTGATGTGTCTCATGAAAGTCTATTGTTAAAAGTTTACCTTTAAAAAAAACGGACGCACTTGTTTGATTAGCTGCTCTCTGATTTTAGCCTGTTAGCTTACAGACTGAGCTCAGATCGTTCCTGTGTTAGTTCATTGAGAACATCACAGTTTTACATACCTGCTGCGTGACTTCATCTCGGGTCTCCGGCTGATATACAGCAGTCTGAGCCAGTGGCGGATCTCATCATCCTGGACGACTGTTTTTAATGTTTTTAACCACGGAGATTTCTTCTGCATCATCAGTCTCTCATTGTTAAACTCTCCCAGAAACTGAAGACAGTTGTGCCATTTCCGCGCTTCTTCTTCTTCTATTGAGTAGACGGCAGACTACACATGTCCAAGGGTAATACTGTCCTCCTCAGGCCATTGGCATCAAGTCAAAGCCTTAAAGTCTGGTACTTTGCGCATGGTCATTTTTTACGAACAGCAGAATCACAAGACAAAGCGTGCCAATGTTTATACTTTTCACTGTGACTGCCAAATAGATGAAAAAGTAGATGTTAAAAAACAACTTATAGTTTTGTCATTGGGCTGGTAGAAAGCTATGAGTTTCTGTCCCTTTGTCTGACCTTAGAGACTTATTTTAAAAGGAAACATTACAATCCTTTAAAGCAAGTATTTTCACCTCTGTTCCCCCCTCTGTACTTAGCTTTTTTGTTGTCATGTCAGTAATTGTCCAGTTGATGGCTCCCTTGGATCACAAGCCTGTCTCATGAGTCCAAGTGAATATATTCTTAATAAACAGCTTTGAAGAATTTGTGACCAACTTTGTTTAATTCGGAACATCATCATCATGAGTCAAACTCACTCTTGGATCTACAAAATATTTAACAAAAACAAACATCACTGAATCATAAGGTATTTGCTCCAACTCTTAGTCCAGAAACACATGAGTGAACTAGATCAGCTGCTCCTCCAGTTCAGCTGTGGATTTATATCATTATTTATATTTGTAAAGTGGATATGCAGTTTTTCAGTACTAATATAAGCATTTTATATCATTGCTTTATTGACAGATGTTTGGTGTTCAAGGTCAGGCATCAGTTTGAAAAAAACAAAGAAACACACTGAGTTGAACTTGAACTTCCTACTGACAAAAACTAAAATTGGTGCAAAAATAACCAGAAACATATAAGAAGCATCCTGGAGGTGCTGCAGACAAGATAGGACCAATAACATGTCAACAGGAAATCCTTTTTACTAATTTGTTTATTTCTTTTTAGATTTTTACTCTCCATTTTAAGCCATGATGTTTGCTGATACTGTGTTCCTACTGTTTGTTCTCATTAATAGTTCTGTTTTTAACATTCTGTGCTGAAGCTGGAGGAAATGTTTCTACAGTGTCAGATGATACAGCTCCAAACTAAATAAGTGACTAACTAACGATGCTTTAATACACTTTACTATAAATTATGATATAGTGCACTTTCTTAAAATTTCTTATTGCTCTGTAATTAATTGTTTTCTTTATAAATGTACAAATGAGAATAAAATCTGTGTGATAAAGGAAGGTCTGTAGACTTCTCTGTTAAGATCAGTGAAGAGAAACAACAACATACAAATACCTAAGAAAAATATTCAGTAAACATTTAGAAGATAGAGAAGTTTATGTTGTCATGTGGAGAAATTTTTCAAATAAAAATATCCATAAGCATTGATAGTCTCCATGGCTGAACAGACACAGGAAAGAGCTCCACCTATAAAACGTAAAAACATCAAGACAACATGTTGAAGATGTCGAGGTACTGCCCATAATGTTTGACTGACATCTGATTTATGTGCAGCACATAAATACCACAATAATGATGGAGAGAAACTAAAAGGGAACTAAAATACAGATTTAAACTTACAACAATATGAAAGACTTCAGTCTATTTCACTTTAATCAACTCAGCAGTGGCTCCATAATAAAGCCTCAGTCCAGCATAGAGCGGCTGAGTGAATGTGGTCTGGACTCTGTGGAGGAGAGTCATGGTTTCAGAGACGCTGTAGAAGGACAAAATACCTGCTCTGTGATCCAGGTACACTCCTACTCTGGAGGAACGAGGACCTGAGACACGAGTTTCAATGTTGTTGTACCGAAATGTAAAACTGTTGTTGTTACAATATAATGACCAAGATTTGTCATTATGTCCAAAAACACATTCACCTCCTTTTCTGCTGATATTCTTGTATGCGACTGCTACATAAACTCCTCCCCCTCTCCACTCCACCTCCCAGTAACAACGTCCAGTCAGACTCTCTCTACTCAGGACCTGCTCATATCCAGTGAATCTGTCTGGATGATCAGAATAAGACTGTTGTTGATTCATACATGTTACTTTTCTGTTCCCCTCTGATAATAACAGCCGTTTGTGTGCTGTGTTTGGATCCAGTGTGATTTCACATGAATATTTTAAGAATCCAGCTCTGGTCTTTGGCTCTGGTTGTGACAGTGAAACATCCACTTCAGTGACTGTCAGTGAGATGTTTGTCCATTGCTCTCTCAGAATGTCCTGTAGTTTATCTCTGACCTCTGACACAGCTGCTGTCACATCCTCAAAGTAGCTCAGAGGACGGATATTGATGCTGGATGAGTCTGTAGACTCACTGAGTGCTGACAGTGAGGGGTAGTTGTGTAGAAACTGGATGTGATCCTCTGTGTGTGAGAGCTGCTTCAGCTCAGCATCTTTCCTCTTCAGCTCAGTGATCTCCTGCTCCAGCTTCTCCTGAAGCTCTTTGACTCGACTCACTTCAGTTTCCTGCTGGGATCTGATCTGCTGCTTCACATCAGAGCTTCTTTTCTGGATGAGATGGATCAGCTCAGTGAAGATCTTCTCACTGTGCTCCACTGTTTGATCAGCAGACTGATTGATGGCCTCCACCTCCTGTTGAAGCAGCTTCACATCTTTCTCTCTGTCCTGGATTCTCTGCTGGATGTTTTGTCGACTCACCTCCAGCTCTCTCTGCCTCTCAGTCCTTTCTGCTGCAGCTGAGACTGTGTCGTGGCCTTTATGTTCATCCACAGAGCAGAGATAACAGATACTCTGCTGATCAGTACGGCAGAACATCTTCATCACCTCATCATGACGAGAGCAGATCTTCTCCTGGAGCTTCTTGGAGGGCTCCACCAGCTTGTGTTTCTTGAATGTAGGTGAATCATAATGAGGCTGAAGGTGTTTCTCACAGTAAGATGCCAGACAGACTAAACAGGACTTGAAGGCTTTCATTTTTCTTCCAGTGCAGACATCACAGGCCACATCTTCAGGTCCAGCATAGCAGTGATCAGCAGGAGCAGCTTGGAGTCCAGTCTTCTTCAGCTCCTCCACTAAAACTGCTAACATGGTGTTTTTCACCAGGACAGGCCTCGCTGTGAAAGTCTGTCTGCACTGAGGGCAGCTGTAGATTTTCTTCTTTTCCTCTTCATCCCAGAAGCTTTCAATACAGTTCATGCAGTAGCTGTGTCCACAGGGAAGAGCCACCGGATCCTTCAGTAGATCCAAACAGATCGAACAAGAGAAGGTTTCTCGGTCCAGCTGAACACTTTTCTGCGCCATTTCACCCAACAGTGTCAGTGACTGTGTGAGTTTCACTTCCTCAGAACTGAAACTGCTCTGATCTAAACAACATAGGTTTCTGTAGCGAATGGGATCTGTCAGCTCTTATACGTCACCACATGTTGGTTGCACCCATCTTCAAACTGCAGATCAGAAGGGGAGGGAACAAGGGAACATGTGGACAGAGAGGAGGTGCTGAGTTAGAGAGCAGGAAGAGGGAGGGTTATCAGACACTAATTCAATCCTGGAACATGTGAGCCTGTGAGTTTTTCATTTAAAAATAGCACTGCTCAGCCTTTAAAGTTGTTAAATAACCTTAACATTTAAAAGACAATCTTTTTATGTAAATTAGTTTAAATTATCATTTTAGTCATTACAGGATATCAAATACTGCAGCTGAACTAAGAAATTGTTGTAGAAAAAAGCAATAAAAGGTCGTTCCCCCTCTGTCCCCTCCTGGTCACCTGTGCCTCAATTTTATGAGATGAGATGGATCAGCTCAGTGAAGATCTTCTCACTGTGCTCACTGTTTTATCAGCAGACTGATTTTATTCCACAACCTAGACATCCACATTACTCACACTCTCATAACACATACATATAGGGCCTTGGGATCGGGCATGTTATACGGTGTCCAGAGGACAGTCTTTGTATTCAACCTCACCTCTGGCGCCGGTGCCCACCTCTCAGTTTTAAATGCATGTAGACATTGAGGGTTCTCAGGAGGGGCCGTGCTGTACAGTACATGTACAGTGTCCATTTGTGTCTGTATCCAGGTTGGATGAGCGCCGAGTATTTGTATATGTGTGCATGAGGGTGGGAATGCATGTTTAGGTCTGTGTGCGCCTATTCGTCTGTGTCTATATGTCAGCTCGGGTCTTACACTCCACCCCCTTGGAACATCTCAGGCCCTCCAAGGTATGGAGGCTTATTTCCCCTCACCACACTCCCTGCTGGTGGCTGATGCCCTCAGACATCGGTGCGTTCTTGGTGTCCAGGGCTGGGCGCATAGGTCTGTACCAGCTCACTCCCCGGTACGGCTGCTTGGTGGGGCCTGGTGCCCGTGGCTCGGTCGGGCCCCTTGCGGGGGCTCGATTCACTCTGGCACAGCTGACTGCCGGCAGAGCCTGCGTGTACGTCACTGCAGCCCCCTCTGGCTTCTGCTCTGTGGCTGTTGGGTGACCCCTCATCTGGGGTTCTCCTCAGCTCTTCCCAGGAAGGTGGCACGGTTGCCCCTCCGGTGGTCCTCTTTGGGCGCTCGCACTCTGGGGGCCTCTGGATGTCTGGGGCCTGGATCTCCTCCATGCCTGCTTCATGCCCTGGGGGACGGGGCTATGGCTCCCCACACCAGCAGATCGTTACATGGAGAAGCCTTTTGAATAGACGAGCACTCATCCACACAGGTGTTCACACACACAAGCTACACCTTTCTTGGCTGCTACCTCAAACCACATTATGCGATGTCAATCTTGCGTGCTGCACAATCACATTCAGTATTTAATATTTACTGTTATTTACACTTAGCTAGATTATTGCAATGGTGTTGTGTTATTATGTTGCTCTCTTTTTTGCTTGTTTTCTCTTATTTTCTTCTCTCAACAGGTGACCTGGGAGATATTTTTTAAGTGCCCTTTCTCACTGTCCCTCTTCCCCTTTTCTTCCTTCCTTCCTTCCTATCCCCCAGTCATGTCTGTCCTATCTGTAACAACTGAAAATAAATTAAAATAAATAAATAATAACAAAGGTTGATCAAATGGACCAATATGGCAAGGCCGTGATGGTCCATTTGGTAAATTAAGTTAGTTGGGCATCTTTTTTGGCCTTCAGACAATAATTCTGATGGCTAAAAAACGAAACGGGACAACAACAAGAAAAGAAAGAAAGAAAAAAGTAATAAAAATGTATCTAAAACATATTTTAAGATGAATCTTTTTATGACTGAGTAAAAAAAAATGCTAAAATTCGAGTGCAGTGTTGAGTAAAATGGTTTTATTAAAATTTAATTGACCCTTTGAAATTATTTGTTGGAAGTCTTAAATCCCACTGAACAGGGGAAGAGAAAGAGACAGAGACACAAAGATAGCAACACAGAGGTAAATAAACATGGAGACAAGACACTGAGAATAAGACAGAAGGGGAAATGCCCAAAGTCTCATATCTCTGACAAGTTAAGTCACTTTTATTCATAAAAAAACCCAGAACTTAAATATAATTATAAACCACACATAAACATAATCATAGAACAATTAAAAGTAAAACATACCAAAAACACATCAAATGGAGAGTGAAGCAAATATTATTAATAACAACAAATGCACATATTAATAATATAAACCAAAATCCTTCAATAAAAAGGCTACAAACAGAAACAACAATTTGAAACAGCAATAAGAAAACAGTGAAAGTGACTACAGATATAGACCTTCCTAGGGAGGCCTGAAGTGCAAACATACCCTCTACACTCCCTTCATAAAACAGGGGACCATGATTACCACCATAGTTGGCCGGTCTGAAGGCACTGACCTCAACTTCCATACAATGTTTGAGCAGGACAACCAGGACAGACCCACAACATACAGAGCCTTAAGTGACCGCAGGCAAATCTCATCCACCCCACCACCACAGTGATGGGCAAGTCTCCCTGCCCACTGTACAAAATGTGCTTCACAGACGTTGTTTCATGTTGTAAAGATTGTGCCTTAAAAAAATAGCCACAAGAAGTTTTAAAGAAATCTTTATTTCACTTTTAAGACACATAACCAACACCAACATACGAATCAACAGGATGAGCACATGCTGAAATTCAGTCTTCATGAAAATCAAGATTAAATCACAAAATGTTTGGTCTCATGTGTGTTTCTTTCCAGCTTTGACTCTGTGGAGTAAAACCTCTCCACTAAACAAAAAAATAAAACATCTCAGCAACTTTTTTGTCACCTCCACAGCTCAACACGATACAAATATCACATCAAATGAATGTAAATACGTGTTTCATCTTCATTACAGGTTTTAATGGAATATGCAACAAACAGAATTAGGGCTGTGACATATCATATGATCTGCAATAATACTGGTATAAATGTTTACAAAAAAGTGTGTTTAGAGGAACATCATGTGTTTGCATTCACCCCAATGAGTCAACCCCAGTCATGTCTCACAGCCAGAGCCATATGTCGGGCTCCAGTCACAGTTTGGTAGCTGAATGTTCGCAAAATATGCAAGAAAACTTTTCCCACTGAAAGTGAAAAAAGCAAACCTGTTACAACACTTTAAGCAAAAACACACTTGAGTACAACCGGGCTGTGAAGGCACGTGAGCAGGAGATACTAGCAGCAGTGATGTGCGACCCAAAGGTAAACAAATGATTCAACCATGCATCACTGGAGCACTCGCGAGTTACATTTCATATAACAGCAAGAGCAGTCAGTGGATGGAAATTACTGATGTGCTACACGGTGGAAAAGCAGGAGGTTAAAAAGCTCGACCCAAGATGAAACAAACCAGGTAGAATTTCTTTTCCTTATATGACAGAATTGTGCAGGCTCCGCATTACAAGGTTATTTTGGATATTAAGCTAGAGTGTAAGCACTTGTAATACACTTTTCTTAAAACTTCCAGGAGAAACACCCCTGAGGATACTTATGTGCTCATATTTCATGTATGCCGTGTCACTAACATTGCACTATAATGTTGTTCATAGAGTATTTAAAGGTAGAATGGGAGGCAGAGCCTTCAGCTTTTAAGATTAGACTTAAAACTTTCCTTGTTGCAGATGGGGGTCCCTCCCTGAGCCTGGTTCTGCTGGAGGTTTCTTCCTGTTAAAAAGGAGTTTTTCCTTCCCACTGTCGCCAAAACGCTTGCTAATAGGGGGTCATATGACTGTTTGGGTTTTCTCTGTTTTCATTGTATTATTGTTGGGTCTTTACCTTACAATATCAAGCACCTTGAGGTGGCCACATTTTCACACTTTGAATTAGCTAAGCTGTCATCAGTGACAGCAGCTCACTGGAAGAGAAAGATGGAAAATCCATCATTTACTTACACATATAAATGCTGCTGCCTGCCGAGCTGATAAAATGTACATTATTTTTTTTAAATGTAAGTTTCTCGAAATATTATTTTGAGGCTATATCTCCCACCCCTACATACAATAAACAATACAGAGAGTTGTTTAAGGAAGGAGGTCATCTGATCTGCTCTGATCTGGCTTCTCAGTGGACTGCTTCATCTGACAGTTCTCCCACTTTTAACTAGTGTGAATCCTCATGTGTCTTTGTAACTGTATCCTCTGAATGAAGCTTTTCCCACAGGTGCTACATGAATGAGGCTTCTCACCTGTGTGAATTCTCATGTGAGTTTTCAAGTTTATCATCTGACTGAATCCCCTCCCACAGGTGCCGCAGGAGTGCAGCTTCTCGCCTGTGTGGCTTCTCTGGTGTCTCTCCAGTGTTGGTTTCTGACTGAAGCTTTTCCCGCAGGTGCTACAAGAATAAGGCTTCTCACCTGTGTGAACTGTCATGTGCTTTTTGAACGTTGATTGGTCTCTAAATTCTTTTCCGCAGATGCCACAAGAATACGGCTTCTCACCTGTGTGGATTCTCATGTGAGTTTTCAAGTTTATCATCAGGCTGAATCTTTTTCCGCAGGTGCTGCAAGAATGTGGCTTCTCACCTGTGTGAACCCTCATATGTCTCGTTAGTTTGGATCTGTACTCAAAGGTTTTTCCACAAATCTCACATTTCACAAACTTTTTACTTGTGTCAGTTTTACGCTGACTCTCTGACACAGGAAAGTTGTCTTGCTGATCTCTGCTCTCTGGTTCAGGAGAGCTGGAAGAAAGGAGACGTTCACTGTCCAGCTCTGGCTCACTTTCCTCATAAGTAGGAGCCACCATGAAGATAATAATGCCTTCAGTCTCCTGCTTCACTACAAGCTGATCTACGTCCTGACTGGTGCAAGGTTCCTCCTCTTCCTCTTTTATCTGTGGAAGCTCCGGATCCTCCTGGTCGAGGCTGAAGTTTCTCTCCTGGTCCCCAAAAACCAGTTCCTCCTCACATTCATGCTGTTGTGGGAAAGCTGAGGTGACAAATGGACAAAATTACTTGTCTTAGATAAATATAGAAGTATAACAAGAATGACTACTCGGCAGTAGAGATGGCACGATACCACTTTTTTATGTCCGATACCGATACCGATATCATAAATTTGGATATCTGCCGATACCGATATGAATCCGATATAGTGTTTTTTAATCAACAAAACTGTTTTTTAAAATATCTTGCTGCATTTTGCAAGTCTGCAAGTTCATACTCAAGTTTAAAACAACAACTACACTAAAGCTATTCTGTTATACCTGTATACAAAAAAAATATTTCATAGTTCAGCAATACTGATCAATCTAATAAACTTAGACCTACACCATCCTCCCTATTCTGGTATTTTAAAGAGTACTTAGCGTAAATATTAAGCAACCTAACTAATAGGGTTCCAACTCCCAGCAACAACAAAAATAAATAAATAAAAAATAGGGAACCACCCCTCACGCGCCACCTCATGATGCTTAATCGACGTAATCAACCTTAATTTGATGCAGTGTGAAAAAAAAATGCACAGAAATCAATTATTTTTCAAGAAATATTAAATAGATTCAACATCTTTCTTCAACAAAATTGCAGACTGCACAGATGGTACCTTCCCAAAGTAAAAAGTACTATAGCTTACTAGGGTATATATATTAGACTTAATAGTCACTATATACAGTAATTGACTTCTATTCATTTTACATCAAATTAAAACTTTGGGTGTCAGATAATTATTTATTTAAAGCTAGACATTTTAAATGAGAATAAGAAAGAAAAGTATGTCTTTGTGCCCCCTTTTCCCTGTTCATGCCCTATCGGCCCCCCTGGCTAAACTTTGCTAGATCCGCCCCTGCACAGTTACCAGCGTCAGCTACGTAGAAAAAGATCCTGGTGTAGAAATTAATATTAAATAAATTCTAACAACAGCTTATCAAGCTTAAACGTTCTGCTGTTGTTCAGCCGCTGGTTTGCTCTTTCTGGTGCAAAGTGGACCAAAAACAAACAAGAGAGACGGACTCGCGACAGAAAAGCCGATCAGCTGATCAGTTTCACGATTGAAGTAGCAGCCGGAGAGCGAGAGGCAGTCGCTTGTTAAGCTTAACGCAGGAATGCTTTACAAACATTCAGAGATGGACTTACACACTTGCTTTACTTCTCTCGGGGATAACTTTGTCGGAGATGAAATGCCAGGTTGCTAGCGAAGCTCCACATGCTATCCAGACCACCGACAGGTCCCGCATGCCACAGCCACTGCTCCGACGTGCTAACGTTCTGAGGTGAGTTACAGCGTGTTGCAAGTTTTGTGAGGTGCTTTCGTGATATTTAATGGATCGGATTACATTTTTTATTTTTCTCCGATATCCGATCCAGTAATTTAGGTCAGTATCGGACCGATACCGATACGTAATATCGGATCGGTCCATCTCTACTCGGCAGTGGTGTCTACAGCTGTCCATTTCCAACTCTACAACAGAGTTTAATCAAAATATCATCCGAAATATCATCATATCATTTACCCAGACCTGGAAACTGTTAAAATAAGATTTCATGCACTCACTTCTAACACGTTAGTAAATTTCTATGCACCAATCACAGTTTGTCCACCAATTACTGTTGGAAAGATGTTTATGTAAATGATAAGACAAACATCAGACAGAAGGGGAAATTTAAAAGTAGGATTAAAATATGGGGATAAAAAGCAGCGAAGCTCTCAGAAAACCTCGACTAACAATCAGCTGAGTTTATTTAAACACTGGCCTTGAAGAACTCTGATGTGTTTCCAAAATATCTTTATTGAATGAATTAAAGTCATATTAATTTTTAGGTAAGACCATTACGGTTTTACATACCCCTGCTGTGTAAGTTCATTTCAGGTTTCCAGATGTTATCCAGCTGTCTGAGCTGCTCTTCTTCAGTCCAGATGAGGCCTTCATCCTCCTGTTTGAGTACAATCTTTTCTACGTCATCGCTGATGCAGAGTTCCTCCTCTTCCTCTTTGATCTGTGGAGGATCTGGGCCCTCCTGGTCCAGACTGGAGTTCCTCTCCTGGTTGGAGACCTGCTGGTCATACAGGCCCTCCTCTTCCTCACACTTCATGTTAGGGGGAGATCTTGAGGAACAAAGGGTCACTGAGGAAAAAGGTTAATAATGTGATGACAGGAAAACACATCTGAGCAAATATAGTCCACTCTGAGCATGTCCTCATATGGGAGTGAAATTTAAACTGTACAAATGTGAACAATGAAAGTGTAAGTTACTCTCGAGCTCTGATACTCTTATTAGGAAAGTTCAGAGTACAAATCATTCAGGTAGCTGCTGCCAGCTTCACGCTGCAAGTAAATGTTTGTCATTGTTGTAGATTAAACTGAAAATCTCACAGTGCCATAGCAGATAAGTACCAGTCAGGTTTCACAGCCAGTCATTGCACAGAATCAACCCAACTAAAGTCATCAGTGATCTGAAGATTATTAGGGACTCAGAGTTTCAGTCTTAGTTCTATTTGATCTCATTGCTGCCTTTGATACTGTTGATCATGACATTTTAAATCAAAGGTTTCATCATTTAGTTGGTTTAACTGGACAGTTCTCAATTGGCTCTCGACCTTTGACCCAGTTAAACCTCTCAGGTCATCAGGTTCAGATCTTTTAACTGTTCCCAAAATCAGATGTAAGTGTGCTAAGAGTGTGTTCAGTTACTGTGCTCCTGTTCTTTGGAGCATGCAGCCATAGTTTGCCTGCTGTGGCTGCATTCAAAACTAACAACTATGTTTCCATGCTTTGTGAATAACACTGACATCTGTGAGATTTGAGCTGATTTAGTCCGAGTTAAGACTGTTTATTAGAACATTACAAAGTTATTTTAAAAACTTCATCATTTTCTTGAACCCAAATATAATTCAGTTGAAAAATATACATTTTAACATGAGGTGAGGATGGTGGGGGAGGCACGATGGTCTTGTAGGGTTAGACCCTGATTAAGGGGTATTTTTGAAAGTAAAGCCCATCTCTCAAAGTCCCTGCCGGCCTGCCTCCACCTCGGGAAGCCTGTGGGTGCAGACGGAGGTGAGGAGCACCACAGGCGGCAGAGGACTGTCTGTAGCCCCGGAGTGAGGGTCAGAGAGCCGAAGCAGACAGCGAACTGTGGCACAGTGCAGAAAACAGAAGCTTTCCCTCCCTGCCTCCTTTATCTTAATCTTCTAAATAAATCTTCTATAAAGGCACTTTCTCTCGGTCTCAAGGTTTGTTTAATGCTAAAAGTTTACCGTAAAAAAGAGACGCACTTGTGTGATTAGCCGCTCCCTGATTTCAGTATGTTAGCCTACAAGCTGAGCTCTGATCAGGTCCTACATGAGTTGTATTCTTGTGTTAGTCCACTGAGACCATCGCAGTTTTACCTGTTATGCGTAACTTTATCTCGGGTTTCCGGCTGATATCCAGCAGTCTCTGCTGAAGGTTGATCTCATACTGGACGATCAGACGTTCTGTTAACCTCAGAGCAGAGTTCTTCTGCAGCAGTCAGCCAGTCTCTCCACTATTGCTTCAGACCCTGAAATGTTTCTCAGTCGTAGCACCAAAATAAACTCTTCCAGCTAACAGTCCGTCACACATGAAGCTAGCATCCATCAGAGCCTGTGAGCAGCACGAAGCAGCGCCCCACTTCAGCAGCTGCATCCATAGGCCGTGAAGGCCGAACCGAGCGGCTTTAAATGGGACTGTCTCGCTTACGTCGCGCTGCTCCTGTTGCCTAGCAACCGCCACAGAAGCGATTCATTGGTATCCGAGGCCGAGAGACGTTCACGGACAGGTACAAGGTCGTTAAGCTGGGTCCTGGAGCCAACAGCAACGTTAACGCCAACGACATGTAAATTGTATGTTACACTTGGGAAAAATGTATCAAAAGTGTAAATAAAATATTTCTTTATTCATTTGCATTTCCTTTATCCCTTTAACTCTATTACTTCTCTGAGACAAATATTTGTCTTTGAATATACTGCACCAACTACAATCCTCTGAAACCGTTACGCTTATATTTAATTGTAATATCAGATAATTGTCCTCATGTCTAGAGATAATTTTGAATGTTTCTGATAAAATTAAGGATAAAGTGATGTATCAAAGTATTCTTTATGGGCTGACAAAATCGTACATTTCCATAACTGTTTCATAACTTAATTCAAAATATATCTAAACTCCAAAATATATGAACTAATGAAAACATCAACAGCAATAATATACAACAGACACATAAACATAGCAGTAAAATTAATCCAAAAACATTATATGTCTCACGTAACTGAAAAAGAAAAAACACACAAGGGTTGTTTTATTTAACATTTTTTTGTTTTGTTTTATCATAAGGGCATTTTATTGCTGATACACACTTAAAACAACATTTAGCGTCTCTTTCCACTGAAGTATTTTCACTGTAAAGGGCATTATTTTTGAATGTTTACTTAAAAGATCTACATATTTTATTGACAGCATAAAACAGCCACAATCACACTTTGATGACAAAAATAGTTTTAACTAATTTGCCACATGACCCTCATTTTTTCCTTCTGCATGGAACACCACTAATCATCACTATTTTAACACCAATTAATAAAATGAATAAAAAGTATGATTCTGACCTCTATAAAATGTTTTGCCAAACATTTGTGAACAGTTTGTGTCTCTACAAATCTGACTAAATAAGGCTGTGAATTAGTCTTTTCCATTTACTGTCTCTTTCTTACACACTTTATTAAAAAAAAAAAACTCATTCTGAAAACAGAAACATGATTAACTAAACTAGGAAACAGTGGAAATACAAACTCAGCATTCATAACAGGAGTTCTAGAATAACACATGAAAACTTAACTAAAAGATGTTTAAACAGAACTTGAAAACTGAGAAACTTACAGAACTGAAGGAAACAGACTGTAGACCACGATGTACCATTTTATGAGATGTTTACTGGTCATGTTAAACCGTGGTGATTGCTGATACTGTGTCCCTGCTGTTTGTTCTCATCAATAGTCCTCTTCTGTTTTTAACAGAAGCTGAAGGAAATCTTGCTACTACAGTGTTGAATGATACAGCTCCAAACTAAATAAGTGACTAACTAATGATAAAGGCTTTATTCAGCCTAAAAACATGGCAGAATGTAAAACAGTGCACAACCTGAGCTGAGGTGCTTTAACCTCCTCTACATCCTTGTTAGCAGGATGAAGGCGCCCTCTTGTGTTGTGCATCAGTTACAGAGTTCACTTGTTAACCTGCAGGAAGACAAAACTTCACTGAGCCTTCAGCAGCTTCAACATCATCAGTAAAGACAGATTTAAATATGTGTAATATCACACTGTGTCAGTTTGTTCACAGGAGTCACAACCTGTAACACTGATGCTGCATTCAAGGACCATGGAAAGATGGGAGAGAAGAGTTTTCAGTTTACAAATTTCCTAAAACATATCAGAGTTGGAAACTGCGGAGCAACTTTACTTGTGATGGTGTGATGCATCAAGAAATGTCTTCAATCAGACAGTAAAACAACACTAATTTCTGTGTAACGTAAAGCTGTTTTAGTGAAGAAAGCTGAATCTTCTGCTCTAACATTGAACTCTGAACCCATGGTTTTCGCAGATTAGTTTGACATTTTCTTTGTCAGATTTGAGTGAGAGTGAGTGAGAAAAAAAAGTGTTCAACATTTGATTCATAAGAAAAATGTGTTCCAACATCTAAAATAACATTTAACATAACAAATGATCTGCTCATTGATTACAATCTCTATTTGTCTCGCTAAACAGATAAAAGGGTCATGTATGAGTATTTAAAGCGCCCAAAAACAATTTTCCACATCAAAGGAAGCAGCTTAAGAGGATTAAATTCTATTGTCACGCTTAAATTCATGCAATACTTTCATGCATTTTAAAGACAATATGGAGTACACAATATGAGACCAGTGTCACCCCAAATGTAACTACAAACTCTAAAATCTGGTGGACAGGTGATAACCAAATGTAGAAAATATGCACCCCTAAATGTTTTTAATGACTAGAGAGGAATATACCAAGTGTCAGATTATTTGCAGTTAGACAGTACGACAAAAAACAAAAATCTAATTTAGTTAATCTGCCTCCCAATATTCCTAAGGACATGATACAACTGACCAGTGTCAGTAAAATTCAGAAAAAGAGAAATGATTTCACATGATTGACTGAATTGCATTATTGCTGTCACACACAGCAAATATATCATAGGCTTAAAAAGGCTCATGACATCATAATTCAAAACAAATGGGCCGGAGCCAAACATGCAAACAGTTGACAAATTAAAGGAAAACTTTTGTTAGTAAGGTGTTTGTGCATCATGTGCTTCCAAAGCAGCTTCAGTATTTCATGGTTTCTACATTAAACCCATAGCATATACTTATCAGCTATTCAGTGACCCTCTTCAGACCACTCCTATTAGAAGTGTATCACCCCAGGATAAAAGTCATAACAGCTTTGTATTGTTTTGCAGTGATTTTTCTCATTGACAAAAGGACCCAAACAAAGGCAGAAAAGTACCACAGTGCAACAGAATCACTGGATTCCTCCTCAGAGAAGGGATCAAGGGTTCATATTATTCCTTTAATTTCTTCCTTGTTATAAATAAAACTCAAAAATAAACCTTGCTTACATTTTACTATATTTTTTAAAGGAAAGTAGCCAAATTTAAAGAAGTTCTACATGGATGGAAGATCACCATTTCTCAGGATCTCAGCTTTCTTCAGAAAAAGGGCCTTCTCATCTCTTTTTGTCTACAAACTAAATGTTGGTTGATGTAGACACGCAGGTACTCCTCCACCACATCAACATCCTGTATCAGGATAGACAGAGATCTTTTAGCTGTCCTCGTCCTTCTGAAGTTGATTCCTGTCTCTCTGACCTGATCCACATTCAGAAGTAGATGCTTTCTCCCAGAGCACTCCACAAAATTATCCACTAGTGCTCTGTACTTTAGTTGTGTACTTTAGCAAAGCTAAAAACATATTCATGAATTTAGAAAATGACATCTTTCTGTTGAACCCAAATGGTGAAATAGATAATCTTTGCACAAAAATATCACCCAGTGTCTATCTAGTCATAAAATGGGCAAAAGTCAAAAGAGTAAAGTCTACATACACTGCAACCAAATAAAATGATATTTTTTTCTTTCAGATTTTAGTGTTTCTGTCTTTAAAACACTGTGAAGCTAAATTACAAAAGTACAAAAGTACAGAAGTACCAACCCATTCTGAAGTTTAATCTTTATTGAAAACTGTCAAAACACAAAAATGTTCCCAAGACTGAAATATTTAAATGTATTTATTTAAACACAAACTTCATATCATTGGTTTCCAGTAGCCTTTAATCCTGTCAATGAATTATTTTCAGTGACAAGGAGAACAAAATAAATCGTGTAATTAAAAAGCAAACAAATGACAATCTCCACTTTTTATCTTAAAGCAAATGTTTTTAGTTAAGAAAGGTAAAAGAGTTTAAAATAACATTAAAAATAACAAAAATAAAATGTTAATGCAGAGAATTGTGACTGAAGCACATCAGTCCCAATTCTAATGACTAATCAGTCTGCTGTCATTGTGGAGGAAAGGTGTGTTATAGAGGTGTTACAAACACATTACAAACACAACACACAGTGTTCCACTCCTGTAAAGGTGGAAGGGGCCATTCCCCCCCAAGCTTGTGTTTATCTTCATCTTCAGGCTACAGAGCTGCACATTTTTCTTCCACAGTGGTGACATTAACACAAAATCTCTCCCAACAGACATATAAACACATTCCAACTGCTATTTGTGAAAAAAAAACTTGCTGCACTAGATTTATACTGGATCATTTTTGCCATAATGTCATACACAAACAAAAAGACTCAAAAATTTAAAATTAATACCAACCTCACTCTTGCAGCTGATAATTATCTCCATTTATTTCAGTTTGCAGAATTCAACACTTGTTTCAAACACAAACCATCCACTAAGATAAACTCCAGCATAGAGCGGCTGAGTGAATGTGGTCTGGACTCTGTGGAGGAGAGTCATGGTTTCAGAGACGCTGTAGAAGGACAAAATACCTGCTCTGTGATCCAGGTACACTCCTACTCTGGAGGAACGAGGACCTGAGACAGGAGTTTGGATGTTGTTGTACCAAAATGTATAACTAGTTTTCAAACAATCTAATGCCCAAGATTTATAATTTCGTCCAAATCTACATTCATTCCCCTCTCTGTTGATATTTTTGTATGTCACTGCTACATCAACTCCTATCCCATTCCACTCCATCTCCCAGTAACAACGTCCAGTCAGACTTTCTCTACTCAGGACCTGCTCATATCCAGTGAATCTGTCTGGATGATGAGAATAAGGCTGATCCTGAAAAATAAATGTTGATTTTCTGTGTCCTTCTGATAATACAAGATTTTTGTGTACTGTGTTTGGATCAAATGTGATTTCACGTGAATATTTTAAGAATCCAGCTCTGGTCTTTGGCTCTGGTTGTGACAGTAAAACATCCACTTCAGTGACTGTCAGTGAGATGTTTGTCCGTTCCTCTCTCAGAATGTCCTGTAGTTTATCTCTGACCTCTGACACAGCTGCTGTCACATCCTCAAAGTAGCTCAGAGGACGGATATTGATGCTGGATGAGTCTGTAGACTCACTGAGTGCTGACAGTGAGGGGTAGTTGTGTAGAAACTGGATGTGATCCTCTGTGTGTGAGAGCTGCTTCAGCTCAGCATCTTTCCTCTTCAGCTCAGTGATCTCCTGCTCCAGCTTCTCCTGAAGCTCTTTGACTCGACTCACTTCAGTTTCCTGCTGGGATCTGATCTGCTGCTTCACATCAGAGCTTCTTTTCTGGATGAGATGGATCAGCTCAGTGAAGATCTTCTCACTGTGCTCCACTGTTTGATCAGCAGACTGATTGATGGCCTCCACCTCCTGTTGAAGCAGCTTCACATCTTTCTCTCTGTCCTGGATTCTCTGCTGGATGTTTTGTCCACTCACCTCCAGCTCTCTCTGCCTCTCAGTCCTTTCTGCTGCAGCTGAGACTGTGTCGTGGCCTTTATGTTCATCCACAGAGCAGAGATAACAGATACTCTGCTGATCAGTACGACAGAACATCTTCATCACCTCATCATGACGAGAACAGATGTTCTCCTGGAGCTTCTTGGAGGGCTCCACCAGCTTGTGTTTTCCAAAGGCAGGAGACCTAAAATGAGGCTGAAGGTGTTTCTCACAATAAGACACCAGACAGACCAAACAGAACTTCACTGCTTTCATTTTTCTTCCAGTGCAGACATCACAGGCCACATCTTCAGGTCCAACATAGCAGTGATCAGCAGGAGCAGCTTGGAGTCCAGTCTTCTTGAATTTCTCCACTAAAACTGCTAACATGGTGTTTTTCACCAGGACAGGCCTCGCTGTGAAAGTCTGTCTGCACTGAGGGCAGCTGTAGGTTTTCTTCTTTTCCTCTTCATCCCAGAAGCTTTTAATACAGTTCATGCAGTAGCTGTGTCCACAGGGAAGAGTCACCGGATCCTTCAGTAGATCCAAACAGATCGAACAAGAGAAGGTTTCTCGGTCCAGCTGAACTCCTTTCTGCGCCATTTCTCCTCTCAGTGTCAGTAACTGCGCTGTATGTGTTTCTTTTTCAAAAGGTGCCTGATGAGTCATGCAGTTCAAATTCTTGGAACTTGTACAGTGGGAATAGGAGAAAGGTGAGGGAGGTTTTCAGTTTAACTTACTGCAGGAACAAAATTGACCTGAAAGAATAAGTGTAATAAAAATGTAACACATTAACATGCAACATAAAAAAGTACAAGGTACAAATCATTGCACAGATGAACTCTTGCAGATATTGAACTTGTTTGTGATTGAACTTGTTTTCAGGGGATACAATCTCTCAACTACAAATAAATATATATGCATATATTTTCATGCAGTTAGGTGAAAAAGAAAGTACACCTTCTTTCACATCCAGGTGTAAAATAACATATAAAAATGATTACTTGAAGTTATTGCTGCAAAAGATTGTTCTACAAGCTACTGAAACATTGGGATTCAAGCAAAAATACTTTTGTCTTACCTTTGTCTCTCATTATAGAATCCTTGAATAATACCGCGGAAAGGTCAGCTGTTTCAGAGACGTCCCCGTAACCTGGCTACTTATGGCAGGGTTGATTATGGTTTTTTGCAACTGCCTTTACAGCAGCTTTTTTTAAAAAAAGGATTTCCCATATTATAACAGCAGGTAAATGAAATAAATAAACAATTTAACCAGTCTGACACGTAATAAAAATGACCTTTATTTACTCAGAGGTTGGAACATTTCTTTGTATTACTATGATTACATGTAAGATAAAAATTAACTTCATTCAACTTTGCCACTACAAAGTCCTCTTAGGCAGTGATAATGTATTTCTGATTTTATCTGCAAGGTGTACATTGTAGATATATATATATTTTATATATATATACATATACTGTGTTTGTATATTATAAAAACACATGCATGGGGCATGTTAAAGAAACATAATAATGGATTGGATTTATATAGCGCTTTTCAAGGCACCCAAAGCGCTTTACAATGCCACTATTCATTCACTCTCACATTCACACACTGGTGGAGGCAGCTACGGTTGTAGCCACAGCTGCCCTGGGGCAGACTGACAGAAGCGAGGCTGCCATATCGCGCCATCGGCCCCTCTGGCCAACACTAGTAGGCATAGTCTCTCTTCCCAGCAGACATCTGGTGCAGAGTTAGATAATGATTATAATATTTATAAAATAAATTAAAAAATAAAATAAAATCCCAGACCCCAACTGTCTGGGCCTGGCAGAGGTGATTGAGGTGTTGTTGTAAACCCTGATGGATTTCAGTGAAATCTAAAATATTGATATTGCTGCTCTTTTGGAAAGGCTGCCATGTGTCTCTAATTCAAGAGTTGCATTTTCCAGACACACTTGACGCTTCCAAACAACCTGCCAGCTGTTTGCCCTCTTTATCCTCACCTTTCCCAGTCCTGATTATGTTGCAGGTTTCTTCCTGTTTTCTCACCACTGTTGCCAAGTGCTTGCTCATAGGGTACTGTTGAATCATGGGGAGTGTTCCTCTAATAGAGATATTAGACTTATTAAATGCCTTGAGATGACTCTAACTAACTAACCTAAAAAGATAAAAGCTTTCTTCAGTTTGAGCAAAAACTTGTAAGCGAAAGCAGCTTAAACTGAGCAAATGTCTGGGGGTGCTCAATGTTGTTTCTTTTTGCTGCCCACACATGTAACCAACACTGCTCCACTATTTAGTTTTTCTCATTAGTAATGAAAAACTGTCTAAAGCAAACCCTGTGCTCCTCTGACTATGGAACTCATCACATTCTGTGGTCAAAGCTTTGAGGCTGTATTGGTTAATTTCTACCCTCTAGTGGTGAAGCTGTTTAATACAGCTTTATTTGGTTTAAGTTTGAAACACTGACACCTGAGTCATCCTGCAGCCAGCATGCATTTTAGATGCATCTTCATATATCGTGAAATTGTTCAACTTATTCAGACTTACAAACATAGCAACATTTCGCTTTGTAAAGTTGATGGTACTTTGAGTTTTTTATTTTAGATTATCATTTGGACTTTTAGTCTTTAGTTCTGCTTACTTTTGTATCCTGGGTTCTCTTTACATTTTGAGCACTGGCTTGTATTTACTTGTTTGGGGTGCAGTTTAGTAGAGCCTCCTCAGTCTACTTTTGTTTCTTGTTAAGAATTTGTCTCTCTCCCATTTGTTACATCCTGTTTTAATTTGATACACAGTTGTTTCTTGTGTCTTGCATTTGACACAAGACAAGCTTCCTTTGTCTCTTTGTTCTTGATTAATTTCAGATGTTCTTGTTTCCCAAGTGTTTCCTTTCCTCTCTCGTTAGCTGTGTATGTAATATATTGCGCCAGTTTCCGTTTGTCCTTTGGCAGAGAGTCAGTTTGTCATTTCTCTGTTTGGTCCCAAGAGTTTAGATTCTGCAGCTTTCATGGAGTTTTAACCTAATTGGTTGGTTGGTTTTACCTTGGTTTTGTCTGTGGGTCTTGGACTTCGGTAGTTTTTGCCACCCCTATTACTGACGAAATCAAAATAAAATGTATTAGAGTCAGGGTGGACATTGTTCTAGTTTTTTGTGTTTCTATTTTTTTGAAATTATTGAAACGGTCTATTTGATGAACCACCTTTCAGTTCTCACAGAAGGAAAATCACTGATATATTAATGATGGTTCAGTTACACTCAATTATTTTTGTCATGCATATCGTCAGTTCCTCTCCTTGTAATTTGGGTCTTTCCCACCAGAGAGAAGGAAACAAGGAAGCAGCACAAGGAAAGAGGAATTTTAAAAAAGGTAACTGTGATATTCTGGATTAGGCTCTTAAAAGGATCAGGACAGAAGGACGTGGATAGGTGCCTTTATTGAACAGCAGGACATCACACACTAACTTGTTGTTTCTTAGCGGTGCAGAAAACTACCCTTTTTTGTTGTTATATATTGGTCAACCAAGAACTAGCCCTGTAACAGGCACTTCTGTATTTTACCACTGGGGGGCAACAATTCACTCTATTACATTCCTCCCCTTTTAGATTTGTAATTGAAGTAAGCAACCCTTTAAAGAATGTATTTCACTGCCCCCACCAAAAAGAAATATTCTGTGGCCCTTACGAACAATGAACAAATGTAGCCATTACTTCCATTATTAACTCTTCACTTCTAAAATAACTGGCAGTAAATAACTAAAACATAACTCTACATTTTCAAAGATTCAGTCTCTTTGGGGGAACTCTGCGTCTCTCTGGGTATCTGCGTTCCACAGATGGGCTTTGGGTGGTTTCTGGGTTGGATACTGGTGGTTCATCGGTTGTCTGTTTAGGTGGTTCAGGAGGTAAGGAGTGTGATGTTAAAATCCCAGGTGGACTTGGTGGTATCTCTGGAACAACACTGTCCATAATCACTTCTGGCCGTCCCTCTGAAACCGGTGAAAATATAACTGGGGGTTTCTCCACAGTCTGTCTCCATGGTAACAGGTGATCCACATGTATTGTGCGTGTTCTCTGTCCCTCTTGTATCAGGTAAGTAACACTTCCCATTTTCTTCAGAACCGTTCCCTGAGTCCATTTTGTTTCCCCCCCCCTGAAGTTTCGGATACGCACAGCGTCTCCCTCCGAAAAAACACGAACAGGTTGGGTTTTGTAATCATGGTGTCGCTTCTGCTCAGACTGTTTCTGTTCAATGTGTCTGCTTAGTTCAGGTTTCAGCAGGCTGAAGCGAGTCCGGATCTGACGTTTCAGGAACAACTCTGCTGGTGTACGACCCGTTACAGTGTGCGGTGTACTGCGATACATGATAAGGAAGTTTGCCAAACGATGACTGAGTGGCAATGTGGCCTTACCATCTGCTTCCAGCACATTTTTCATCAGGGATCGTTTCAGGATTTGTACTGACCTCTCTGCTGCCCCGTTTGATGCAGGATGATAGGCAGGAACAGCTGTGTGTCTGATCCCATTTAACTCCAGAAACTGATTGAATTCCTTTGACACAAGTTGAGGTCCATTGTCTGAAACAAGCTCTTCTGGAAGTCCATATGAAGCCAATAACCCTCTCAAAACCTCAATGGTGTTGTGTGAGGTAATGGATGGCATAGGGAACACTTCCAACCATTTTGAATGACTGTCAATGACAACTAAAAAGTACTGCTTGCCTTTTTCAGCGAAATCAATGTGAATCCGTTGCCAAACTCTCTCAGGCCACTTCCACGGATGGAGTGGTGCAACGGGTGGTGACTTCTGTACAGCCTGACAGACTGAGCAGCTTTGAACCAGTTCTTGTATATCACCATCACAGCCTGGCCACCACAGGTAACTGCGAGCGAGTGCTTTCATACGACAGATACCTGGATGTTCATGATGCAGGTCTTCCAGCACTTTCTGTTGGTAAACCGGTGGAATGATGACCCGTTGTCCCCAAAGAACACATCCTTGTTCTGCTGACAGCTCGTGTCTGCGTGTAAAGTAAGGCTTAAGTGATTCGTCTTGCATATAACTTGGCCACCCATTCATGGTGTAGCTCCAGACCTTGCTGAGGATTGGATCCTTCATGGTTGCTCTCTCAATGTCTTTAGCTACTATTGGTAGCTCTTCCACATGTGAGAAATAGAAGATACTTCCCTCAGCGGCAATGTTGTCTGGCGTATTCCGAGGTAGACGTGACAATGCATCTGCATTAGCATGTTCAGCTGATCTTCTATATTCAATGTCATAATTGTATGCCATTAGAATAAGAGCCCAGCGTTGCATTCTTAGTGCAGCGAGTGTTGGGACAGCTGACTTTGGCCCTAGTATAGCCAGCAGTGGCTTATGATCTGTTATGAGGGTGAATTTCCTTCCATACAGATATTTATGGAATTTCTTTACTCCAAAAATTATGGCAAGGGCCTCTTTTTCTATCTGGGCATACTTTCGCTCAGCTTCAGTTAATGTTCTTGATGCGAAAGCCACAGGCCTTTCCTCTCCATTTTCCATGACATGAGAGATGACTGCGCCCAATCCATAAGGTGATGCATCGCAGGCTAACTTCAATGGCAGAATTGTGCTGTAGTGCACCAACACTTTGTTCTGCAGCAGTAGACTTTTTGCATCCCTGAATGCTTTTGCACATTCCATGGTCCAAATCCATTTAGCATCTTTTCTCAACAGGTTATGCAAAGGCTGAAGAATGGTGGATGGATTTTCCAAAAATCGACTGTAGTAATTTAGAAGACCAAGAAAGGACTTCAGTTCAGTGACGTTTGTTGGTTCTGGTGCATTTGCTATGGCTGCTACCTTTTCCTCTAAAGGATGCAGACCATCCCCGTCAATACGATGTCCCAGGTACTCCACACTGCTCTGAAGAAAGTGGCACTTGGAAAGCTTCACTCTGACACCATGCTTCTCCAGACGTGTGAGTACTTCCTCCAACCTCTTCAAATGATCCCTTTCAGATGAAGCAGTGATGAGGATGTCATCCAAAAAGCAGGTGACATGCTCCATCCCCTGAAGGATTTGATCCATCACAGACTGGAAAAGAGCCGGAGCACTGGAAACACCATAGCTGAGGCGATTGTACTTATAGAGACCTTTGTGTGTGTTGATGACCAGATACTTCTCTGATTCTTCATCTAACTGTAGCTGCTGATAGGCATGAGAAAGGTCAAGTTTACTGAAGGATGTTCCTCCAGCTAAAGTGGCAAACAAATCTTCAGTATTTGGAAGTGGATATCTTTCCTCTTCAACACACTGGTTGACACTGACTTTGTAGTCACCACATATCCTAATTGTTTTGTCTGCCTTTGGCACAGTAACAATAGGGGATGCCCACTCACTTTTCTCAACCTTTGAAATAACCTTCACCTTTTCCAATCTGTCCAGCTCCTTTTCCACAGCTTCTTTTAGTGCATAAGGAACTGGGCGAGCTTTACAGAAAATTGGTGTGGTGTTTGGTTTAGTGTGGATTCTAGCTTTAAATCCCTTTATGCAGCCTTGGTCATCCGAAAACACTGCCTGATGGCGCTGAATCACTTCTAGTACTCCTGGCTTTGCTTCTTTCTGCACCAGTACCTTGTGTACTGTGAAAATCTGTTTCCAGTTCAGCTGTAGTTTCTTTAACCAGTTTCGTCCAATCAGAGCTGGTCTGTCTCCCTGAACAACGATCAGTGGTAGGGTGATGTTTTGAGTCCCATACTGTACTGGTAACATAATATATCCACGCACAGCAATGTGTTGGCCTGAGTAGGACTTGAGCTTTAGCCCACTGGCTGGTTTTATAGGGAAATGAGTGAGATGCATCTGATAATACTTGTCTGATACTACCGACACTGCTGATCCTGTATCCAGCAGCATGGTGGTGTTCTTGCTCCCAAGCGCAACATCCACTGTGTATCCCTTCTCACTGGAGGTGATGGAGTACATTGAATAAACTCCAAAAAGTTCAGCTTCATCATTCCTACTTGAGCATTCATCCTCAGTTTCCAAATACTGAGTTTGCTGACTGAATTTTTTATTCCTGCAAGCACGTGCAATGTGTCCTATTTTTGCACAAACATGACACTTTTCGCTCCTAAATTTGCACTCACGTGCTGAATGCTTTCCACCACAACGATAACATGGTTGCTTCATTCCTGTGTCTTTTTTAGGTCCCTTCCAGTTCTTTGGCTTGTTATTGCCCTCTTGCCTGTTCTGTCCTTTCCATCCTTTGTTGAAAAAATTTGGAGCATTTGTCAAGGCATTTACGTGGTGAGTGTCCTGGCGTCCTGAGAACTCCATCGTATTTTTCGAAGCGAGTTCCATGGATACGGCAATCTCACATGCACGTGGAAATGTAAGATCCTTTTCCGATAGTAGCTTGCGCTGCACAGCATCAGAACGCAGCCCACTAACAAAACGATCCCTCAGGGCCTCATCCAAATATTGTCCAAAATCACATGTGGCTGACAACTGCCTCAGGGCGACAACATAGTCAGAAACTGCCTCCCCTTCTTTCTGGTTACGTTTCTGAAAACGAAAACGCTCAGCTATCACCACTGGAGTCGGCTTATAATGCGCACTTAACGCCCCAGTCAGCGCTGCATATCCCATGGTACTCGGTACCCTCGGAGACACAAGATTCTTTAGCAGCCTGTATGTATCTGCTCCGATCACAGAGAGAAACGTGCACACTTTCTTCTCATCGGAAACATCATTTGCCAACATCCATTGCTCCAACCGCTCCAAATATGACTCAAAATCTTCCTTCGATTCATTATACTCTTCAACACGACCCACATGCATCGCCATGTTAGCTCACCAAAAGCTGTTCCGCTGCAGCCGTGAAGAAAACGTCTTGATTTGTCTTTTTCTTTACATGCGAACACAACCCTCCTACAGCCTCTGTCACGCTGTGGAAATCTTTAGAATCCTCGTCGCCAGTTGTGATATTCTGGATTAGGCTCTTAAAAGGATCAGGACAGAAGGACGTGGATAGGTGCCTTTATTGAACAGCAGGACATCACACACTAACTTGTTGTTTCTTAGCGGTGCAGAAAACTACCCTTTTTTGTTGTTATATATTGGTCAACCAAGAACTAGCCCTGTAACAGGCACTTCTGTATTTTACCACTGGGGGGCAACAATTCACTCTATTACAGTAACAAAATAAAACATCTTCACTTTGTTGTCACAGCTCCACTGACTGTTTATCATTTTGTTACAGTCTGTCGCATTTTCTGATCTCAGATGTCAAATAAATACATAGTGTTCATGAAAACTGTTTTATTTAGGCCTACTTTTAATGACATTTAAACACGCACTTGAGTTTTTTGATCTTTTTATTTATCACACATTAACGGTGAGGGACAGAAAGTTTGAATATGCAACCAATCGTCTTACAAAAAATCTCACAAGACTAAGAGGTGCTCCTCACACTGTGGTTTGTATATTCATGCTGTGTTGCCTCTTTGGTACATAAACAATGTAAGATAGACTCTTTCTCTGTCTATTAGATACATTTTTGAAATTGCAATTTCCCTCATGATGACTCAGTGATCATAATTAGAGAAATGAGATAAGCCCTAAGTGTCAGAGAAAGCTGTGACTGTGAATCAGCATGACCACATACGGGACCTCCTCTAAGATGAGTGAAGCCATCATTAATCCTCCCTGTGCTTCCCCTACTGTGACAAATTAAACATACACTCAGTTTTCAGATTAAATATCTTCATGTCTAAAGCTGAGACAGTAATTTTGATACCTTCTGCAAGTTGTGATAACATATGCATGAAACATAAAGGTAAAGCAGGTACAGGTAAAATTCAAATCCAAATTTTAATAATAAACTACATATTAAAGATTATTTGGTTCCCTTGTGATTGTCAACTGATTCGATGGAATTGTGGGTAATGTAGTTGGAAGAATTGTTTCAGCACTGAAGTTTGATTCATGTGTTATGAGCTGAGTAGCAGCAGCAGTGGTTTTTCAACCAAATCTATTCGTCCTTTTCTTCCCAGATATCCAGCCTGGGATCCTGGAGCCTGTCCTGGAAGCAACTAAATTCTGTCAGTTATGATACTAACAGCAGGTGATAGGAAGTTTTCCTGCCCACTATACAAACTCACTGGTAAAATACAGTCTTTGCTACAATAACACCTGTGTTCAGTTAACATTTACTCCTAAACTACAATTTAAAAAGTGAATTTTTATACTTAGATTACCTTTTAAGTCCCAACTTTGAATCTTGTTTCAAAGTCTAGGGAACTCTAATGCGACTACTTTTAGCACTTGCAGATATGTATTTATTAAATGCTTTTAATCACACACTGTAATTTAGCTGTATGCATATGTAAAGATATTAATGTGCATAAAAAGACAATAAATATTAGTGTTAAAGTGTGATCAAAACATAAAATATTAAAAAGAAATTCACAATTTAAACTAATGACCTCCTTTCCCCATAAGGCCCCAAAATGTGTCTGAGAGGATTTAACTGCATAGACCTCGAGATGGTTTATAAAAAGGTATAAATCTTAATATGACGTTTGTTGTATTTTGTGAATAATCACTCCTTTATTTGTTATGCAACAATACAAAATGATTTACAGGCATAAAAGAATTTCACAAATACATAAATAAACACAAAAATATTGTTATTTGCTTAGAACTAAATAACAGCAGGTGATGAATGAAATATTAAGTGTTTATATGATGCTCATCAATCCTAAATTTTGACCTCATATACAATTCAGCTGTTTTAAAAAGCCACAACTGATGAAAAATCAAGAGCAGGAGATTTGTCATCAACCAGTCACCTGCCTGTCATGCTGGGACCACACCACACAATATCTTTGTGTTTAAAGGGAACCTGAAATGCTACACACGAAAAGGCTAATTTATACTATTGAGCCTTGTTCTCAAAAACAGACATAGATGTAAAATTATCCTTGAATTTTGCTGGAAGTTATAGTTTTAAAAACATGTTTAGCTCCATCTTCTGTCAGTGCAGAACGTGACGTCATGTGATCGGTTGGTTGATTGCGGCCAATAGACTTAAATTAGTTTATGTTAGCTAACTAGGGACAGAATCGATAACTCAGAGGAAAAGTAATGATACTAAAACTAAAAATCAGTCTAAGAGGATCACTTCTATGCTGCCTCTGACTACAACAATGAGCTTCATGTTAAAACCAAGAATATACTGTCCACTTTCACTGTATGTCTCTTTAGCAGGACGTGGCTGGTCGCTGTTTGGCTAGCTGCACTCAGACAGGAAAATCCACCTGTTAATGTTCGAGTTTGTAAAGCACTTTCTAAATGAGGACTGTGTGGAGGAGAGCCTGTTTGAGACAGGTGACAGGTGCTTTCACCGGGCTGACATAAACTGGTTTTTCCTCCTCTGGCCAAGTTTACTGAGCAGCGCAATCAGCTGATGCATTCAGCACTTTTTATGTCATAAGATAATCTTTCTCTTCTTGAGCACATCCAGACACTTTACAACATAATGGCCCATTTTTCCTGTGGACATGCTGATGAGTGTTAGGGTTTCTAATACCCTTTGGTAAAAAAAAATAAATACCTGTTATGTTTTTGGTCTGATACTCATGTAGTAACCTGTTATGTAGTAAACTGGTTGTGTTTCGTTAAAGAGAGAAATTTTTTGTGTTGCATAAAATAGTGCTGATGGCATCTTGCCAATATCTGCTTTGCAAGCTGATGTCACGGCTCAGTACACCCGACCTGGTGAGGAACAGGCTCTGCTCCACACAGTCCTCATTTACAAAGTGCTTTACAAATCCAAACATTACGACTAACAGATTCATTTTCCTGTTTGGTGCAGCTAGCCAAACAGCAGCCAGCCACTTCCTGCAAAAGAGACACACAGTGAAAGTGGACAGTATATCCTCAGTTTGTTAACATAAAACTCATTGTTGCAGTCAGGGGCAGCAAAGAAGTGATCTCGTTAGAATGATTTTTAGTTTTAGTATCATTACTTTTCCTCTGAGCTATCGATTCTGTCACAAGTTAGCTAATATAAACTAATATAAGTCTATTAGCCGCAACCAACAAACGAACCACATAACGTCATGTTCTGTACTGACAGAAGATGGCACCAAACATGTTTCCACTGGGACGTCCAAAACTGAGAATAGAAAAATTGGAAATATTCAAGATTGAAAAACAGATCATAACTCGCAGAGACAAAAGGAAGGAGGAGGAAAATACCGAGTGCTAGAATTTTTTCCCCCTCCGCGAATCGCTACCTTATTGTGGTGGAGGGGCTTGTGTGTCCCAGGAATCCCAGGGGCTATGTTGTCCAAGGGCTTCTGCCCCCTGGTAGGGTCTCCCGTGGCAAATTGGTCCTGGGTGAGGGACCAGACAAAGAGCAATTCAGAAGTCTCATGAGAAGAACACCAAAGGAACAGTTCACCCTGCCTGGGATAGGTTTATCGGGGCCCCGCCCTGGAGACAGGCCCAGGGAGGGTGTCCGAGGGTGAGTGTCTGGGGCCAGGCCTTAGTCCCCACAGCCTGGCTGAGCACAGCCCGAAAAAGGGGCATTGAATGTCACCATGGATCAGGTAGCGGGGAAGGATGCTGGACAGGTCTGGCGTGCCTGTAAGGTTGCACTGGGGACGTCTGGCAGAGGCCCCAGTCTGTGAGATCTTCAACGCACACCTCCAGCAGAGCTTCAGCACCATTCAGAGGGAGATTGGGGACACTGAGTCTGAATGAACCATATTCAGAACCTCCATTGCTGAAGCCGCTGCACTGAGCTGCGGCCGCACAATAGTTGGTGCCTGTCGTGATGGTAAACCCCGAACCAAATGATGGATACCAGAGGTGAAGGGAGCCACAAGGCTGAAGGAGTCCTATAGGGCAGGTGTCCCCAACCAGCAGGCCACGGACCGGTACTGGTCGATGAGTCGTTTGGTAACGGGCCGCAAGAGTTAAGGCTCGGGTGTGAAATTCATGGTTTTCAGGGTTTTTATCGTTAACTCGATTTCTCTGGGTCTTTTCCCGTGTTGTAGTTGTGTGTCTTATTTTGAAAGAAACATTTACGCGTTACCATAGCGACCAGAGAGCATTAAAGGGCAGAGAGGAGGATGTTACTCTCAATGTTGTTGCCGCATTTCAGGAGGACGCTGCTAATAAAGTTACACAATTTCACAGTGAATTTGTGTTTATTATTATATTTACAAAATACCACAGTTTTTGTTTTGGTCCTATCATTTTTTTTGTTGTATTTATCTGCGACACCTTAAAGGCTGGTCCATGAAAATATTGTCTGATATTAAACCGGTCCGTGGCGCAAGAAAGGTTGGGGACCACTGCCATAGGGCTTGGTTAGTCTGTGGGACTTTGGAGGGAGCTGAGGTACCGACAGGCCATGTGAAACATGGCTCAGGCAGTGGCTGAAGCAAAAACTCAAGTGTGGGAGGAGTTCAGAGAGGCCATGGAAAAAGACTTCCAGACTGCCTCGATGAGATTCTGGCAAACTGTCAGGCGACTCGGGAGGGGAAGGCTGTGCTCCAGCTGCACTGTGTATAGTGCAGGTGGAGCGCTGCTGGCTTTGACTGAAGAATTTGTTGGGTGGTGGAAGGAATTCTTCGAGGACCTCCTTAATCCCACTGGCACGTCTTCTATGGAGGAAGCAGAGTCTGGGGATGAGGGGGGAGGACCCGCCAATCTCTGGGGCAAGGTCACTGAGGCAGTTAAACAATTCCTTAGTGGCAGAGCCCCTGTGGTGGATGAGATCTGACTACCTGAAGGCTCTGGATGTTTTGGGGCTGTGTAGGTTGACATGCCTCTACAATGTTGCATGGAGATCAGGGGCGCTACCTCTGGATAGAATTTTTAGGCGTAGCCAAGTGGTGGAAGGCCTTCACCTGGGTGGTCTCAGAATCTCTTCTCTGCTTTTCGCAGATGATGTAGTTCTATTGGCTTCATCAGGTGATGGCCTCCAGCTCGCACTGGAACAGTTCACAGCCAAGTGTGAAGTGGTGGGAATGAGAATTAGCACCTCCAAATCTGAAGCCATGGTCCTCAGCCAGAAAAGAGTGGGGTGCCCGCTCCAAGTCAGGGACAAGTTCCTGCCCCAAGTGGAGGAGTTTAAGTATCTCTGGGTCTTGTTCACAAGTGACGAGAGAAGGGAACGGGAGATCCACTGACGCATTGGTGCTGCGGCTGCAGTGATGCAGATGCTGTACCGGACCATTGTGGTGAAGAGAGAGCTGAGTGTAAAAGCAAAGCTCTCAATTTACCGGTCCCTACCCTCACCTATGGTCACGAGCTGTGGGTAGTGACCAAAAGAATGAGATCCCAGATACATGCGGCAGATATGAGCTTCCTCCAAAGGGTAACTGTAAATTCTACACACACTGCAACCAAATAATTTTATAATTTTTTCTTTAAGATGTTAGTGTTTACACTTCAGATAAAAGAAGTTGACATTTTCTCATCTGGATTCTGTCTTTACAACACTGTGAAGCTAAATTACAAAAGTATAAAAGTACAGAAGTACCAACCCATTCTGAAGTTTAATCTTTATTGAAAACTGTCAAAACACAAAAATGTTCCCAAGACTGAAATATTTAAATGTATTTATTTGAACACAAACTTTATATCATTGCTTTCCAATAGCCTTTAATCCTGTGTAATGAATTACTTTTCAAGCAACTTAAAGAAGTCCAGATGCTTTTCTTTCCAAGCTCCTCAGACTACGATGACCCGGATGACTGAGAACCTTCACAGACGAATTGCTTTTAGTGACAAGGAGCACAAAATAAATCTTGAAATTAAAATGCAATCAAATGAAAATCTCCACTTTTGATCTTAAAGCAAAAGTTTTTAGTTAAGAAAGGTAAAAGAATTTCAAACATTAAGGCCCATGAAGTGGAAGAGAAACAACAACATACAAATGCATCAAAAAGTAAAATATTCACCAAACCTTTAAAGCAAGGAGAAGTTTAAATTTTCAAGTGGATAAATAATTTTGTAAATGAATAATCATCATGAGCAATGAAAACATCCATGGCTAAATAGACTTGGGAAAGAGCTCAACCTAAAAAACTGGAAAAACTCAAGAGACCAGCAAGAAGTTGTCAAGGCACCACCCATAATGTTTGACTGACAGCTGATCTCTGCACAGTGCAAAATGCCAAATCAATCAGAGAGACAACATGAATTTGGAATGAAATGAAATACAGATTTAAACCCATAACAATTTGAAAGACTTTACTCTATTTCAGTTTAATCAACTCAGAACTTGTTCCAACAGAGTAAAGCCAAAGTCCAGCATAGAGCGGCTGAGTGAATGTGGTCTGGACTCTGTGGAGGAGAGTCATGGTTTCAGAGACGCTGTATAAGGACAAAATACCTGCTCTGTGATCCAGGTACACTCCTACTCTGGAGGAACGAGGACCTGACATGGGTATTTCATTGTTGTTGTACCAAAATGTGTAACTGTTGTTGGAACATTTTATTGCCCAAGATTTGTTATTACGTCCAAAAATACCTTCATTCCCACCCTCTGCTCTGCTGATATTCTTGTATGCGACTGCTACAATAACTCCTTTTCCTTTCCACTCCACCTCCCAGTAACAACGTCCAGTCAGACTCTCTCTACTCAGGACCTGACAATAAAAAGCAAACCTGTCTGGATGATCCAAATAAGACTGTTTTTGACTCATAAATTCTGCTTTTCTGTTCCCTCTTGTTAATAACAGCTGTTTTTGTGCTG
Source organism: Rhamphochromis sp. 'chilingali' (assembly GCF_963969265.1). Lineage (NCBI taxonomy): Eukaryota > Metazoa > Chordata > Actinopteri > Cichliformes > Cichlidae > Rhamphochromis > Rhamphochromis sp. 'chilingali'. The sequence continues at coordinate 32,475,664 of NC_137943.1, forward strand.
TGTTTGGATCCAGTGTGATGTCACATGAATATTTTAAGAATCCAGCTCTGGTCTTTGGCTCTGGTCGTGACAGTAAAACATTCACTTCAGTGACTGTCAGTGAGATGTTTGTCCGTTCCTCTCTCAGAATGTCCTGTAGTTTATCTCTGACCTCTGACACAGCTGCTGTCACATCCTCAAAGTAGCTCAGAGGACGGATATTGATGCTGGATGAGTCTGTAGACTCACTGAGTGCTGACAGTGAGGGGTAGTTGTGTAGAAACTGGATGTGATCCTCTGTGTGTGAGAGCTGCTTCAGCTCAGCATCTTTCCTCTTCAGCTCAGTGATCTCCTGCTCCAGCTTCTCCTGAAGCTCTTTGACTCGACTCACTTCAGTTTCCTGCTGGGATCTGATCTGCTGCTTCACATCAGAGCTTCTTTTCTGGATGAGATGGATCAGCTCAGTGAAGCTCTTCTCACTGTGCTCCACTGTTTGATCAGCAGACTGATTGATGGCCTCCACCTCCTGTTGAAGCAGCTTCACATCTTTCTCTCTGTCCTGGATTCTCTGCTGGATGTTTTGTCGACTCACCTCCAGCTCTCTCTGCCTCTCAGTCCTTTCTGCTGCAGCTGAGACTGTGTCGTGGCCTTTATGTTCATCCACAGAGCAGAGATAACAGATACTCTGCTGATCAGTACGGCAGAACATCTTCATCACCTCATCATGACGAGAGCAGATGTTCTCCTGGAGCTTCTTGGAGGGCTCCACCAGCTTGTGTTTTTCAAAGGCAGGACATTCATAATGAAGCCTAACATGTTGTTCACAGTATGAGATCACACAAACAAGGCAGGACTTGAAGGCTTTCATTCTTCTTCCAGTGCAGACATCACAGGCCACATCTTCAGGTCCAGCATAGCAGTGATCAGCAGGAGCAGCTTGGAGTCCAGTCTTCTTCAGCTGCTCAACTAGAATTGCTAACATGGTGTTTTTCACCAGGACAGGCCTCGCTGTGAAAGTCTGTCTGCACTGAGGGCAGCTGTAGATTTTCTTCTTTTCCTCTTCATCCCAGAAGCTTTCAATACAGTTCATGCAGTAGCTGTGTCCACAGGGAATAGCCACCGGATCCTTCAGTAGATCCAAACAGATCGAACAAGCAAAGGTTTCTCGATCCAGCTGAACTCCTTTCTGCGCCATTTCTCCTCTCAGTGTCAGTGACTTTGTTACTTTCACTTTCTTATAAATGAAACTACTCTGAGCTCTGATCTAAATAACATGTTTCTGTAGCGAATGGGACCTGTCAGCTCCTACACGTCACCACATGTTGGCTACACCCATCTTCAAACTTTTTTTTTTTTTTTTTTTTTTAAATACTTTAATTAAATTTATGCACATATTACAATCTCTCGTTGGGAGACAACATTTGTGCAACAACATCTTGAAAAGGTTGAATAAGAAATCAAACGAAAAAAAACAAAACAAACAAAAAAAACAAAACAAAACAAAAAAAAACACATATATACATATACATAAATATATGAAGGCCATTTTTATGACATATAACAGTTTCCTTTCTGCGAACACTTTAACATACATGTGGCTTACTTAGTACACCAAAAACACAATCATTAAAAAGATAGAGATTGAGTCCCATTGTCGCATATCAAAGCAGCCTCTTTACATGAATCCCTCAGTAATTCTAAAGATGACAAAAAAGATTTTAATTCAATTTTCAATACAGTTAGGGAAGGTCTTTTACTTTGCCATTTACATTTGTGTATGTGGTATTTGCCCATAATTATCACCACCTTGTGTAGCATGGACAGTTCCTTAGATGGATCACCATTATTATATAAAACTTGTGTTAGAGTCAGTGGGGTCATCCCATCTATTCTTATACTCAACCAGTCTAATAAATCTTGCCAAAAGTCAGTTGTTACTGAGCAGGAAAAAAACAAATGATCAATACTTTCCACATTTTGTGAACAAAATCCACATGGCTCTACCTCAAACCCAAACCTTTTTTTAAGCATTTCAGCTGCTGGGTAATATCCATTAATTATTTTAAATTGCATTTCTTTGACTTTGGGGGGGATAGGCCATTTTAAAAAGTGCGTATATTTGTTCGTTATTTTAACATTACTCCCTTTTAGTTTTGTGTTACTGTTAAAGTCGTGAAATAATTTGTTTTTAAATATCTTGTTCATGGTTTACACAGAGCGGAGGTGTTGGCTGTGTCCCAATTAAGAGACTGCACGCTTGAAGTACGCATTTTAAGTGCGGTTACGTCACCGCCACGCGACGACGGCTGTCCCAATTCGAAGTGTGCTTCAAATGCATACTCCAAATGCGCCGTCGATTTCCCCAAATATAAAGCGTGGTCCGGTGCACGCTTCGTGGTCCCATATATACCACAATTCATAGCGCGGCGGTGGGTGTGGATAATTTTGCCGCAAAATACGGCAGAAGGGAGCGGCTGAAGAGGTTGTTGTTTTTTTTTCCAAACTTTATTGAAGTCATAAAGCGAACAGTCAGTCATTCCAGTTCAGTTTGTACAGTAGACATACAAGGCAAATAAGAGTAACAATATACAGTACAATGAAATAAGAAGGATAAATAAATAAAGGATAAAAAAAGAAAAAAGGGGGGAAAGTGACAGACTTCATAACAACTTTGTATTTGAAAGTTGTGACAGCTCATTCGTTAAACATTTCTGAATGAATTTCAATCAATGATAAACCTTTTTTATTGGAAGTTAATTTAAGAGAGTTTAAGTAATATTCAATTTCAATCAAAAACAAATTAAATGATGGGGTTGGACAGTGAGGGGGCCTCTCTAACGTGCATGGGCAAATTATTCCATAATTTTGGAGCCACAATAGAGAAGGCCCTGTCCCCTCTGAGCTTCCTCCTGGATCTCGGTACCTCCAGGAGCAGCTGGTCAGCTGACCTGAGAGACCGACAAGGTATGTGGGGATGAAGAAGCTCAGAGAGGTAAGGCGGGGCAAGCAGCTTTAAATGTTTTCCAAAAGCACACTTACCTTATCAGTGTTTTTCAAACTTTTTACAGTGTGTACCACCTGATTAAAAAATGTCAAGCTCTCCTAAGTGCCACTATGAAAGCATGAAACTCATAAATCTTATGAATCTAACACAAAATTAGTATTATTAAATTGGTCAAATTAGTATCTGCAGTAAAGATTTTTTCATGCATTGTATACATTCTACCACAGGCAAAGTTGCCTCCATTTTTATATATATTTTTTTATATTTTGTAATAATTTATTTGTAATTTTTTTATTCTGTTTTGGGAGTGTTTTTTATGCATCTGTATTATATTATACATGCACATTAAAAGTGAATCTCTGTCCAAAAGATGCACTCATTTTAATTTTTACTAACTATGAGCATCACTCATTAATCTCCCCCAGTAATTAAGGTTAGGATGTGTATTTTCTTTATTCCAATCCATTCTTCTTTTGCAGCATTTAAATAACCTTTATCAGATTTGATGGTTTTGTTACAGACAAAAGTGTTTTGCTTTTCTTTCACAAATGTGGGGATTAAATTGTGTTTAAATGTACAAAACAGTGATGTCATGTTTTGTGACGAGGACCCAGGCACAGAGAGACTTGATGAATTTAAGAATCTTATGATTTAATAAAGAAATTTGCAGACTTGCACAGTGTTGAATTCTCCCAATTCTTTGAATCTTTGGGCTGAAGGAGGGACAATACTCGGTGTATAAATGCTCAATCAACAATCATTTATTTCCATACAATTCAACAGTCAGAGCATTACAACGTCCGGACGGGAGAGATGCTACCAGAGGGTCAGGCACATGTCTCAAAATGGTGACGGGTTGCTCAGCTTTTTATAGTCTCTAGTGGCCCCCAGCTAGTCGTAAAAGCCAAAACATCACATTTTTTCTCTGTTACAGCGCCTAAGTTATGACCTCGGCAGTTGTTTCTCTGCTTTCTGTAAGGTGGGGGTGTGGAATGTGGTCTATCTATCTCCCCTGTCTTTAGACACAGAGTCTCCTGCTTACAACCTTCTCTTCATGATTCAACAGTTAAGCATGTCAAGAAAACAGTGTAACACATTCCCAGCAGATCAAGGATACAGAGTGATGCACATTTATCTAATGAACTAATATGTGAATATGTTCTGTTAACTCAAAAGTATAATGAGAACTAAACTACATACAGCTCACACACTCTATATTAAAGGGTATAATGTGATCTACAGCAGTATTCTAATTCAACTACTTTGATTACATATATAAGGTAACATATAATAACAGAATAATCTAATAATTCCCCCTTTTGATCTCTGAAAGAGATCACTTACAACATGCACTCCAGGGTCGCAAGGTCCAGGTTTTCTTGATCCTGAGGCCCTCTGTCCCCCTTTAACGGGTGGACCATATGGGGGATGACCTCTGTGTTCACGCAGTTCAGATGCAAGCAAAGTTAGATTTACAACCATAACAGCAGTTACAGATGACTCTCCCATCACTCCCCAATTCTCCCACAGCTTTATTTTGGTGCTCCAGTTTTCCACTCCCATTTTAATGCCCCCTTATACCTTTCAAATGTACTTAGACTAGAACCTCTGTCTAAGGAGCTTTTAACCTTCATTTTTATTGCTGCAGCTACCAGTGTCTTCCAGTTGGGTGATTCTCAGCTTCTTTCTTCGACCTCCGGGGTTAGACCACCCTTTAGTCATTGCACAGTTCTGGGGATTATTCTGCCCCGATTTCAAACAAAGATCTGTGTATTTTGGGGTCACCGGCGTGTCCCCCTTTTTGCCAAGAGCCTCTCGAACCTCGTTGGTCTGGTGTTCCTGGTTTTCGCCAACCCCTTCATGGTTATTGCTGTGTCTGTGGGATCCATCTTCTCCAGGAGCCCAAACGTCATGACACTTGACCCCAGTTGCTGTCTCGGCAGTCCCTACATCTGTCCCTGCTGTGAAGGGTCCTCACATCTCCGGGTCCCCGTCTGGTGTCTGTTCCTTTCTCTGCAAGAGACAGAAAACCAAAACACCTCTCTCCCTAGCCTTGATAATCTAATATTGTTATCCATTGTTCTTCTAATGATTCAAATTTGGTTTAAAATATTATGTTCAGAACCTATTCTAATCATAATCTATGTGTGTGTAAAAGAAATCAAAAATTAATGAACCATTTCTAAGTCTAACACATTATAAGCTTAAGTTTTACCATAGCTCAATTATTAAACACACAAATAAAGTCATAAAATGTTCATAACACCATTGTTTGATGTTCGGACTCAACTTCCCCCTTTTTGACACACTCCCATGTGTCAATTCATTGGAGCTAGACACTTAAAAGAGAAGGTTGGTGACATCATATCTGGTAACTGGTCCATCCAGAGCTGTAACATTTTGAAATGTACATACAACAAGCCAAACCACACCTTGGTCACACCAACCCTCTTCCGCCCCGAAGATGTCCAATGCCATCCTAGTATGGACTGTCAAAAGTGGCTTTAACGCTGACTATCCTGACAATCCATTTTATAACGTTTCCTGGTCAGAGTTGCCAATCTCTGCACCAGGGTTTTAAACTTTTCGCCATTTCCATTAGTTGTTATTTTTATTTAGTTTCGACTCCAGATTTTCAATTTTTACCAGTTGTAATTAGTTTTTACCAATTCTTTGCTAGTTTAGTCTAGTTTTTATTTTCTGAAAATCCTTAGTTTCAATTTAGTTTTATTTGTGTTTTGCAAAAATTAAGTGTAACAAAATCCCAGTTCCATCATATCAGTCATTCTCTTCTGGTTATCCTTGGGTGTTGAGACTAATAACTATTAACTCTTGCCGCACCGAGTGGTCCTAATTTTGGTTGAAGTGAATTGATAACCTTTTGAAGGCGATTGTTTCACACCTTTATTTAGATGTCCCAGTCCTGTTGTCTCGGGATACATCACGCTGCCTTATCTGGGGTTAGCTGTTTTCTGGGGATGCGGGTTGAGTGGGTGAGCTCTTCAAGGAGGGGGAGTGTGCTCCCCCTGATGAGGTCTTCTAGGTAAGCTAGGTTAACCTTCTTGTGTGGGCTTTTCAAGTGCACTTTAAGGTTAGTGGGACTTTTAGTTTTATAAATGTCCCTCATGACCCCCTGATGACCCAGTATTTCATTTTTGCACACTGTAGTACACATTTTAGTTTTTGCTTGTAGCTCGCATACTCTACTTGCCACTCCTCTAAGTCCTGATGTTTCTTAGAGAGGGCAACAGTACCTTTAAAATTATATCACATGTGTGGGGGTGTGGCCTTGCCAATTGTTTTGCCCACCTTTTCAAAATGGCTGGCGTGCCCACAAGCACATTTCATGGAAAAAGAAAGGTAAGCTTGATATTTACATTTAAAATGTTTTGTTAAACTCAGATTTTTATTTTATTCTTTTTGCAAGTACCCCTCCTCGGTGGCGAGAAACTGTTGGTGTGGTCAAGTGGGTGCTCTAGAAACAAACGCTCAGGACAGAACAGTTATCAGTCATGTACTTCCTACAAATTTTGCATATGTTTTATTTCATATTGATCCTCTGAGTGTAATGGTACATTTTAATTTGAATTTATCCAAACTAAACACAATATTTTCTTTATTTACTTTGCTCTTGTTCTTTTGCAGTACCACATCCTATCAAATGTCCCTGTCGATTATATTCTACATTTAATAACTTACTATTTCAAGTGAGAACCTAAATCATGTGGACCAATGTTTATTATTGCACATCTCTATTCTGAATGTGGCCAGTCATTCATAGGTATTGTTCAATTTTGGCGATTTTCCTCTATAAAATTTAATTGACTTCTTTACAGTGGCCTGCTGTGGTTAATAGTAACATATTCCAGTCATGAGTGGTATCAAAAGTCTTCTCCACTGTAGCATTTGGCATTCCCAATAATATAACATGATACCTTACTCAAAACACAGCTAATATAGCACAGTTTTCTTAATGCAAACATCGGTAACTCAAAATCAGCAACCACAGTGTTAAGTCTGCAGTTCATACTTATGTGAAGCTAGAGTCTCCTCCTCCAGTCTCTCTTATCCTCCTGCTCCTGAAAAAACAAAACAAAACAAAGCGAAGCATCCACCCTTCTCTTGTCGGCTGGGTGAATTGTTTATGAATTGTTTATTGGCATTTACTAATCCTAAAGTGGGTGCAGTCATTGTCTCAGTATCAAGTCAGTCAAAACTTTTAGTCGTCAGTCCATCACAGTCCATTCACATGCATACCTCCATACACATTCATACCAGATGTTGCTGATAATGGAGTCTCCTGCGCAACCTATTCGAGCCTCCATCACCAGCAAGATGACGTCATCATTTTAAAGGAAAACAATTCCTTGTTGTTTTTTGGGCCGGATTGACTCGGTGCAATCCTTTTAGATCAGTGTTCCCTATAAGTGAATTTCTCCCAAGCCAATTACAATCATGGAGAAGCACACTTTGCAACTGTTTACAGTAATAATATTTTATAGCGCTTTAAATTTCAATCTTTCAGGCCTTGTTTAAAGAGCTGATTGTTAAATCATGAACTCACAAAATATCAACATATCACCACCGGTGGATCACACCTCTCAGATGTTTTTTCTCCAGTGCACTGTAACAAAAACGAAAACAGACGTAACCAACAAAACACTAATAACAATAACATAAACTAGGGCCCGTTGCAGACATGTCCAAGCATAAAACTATCCCTCTCTCGCTTACGAGAAAGAACACAAGCCAAAGCTCACTGATAAAATCAAGCTAGCGCTAAACAAAACCAAACAATCAACCAGAAATTCACAGGAACATTTTGCTTCCTGCCGGGACAATATTGTGTGGGAATGAGAACCTCAGGTGCCGTAACACCTTTTGTTCCTCCTTGAATTAAAACTCAATGCATATGAGTGCATATGAGAGCATGAGGGTGGGAATGGATGTTTGTGTCTGTGTGTGCCTGTATGTCTGTGTCTATATGTCAGGTTGGGTGTCAGGCGCCACCTCTCTGGGGACATCTCAGGCCCTCCAAGGTTTGGAGGCCTATCTCCCCCTACCACCACTTCCCCTGCCAGTGGCGGACCCCCTCAGACATCGGTGCGTTGGTGGTTCTTTGTGTCCGGGGATGGGCGTCCAGGTACACACCGGCTCACTCCTTGGCGGCCGCTTATCGGGGCCTGGAGCCTGGGGCTCGCTCGGGCCACTTCGGAGGTGGGGTGCCCCCGGCCTCTCGGCCTGGGGCTCGGTCACTCAGGCGCAGCTGGCTGCCGGCGGAGCTCACGGGCGCGTCACTGCAACTCCCCCTGGCTTCTGCTCCGCGGCTGCTGAGTGAGCCCTCATCTGGGACTCTCCTCAGCTCTTACTGGAACAGTGGCCCAGCTGCCCCTCTGTGGGTCTTCCTTGGTCTCTTGTGTTCTGGGGGCCTCTGGATGTCTGGAGTTTTGATCTCCTCCACACCTGCTTCACGCCCTGGAGGACGGGGCGGTGGCCCCCCCACACCCTCTAGCAGATTATTACAAATCAAATCAAATCACTTTTTATTGTCACATCACATGTGCAGGCACACTGGCACAGCACATGCGAGTGAAATTCTTGTGTGCGAGCCCCACAAGCAACAGAGATGTGCAAACACAACAACACAAACGAGCAAAATACAAGAATGGCCAACCTGAAACTAATAAATATATGTACAATATATAATAGTGTATGCATTTCTGGATGTGTATACTAAATATTTTCCTACGTGTGTGTGTGTGTGTGTGTGTGTGTGTGTGTGTGTGTGTGTGTGTGTGTGTGTGTGTGTGTGTGTGTGTGTGTGTGTGTGTGTCATTTCTCACTCACTCAACGAGTGCACGTGTTCATGTGTGTATTTCACTTCATTCTGAATCTGTGTGTTTGGAGACGTGTGTGTGTGTGTGTGTGTGTGTGTGTGTGTGTGTGTGTGTGTGTGTGTGTGTGTGTGTGTGTGTGTGTGTGTGTTCATCACTTTCCTGTTCTGGTGTTCTGGGTAAACCACGGCCTGAAGCATGCCCTGGGGTCCTGCCCCCCTCCTTTTCAGTTTGTTTGCGACCATTGCTGCTGCTGCTGCTCAAAATTCAGTCCGTCCTGGTTCTGACCCCAATTGGGGCAGTCCTTTCTCCAGTGTCGATGTTCACCGCAGGTGAAACCTGCATCTTCTTCTGTGTTTTTGTCCATTCTGAGGTGCCTTCTGTCCTCAGTTACTCCTCTTGTCTTGGTCACGCCCTTTTTGCCGCCCGATCATCCGTGTTGGTCCATCACTGTCCTGCACAGTGTGAATGCAAAGTTATCAAGGTCAGCATTCTTTCGCTCGGCCTTACTTTTCATTCGGGCTTGGCGGGCGTCTCGTCACAGCTCTGTCAGCTGACGCAGTCTGGGAATTTTCCCCCGTGTAGTGAAACGGGCCTTAGGTTTAGTGCTCTCTGTCTCTGCTGCATGAGATCACATTCCTGCAGGTCTGTTGACATTCTCAGGTCGTTGTTGTGGGTCCAGCTGTTGCAGCATTTGGTCAGTGTCACGTATGGGGGAGAGCAGGAGTCCAGTCAGCCTCGGCTTTCAGGGCCGGCAAAGCAGCCTGTAATTAAATATGTATAGAAAAAACAAAAACAAAACAAAACAAAAACAAACAAAAAACAAAAACAAACGAACAGGAAAATGTTGTTGTGTTGGCTGTGTTATTCAGAGGGGAGACACACCGGGACCAGGCCCTGTGTCAGCCTTCTCTCCCCCTTCTCTGTTTTTTGTCTCCCGATATAATCAACTCCTAACCCACCAAGTTGACAGGACAACACCGGTATATGTTAAAATTCTTAAGATCATGTTTAAAAGCCCAAAAAGGAACTTTCTTTCATTCAGTAATCACTTTTATTAATCAATCAACAGAAAACATGTCACAATTTGACTCTTTTTACCACTAAATTTGTTGTGTCTTGCCTGGTTGGTTAGACCAGTGTTCCTTTTTTTTTTTTTTTTTAGTTAAATTGTTGTCCTGCAACCCAGAGGGTTTCTTTGTCAGTAATGTATAGACTTCATCATTTAAGTATGTTAATTTTTCTTTAACCTTGCTGGAAAATCTTCACGTGTTCATGAGTGTAAGCTGTTTCTTCATTGCGTGTATGTGCATTTGTATAAAAGCAGGTTAATTTTATCTTTTCTCAAACTAGGCGTTACCTTAAAAGGAGCCTTTCTCTCAGATTTCTCTGCTTGTGTGTGTTTTTGTTTCACCTTTTGTTGTGATGCTCCGGACGCCTTCCCAACCTCCACAAGTCCGTTGGCCCCAATTTTATGTGTTAAAACTTCTCTTAATTTCTCCTCTAATTCTCTCCTCGCTGCTGTCTTTTTCACAGCTGCTGATTCGTGCTGGGTGTGGTTCCCATTACCTATAATTTTGCTTCGGCCGCTGTGCTTGTGGGGGCAGTTGGTCCAGGTCCGCAGCTTCCTGTATTAACACACTAAGAGATTTATTTAATTTCATTTTCATCACATGTTAAACAGATAAGCAGGCAACACGCCTACCTTGACAGCGTAAACTGTACGCCAGTCTCCCAACACATTCCTCTCTCTACTCCTCCATAATTCTCCACTGCACACCTCTTACTATCTCTCCTTTTTATTTTTATTACACCACAGAGTAATACACCCAATTATGCCCGTCTATCTCTATGTGGCTCCAAATTCCCTCTTTATTTTAATTTCATACTCGTCAGGGGACAGGCACACAACAATTTCAACCACTGAAACGAGGAATTCAACCTTTTTATATTTCTTTACTAATCTAGACTCAACCTTTGTTCGCAAAATGTGTCTTGTTCTAGTCCGGAATAAATGTGAACCCGTGATTACACGGCCGTTCCAGTGTTATTTCCGTAGCTATGCGGGGGCCCTCACCTCCCCAAGTCACCACCTCGGCACCCGGACGCCGCCGGTCCTGGCCGCGCGTCCACGAACAGGAGGGTCGCCACTCCATAGGCAAAATTATTTCCACAGGTACACTAGGCATCAACCTTTGATCCTAAAATGTGTCTTTGCTCTAATGTCCTCCTAATCAAACACATCAACCGTCACTGTGTTCACGCTTCACACTTCACACAAAAAACACACTCAGAGCGCGCCTCACTCACACTCAAAACAACACCTAGAGCGTGCTTTACACACAAGACAGCACCCAGAGCGCGCTTCGCAGCTTCGCACACACTCTCACTCAGAGCGCGCCTTCACACACACACACAACACTTTTCTTCAGCGGGAATTTTACACAGAAACCTCTGAGCTCAACTATTAGATCTTCTTAAAGCACACTGCACCATAGACCAAAATACCCCTTTCTCTGCGCTTATGACCGCCACAACAGGGCAAAGTCGCATCATAAAAGTGATGCTTGCATCCCCGAAGTTATACCTGACATCATAAACCAGGTTTTGCTCTATGTACTTCTTGGCAAGTAAAATTTTACTTTGTTTTATGACCGCAGCCCTTAAAAAAAAACTCGACTGACGCCACAAACCACCGTCAAACCTCTGTTCAATGTACTTAAAACTAGCACCAACCACTACTGCACTTCACGGCCGCACCACCGGAACACGCCGTATCATAAACCAAACCTACGGACGTGTTTCGCTCTCGCGTTGCCAGCGTTCAACTGCACCGTGAAGCCAGCATCTGCTTTTCCTTAAATCAACTTCTATTTCATGGCCGGCAAGAGCCAGGACGTAACCGACACCATAAACAAAATAAACAAACCTCGACTTCAATGTACTGGACTAATGGCCGCGTCTTCAGAAGAAAATTCTAATGTATTATTGCTACAGAAGCCAGTATTAGACAAAATTAAATGTGGAAGGTAAAGTGGCTGCAACTAGTCCAACGTAGTATGTTATTAGTATCTCGGTAGAAGCAGTTTATTTAACACACTGGAATTCAGCCTCAACTTATGTTGTTAGTATCTTGCGCCAAAAACCAGACACCGACAAATTTACTGTGAAAATACATGTGACTCAGCGAACAGATTAATTTGGAAAGCCCAATATGCACATTTGGTATTTATAATACAACAGGCTGTGCTTACCTTTTTATTTTTGGACCGGTCCTCTGTTCACCTCGCCTCACGATCTCACCAAAGGTCAAATCTGCACCTCCTCAGCACACCAAAGATCCGGGTCACACGGCACCAAGTTGTTGAATTCTCCCAATTCTTTGAATCTTTGGGCTGAAGGAAGGACAATACTCGGTGTATAAATGCTCAATCAACAATCATTTATTTCCATACAATTCAACAGTCAGAGCATTACAACGTCCGGACGGGAGAGATGCTACCAGAGGGTCAGGCACATGTCTCAAAATGGTGACGGGTTGCTCAGCTTTTTATAGTCTCTAGTGGCCCCCAGCTAGTCGTAAAAGCCAAAACATCACATTTTTTCTCTGTTACAGCGCCTAAGTTATGACCTCGGCAGTTGTTTCTCTGCTTTCTGTAAGGTGGGGGTGTGGAATGTGGTCTATCTATCTCCCCTGTCTTTAGACACAGAGTCTCCTGCTTACAACCTTCTCTTCATGATTCAACAATTAAGCATGTAACACATTCCCAGCAGATCAAGGATACAGAGTGATGCACATTTATCTAATGAACTAATATGTGAATATGTTCTGTTAACTCAAAAGTATAATGAGAACTAAACTACATACAGCTCACACACTCTATATTAAAGGGTATAATGTGATCTACAGCAGTATTCTAATTCAACTACTTTGATTACATATATAAGGTAACATATAATAACAGAATAATCTAATAACAGAGATGGTAAAATTATGATGACTGATAACGGAGACAAAGACAACAGACGACGAGGACAGGGAGGATACAGGGACTGACAGAGACAGGGAAGAAGTCTTATTGTGACGAGAAAAGTGTATCTTGGCTGGCTGGGCAGCTCTCTGGGTGCTCAGCACCCCCAAAGCTCTGATCCTAGAATCGCCCCTGAACCAAACCATGTCCATGCTAGCCCCTCGTTTAGAAATAAGGTCCTTGATTTGTTTTGACTGGTCTTTGTCTTTTCAACTTTGCCACTACAACATCCTGTGTAGCAGTGATAATGCATTTTACCTTTTTTATAAAAGGTGTACATTGCTGAGTTTGTATATTATAAAAACGCGTGTATGGGGCATGTTAAAGAAATATAGTCACTCCCAGTAGCGGTTTTTGATACGAATAAGAAAAGTTCAAAGCCATCAGGTGCTCAGTTTAGAAAAAAAGATACAAATAGAGGAGGAGAAACGAGCAAAAGATACAGGTAAGCAGATGTGTCATTGGATAATGGCAGGTCATCCTGAAACAATCAGAATCAGATTACTTTATTAATCCCTAAGGAAATTACAGTGGGGCAAAAAAGTATTTAGTCAGCCACCGATTGTGCAAGTTCCCCCACCTAAAATGATGACAGAGGTCAGTAATTTGCACCAGAGGTACACTTCAACTGTGAGAGACAGAATGTGAAAAAAAAATCCATGAATCCACATGGTAGGATTTGTAAAGAATTTATTCGTAAATCAGGGTGGAAAATAAGTATTTGGTCAATAACAAAAATACAACTCAATACTTTGTAACATAACCTTTGTTGGCAATAACAGAGGTCAAACGTTTACTATAGGTCTTTACCAGGTTTGCACACACAGTAGCTGGTATTTTGGCCCATTCCTCCATGCAGATCTTCTCGAGAGCAGTGATGTTTTGGGGCTGTCGCCGAGCAACACGGACTTTCAACTCCCGCCACAGATTTTCTATGGGGTTGAGGTCTGGAGACTGGCTAGGCCACTCCAGGACTTTCAAATGCTTCTTACGGAGCCACTCCTTTGTTGCCCGGGCGGTGTGTTTTGGATCATTGTCATGTTGGAAGACCCAGCCTCGTTTCATCTTCAAAGTTCTCACTGATGGAAGGAGGTTTTGGCTCAAAATCTCACGATACATGGCCCCATTCATTCTGTCCTTAACACGGATCAGTCGTCCTGTCCCCTTGGCAGAAAAACAGCCCCATAGCATGATGTTTCCACCCCCATGCTTCACAGTAGGTATGGTGTTCTTGGGATGCAACTCCGTATTCTTCGTCCTCCAAACACGACGAGTTGAGTTTATACCAAAAAGTTCTACTTTGGTTTCATCTGACCACATGACATTCTCCCAATCCTCTGCTGTATCATCCATGTGCTCTCTGGCAAACTTCAGACGGGCCTGGACATGCACTGGCTTCAGCAGCGGAACACGTCTGGCACTGCGGGATTTGATTCCCTGCCGTTGTAGTGTGTTACTGATGGTGACCTTTGTTACTTTGGTCCCAGCTCTCTGCAGGTCATTCACCAGGTCCCCCCGTGTGGTTCTGGGATCTTTGCTCACCGTTCTCATGATCATTTTGACCCCACGGGATGAGATCTTGCGTGGAGCCCCAGATCGAGGGAGATTATCAGTGGTCTTGTATGTCTTCCATTTTCTGATGATTGCTCCCACAGTTGATTTTTTCACACCAAGCTGCTTGCCTATTGTAGATTCACTCTTCCCAGTCTGGTGCAGGTCTACAATACTTTTCCTGGTGTCCTTCGAAAGCTCTTTGGTCTTGGCCATGGCGGAGTTTGGAGTCTGACTGTTTGAGGCTGTGGACAGGTGTCTTTTATACAGATGATGAGTTCAAACAGGTGCCATTCATACAGGTAACGAGTGGGGGACAGAAAAGCGTCTTACAGAAGACGTTACAGGTCTGTGAGAGCCAGAGATTTTCCATGTTTGAGGTGACCAAATACTTATTTTCCACCGTAATTTACGAATAAATTCTTTACAAATCCTACCATGTGGATTCATGGATTTTTTCTTCACATTCTGTCTCTCACAGTTGACGTGTACCTCTGGTGCAAATTACTGACCTCTGTCATCATTTTAAGTGGGGGAACTTGCACAATCGGTGGCTGACTAAATACTTTTTTGCCCCACTGTATGAGTATTTAAAGTGCCCAAAAACTATTTTCCACATCAAAGGAAGCAGCTTAAGAGGATTAAATTCTATTGTCACGCTTAAATTCATGCAATACTTTTCTGCATTTTAAAGACAATATGGAGTACACAATATGAGACCAGTGTCACCCCAAATTTAACTACAAACTCTAAAATCTGGTGGTGGTTACAGTTGCTTCAAGAAGAAATGGTAAAAATAGTAACAGTAACAAACTAAACTCCAAACAATACATTATGTTACAGATTTTAATATTAATTAGTCAGTGACACACACACACACATAAAACTTTATGTGTGTGTGGGGGGGATGTTCGCCCAGGGCGCCAAACAGGCTAGGACCGCCACTGGTAACTCCCCTCAACAGACTTCCGGTGCAGAGTTAAATAATGATTGTAAATATTTAAAAAAAATAAATAAGTGAAAAATAAAATCCCACACCCAAATTATCTGGGCCTGGCAGAGGTGATTGAGGTGTTGTTGTAAACCCCGATGGGTTTCAGTGAAATCTAAAATATTGATATTGCTGCTCTTTTGGAAAGGCTGCCATGTGTCTCTAATTCAAGAGTTGCATTTTCCAGACACACTTGACGCTTCCAAACAACCTGCCACCTGTTTACCTTCTTTATCCTCACCTTTCCCAGTCCTGGTTATGTTGCAGGTTTCTTCCTGTTTTCTCACCACTGTTGCCAAGTGCTTGCTCATAGGGTACTGTTGAATCATGGGGAGTGTTCCTCTAATAGAGATATTAGACTTATTAAATGCCTTGAGATGACTCTAACTAACTAGCTTAAAAAGATAAAAGCTTTCTTCAGTTTGAGCAAAAACTTGTAAGTGAAAGCAGCTTAAACTGAGCAAAGGTCTGGGGGTGCTCAATGTTGTTTCTTTTTGCTGCCCACACATGTAACCAACACTGCTCCACTATTTAGTTTTTCTCATTAGTAATGAAAAACTGTCTAAAGCAAACCCTGTGCTCCTCTGACTATGGAACTCATCACATTCTGTGGTCAAAGCTTTGAGGCTGTATTGGTTAATTTCTACCCTCTAGTGGTGAAGCTGTTTAATACAGCTTTATTTGGTTTAAGTTTGAAACACTGACACCTGAGTCATCCTGCAGCCAGCATGCATTTTAGATGCATCTTCATATATCCTGAAATTATTCTACTTATTCAGACTTACAAACATGGCAACATTTCTCTTTGTAAAGTTGATGGTACTTTGAGTTTTGTATTTTAGATTATCATTTGGACTTTTAGTCTTTAGTTCTGCTTACTTTTGTATCCTGGGTTCTCTTTACATTTTGAGCACTGGTTTGTATTTACTTGTTTGGGGTGCAGTTTAGTAGAGCCTCCTCAGTCTACTTTTGTTTCTTGTTAAGAATTTGTCTCTCTCCCATTTGTTACATCCTGTTTTAATTTGATACACAGTTGTTTCTTGTGTCTTGCATTTGACACAACAAGACAAGCTTCCTTTGTCTCTTTGTTCTTGATTAATTTCAGATGTTTTTGTTTCCCAAGTGTTTCCTTTCCCCTATTGTTAGCTGTGTATGTGTATATATAGTCAGTTTCTGTTTGTCCTTTGGCAGAGAGTCAGTTTGTCATTTCTCTGTTTGGTCCCAAGAGTTTAGATTCTGCAGCTTTCATGGAGTTTTAACCTAATTGGTTGGTTGGTTTTACCTTGGTTTTGTCTGTGGGTCTTGGACTTTGATAGTTTTTGCCACCCCTATTACCGACAAAATCAAAATAAAATGTATTAGAGTCAGGGTGGACATTGTTCTAGATTTTTGTGTTTCTATTTTTTTGAAACTATTGAAACTGTCTACAGGGAGTGCAGAATTATTAGGCAAATGAGTATTTTGTCCACATCATCCTCTTCATGCATGTTGTCTTACTCCAAGCTGTATAGGCTCGAAAGCCTACTACCAATTAAGCATATTAGGTGATGTGCATCTCTGTAATGAGAAGGGGTGTGGTCTAATGACATCAACACCATATATCAGGTGTGCATAATTATTAGGCAACGTCCTTTCCTTTGGCAAAATGGGTCAAAAGAAGGACTTGACAGGCTCAGAAAAGTCAAAAATAGTGAGATATCTTGCAGAGGGATGCAGCAGTCTCAAAATTGCAAAGCTTCTGAAGCGTGATCATCGAACAATCAAGCGTTTCATTCAAAATAGTCAACAGGGTCGCAAGAAGCATGTGGAAAAACCAAGGTGCAAAATAACTGCCCATGAACTGAGAAAAGTCAAGCGTGCAGCTGCCAAGATGCCACTTGCCACCAGTTTGGCCATATTTCAGAGCTGCAACATCACTGGAGTGCCCAAAAGCACAAGGTGTGCAATACTCAGAGACATGGCCAAGGTAAGAAAGGCTGAAAGACGACCACCACTGAACAAGACACACAAGCTGAAACGTCAAGACTGGGCCAAGAAATATCTCAAGACTGGTTTTTCTAAGGTTTTATGGACTGATGAAATGAGAGTGAGTCTTGATGGGCCAGATGGATGGGCCCGTGGCTGGATTGGTAAAGGCAGAGAGCTCCAGTCCGACTCAGACGCCAGCAAGGTGGAGGTGGAGTACTGGTTTGGGCTGGTATCATCAAAGATGAGCTTGTGGGGCCTTTTCGGGTTGAGGATGGAGTCAAGCTCAACTCCCAGTCCTACTGCCAGTTTCTGGAAGACACCTTCTTCAAGCAGTGGTACAGGAAGAAGTCTGCATCCTTCAAGAAAAACATGATTTTCATGCAGGACAATGCTCCATCACACGCGTCCAAGTACTCCACAGCGTGGCTGGCAAGAAAGGGTATAAAAGAAGAAAAACTAATGACATGGCCACCTTGTTCACCTGATCTGAACCCCATTGAGAACCTGTGGTCCATCATCAAATGTGAGATTTACAAGGAGGGAAAACAGTACACCTCTCTGAACAGTGTCTGGGAGGCTGTGGTTGCTGCTGCACGCAATGTTGATGGTGAACAGATCAAAACACTGACAGAATCCATGGATGGCAGGCTTTTGAGTGTCCTTGCAAAGAAAGGTGGCTATATTGGTCGCTGATTTGTTTTTGTTTTGTTTTTGAATGTCAGAAATGTATATTTGTGAATGTGAAGATGCTATATTGGTTTCACTGGTAAAAAAAAAAAAATTGAAATGGGTTTATATTTGTTTTTTGTTAAGTTGCCTAATAATTATGCACAGTAATAGTCACCTGCACACACAGATATCCCCCTAAAATAGCTAAAACTAAAAAAAAACCTAAAAACTACTTCCAAAAACATTCAGCTTTGATATTAATGAGTTTTTTGGGTTCATTGAGAACATGGTTGTTGTTCAATAATAAAATTATTCCTCAAAAATACAACTTGCCTAATAATTCTGCACTCCCTGTATTTGATGAACCACTTTTCAGTCCTCCAGCTGGTGGCTCGCGCTGCCAGGACACACTTCTTCCAGAGCAAACACTTTCAGTTCTCACAGAAGGAAAATCACTGATATATTAATGATGGTTCAGTTACACTCAATTATTTTTGTCATGCATATCGTCAGTTCCTCTCCTTGTAATTTGGGTCTTTCCCACCAGAGAGAAGGAAACAAGGAAGCAGCACAAGGAAAGAGGAATTTAAAAAAAGGTAACAAAATAAAACATCTTCACTTTGTTGTCACAGCTCCACTGACTGTTTATCATTTGTTACAGTCTGTCGCATTTTCTGATCTCAGATGTCAAATAAATACATAGTGTTCATGAAAACTGTTTTATTTAGGCCTACTTTTAATGAAATTTAAACACGCACTTGAGTTTTTTGATCTTTTTATTTATCACACATTAACGGTGAGGGACAGAAAGTTTGAATATGCAACCAATCATCTTACAAAAAATCTCACAAGACTAAGAGGTGCTCCTCACACTGTGGTTTGTATATTCATGCTGTGTTGCCTCTTTGGTACATAAACAATGTAAGATAGACTCTTTCTCTGTCTATTAGATACATTTTTGAAATTGCAATTTCCCTCATGATGACTCAGTGATCATAATTAGAGAAATGAGATAAGCCCTAAGTGTCAGAGAAAGCTGTGACTGTGAATCAGCATGACCACATACGGGACCTCCTCTAAGATGAGTGAAGCCATCATTAATCCTCCCTGTGCTTCCCCTACTGTGACAAATTAAACATACACTCAGTTTTCAGATTAAATATCTTCATGTCTAAAGCTGAGACAGTAATTTTGATACCTTCTGCAAGTTGTGATAACATATGCATGAAACATAAAGGTAAAGCAGGTACAGGTAAAATTCAAATCCAAATTTTAATAATAAACTACATATTAAAGATTATTTGGTTCCCTTGTGATTGTCAACTGATTCGATGGAATTGTGGGTAATGTAGTTGGAAGAATTGTTTCAGCACTGAAGTTTGATTCATGTGTTATGAGCTGAGTAGCAGCAGCAGTGGTTTTTCAACCAAATCTATTCGTCCTTTTCTTCCCAGATATCCAGCCTGGGATCCTGGAGCCTGTCCTGGAAGCAACTAAATTCTGTCAGTTATGATACTAACAGCAGGTGATAGGAAGTTTTCCTGCCCACTATACAAACTCACTGGTAAAATACAGTCTTTGCTACAATAACACCTGTGTTCAGTTAACATTTACTCCTAAACTACAATTTAAAAAGTGAATTTTTATACTTAGATTACCTTTTAAGTCCCAACTTTGAATCTTGTTTCAAAGTCTAGGGAACTCTAATGCGACTACTTTTAGCACTTGCAGATATGTATTTATTAAATGCTTTTAATCACACACTGTAATTTAGCTGTATGCATATGTAAAGATATTAATGTGCATAAAAAGACAATAAATATTAGTGTTAAAGTGTGATCAAAACATAAAATATTAAAAAGAAATTCACAATTTAAACTAATGACCTCCTTTCCCCATAAGGCCCCAAAATGTGTCTGAGAGGATTTAACTGCATAGACCTCGAGATGGTTTATAAAAAGGTATAAATCTTAATATGACGTTTGTTGTATTTTGTGAATAATCACTCCTTTATTTGTTATGCAACAATACAAAATGATTTACAGGCATAAAAGAATTTCACAAATACATAAATAAACACAAAAATATCGTTATTTGCTTAGAACTAAATAACAGCAGGTGATGAATGAAATATTAAGTGTTTATATGATGCTCATCAATCCTAAATTTTGACCTCATATACAATTCAGCTGTTTTAAAAAGCCACAACTGATGAAAAATCAAGAGCAGGAGATTTGTCATCAACCAGTCACCTGCCTGTCATGCTGGGACCACACCACACAATATCTTTGTGTTTAAAGGGAACCTGAAATGCTACACATAAAAAGGCTAATTTATACTATTGAGCCTTGTTCTCAAAAACAGACATAGATGTAAAATTATCCTTGAATTTTGCTGGAAGTTATAGTTTTAAAAACATGTTTAGCTCCATCTTCTGTCAGTGCAGAACGTGACGTCATGTGATCGGTTGGTTGATTGCGGCCAATAGACTTAAATTAGTTTATGTTAGCTAACTAGGGACAGAATCGATAACTCAGAGGAAAAGTAATGATACTAAAACTAAAAATCAATCTAAGAGGATCACTTCTATGCTGCCTCTGACTACAACAATGAGCTTCATGTTAAAACCAAGAATATACTGTCCACTTTCACTGTATGTCTCTTTAGCAGGACGTGGCTGGTCGCTGTTTGGCTAGCTGCACTCAGACAGGAAAATCCACCTGTTAATGTTCGAGTTTGTAAAGCACTTTCTAAATGAGGACTGTGTGGAGGAGAGCCTGTTTGAGACAGGTGACAGGTGCTTTCACCGGGCTGACATAAACTGGTTTTTCCTCCTCTGGCCAAGTTTACTGAGCAGCGCAATCAGCTGATGCATTCAGCACTTTTTATGTCATAAGATAATCTTTCTCTTCTTGAGCACATCCAGACACTTTACAACATAATGGCCCATTTTTCCTGTGGACATGCTGATGAGTGTTAGGGTTTCTAATACCCTTTGGTAAAAAAAAAAATACCTGTTATGTTTTTGGTCTGATACTCATGTAGTAACCTGTTATGTAGTAAACTGGTTGTGTTTCGTTAAAGAGAGAAATTTTTTGTGTTGCATAAAATAGTGCTGATGGCATCTTGCCAATATCTGCTTTGCAAGCTGATGTCACGGCTCAGTACACCCGACCTGGTGAGGAACAGGCTCTGCTCCACACAGTCCTCATTTACAAAGTGCTTTACAAATCCAAACATTACGACTAACAGATTCATTTTCCTGTTTGGTGCAGCTAGCCAAACAGCAGCCAGCCACTTCCTGCAAAAGAGACACACAGTGAAAGTGGACAGTATATCCTCAGTTTGTTAACATAAAACTCATTGTTGCAGTCAGGGGCAGCAAAGAAGTGATCTCGTTAGAATGATTTTTAGTTTTAGTATCATTACTTTTCCTCTGAGCTATCGATTCTGTCACAAGTTAGCTAATATAAACTAATATAAGTCTATTAGTAACGAACTAACCACATAACGTCATGTTCTGTACTGACAGAAGATGGCGCCAAACATGTTTTTAAAACTTTAACTTTAAGCACTTGTTTCTTAAATCCTGCTTCACAGACAGTTTTACATCTATGTCTGTTTTTAGAGCAGGGCTCAATAGTGTAGATTAGCCTTTATTTGTGTAGCATTTCATGCTTCTTTAAATAAAGCCGACTTAATCCTTGCTGTGACTTGACTCATAGGCGTAATTAAATGTCTAATTTCTCTCAGCTCTATGTGAAGGACCAACCCAAGGAGTAGTAGTGGAGTAGTATGTCACAAGATTTGAGTCTTATGGGAAGTCAGCATTTGTACTGTATTAGTTTGTACTACACTAGTTTTGCACACTTGCCACATAGCGACACTGTATCCTGAAAACTACGCCTAAGTCAATTCAGTGTTAATTTGAAAGTCATATAAAGCCTTATAAACGTGCGTGACCAGCCTCCACCTGACTGATAGCAAATAATAAAAGTATAAATTTAAAAAATCCATACGCCTGTTTTCAGATGAGCCTGGATCTTTCATTAGTTACTGAAATCATCTTAGAGGCCTCAGTTTGGTCAGCCATTATTAGGGTATATGGTGTGGTCTCAGCTTTGGGCTACTCTGGTTCAATTAAAAAAAAAGACAGCACTATCTGATCATTTCTGTAGATGTTTGCTTAACAGGAAGAAGCTAAATTGAAACTCTGTGTTCTCACAGCTCTATAAAGTTGCCTCCCCTCCACATGTCCTCTGGAAACCACACCTCACCATCTGCTTTCAAACTTTTCATCCGTCAGTGGCGTTTAAGGAGTTTGGACAAGAAGCCAGAAGAGGCGGGACTGTCGGTCTGCACCTCTTCTTTGGCTTTGGCCTTCTCTCCGAGGCCAAGCTCCCCCTCCAATTGCTCCAACTCTGACTGGTCCAGCAGCTCAAAGTCCTCCACCTCGCTGTCCGACTCCTCGGTCAGCTCCAGCAGCCTGCTCGATTCTGTGAGTCCCGCCCGCTTGGGGTCTTCAGTTGGCGTCATGAAGCTGACTGCTGCTTCTATTCTCTCCTGGATGGCAGCTGTGACTGCAGCGGTGATAACTTCACCTGCCATCTGGTTGACCAAATCGAGGGCATTGGTGGACTGGTCTTGAGGTTCGTGCTTGGATTTGATTGGATCCTGGAGCCGAGTTGGAGGTGAAGCAAGGCCGAGGCTGAGGTCGTCGTCGTCGTCGCCATTGGTGGTCATGCCATTATCAAGTGAAGGGAATTCAAGTAGGCCACCAATGAACGGTTCTTCTCTGTCAAAGTCTGATCAAAGTGGCCCCGACACAAAAAGGAAGAAACACCAGTTACCTAAATATGTGAGACACAAAGTAGCTCTCGGCGTCAGTCAGAAGAGCGTCAAATGAAACTTACCCTCTGAGTTCTCAGTCTGTGGTGTGTGTCCCTCTGACAGGTTGAAAGTACCATTGTCTGTCCATGTGACATCTGACACCTCTGTGTCCGAGACAGACATCTCTTTACACACTGTGGAGTCGAGCTGGGGGAGAGAGACACACGCAGACGTCAGATTTTATAGTGCAAACCCAGATCTGAGCTGGTAATTGGTTGACTCAGACAAAGTGGTGACATCCGGGACTAAAAGATGAAGCTGCATAACAACTAAGTGCATGAAACTGCAGAATCCTGAAGTCACTTGAGGCTTACAAGGCATACAACACATTCTTTCTGCATTGCATTCATTATATTTGCACAGTGATTTGAACGCTCTAATAGTGAGCGTGACAGGGAAGTGCACTCAGTGAATTCAACCAGCAGCTCAGTGTTTGGCATGAGGAGAAAAACGTTAAAGCATTTCTTGCCATTGAATTTGTCCCATGCTGATGGTGATCATGTGTATTGAATTTTACTAGCTTTAACTGGATGCTATCAGTCAACAGAGGCATAATTACATTAAGATGAGAAGATGATTAGCCAACCTTTGGAAACATAGAGGAGAGGTCTGACTCAATGCCTTCTTTCTCATTCTGAGCCTGCAGGAGTCGCTTTTCTAAAAGAAAAAAAAAAGAAAAATATGGATAAGACTGATTTAGTTCTCTGGCAAAATACTGGATAAAAAAGGTAAACTGATTTTTACATGATAACAAATCTTTTTAATGTTTATTCGCTATTTAAATAAGCATTCTTATAAAAAATCTACTCCACATTCAGTGTACATTTCTACAATAGTTCCTACATGCTATGTAGCATTTCAAAATAATGTCAAATCTAGGTCAAGCCGTGACCTTAATGTTAATTTACCTGCACACTTAACTTTGGGTCAAATGAAAAAACAGTCTTAATGAACTGCAGAGCAGAAACGACAGACCCTTACATTATGCTTGTTATGTGTTGTTGAGATATATGGCTCATATTGCATATGCCAAAGGAGACTTTTACGAGTTGCAACAAAACTTCAGTTAAAGTTTTTAAAGATTTGTTCTGGTTAGGTCTACATAATAGAAAAATAAAGGTCATATAGGTTTGCAGCAGTTTGGCAGGTAGTTGTCTTAAAAAAAAACACATGGTGAGTCACTTCCTGATCTCATGTCCTTGTTTGGATAATGAGTAAAAACAAATTGCATGATATTTACCGTGGTTCTCTTTGATTTTCTGAAAAAACTCGCCGATGCCAAAGTCCAGCTTCTGCAGAACTGGCTCCAGCCACGAGCTGATGTCATGAGATGAAATCAGAGGCCACAGAAAGACACCCAACACTTCACAGAGGAAGAAAAACAATGTCAGCTTATTTTGCAGAATAAAATGTGTACAGCAAGCTCAAATTCAGCATGCGATATTCATCATATGTGCTGTTTAACTTGTGCTGTCCTTGGGATTCCCATCTACTTGTTTGCTATTCAACTATGGACCATTTTTGGCCCGAGGACAACACAAGGGTTACCTCTCGGAAACCAGACAAAAAATGTGATTCAAATGGGTTTTTCAGTTGATAACTTGACCTTTTGTTGAGCAAATCTTTGAGGACTCACCTAGAATATACGAGATAACGATCCCTGGAATGTAGCGTCCTAAGACAGCAAAGAAAGTGCACACACTGCAAACCAGCAGGCAAAACTAAAACAGAGAGGCAAAAACAAAGAACTTTTTGCTGTCAGTTACAAACTAAACTCCCCCTCAACAATAAACTGTTTTAGTATTTCTGGTTTTACAGATATGCAAAATCCCTCCAAGCTTCAGCTTCAGACACAAATTACAGACAGTGAAGTTATAAAGCAAACAGGTATTTTCCAACAATGCTGAATGGTAGAATTGTTTTATACAGATTTCAATAATTTATTAACTAATTGTTATACTAAATATATATATATATACAGTATACATATATGCTTTGTTCATGACATACATCAGGTATGTCGTCTCTGCCTCACCTTGCCTGGGTTTTGCTTTTTGAAAGCTGATGTCTCTTGCAGGAAGAGTCTGAGGGAGTCAGTAAGCTGAGGTCCAACCCCAGTCCGGCTGTCCTGGCCTGAATCAATGATCTCCCAGCTATAAAGAGACAAAGACAGAGGAATGTTAATTAAATTGAAGATAACACTCCTGACTGTGCTTGAAACAATGGGCCTCTAAAATGTAAATTTGGAGGTCTAATGATGCTGCTACTCTAATAGCCTCCATAATTTAGACATGAAAGGCTAAAATTGTCGTGGTCGTGAGTCTGTTGCCCAGAGTTCTGTTGCATTTCTTGCTTTAGTCTGTTTTCATAGTCCCCTCCAATAAATTGACTGGACTAGATCATGCTGACACACTTTACGGTGACTCCGCATTAAAAATAGGACCAGCATTTGACAAACTAAGAAGGGGATTACATTGCTGTCAGAGGCTTGAAATTCTGCTTCGTTGAGGGTCATTAATAAATTTTAGTCCAAGTAAAAAGCCACTCCAATGCAAATGCCATTGTTTAAATTAGGAAGCCTACAATAACATTGGCACGATGACTGTGCAGACAGGTGTGGGATGGGAATAGGGATGTGAAACTGGTTTCCATGCTGTGGCACTGCTGGGAATTCTGGGCCACCTGATGATTTATAAAACTTTCCGCTCCAGGATGGGAGTTCCCGAACATCACCTCCTATTTAAGCTCCACTATCAGCCTCTCGTGTTCTCGTCAGATATAAAACAGCTATGAAAGGCACAGGTGTGGCTCGTGTGTAGGTCATGTGTGATAAATAGATATGAGTATGAGGCAGCTAAAGTCATCTTTCCTCTCTTAGCTACTTTCAATTCCCCAGGCTGTAATGCAACGTAATATTAGTAAAGCTAAAATGTGATAAATGAGCATTTACTAGTGTATAATGTAACACCAGAAACATCTATCACCAGGACAGTGATTCTGGAAAGGTCACCTCTGAATGGCTCAAAGAACAAAGAAAAAGATTTTGTAATGGCCTAGTCAAGATCTGGACTTAAATCAGATTGATGTGCTTTCTCACGACCTCAAACAGGAAGCAAAATACTACTTCTAGAGCTGTTTAGCCTACTATCTTCTCGTGAATATGATGGAAATAAATAGCAAAAATTTGCAGAAAGAAAAGCATAAATCTGGACCCAGTTATTACAAAAATCTCAAACTCAGTGTGAGCAGTCTCTTACACTAAAATATACCTATGAAATGTGATCACTCTGCAGAAGAAAGCCTCAGTCTACCCTGCACCTTTGTCTCGTCGTTGTCAAAGTTTATTCTGGTCTCCTTTTTGGTTTACTTCTTGTTTTATTTTAAAGGTTAGGTCTTCATATTTCTTTCTGTGTCTGCTTCCTTCCTTTGGTATTTGCCCTGTCCTCTTTAGTGTTTGATTAAATTCACCTGTAGCTTGTTACCTTTGTTTTCCTGCTGTCTATTTAGCCTACTGACTCATTTCCCAGATTGTTGTTATTGTTTATCCAACCTAAAATAAACAAGAGCATTTCAAGTTCAAACATAAATCCATAGTGTACTAAGAGAAATTTCTACTGTTGTTCAGACCAAATTAATCTGTCATTGTCAGTGTAAAAGCTGGAAATGTCTCAACCATGTTCCTCATATTAAATATCCCACTTTATCCAGCTGAGGATGGAAACTACATGTCCTGTGGTTGCAGCTGTCCTGGTGGAAACAGCTGGTGGGAAATGGTGATGGGGCTCAAGTTACTACAGCAGCTAGACAGGTTTCCACCAGTTAACCAACAAATATCAAAATACTGACAGTTTTGTAGACTGTGTTACATTTTACACAGAACCTAACTCTTTTCTGAGTCTGATTTAACTCCAGTGAATGATTGATGCAGTAAACAGTGTGGAAGGGGAAGCTTAACAAATACAAGTAGGATCACTATTGTAGCCCAGTGGCTCTGCAGCGTTTGGCAGCTTAAGGCCACGTTTACCTCCAATGACTTACGCTGAAAGTCTGTCACTAATAATATGTGTTCTTTCTTTCTGAGTGCAACTTGATACAAATTTACCAGCACATGCTGATAAAGGGACTGGACATTTGTAAAAGAAAAAAATTACTTCCAGCACGGTGTGACTTAATGTGGTATTTCTGACGTATCCCAGATTTATCCCTATTCTTGGCAGGTCTTTAGGAAAAGCTTATTCAGCCTAAGTATTGCATATTAGCATTTGCTGGCAGCTGCTAATACTGGAAACGATCTTCACCAAGGTTGGTTTTCTTCTTTCCTTGCACAGCTTTTAACTCCATATTCACAGTTTCACTGTCTCACAAACAGAGCATTAAACTAACTAAACTTGACTACTAAGGTGATTTAACTGATACCATCCTATGCATGCAACTGGTAAATCTCATATGGAGAAAAGTTGTTTACAGTTGCTGCACTTCTGCAAGCCACTTTGCAGCCCATCTTCTGCCCAGAACCTCATTTTTTTGCTTACTAACACAATCAGTGCCATGTCTGCAGTCATCTCCATTATTCTTTCATCCTTGACCAGCATTAAAGATGGACTCCACCAAGTCGTTGTTATTTTTACTTTTATTACACTGTCCGATCCAACACAGATCATTTGCATTGACTCAAAATGATAATCCAAATTGTCTGTATAAATTTGTAATCTGCTACGATCCAAAAACGCCCTGTATTTGTGTTGAAAAAGAGAAACTGTTTTAGTTCAGCCATAGAAATTAAACAGTCAGAACTTATCAGTTAAACTTCCACTTTATCTGCAGCTCAGTCCAATTCTCCCTCCCCACAATCATGCTTCAGTTTGGCACCTAGGCCACGAGAAGCGAGAGTATCTCTTTTACACCCACCTGACCCACACACCCAGCCTTGTCTCACATAACCCTGATGACGAAAACTCAACCCGCTGATCCCCTCTCGACTTCCAGCGCCCTGTAGGAGTTTGCTTTCCAGGCAAGATGGTGTGCTGAACATGTGACAGTAAAATTGCAAAGCAATTATAGCAACATGGATGGGCTGACAAGGTAAGAATTTATCCATTCCACGAAAGCCAGACATCTCCCTAAAAAGACATGCAGCTCTTCTGTAAAGTTTCACCACATTTGTTTGTTTGAGCTTGTTGCTTGGTAATTTCTTTGGCAAATCCAGCTTTACAGCTGACACAGAGGCCTCGTGGATGTGATGCGATACAGTGCCATATGGATGATTGCTTGTTCTGAAATTAGTAAATCCCATTTAGTTTTCCATCCAGCTTGACTTTTACAGTAATATTTGCATCAGCTGGGAAATGAATGCACATTCAGCAGATGTTTTGACCTACTTTGATCTTGACCTTTCTGGTGGGGGTCACCAGACAGACAAACTTTCTGCTCAGGAGACTTTCTTGATTCTGTTGTTGCATTAAGGCTGAAGAAGGGAAGCTAGGTGTGATTTTGCCTGACTAAATTCCTTCT
Source organism: Rhamphochromis sp. 'chilingali' (assembly GCF_963969265.1). Classification (NCBI taxonomy): domain Eukaryota; kingdom Metazoa; phylum Chordata; class Actinopteri; order Cichliformes; family Cichlidae; genus Rhamphochromis; species Rhamphochromis sp. 'chilingali'. Next base: position 32,504,092 of record NC_137943.1, read on the forward strand.
AAATACATGCTAAAATCTTGAAATCTGTTCATTAACACTTGTTAACACTACCCATTATATTAACCTCATCATCTTCATTGCAATCATGACACAAGAAGTGAAGGAACAAACCAAAACGCTTTCAAAGAAATGTTAAAATCTACCCATTTCTCTGAGCAGAGTAACACACTTTTCACGTTAAAAAGTAAGCTGGTGGCAAGTAGCCATCTTTCATCCTCATTTGTATACTGACAGGCGACCTTAATAAAATTGTTCGATTTTTATCAAGATGACCAATCAGACTTGTCTATGCAGACATTGCACTAGAGTTTACCAACAACCCATACTCCTTGAGGCAGCCTTGGAGCCCAAGCAGACTTGGAAAATGTGTGATTGGATCGGCAGCTGCCCCCATTCACGTCCACAACCGAGTGGACCAACCAACCAACAGCAATGATGTCAGTAAACACACCACAAAATCTCAATGGGAATGGAAAAAAACACATTTCAAGACATTGACCCAGCCTTCAACTCCCCCAAAAATTATCCGATCAAAAGTATGAATATTGGGTTTATGTTTACACTTCTTGGTAGCCTCTATCTGCAAGATTTTCCAGTGAATATCACCAGTTTCTGACTTTAGATTTAACCAAAAAGTGTTTGCACAACTTAAAGTAGTAGTCAACCTTCAACATGTGCATTCTCAAAACTCCTGCCCCATGCTCTCTGGATACTTGTTGAGAAAAGACTATATCATGTTTCATTGCCCCAGACTCTTACACACCACCACTGAGCACTGTTATCCACTGGTGGGTCACTATTAGTCACATGTATGAAGGATTCAGGCAATAGTCCAATAGAAACTAAAAGGCTCTGAAACAACAAAACACGGAAAAAGCGGCACATCTGAGCCTCTAACAAGCCCAGTGACTGCAGTTTAAAAATAGAAAGACAAACAATGCAAAGAATGCAAAAACATCTCAGCTCTTCACTTGTGTCTGCCCCCCGTTTATGTGGGTGTTTACCACAGAAAACCTGACTCTGACGCAACTAATACCTGATTATGTTCTGCGTAGAGACACACAGGTAAAAAGACTGATATTAACAGAGCGAGAAATCAGAATTCCAGCTGATGGAGTTTACATTTAATGCCTTCGTGAAAGAGCAGTCTGCAAGTGTCTGCGTATGAAGCCAAAACAAGCAAGTTATATAAGAAACCAGTGGAACAGACAGACATGGCCCAATGACACAACTTTTCAAAGTTCATCTGTTCTGTGGTGCTTCTTTATTCAGACTGACATCAAAAGTTGAATGTATTATAAATTTAATAATTTTAGTATGATCTAACTTTACGTTGAGATTCTTTAGTAAGTTCAGGTCATCCTCCCAACCCCCCAAAAATAAAAGTTTTCAGTTTTTCTTTAAAGTACTTGAGTTTGTTCAGTTAAAAGTGCTACATCATCTCCTTCATTTCTGCCAAAAAAATCAGTAAATCTCAGATCCATGCGTTTTCAAGCCTACAATAAAGGGACAAATACAACTAAAATTGTCCAAATATCTGCATGTTTCCAACTGTAAAAACAGCTAAATTCTTTCTACTGGATCTGGATTAGCAGACCAGACAAGTCATTGCTCCTTAAATCTATTCTGGCTTCCTCTCCAGGACACAAATTTGTACCTCAATCCTGCCCCATGGTCTTCAGGAGACATCTCAAGGTCTTCAGGCACCTTCAGAGGGCTAAATGGTGCAAATAAAACAGCCAGGTAAAAACTGGATCACGGATAATGGTAGAAAAAAAGAAACACCTAATTTAAATGTTTTCCAGTTGTTACAAAATGCAAACCTAGGCTTGAGGTAAGCTCAGCTTTTAAGTGTGACACACTGCACGAGAGCAGCTTCTGTTTATCCTCAATGAAGCCCCGCTTGGAGTATTTCAAGTGACCCCATCTAAAAATAACCGAGTCACACTACATTCCATCCGGCAGCCATCAGGAGTACAGAGGGATGGGGTTGGGCTAGGTTGGGCTGGTTTGGGTGCAGTTGGGTGGGGTGGGGGGCAACAACAACAGCCTGTATCAACAACACCGATCCAACAACAACGGTCTCCTAAACACACCTGCTCATGTTTCAGTGACATGCATTGGACAAACAGATGAGAAGAAACACAATGTTGTCTGCGTGTTGATCGATGCTGTCAAAACTTTTAGCTCAAGGGAAAGTTTGACGCTTGTCATGCCCTTTTCCTTCCAGCATTGTGCGGGCCTCGACCCCAATTCGCTGTCACTTATGGACAAACAGTTTCCACCCTTTTGTATTTGTCTGGGTGTTTAACCCAAGAGGCAAAATCCAGGAGTCAAAAGAAGTTCATGTAAAGACCACTTCAGGACGGCTCCAAAGACGAGACGTTACTGTAGCAACGTGTTTATGGTGTAGTACAAAAAAATAATTTTGACCGATTTATTATAGCTTTGATGTCACGGACCCGGTTCCGGGGACTCGGGGTTCGTGAACAGTGTGGATCCAATACACTGCTTACAGTGTATTGGATGTATGTTTGCTGCACTGTGTTCTTGTGTTCAATGCTGGTGTGTGAGGCTGGAGGATGAAGGACAGCCACCTGCAGGCCTGATGGGTGTGGCCCCGCCAGCCGCTGGTCACGCCTAGCTTACCACACACCTGCTTCTGATCAGGATCGTCGGGGGAGCTACTTAACAGAGCGATGGAGCTTCCTCCGGCGCAGGATCGTTGAGTTAGACTCCATGTCAGTGTTTGTAGTGCTGGTCAGTGTATGCCTGCTGGAGTTGGTGCCATAACGGCTGTGTCTGTGTTTTTTCCTCAGGAGAGTGGCACACAGGACTGCAAGACACACGGGGTGTGTGAAGGCACAGGGGCAGAGAGCACGGGATACCAGCACTTGGGAGAAGACACGTCACGGGAGTCGAGGGAGCACTTTTGGAGATTCAATGTGTGGTGTACATTTACCTCACTGTAAATAAACCCACTGTTCATTTCATTAAGTCCAGCGTTTGGGTCCTTTCTCCAACATCCCCCACGGTCTGCCCCCCAGACCGTGACATTTGACTGATGAGGTGTAGCTGTCAGCCAGCTTCACCTGAACTGGACTTCTTAGCCGTGTTTGTGCTATTTGTACCTTTTGGAGTATTTTTATGGAATTATCATAAAAATAATATGCTTACTTTGTAGTATAGACAAAAACAGAGAGATGCCAACAGGTAAAGGTTATCCAGATACTTTTAAGACGAAAAGCAACAAAGTCTGGATGTAATCACTGTTATTCTTTATATATGACTTAATCACATCACTTGACTGTGATGAAACACTCATAGCTGGTTTATTGTGCTGTTTTTACTCCAGCGGACCCCAGGTCCAATCAGAGCGGGCACTCTGAAACACACCCACTCCACCCCAAGTGATCTGATTGGTTCAAGTGCTTCCAGTCAGTCTGAATCTGTTCCGGCGGTGTGGAAACAGCTGAGTCACTCACACACACACACACATGCACAGTAAGTAATTAGGCACACATTGCACTCAGGTTTCACAACTCTTAAGAAACTTTGCAGTTGTTGTGGGAACACAGAGTAGCTCAGCACTGAGTCTTTCCTCAAAGCCAACGCCACAAACACAAATTGTATGAGTCGCATGACGTTCGTCTACATCTGTAAGCACCATCATTTAAACACACAAATGGCACTGACATGATGCTTGACCAACAGTTCTTTCACTTTCCCAATAACAGTTTTATTGCATTTGGCATTTGTTTACATCCTGTAACTCTTGACTCCACAAATCCACAAAGCTGGAATAATTTATAACACCTGTGTATGTGCTGGGCTTTTTTGACAGAACGATCCTGCCACTATGGACCCAGCGGACTCACCGCGGAAGCGCAGCTCCCGTTTTGACGGGACCCGACTAGTGCTTGGAGGGCCTCCGTGCTGCCGTTCCTCGCTGGCAGCCTACCCGTCGGCCCACTCGTCTGTTTCCTCCCCGCGGACGCCTCGGTCTCGCAGAAAACGCTCCAGCCGGTCCCGGGAGGATTACTACGAGCCTGCCAGCAATCTGCTTACACCTGCACAAGCTTTTTACAAAATGTTAGGAATTATCATCGTGCCACCTGACTCACCCAGCCTTTCCACATCACAGCAGGAGCAGCCACTTCAGAATCTGCCCTCGTCACATTCCGCCAGCGACGCTCCCTCTTCAACAGGGAGGCAGCGAACACGCAGCCAGCACTCACAGCTCCAGCAGGAGCCAGGGATTCGGCTCAAACAACCGCCTAGGGTGAGTGACAGAGTCTCCCTTCATTCACCTTTCGTGCCTAGGGATAAACAGACTGTTTCCCCCAAGGCTGTGAATGCCAGCTCCGTGAACCCTAGAGCTCGTGTTTCTCCTGTTTGGGAGGATGACAATGTTAGTTTTGAGAACGAGTTTTTTCCTCCTGGTTCAAGAGACTGTGCTCCTGATGTTCCTTCGGACCCAGGAGTTAGGACCGTTTCGTCTAGAACTGTTTATTCTGGGGCTATGTTTATACAGCCAGCTGCCCAGCCTGTAGCCGTAGCACAGCCAGCTGCCCAGCCTGTAGCCGTAGCACAGCCAGCTGCCCAGCCTGTAGCCGTAGCACAGCCAGCTGCCCAGCCTGTAGCCGTAGCACAGCCAGCTGCCCAGCCTGTAGCCGTAGCACAGCCAGCTGCCCAGCCTGTAGCCGTAGCACAGCCAGCTGCCCAGCCTGTAGCCGTAGCACAGCCAGCTGCCCAGCCTGTAGCCGTAGCACAGCCAGCTGCCCAGCCTGTAGCCGTAGCACAGCCAGCTGCCCAGCCTGTAGCCGTAGCACAGCCAGCTGCCCAGCCTGTAGCCGTAGCACAGCCAGCTGCCCAGCCTGTAGCCGTAGCACAGCCAGTCCAGTCAGCCTCTCGTCTTCATCCTCAGTTGGAGGCTGATATGCCTGCTGGAACTACCCTGCCATTATGTCACCCGCCTGTTGTTTCTACATCGCTGTCCAGTCTACCACAAGTAGCTGCCGCACCATTATCACCTCCGCCCTTTGCAGCTACTTCTCCACCAGCGTCCCATCAGACTGCAGCGACCGCAGAACTCTCGACTTCACCATCCACATCACCCGCTCGACCGTCATCTTCGCCACCTGCAGCTTCCGCATCGCCATCTTCACCTCCGGATCAACGACCATCTATACCCGCGTCGCAGCCGGAGGAGCGGCTCAGCGAGCGGGAGCAGCTCAGCGAGCAGGAGCAGCTCAGCGAGCCGGAGGAGCTCAGCATGCCCGAGCAGGAGCTCAGCGAGCGGGAGGAGCCCGCGTCGCCAGCTGTGGAGCTCAGCATGCCCGAGCCGGAGGAGCTCAGCGAGCCACCAGCAGAGGAGCTCAGCGAGCCACCAGCAGAGGAGCTCAGCGAGCCACCAGCAGAGGAGCTCAGCGAGCCACCAGCAGAGGAGCTCAGCGAGCCACCAGCAGAGGAGCTCAGCGAGCCACCAGCAGAGGAGCTCGGCGAGCGGAAGGAACAACCGGCGCTGCCAGCCGCGGAGGGGCTCTCTCTGCCAGCCGCGGAGGGGCTCTCTCTGCCAGCCGCGGAGGGGCTCTCTCTGCCAGCCGCGGAGGGGCTCTCTCTGCCAGCCGCGGAGGGACCCGCTCAGCCGGAGGTCAGCGAACCGGAGGGACCTCCACGTCTAGCGCGGCCTCCACGCCATCCACGTCCAGTGCGTCCACGTCAGCGACCGGCGCGTCATAGACCATGTGCCACGCCTCGCTGTTGCTCACCGGAGCAGCGACGTTGCCATCGGACCCGTGGCAGGCCACCAGAACCGTTCCGCCGCCACCGGATCCGTGGCAGGCCGCCTGAAGCGTTCTGCTTCCATCACGGGGTTAGAGGTAGGCCACCTGAACTTTTTTGCCGCCACTGCCTAACCCGCAGCGGGTCCCGCTTGTTTTGCCGTCCTGCAGATCGGCCGCCAGAACTGTTTGCTGCCACTGGACCGGGGGATTGGACTGTTGACCTGTGTTTTTCTTTTGTTGCTTTGTGGTGGCTGTTTAGCGGAGTGGTTTTGGGGCCCTCCGTCCTGGACCCCCCGCCACCCGCCCTGGGTTGGTTGTTCTGTGGTTTTGTTTTGGGGTCGTCGGGAGTCGACCCTTAGAGGGGGGGTACTGTCACGGACCCGGTTCCGGGAACTCGGGGTTCGTGAACAGTGTGGACCTTTATTGTTATTAGTGTATTGGATGTATGTTTGCTGCACTGTGTTCTTGTGTTCAATGCTGGTGTGTGAGGCTGGAGGATGAAGGACAGCCACCTGCAGGCCTGATGGGTGTGGCCCCGCCAGCTGCTGGTCACGCCTAGCTTACCACACACCTGCTTCTGATCAGGATCGTCGGGGGAGCTACTTAACAGAGCGATGGAGCTTCCTCCGGCGCAGGATCGTTGAGTTAGACTCCATGTCAGTGTTTGTAGTGCTGGTCAGTGTATGCCTGCTGGAGTTGGTGCCATAACGGCTGTGTCTGTGTTTTTTCCTCAGGAGAGTGGAACACAGGACTGCAAGACACACGGGGTGTGTGAAGGCACAGGGGCAGAGAGCACGGGATACCAGCACTTGGGAGAAGATACGTCACGGGAGTCGAGGGAGCACTTTTGGAGATTCAATGTGTGGTGTACATTTACCTCACTGTAAATAAACCCACTGTTCATTTCATTAAGTCCAGCGTTTGGGTCCTTTCTCCAACATCCCCCACGGTCTGCCCCCCAGACCGTGACATTTGACTGATGAGGTGTAGCTGTCAGCCAGCTTCACCTGAACTGGACTTCTTAGCCGTGTTTGTGCTATTTGTACCTTTTGGAGTATTTTTATGGAATTATCATAAAAATAATATGCTTACTTTGTAGTATAGACAAAAACAGAGAGATGCCAACAGGTAAAGGTTATCCAGATACTTTTAAGACGAAAAGCAACAAAGTCTGGATGTAATCACTGTTATTCTTTATATATGACTTAATCACATCACTTGACTGTGATGAAACACTCATAGCTGGTTTATTGTGCTGTTTTTACTCCAGCGGACCCCAGGTCCAATCAGAGCGGGCACTCTGAAACACACCCACTCCACCCCAAGTGATCTGATTGGTTCAAGTGCTTCCAGTCAGTCTGAATCTGTTCCAGCGGTGTGGAAACAGCTGAGTCACTCACACACACACACACATGCACAGTAAGTAATTAGGCACACATTGCACTCAGGTTTCACAACTCTTAAGAAACTTTGCAGTTGTTGTGGGAACACAGAGTAGCTCAGCACTGAGTCTTTCCTCAAAGCCAACGCCACAAACACAAATTGTATGAGTCGCATGACGTTCGTCTACATCTGTAAGCACCATCATTTAAACACACAAATGGCACTGACATGATGCTTGACCAACAGTTCTTTCACTTTCCCAATAACAGTTTTATTGCATTTGGCATTTGTTTACATCCTGTAACTCTTGACTCCACAAATCCACAAAGCTGGAATAATTTATAACACCTGTGTATGTGCTGGGCTTTTTTGATCACTGGATAGTTCTCATATTTATATAATGATAAACCTGAGAAACAATCACAGTTATCTCTCTGTTTTGGTTCTATGTTCTGCTGTGTGGCTCAGCCTGACTTGTGTTATTGAGCTTCCAGGTGCAGCAGGAAGCAGGTTTTACCAAATAAGCTATTACACCCACTAAGCACCAAACAGCAGACAGGCACACGTAAATGTCAGCTGTTAAAGTAAACAGCAACAACAGCTTCAACTCTTCTGGGAAGGCTTTCCACAAGGTTTAGGAGTGTTTATGGGAGTTTTTCTTCCAGAAGCACATTTGTGAGGTCAGATACTGATGTTCAACCTGCCCTTCTCACAGTCTCTGCTCTAATTCATCTAAAGGCATTCTATCAGGTTGAGGTCAGGACCCTGTGGAGGCCAGTTACGGTTTCCCACACCAAACTCGCTCATCCATGTCTTTTTTGACATGTTGGAACAGGAAGAGGCCATCGCCAAATTGTCCAAATTGTCTTGGTATGCTGAAGAGTTTCTTCCACTGGAAATAAGGGGGCGAGTCCAACTCCTGAAGAACCACCCGACAACACTCTCCTGGTAACCTCCAACCCCAGATTCATCCTTTACATTGCCAGAAGGAGAAGCATGAATTGTGACTCCAGAAAGCACATCTGCACTGCTCTAGAGCCCAGTGGTGGCATGCTTTATATCACTGCATCTGACGCTTTGCATTGCGCTCAGTAATGTAAGGTTTGGATGCAGAAGCTCGGCCCTGGAAAAGCATCCCATGAAGATCTCTATGCACTGTTCTCGAGCTAATCTGAAGGCTGTTTGAAGTTCGGAGGTCTGTAGCAACTGAATTTGCAGAAAGGTGACAAACTCTGTGCACAATGTACCTCAGCATTCGCTGACCCTGTTCAGTGATTTTACGTGGTGTACCACTTCATAGCTGAGTGGCTGTTGTTTGTAATTGCTTCCGCTTATATAATGCCAATAACTTTTAGCAGAGAGGAAATTTCACAACTGGACTTGTTTTGCAGGTATCATGGTTTCACTCTGGAATCCACTGAGCTCCTGAGAGTAAACCATTCTTTCACAAATGTTTTTAGAAGCAGTCTGCCTGCCTGCTTGATTTTTATATACCTGTGGCCATGGAAGTGATTGGAACATTTGAATTCAGTGATTTGGATTTGTGAGTGAATACTTTTGGCATGTATGTGTATGTTCCTCAGGAGTTAGTGGAGACCACACGAGAGTGAAAAGGAAACTAACATTCACCATTTACACAACATGACTCAAAATAAATGCCAACTGTTACTTACATTACTTGCGACATTGTTTTTTCAGTTATCAACACCCCTCCCATGCCCCCCTGCACAAACACACACACACGTAGATATATGTGGCTGGCTCACACTCCTCAGCTGTCAGCTCACATTGTGGGTCAGCACCTAATCTCCTGCAAGCCTTTGCCTGAGACGTGCTCTGTGCCTGATGTACAATTACCCACAAGACAGCTCTGACAGGCAACAGCAGGTGGCAACAACACAATCCCATCCTGCCAGCCAAATGCCACAGAGACAGATAGAGGAAGAGTACAAGACAGACTGTGGAAGTGTGGATATGCAAATAAGGGCAAAAGAAATCTGAAACAATCAAAGCTCCCAACATAAACTGCAAAAATTTAGTGCGAGACCTAAGCTCCACACTACAGCCAAAAATAAAACCAACATATCAGTGCTCAAATCTGCAGTTCCTCTAACGGCCACTTGAGGCTGTCCCAAAGTACATCAATCCCCACAAGACTGTTGAAATTACTCATTTCACTGCAGAAACAAACATGTTTAAAGTTTGATTTTTTTTAAAAAACATTTAAAAAACTCTTTAAGTATTTTATGCCCTCAATTCAACTGCACAGTGGAAAATATTTTTATAATTCTACTTTTTTGGATTTGTTTAAAAAGCTGGCATCTTGAAATGAAAGCTGTGGTGACTTTGATGCACATGTCTGGAGTCTGGGAACTAGCTAGTTGAAGAAGTTGGTGATCCAATTATTTATTAGTCTGACACTTAGCACAAATTAGCAGCTATCTTCATGATCTACAATCTCATTCAAATATGGCCACTTAGCTCTAATAAATTCAAGTCCACAAACCAAAAGGTGACTTTGATGTAACTGTTGTACAGTTGGTACAGTTTTGTTCAGGCATTTACTCACATTCATTATGAGGCAGTTGAAACTTGGACACAGCTGCATGTTCGAACAGGAAAATGATCCCAAAAAAACATCACAACTGGTTTTGAAATGGATAAAGTAGGCTAACATTAAGCTTCTGGCGTAGTTTTCCCAAAGTCCCGACCTCAAGCCTACTGCACATTTGTGCTATGTAACCAACCAGATTAAATGAATTCTACCAATTCTGCCAAGAGTCACTTGAATGAGTGATGAAACATTTCTCCCACGTCCAGATGAACAGAATTAACTTTTTGGCAAATATTAGTGGGCATGTATTTATACTTTGACCCTGTGTGGATTAAGGAAAATCCCCCCAAAATGCAAAATCGTACATCCAATTCTTGTTTTTTAAAGCCGTTAAAGAGGTACGCTGTGCAATCATTCCACCCAGGAATTAGAACAGTTTCAGAAATCATTAAAAGCCCAAAATTAACATGAAGTCCATGCACATGAGTGTAACGTCTTGATGCATTCTCAATCATCTTTCGCCATCTTACAGTGATTGCAGCCATTCCCCAACTCTCTGTGAATGGTACTCATGGCCATTGATCAGTGGTCTTTGAGCAGCGGGTTTTGGTCAGTGGTTGTTGATCAATGGTCATGAGAATTTGCATAATTAAGATTAAGGAACTGACCTCCCAGCCCATTGTTCCTTCAGTGGGCTGGTTTCAGTCATTATGCAAATGTTCTGTTTATAAGATTGAAACCTGCAGTCAGCTGAGACTGAAGAAGTCACCTGGATGAGTGACGAAACGTTTCTCCCACAAAACTCTACGTCCAGATGAACAGAATCAACCTTTGGACACATGAGTGTAACTCCAAGCTACAGCTGTACTTCTCACACTATTAACATTTTTCAACCAAAAGTTGTTGTCATCAGCTCCACTGACTCAAACACTGAATACATAGAAGATAGAAACTGGGTGAAAAAAGTCCAAATGAAGATTACAAGTGGACCTTTATTTATTAATCAGTTTGGTTTTACTTGGATGAAAAATCTTCAACTGGGTGAACTATAACTGAAATGAAACAATTACTATGTCCATGATATTAAAATGCATCTTGTGAGGTGTCTGTCATTTTAAGTACAGTGTAAATTGCCCCTGACCTGGACTCACCCAACTATCTGTTATATAACTCAGATGTGTTGCATCCAGCCTGGCGCCCACAAATCCCTGTCACCTCCGCTGAATCCCATGGAACCTTTAGAGCCGGCATCGAGTAACGGACGACCTCCACCCCTTGCACCACTAACACCATTTGAATGTGACTCCCCCTTCAATGCCTTTACCACTTGGTCACAAAACAGACTGCCAAATGGGTCATGGCTCAGCACCATTAAATGGGGATCTGAAACTCTGAGAACGTGCATTAAGATATTTCTATTTTATTTATTCCACAGCAAAAATTTTATTTTTATCATGGTATTTATAAAGAACAATCACTGAATGGTACTTTAATGAACAATTCAAATAAATGGGAACTGTCAGAAAGTACAAAGTAAAAGAACAAAGAATAAACCATGATCAATACCACAAATTCAAAGATTTGATGTCATCGCTTATAGTTTTTTGAATTTCTTGTAAATTCTCACATATTCTGATTATTTACATAAAGGATTACAGGATTTTCTCTTTGAACTCCACTGTATATTTACCTGTTTTCAGCTCATGCTGAGCAGGTTTATATGTAACTTTATACAAGAAGAAGACCAAGAAGAAAATCTTATGAATTTCCTTTTAAAACACGATCACAAAGCTTTTTCTTTTAAAGATTCTTGCAGCACAAATCATTTACCCTCACCATATGTTTAGCTCCACAGTGACATAAACATACTTCAGGTAATGTAAAACTGTAAAGTATTAAATGGTGCTCACTGACAGTTAATGAATACTATAACAAAACAAGAGTCCATAAAACAGATTTGGAAACAGACCAAATCTGACCAGTGAAGGACTGTACAGTAATTATTCTACAGTTACGTATCCTGAAATATTGAATCAAATAATGTTGTTATTTAAAGAGGAACTATTATTCATTTTCTTATTTATCCATCCATTATCTTCTGCTTATTCAATTGAGGGTTCAGTGAGTGGGGATATTGAAAGTATGGTGATCTCAGAGAAACATTATTAAGGCCTTGGAAACGAGCAACACATACCTTCTTTGAACCTTATTTTCAGATTTTAATGCAGTTTAAATCTGTGTTGTTATTTAACAATTTTCCTTGTTAAAGAGGTCACAGTTTAACAGCTTGGGTGTCAGATTTTAATGGAAAAATACAAAGAGATGACTGAGATCACTATTAGATTAATATTTCATGTTTAAAGTTATGCGTAGAAATTGTAAAGTCACACTTTTGCCTAAACAAACTGAATAATTCATGATTGTGTGCTCAGGCTCCATCCAGTGGCAGAAATAAAAAACTAAGGATATGGATGGAAAGACAATCATGTAAAGAAATTATTCTTGTTTTCTTACAGAGAGGAGAGAAGGAAAAAAACATGCTCATAACTGAGTTCTCTATTGTCAATAGTACTTTAACGTGATACACTTTTTGAAATATTTCTTCACAACAACTGAAAGTTTTGTAAATAAGTTTGTTTGTTTAGTTCTTCATGGAAATTATGTGAGAAAAATGTCATTCATCCTTAAGCCATCCTTTAAGCTCTAAACACCACGTCCAGAACACCTCACTATGAATGTGAATGGTACTTATGACCATTGGTCAATGGTGTTTGATCAGTGGTTGTTCCTAAATGGTCATGAAAATTTGCATATTATGATCAAGAAACTGACTTCACACACAATTGTTCTAGTTTCAGTCATTGTGCTAATGTACTGTTTATAAAGTTGGGGAAACCTGCAGTCAGCTGAGACTGTAGAAGTCACTTTCTCCCACTGAAAACACTACGTCCAGATGAACAGAATGAACCTTTTGGGGTCATCCATCCAGTTTCTTCTACAATTCAGATAATGGGGGTGTGAAGCTTATACTATGCTGTCTTAAGGCGAGAGTCAGGGTATGCCTTGAAGAGCTCACCCTCCATCACAGGAGAGAGAGACACACAGAGAGACAGACAAGCATTCACACTAACATTCACACCTACAGCAAATTCAGAATCCGTAATTAACCTAACACCATCCATGTCTTTGGACTGTGAGAGGAGGAGCCACAGTAAAACCCACGCAAACACAAACATCACACCACACAGAAAGGCCCCTGGCTGGATTCAAACCAGAGTTTGAAAAAATGTAAAAATTAAAAACTTCCAACTGAGATAAGCGTGAAGGGAAGGATGGTAGTAAGACCTGCTGTCATGCATGGTTTGGAGACACTGACAAAATGACAGGAGGCAGAGCTAGAGCTGGCAGGTTTAAAGATGCTGGGATTTTCACTGAGAGTCATTAGAAAGAATAGGTATTTGGACATATCAGGTTGAGGTGTTCTACTGACAAAGTTAGAGAGACAAGGCTGAGATGGTTTGGACCTGTGCAGGGTAGGGACAGTGAAAATGTTAGACAAAGGATTTAAAGATGAAGATGCCAGACAAAAAGAATAGAGAAAGATTCATGGGTGTAGCGTAGGAGGACAAGCAGATTGTTGGTGTGACAAAAGAGGATGCAAAGGACTGGGTGAGATGGATGATCCACTAAGAAGAAGATGAGATGGAGAAAAACTAAAAATCTGTGTAATTTACAGCACCTGTTTGATGCATGTGTAAAAAATGTGACCTGCTTCTAATAAGAATCTTTTAAGCGAAAAGGCACAAACACGGACTATCAGGTCTAACATCCTCATGTTGGTGTTGTTCCTGGATCAACATAATAATGTTAGTCTGGGAGCATCATTGGATCTGACGAATCACATTGTCATATCATTGTGACTTTGGAAAAAAACTGCCGATGTCCACTCAGGAAAGAAATCAAAAAATGGGGTGTGAGGGTCAGGGTTAGGGTTGGAGAACAGGGTGTGATCGCGGTCAGGGTTACAGCCTCAGGTTTACGATTTGGTGTGTGGTGTGAATTTGTTTCCACGTGGCAAAACTATTACATCACTACAATCTCATTGGTCACTTGTGATGTCCAACCTGGACCAACATTAGCTTTGTTGATCCAGGAACAACATCGACATGATATCAGCTCGTGCTTGCTATTAATCTGTTTAGGCATCTCTGATTATCTAAGTATCAACACTAAGCAGCCAGTCACAAGCTTGCAGTTAGAGGGAGGTTTCAGATCGTGAATGCAGCTCTGTTCATAGTAAAGGCATACCCCAGGACATACAGATTATAGTAATGGTTAATTACAGTTTAATCTGATACCTTCTGATACACGTCAGATTCTCCAAAAGCCTAGAAACTTTTAAAACTGCTCTTAAAACTCACCTCTTTTCATTGGCTTTTAGAAAGGTTTAATTTATTTGTTTATTTATTTTTTATTTTGATCAGCGAGGTGTTTTACGAAATTGTGTTCTATTGTATTTTTATCTGTATTTACTGTACAGCACTTTGGTCAGCCTTGGTTGTTTTTAAATGTGCTCTATAAATAAACTTGACTTGACTTGACTTGACCTTCCAGCTGCATGTCCTGTCTTTCAAAAAGAACCAAATTCATTCCATATATTTACTTTCTGTTGATCAACTAATCTGCTAATTAAGTAGGCATTTGAGTCATGCATCACAAGATACGCGCATGAAGTGAAACTGTAGGTTTCACTGTTTGACAAATCACACAGTTTAGTCTGACACACACAGGCGATATTAGCAGGGGGATTAAATTAGACAGTCATATGTGAGCAATCAGCTCTGCAGGGCTGCAGCTGAGAGTCAGGACGAGACCCGGCTCTCGCAGAGGACTCAGTCATGCATGATACAGTATGAGAAGCTACACGTCTTTATATACTCTGTGTTAGGAAACCTTCCAGTATATTTACAAGAGATGACTCAAATTTAAGGCAGAGAAGTTGTTTTAGAATCACTGCACATCGGCAGAGCTGAACTGCTCATCCAAACCATGAGCGCCAAGAAGCTTTTAGAGAGTAACAAATAAAACACGTTCCCGTTTTAAATGTGCATCTGCTTTGCTTCTGACAAATCGTGTTTTACCATTTTTAAATGCAAATGCCTCTGAAATATCCTCAGCACATGCAGACATGTATAAGAAGCATTTCAGAGGTATAAATTGACTCAGAATCTGACGTTATTTAAGCAGAACATTATATAACCTGTTTTTTGTTTGTTTTTTCACAAGCTTAAGTTTTAGCCTTGGCTCAGCTTTAATAACGCACTTAATCGTCTTTAAACTCATTATTTAAATGCACCTTGGATGTTGTAACTGTTCCTTTCCTTGGATTTTGTCCTTTATCTTTGACCTTTTAACTAAGAAAAAATCACCTTCAAACTACAAACAACTGAATGATGCAGGAAGCACGACACAGTTGATCAACTTTTAGCGTTAATCCACCAAAACATTAGCTGCAGTAGCAATCTGGGAAGTTGAAGGACAGCCAGTGTCCAGTCTGACTGTTTTGGAGTTTTGCATTGTCACATGGACCTCTGTTGGGTGACATTCAGAAAAGTCAAGGCTGCAGTGCATCTGTGAAAGCAGGGGTAGCTGCAGAAGTAACCCACCAGAGGCAACAATTTAAAAACCTTTGGAATGAAGGTTTCAATCACTGCCAGGTGCCGATTAATATGAAAGACAACTCAAAAGTTATGAAAATTCAAATTCTGCAAAAGCTGGATGATTTTAAGTGTTTTGGTAAAGATCTACTACAGCAACCCATCTAATATGTGAAATAAAATGACTGAAAAGAAAAGAAACTTCATCTATATCAAAACGCCACCTTGTCCTTTGTGGTCACACAGACTTTTTCTAGGTTTCAGTATATGAAGCATGGATGTCTTAAATCTCCATTCATGATGAGGTGACTAATGAAGTTATGAGTATTTCACAATCAGAGCCACTGAGGGCTGGTCTGAAAAGGCCGGGATGTTGACAGTGAACACTCAGCTTGAAGCTTCTCAACACAACTCATTTTTTTCAAATACAACCTATGAATAATTACTGAAACATGCTGAAACATTTAATGAGTAGCAGTATAGAACAATGCATCGTCAGCCCAAAGCTCCTGTGTGATTTTGTATCTGTAAAAAATAACTGAGTTCATGGAGTGTGTTTACATGGTCATGCTGCTTGTGAGGTTTATCCTGGTTATATCCAGGAAATTACGTCTGCAGAGAAACCTGCTGCTACAGGTTCCTGTATACATGATAAACACTTGTATCCTGGTTACTGATTAGTGCATGATATTTGCACAGGAACGTGTGACAGCAGCAAACACAAATTAGCAGAAAGGGCTGGTGTGACATTTCTGTAACTGTGACTGCAGGCTTTAACTCCTTCACACCCCAGAGACTGAAATCATTTCCCTAAAAGATTGTTTGTGTTTGTGTTGTATTACTTGGCTTAATCTGCTGCAAATAGTCAGCAACACACCACCATATTCAGGTTTTAAGAAAACAGAGCAATGGGCTCATGTAGTTTTAATGAAGGATATATTTGTCGTGGTCCCTGAGTTTTGAATTTCTTGTGAACTGATGATTCCATAACCAGGTTTCTTCCTCTTAAAATTAAGTTTTCCTTCCCACCATTGCCAAGTGCTTGTCTCATTGGGAGTCATGTGACATTTGGGGATTCTTTCTAATATTACAGAATAATGCACCTCGAGGCGTTTGTTGTAAATTAACACCATATGAATAAAAGTGAATTGAATTTTTGTTTTTGAGAATCCACTATGAGCTTTGTTTCCTATTTTTTTTGTAATATTAGTGAGTGTTTAGTTTAATATTGATAGAGTTTTTATTCACTTATGTTTATAAGTCTTGTTTATGTTCTACTTCGACAGGG
This sequence comes from Rhamphochromis sp. 'chilingali', assembly GCF_963969265.1. Lineage (NCBI taxonomy): Eukaryota > Metazoa > Chordata > Actinopteri > Cichliformes > Cichlidae > Rhamphochromis > Rhamphochromis sp. 'chilingali'. The sequence continues at coordinate 32,520,760 of NC_137943.1, forward strand.
TTCTCTGTGGTTTAATTTTCAATATTTTCAGTTGTATTTACAACTTTTCAGTTGTATTTAGTTCCCTTTTGCTCCCTATTCTGTTCCAGTCTAACCTCTTTAACTTGTCACGAGACAAAGAAAGACAATAACAATCTTGTTTCCCCATTCTGTTACTTCCTGTTTTATTTTGGTATTCGTTGTTCTCTGTGTTCCCTCTGTCTTGTTATGTTTTCTTCAACTGTGTTCTCCACCTTTTTTCATTTCCCTCGTTACCTGTCTGTACTGTCTCAGTCGTCCCTCTGTCCTTTGTCACATTGCCTACATTGTTATGTCTCGTTGCTCTGTGTTCCCAGAGAATTACATTCCTAGTTATCCCTGGTATTTATATTTCCTGGCTCTGTTCGGTAAATGTTTTGGATTTTGGGACTTTATTTATCTCTTGGTGCTAAAAGCATTACAGGTTCAGTTTTAATTGAACCTCAGTCTCTGGCATAATATTGTGCATATGTCCAAACTCAAAAAGAGATCATAGCTAGAGGTGATTCATGAAGCAACACTGTGTAACGCCACCACACTGCTGCCAGTCGATTCTTTCTTCAGTTGAACAACAGAGTAAGACGTCTGATTACTGAAGCTGATTACATCAACTTGATTTCAGGAGTCACAAACATCCAATTAAACTTTCCTTCGTGTGATATCAACAATTTAAGCTGACCAACTTTTTGTTTTTCAGCCAAGATCCTCTTCACCTTTCAGTTTGTGAAAAACAAGTTGTGTCAGACATAATTTAAATCTAAGATCAGATGTGGTTTGAGCAGAAGCTTGATGCAGACATGTTTGTTCTTGATTTCTTTGTTTAAATTAACTTCACTGTCCTATGGATGCCTTCAGGTTCAGGAAACAATGAATGCCGCAATAGCATCTTCACCAATATGAAGATTTCTTCCTTCAGAGCAGCTCTGCCTCTCTGATATGTTTTAAAATCCAAACACTCCCATTGTAATGTTCACCAAACACACATTATTAACAAACCTGCACATCACAATCACCTGCACTTAAGTGTCTTACCTTGTTGTCATGCTGTGCCATAACTGGGCTCCTGTGAAAAAGAACCACAGATGTGTTATTCATCAGCACTCACGCGCTCACACCCACTGCAGAAACTGTGGCAAAGAGAGAGCTGAGCCTGAAGGCTTAGCTATTGATTTATTGGATGATCTACATTCCTGCCCTCACCTATCGAGCTGTTGGTGGTGACGGTAAGAATATCCCCTAAACCCGGATAGGTGGTAGAAAATGAATGGATGGAAACAATGATAAAATGGCTGGAGCAAACTGTAATGTAGTTACCACAAGCTATGATTGGGCTCTAAATGTAATATAACAACCATGTAATAAAATAATGTTAAAAGAAACATAATTTGTAGATGAAATAAATGCTTAACAAAGACCCTTTTCATGTTTCCAACCACAGGTTAATTAGATATAATCGTTTGTTCTATGGGGTGGCTGTAGCTCAGGTGGCAGAGCAGGTCAGCCACTAATCAGAAGGTCGGTGGTTCGATCCTGGCTGCATGCCAAAAATCCCTGGGCAAGATCTAACCCCATGTTTGCCTACTGATGGTGGTCAGAGGGCCCGGTGGCGCCAGTGTCCTGTCAGTGCGCCCCAGGGCAGCTGTGGCTACAACGTAGCTTGCTATCAACAGTGGGTGAATGACTGAATGTAGTGTAAAGCGCTTTGGGGTCCTTAGGGACTGAGTAAAGCGCTATACAAATGCAGGCCGTTTACCATTTTTTATTGAGTGTTGATATAGTGCTAATGATTACTGTGATGTTATGAAATTATACTTAATGACGTGAAGTATGCAAAAACAGTTTTCTTTAACAGAAGTGTTAGGTGATGATAATGAAAGTTTTCTACAAAGAGAAAACTATACTGATAACATTAAACTTAAATAACTGCTGACATCAGGAGTCCAATGTGTTCAAAGTGTAATTGTGAGCAACAGTCAGGCTGATGAGTCACCATCCGCCATGAAAGATGATGCCTCATCCTTACTCATCGGGCTAATAAGCCAGGATGAAGCTGAAATCACGTAAACATCCGAACCAAATAGATTTGTTTGGTTTCAAAGCAGCCATTTATAACTCTGGTGAGGGAACATCTTGGGTTTAAGCTGAACGGCTTATTTATTTCATTTTAATTTTCCTCTTCATTTGTCAGGGATGGAAAAAACATTTATCTACTAATAAAAAAGATCCACTGTATCAGATTTAGCTGTTAGCTACTTTTCGTCCGCAGTCCCTGAAATATAAATATAAATAAAGAAATCACCAATAAATAAATTATAGTAATAAAAATGCTGTTGACATTTCAACATAATAGACCAAACATTTACCAATAATTTCAAAACCACAGACAGTATCCACATCCCATATATCCATTACGCTCATAAATATCAAATACATCTAAATAATATATAAAAGCCTTTTTAAAATCTGAGCTCCTCGTTCATTCGATGCGTCTTTTTGTAAATGTTTTATATTCTTGTCAACAGCCCTGTTAGTTTATAGGGTTTGTGCTACAGCCACATCACAATCCTCCCCTTAAACACTCCCTGGTGCTTCCTTTTTTCTCTGTCTTGTATTTGTTTGGTGCCTCCCCCCCTTGTTTGTCTGTCTGTCTGTGTTTTTGTTGTGGATGGGTGTGGGCGAGGTCTCCCTTATTCCTGGCTCCCAGCTCTGCTCATCCTGCACACCTGCCAACAATCAGCCCCACCCAACCTGTTCATCTGCCTTCCATCCACTGTGTTAACGTTTTCTCCAACCATTCCTCGCCACAATGCAGTTTCTACCTCAGTAATAGCACTTTGAACACCAAATTAGAACTTGCTTGTAGTAAATCTGCTCTAATGTTTCTTATCACAAAGCTTTCTCCATTTTTTCTTCTTCAGGAACATCACCCAGCTGCCCGCCAGTCTGCTTATCCCACTAAAACCAGCTTCAACCTCCTTTACACACTATTAAGATCTCTGTACTTGGGTTCCACCTTTACAGTTTTGGTTGTAATAGATCATTCATTCTTTTCTATATTTAGGGTATTTATTTTTTTACATCTTCTAATCTGAGTGTCTGTCGTCTTTTTAATTACCAGGGGTTGATTACTCCCACAAAGGCCCCGCATACATTATAATGCTATTACTACATCTGCAGCAAAAGTGGTCCTGACAATAATCCGTCCATTTTCTCAAACACTGGATGCGACGCTGCAGCCTGCACCAGCTTTTGGTTCACAGTGACATTACACAAGACTACAGCCTGGCCCTAGTTCAGCATCACTTGATGTCTCTGTCACACAATACACAGACTCCTGGGACACAAAGTCATCACTCAAAAGTGTTTAAACTGATTTCAAGCAACTTTTTGTAAAGCACCTTTACACACCTTGTGCACTTTGACAAACACTTTAGTGTCAGTTGGTCTTTTATCGGTGTCAGTATTTGTATTTAAATGGGTTTCGGGGCAGTTATGACTGAAGATCCAGAGTTATGAGATTAAGGCAAGGCAGTTCCTTACTAGTTATTCTTCTCTTTAATCGACTGATCATTTGGGGGTTACCTGCGGATCTGGACCGAATTACATCTCGGGTGGTGACCGTGATGACCAGCAGGGCCAGGAGGAAAGCCAGGAGGGTGTAGGCCCGAAACGAGTCAAAGGCCACAAACCTGCAGGGAAACAGAACAAAAGTTTCACTCACAGCAGCTCACTCAGGTTGTTGTGATGCACTCCACAGTTTAACTCTGTGGAAGTTTTAGCAGATCGATGTTTATTTTTGTGGAGCTGTTTATACAAGATGATAAAGCTTTATATTTTGATTTTGGATACATAATTTTACATCCGTGGATGTAAAAAAAACCTCACCATCTATTGTGGAGCTAAAATATTCTCATATTCTTTTGCTATAATGAAAAAATGACCCTGTGTCAGAATTTTGAGCTTTTCTGCTTTCCTTACTCAAAAAGTCAGGATGCAGAATTATAACAGATCTGTGTAACGAAGACTTTATAACAGCAATCTATGCTTTTCCTCTTTCAGTACATTAACCACTGCAGCAGTAATATAGCAATGCTGGAATATATAAAAATACTAATACAAACAAAATTAAATGAACACTATTTGGGGTTTTAAATGTTTTTTAAGTGCTTTTACTGTTGACTAATTATAAATGTAACTCTTATTTTTAGGCCATAAAATACATTTCAAACAATATATTGTAACAGAATGAGAAAAGTGAAATTTGTTTAAACAGACAAACAAACATAAACTTGACGAATTTTGTCTCATGAAGTCCCAAATTATTGTGATTTGTTTGTTTTTTTGCTCATGGTGGTAGCGGTTTGTTTTGACAATGTCCCTGATACAGACATTACATACAGAAAAATATAAGAAACATACAGAAAAATATAAGAAACATACAGAAAAATACAGAAAACAGTGGCAGCTGAGTATTTACAACCCCTTTTTAAAGATCATCATTATTATTATTAGTGTGTGAAGTATAGATGAATTTAAAAGTAACAACGTCAAATGATTTAAAAGATATAATAGAAAGAAAGGACTAAAGTTGAAATAATTACGCCTTTAATGTGGAATTACTAGGATGTCATGATTTTTTAACAGTATATTTAATATTTAACTTAAAGTCATAATTATTATTATTATTTATTTATTTTTATTAACAGGAGCTCAGTGCTGTGAGATATCCCTGCGTCATGATGCCTACCCGAACATCGCGTTGGCTGCAGCAAACAGGGCTGAAGTCCTGCATGGTCTCCGCCTCCAGCTGACCAGGCCGGTGAGGCGACACCCTGCGCGGCCGGGAAGGGTCTCCTGATCCCGGCTTGGCGGTCCGCCGGCCGCGGCCACCTGCCCACCTCCGGCGGGTCCTGCTTCCCGGCTCCCCAGCATTGAAAAACGACCGGGGTCCCTCCGCTCTGCCCCTCCGCTCCTTCAGCAGAGATGGGTGTTAAGCAAAGCGGAGACTTTACTGAGCTATTTCCGATTCTGAGGTTTCAAAATAAGTGTCTCATAACGCGTTCACTTTTTGAAAATAGTCTAAATGTTCTTTTTGCAATTAAAACTAATGCGTTTAAATCATACAGTCTTATTAAATTACTTTTTATCTCAGGAATATATAGTTTACATTATTATTCACAGAGCAAAGATACATAAGTGAAACAAATGCAGTAACAAAACATATGATAACCAATTAATAAGTAGCATGAAAGTTATTTTTTAAAGAAAATAAAATGAAAAGTGTGCTTAAGTGCTGTGTTTGAGTAAAAGTAGTGCTGCTCTGGAACAGTGCATGCAAGGGGTGAAATTAAAAGAAAGAAATTAAATGTACAACAATTTTCTATCATTTGTATTAATTTTTCTTATTCTAACCAAAGTGTGGTAACTTTATATTTGAAACCTAGGTTCTAGCTTCTTATAGTTGTAATTAAGCAATCATTAAAATTATTTGCATTTCTTTTTGTCTTATTTTTCTGCCTTTATTTTGAAAGACACAATCATCATGCTTCCTGTATAATTGTCTCAACTTAAATCACTTCAATTCCTGCCTCTTGTGTTGTTGTCGTTCAGGTTGGTGACGTCAGGTGTGTGTGTTCGTGTGTGTACATTTATTGGAGTGTAACGTCTTTTGTTTGTGTTTTATTGTTATCATTATATAGCCTTTGTGTGTAAATGACGGAATTACTACTATATACTGCACATGTAACTACACCTATGTTAACTGCACTAAATAAAATGGAATCAGATGTTTCTCAGCTGCCAAAGTTAAAAGACTGAAGAATAGCTGCTTGATGCTGGCCTCCACCCATCCTGAAAGAGAAACAGAAAGTCAATATTTAACTTGCATTCATCAGAGACCCATACTATGAACAGATCTGTTTATGCCCAAACTTTAAACATGCCTGGTTTCTAAGAAATTAGCTTGAACAGCTTGGTGGCTCATGTTTGTTTTTCTGCCCACTAGTGGTAAAAAAAAATCACTTGGTTGAGCTTTAAAATGAACTTCTATGAACTGTGCAATAAAACAGTACAGAAATAAGATAAATGTCACTACAAGTGATTCATGTTATTGTTACTGGACAGCCTGTGTTTGAGTTTCCTCCCACAGATCAACAATCATGTTTGGCTAGCTGAGATTCTAAGCTGCTGTGGACCCAGAGGTGAGATGGACGCAACTTTAAGTAAAAGAAAAAACAAAACAAAAAAAAACATATTATATTTTAACATTGAGGTACAAAATGTTGCAAGCGCTTCAGAGCTGTCAAAAGCTACAGAGCAGGTTGTTTTGGTTTTTACACTGGTTCCTTTTTCATTCCTTCCAGCATCCTTGTACCTGACAATTTTCAAAGAAATGCATCTTTTTGTTTGTTTGCAAACTGAACTTACAAAAAAAATCCATCTAACTCAGGGGGTGACAATAAGCTTCAGACACCAAGCTTTGTACCATCAGCTTGTTGCAGAACCATATGATTTGTTTCTTCAGCTGATTCTGCAGAAAAAGTATCGCAAAGTAATTTCCTTAAAAAACAGGAAAGAAATCCAGCAAAGACCTGACACATGACTTGGTTCAAGACTTTTGCACAGTACTGTGCTTATTATAATGACCAATATCAAAGTTTCCATAATCTTTGTGACAAACGTTTCCCTTTGCATGTGCCAGTTTGCCATTTCAGGGTAAATCCAGCCCTGAAACCACAAAACCAGTTTAGTCTTTGAAATTACTGTGTGAGACGATTGTGACTTTTATTGGGCACTTATCATTAGTTTTCTTAGTTTAGTAATTAAGGTGGCAAACAGAACAACAGCTAAATGACACTGCGTGAGAGATGGCAGACTGGGCTACCTGCCACACTCGACGGAATGAGCCCATCTTAACAAGGAAAGCTCACATCTACAAAGAGACGTTGACCCATTTTGCTCTGCTGCCTGTGCTGTTCTGGCCATAAATCAAGATCAGTGCTCACTGCCAAACCAGGATCTCCAACATGGACCTGCTCCACTTTCCACTGCTGGGTCCACTCCTTCAGTCCACACCAGTTCACCAATTCTGACACATATTTGCATCAGCGGGCCTGGTCTCAAATCATAGGTGTCCTTCATGGTAAGACATTCTCTTTTCTTTGTTGTTTCAAACTGTTGACTGTGAATTCCAGCTAATGAAAACTGGATCGTGGGATTTAAATTTGCTGTAACCGCGATGGAACCCAAATGGCTGATTTTGTGCGTTACTAGCTAACTGTTTCAGAAAACAGCAGCATTCTTACAAATAAAAAGATAATCCATAAGATTTCATGCAGAAACGTTAGCTGAAACAACCATCTGCACCCATCTAACCTGATAAATGGACACTAATATAGGAAATACTAAATGAAAACACAGGTTCTCATTTTGTAACATTATGCATGGTATTACATATGAATTTGACTCAGATGTGTGTAGATTTAGGTAGCGCCAGAAGGATTGTGAAAGATTGTTTAAAAAAAGATAAAACCATGTCGGCTACTAGATGTGAAACAGGACTTGTAATGTTGCTGACCCCATCATCCACCCCCACCTCCACAGGATCTTTGTTTCTGAGACAGGAGTGTCGTTATACACATGGCGACACTCATAAAGATAGAAGTTATTTACCTGTTTAGAATTATCACCGTGGATTTAGAAGAACCAGGCATTTCTCTAGGGATGGATGAGAAAACACATTTCTGTTTTTACGTGGACACATAATTTTGCATATTTACACACATGCTCACAAACACACACACCATAACATCCATCCATCCATCTTCATCCGCTTTATCCGGGGTCGGGTCGCGGGGGCAGCAGCCTAAGCAGAGAAGCCCAGACCTCCCTCTCCCCAGCCAGCTCCTCCAGCTTATCCGGGGGAACACCAAGGCGTTCCCAGGCCAGCCGAGAGATATAATCTCTCCAGCGTGTCCTGGGTCTACACCTCACCCAGGAGGCGCCCAGGGGGCATCCTTGTCAGATGCCCGAACCTTACTCTGAGCCCCTCCCGGATGGGTCATAACATACCATAGTTTATTTATATAGCATTATGGCTGACCAAAGTGTTGTACAACACAGATAAAGTTATTTATATAGAAACTCATTCAACTTTTCATGCACACTTATTTTTGCAGACCATTAACAGGGAGCTGCAGTTGTTGTCTGTTTGTGTGTGTTACCTGGGTTTTATCCATGCTGCGTGTTTACAATGCCACATTATGAGGGTGTGTCTTCCTCCCAGAGACAAAAATGTAATCCATGCTACGTAAATTATTAAAGGTGAGGACATGATTTCAGGTTGGCATGTGTGTAGGCAACTAATGGTTAAGTCTACAGCAAGTGTGGTATGAAGGTAAGTCACGGAAGTCATGAATACAGTAGTGTGTGTGTGTGTGTGTGTGTGTGTGTGTGTGTGTGTGTGTGTGTGTGTGTGTGTGTGTGTGTGTGTGTGTGTGTGTGTGTGTGCGTGCATCAGTCACTAATTGGGCTGAATTTCATGGAGCAACAAAAGATCAGACTCGAAAATTCCAGCTCTGGTTTGTACAGGCTCTGCTTTGTTGTCCTTTCGCCTCTGTTTGCTGTGTTAACAGTTATGTGTCTCCCTCCCTCTCTCTGTCTCTCACTCTCTCTCTCTCTTTAGGTCTTTCTCTCAGTGTCTCTCTCACCCTTCTCCCCCCTTTTTTGTGCGGCTCATGAAAGGCTTTTTACTCCAAATGAAGCACGGTCAACCCAACTGCTTGGAGCCAAGCAACCGCCAGAGGCCAAATCCTGCGAGGGGCTTCACCTTCTCACATGTCTCTCTTCTCGCTTCACATTGAAACACACACACACACATTTTAGGAGACAGCTGCAATGAAGCCTAGATCTTCAGTGAAGAGGACCTTCATCAGTGTCTCCATCTATGGGAAAAGTACCGGTGCTGAGCTTGGACTTGAGCTTTTGGTTGGATTTTGCGTTTGATCTTAGAGTTGGATATAGTTTGAGCACAGGATGATGCTAGAGATGCAAAACCCCGAGGATAGTGGTGGTGGTGTTGGAGGTTCTAGCTTTGTGGACATGCTGGGCACTGAAGAGATGGAGTGTAAGATCTGCTACTGCGCCTACAACCTGGGGAGTCGAAGGCCTAAGGTGCTTGAGTGCTGCCACCGTCTCTGCTCCAAATGTCTCATTAAGATCCTGGATTTGGGTGAGTCGCCTCCCAATGCCTTGGTGTGTCCGTTTTGTCGCTATCTCACTAGACTGCCAGGAGATGCTGTGAGCAACCTGCCAGATGACTGCAACCTGGTGGCAACGCTGGCCCTCCAAAACAGGAATCAGAGAAACCGGCAGTTCCACCAGGAGGCAACTACGGAGCTGCTCCTAAGCCCCATGCGCCTGAGCTCACTGATGAGCAGCAATTCACCTGTGATATCTACTTCCTCCTCCACATCTTCCTCTACCCCTTACTCCACCATCCGCAGCTCCCCTAATTTTGTGGTCATTACTATCATGGAGCCTCCGCCCGCATCCATATCCACCCAAGACATCCATCCCTACCAGCAGATACATGGCTCTCACCTGTCAAACCAGGACTACCACTCATCCAGTCAGGACTCTATGGCATCCATCGCAGAGAGGTGGACAGTGTGGAACTGTGCAGCCCTCCTGTGCCAGACTTCAGCCCGGGCATTGGTATGGGTCCTGGGGCTCTTGTACTTTAGCTCCCTGCCTATGGGGGTTTACCTGCTCATAATGCAGAGGACAACACTTGGGGTGCTTCTGGTGAGCCTGGTTCCTGCCAGCCTCATCGTGATCATGGTCTATGGGTTCTGCCAGTGTATCTGCCATGAGTTCTGGGACTGCTTACCATCATAATGCAACCAAATGAACAGGCAATGCTTTGCTTTGAACATGCTTGACAATAGATCTCCAGAATTGACTAATGGGGATGTTACTGTGTAGCTAACCATGTGAACTGTTATTTGAATGGCATAAAGGTGGAGCTCATACATCTTAATTTGTGCAGTTTTTAGGCTGATAATTTACTTACCTAATAAAGCTCAAAATGTCAGATAGCTTCGACTAAAACACTACTTCTGAAGTCACTGTTTAATGTAATGCATTATGATGTTATAGTTCAAAATCTAAAGGAATGTACAGACTGTTCTCATCTCCACATTGGTGTGGCTGATTTACATACATGGTGTCCTCTTTAACCTATTCCCTGATACATCAGGTTAGCTATTAACCAACAAGCTTTCTTCCGAGTGCCACGAGTGGCAAACATAAGGTTTGAACCACAGGTGGGTGCAGCTCCTGTGGTCACAGCCAGAGCTGTGCACCTGAGATGATCATATCAGAGCTATCCTGTCATCGTGCAGAGTGAAGATTAAAAATAAAACTGACAGAGTATTTAGATCAGGCTGAACTTTTGGCTGATTGGGATTACTTTCACATGACTAACATCATCATTTGAAAATTTGGCCATGTTTAGGCACGAGCATCTGCCAGTGTAGCAGTACATATCTGAAAGAACATGAGAAAAACACAATAGGTACCTTTAATAGAGATATAATATGCAACCTGCAGATCAGCAGCAGAGCTCTTAAACGTTGTCTCTGAGATCTTAGATTTGATCTTAAACACACTCATTGCTTGTGTCAGAGGGACAAATCATTTTGTTCCGATTAAAGCCCTGCCAGCTAAAATGATTAATTCCCTCAAATAGAATAAAAGGAGGCATAATAATAATAATGTTTGCTGATAACTAACATTGGAGGGAAAAGCAGGATCTAGCTGATATAATTAGTCAAACATTAAGCTAGTGGGGTTTTTTTTAAAGACGTGGGATCTCTGCTGTTAACGTCTATTCACAGAGTACTGTATTATTAGTCTGAGCCACCAGAGGGTGCTGTGACCATCCACCCCAACATCCACCTTCACTGCTGAGGTTTTGCTGGATGTCCTGTCCTTGCAAAAGTCTTTATTTCCAGTGTCTTTATTCAGGCTGTTAATCCTTGCAAAAAGATGTCAGCTAATGGAGTGACTGATAACTGACAGAACATCTCTGTCAATTAAAACAGTTAGAATCTGCTTCAGACCAGCTCAGATTGTTGTTTAAGATTTTGGTGCAAATGTAACAGCAGTGTTTACACTGTAAGTTTGAAAGTCAAATTAACAGTCATGTTTTCATGCTTACTTGCTATTGTCTGGAGCGGAGACGTCTGGAGAGATAACTGACTGAGAGAGCAAAGTCAAACACAAGCTGATAAATGAGTATGAGATGAATAACATTGTACTGCTATCGTTTGTGGCTTATTAAAATAGTCTTTAACCTCTGATGGCATTTTTTGTTTTACCTTAATATAATAATACAAATACAAACCTTTTAAAAGGTGCCAAATTGACTACCAAATTACTCATTATTTTATCTTGTACTCGGTTAGACTAGTTTTTGTCTTCAGATCTACCTTGGCATAAACTGAGCAAGATGTTGGAACTTCTTCTCACAGATTTTAGTCCATATTGACATGATGGCATCATGCCGTTGCCGCATGATGAGAATCTCCTGGTTCTTGTATCAACAGTTCTCCCTGAACCGTTGATAAGGCATCCATGTTATTATGTTCCATCCATCCATTTTCTTCTACTTATCCAGTTGTTTACACCAAATTCTGACCTTCTCATCTGAATGTTGCAGTATTGTCAATCAGACGTTGTCTTGACCACATGTTAAAGTTTAAATCTGTTGAGCTGAACGATTGGTTAATTAGATATTTGCATAAGCAGTTGAACAGGTGGATTTGGCACCAGGTGGCATTCCTGTCACAACTCCAAAGGGTGCCTGCAGCTGGAATTGAACCAGCAACCTTCCACATATCAAGTGAGTGTGTTAACTTCTACAAAATCATAAATTTTAATTATGCGTTTTAATTCATGTGATTAGTGGAGAAGCATAAACAGCATATTGTGACGTATATATATGCATAAAAACAGGGGCTTTATTACATCGCTCTACAGCGTCACCATTGGTTAGAAAGCGAGCTTTAAATACCACTTTATTTGATTATTCTGCTCTGAATTGCTTTTTAGAAACTTTTATTCTTTATTTTCTGTCAGTTTTATTCCTCTTTATTTTGCAACACCCAGAACTTTTTCATGTAAAATCAGTACAAACTAAAATGTGATCAATATGGAATATTGTAATGGATAAATACAGAATTAAATTATAAAAAAAGCACTGAAGCTAAGCCTTGCTGTGGCTCAGTAGAAGAGGAAGGAAGAGGGTCAATCCCACCAGAGCCCTTCTGTGTGGAGTTTTGTTTTTACTTTCGGGGGTTCTGGTGAATTCTGGAAAAGAGACTCTTAATCAGTTTCACTTCCTGGTTTAATATCGTTCAAAAGGACACACCAACCAGAGATTCTCAATGTGTGAAAATCATTATTTCTGTAAAAGGTTGCTGTTGATTTAAAATACTTTGCTTGTACAAACTGTTTTTATAGCTTATTTTGCTATGATCCTGGTTTATACTGCATTGATGTGTCATTAGCCTTTTCGTGTTTGAGCTGCTGAATATAAGATGAGAACAGAAAATATCCCTCTCTAAAAAAAATTATTAGGATAGAATAAAGAGCTTCAGTTTATAGATGAATACATTTTCCACCAATGGTTTCAAATCCGAGCTTTCATTTCTGTTGCACTATTATTTATTCATTCATTTGTTTAAGACACTGAGGAGCTGTTCCCAGCACAATTTGTACCCATTCTGCTTCTACAGCACACGTCTTGCTGATGATAAACAGCCAAGGCCTAATGTGTGTGTTTTCCAGGGGATGTGAATGTGAGCAACTGCTTCCCTACAGGGAGCGTAACATCATTTCAGATTCCTTTTTAGTGATGCAACGAACATTCCCACATGTTGGCGCGAGGGACATTCACAGACCATGTGAGCCAAACAAAACAAAACAAAACAAAACAAAAAACCCTTTTCGTTTATAACAGTGATCAGAGCTGCTGGAAACACAAACAAGACAAAACACGATCTTTAAAACAACTGTTTTTAGTTCACGGGCAGGCATGAATTATGTATTATTGCGCAGTTGTTTTTTTACTTTCTGTCTGTGTGTGTTTTGACTGAGCTGGTTTCCTTTAATTTAACTATTAAAATATCAACTAACAGGGCTGGATTAGTGCTGAACTACACAGAGAGGCCCCAGACAAAAATATTCTCTGTTAATTAATAGGTAATTTGATTAGCTGCATGTCAGTTTAAAGTTCAAAACTCTGATGCTAAATACTATGTACTGTAATGTTTATAGGCCCTTTAAAAAATACAAGTTTAGGGAAAAATTATTACATAAAAAGTCCACATTAATCATAAGATACAACTTTATTAACACTAAATTTAAAAACCACCTTTCCTTAAACATCGGCTACATAATTACCCCTCACTGTCTCGGCCTGTATTTGTACAGCCACCATCCATTCCAACCACCTCCCTGATTAGCCCATAACATTTTCTCACAACAGGAAAACACTGCAAAATAGCAACGCAAATGGTAAGAGGTCGTCTTTAAATTTACCTGATAAATTCATAGTACACATTGCACATTAAATTCGTGTTTATTTAACAGTTAGTTACTACATGAAGCACAGTAAACTCTGAAGAAAGTGCTAATATTTTTTCAGAGAAGGAAAAGACACTTGTACCTAGTGGAGGCCGGGGTTGGTGAAAGGGATTTGGTAAAAAATGCAACTCACTCCGACCTTAATCAAGATTTTGAACTTTTTGTTTATACCCTAAACGTAGAATCATTAGTATCAACCTTTACTCCACTTTTATTACCTGTGCAATCGACTACATGTTGCATTCAGTTACTGTGTGCAAGTTACATGTGCTGTAATTATGTTTAACTTCTGCCCAGTGAGGCTACCAATATGTATCACCGGGGCATCACTGTTTACAGTCTAGCAAAAATAGAAATACAGAGATGTAAACTGAACATAAGAGCAATTTGATTTAATAAACTTCTTCATGTTAACAAGTATTTAATAAAACATCTTTTATAAAGTAATACGGGTTCAGTCTCGTTCACAGTACAAAAAATCTATATAAACAAATAAATGTATTTTAATGAAGCAAACAGTCATTGATATGATGTAGTAATTAGATGTCAATTAATATTTAAAAAATTGGCAAATTAAATAAGATTAGCACCAATAACCCCCTGGCTGTCAACATGTGTGAGACTGCAGGCAAAAATAAAAATGCAATTAATGTGCAGTACACTGTTAATAAACTAGAAGAAGGCACATCTATAGATATGTTACTTACACACTGAACTACTGTAATTAATTATTATCAAGCTTCTCTATAAGCTCTCTGAAAATCCTTCAAGTGAGAGAAATGCTTCTAATGTTATAGAGTAGGGTTTCTGGAGGACTGGGGTTTTTTATTCATGTGGTTCCGTAGTGGAGTGGTGTACATGTTTGACAAACAAGTGTAAGATACCTGGTTTGATTCCATGAGGAAATGCAAGGTGAACTGAACCAGGAGTCCTGACAAGACCCCCCTTTGGTGTTCTGGGTATTTGGTAGCCACCATGGCCCAATCAATCATGCAGTGCAATTGGCCATGGTGACCACTTTTGAATATGGTGCAGCTGAAAGTAGCTTTTTTTGTCACTTATGATCTCTCCATGCTCCTCTTTTCTGGATTTCCTTTCCATCAGTCCCCCTACTTGATCACCACAGATAGCTGCCCTTCCCCAAGCCTGGCTTGAAGTCTCTTTTTTGTTAAACAAGAGTTCTTCCTTCATTTGGTTGCCAAAAGCTGCTTGTATGCTTGTTTATATTATTAAAACCGAAATAAGTGATGCCTTCAAAGGGTGGTTAGCACCTGCACCTTGTGTTCAAATCCAGCCTTTCCTGCCTCTCCTGTATGTTCTATGTATGTTCTCCTGCATGTTCTCCCTGTGTCTTTGTGGGTTCTCTCTGGGTATTCTGGCTTATACCCAAAGTAGTGGATATGGTTAAGTTAGTAAGTGGTAGATAAAAGAAAAAAAAAAACTTCCACAAATAAGACCATATAGATTTTTCACCTTACACTGTTATAGGATATTAAAAAGAAAGACATATAATTAAGTGTAAATCTAGTTTATAAACATCAATAATTAAAATGTAATAATAATGATAGAGCTTAAAAACTGAAAACAATGATGATGACAATAATCATGAAGACTTGCTGACAGTGTTAACCTTGTAATCTACTGATAAGATAGTTTTTAGCTCATTCTGTGTATTTTCTTCACATTCCCATAGGAAGTGAGTGGAGCTGTTTTCAGCCAATCAGATCAGCGGATAATGCTCCGACAACAAACAAAAGATCGAGGCTAGCCGAGCTCATCATACTTTGTCGATCCGTCTAGGCTAACGTTAGTAGTTACTTTGCCCCCAGCACCGACTAGCTCCCTGTTTTTTTTTTTTTTTTACTTCTTTGCTCAGATCCCGTGGGGCAGTCTCATCCTCTTGTTTCTATTTGTGTTTTAGTCAGACCTAATGTCAACCTGAGTCATTTTCAGCGATCGCTTCGCCTTTGCTGGCCAAGCTAAACGCGTTAGCCAGGTTAGCTGCTCGGCTAACCAGCTCTGGCTGCCTCTGCAACAACCAGCGAAGCCAATTAGCTTAGCCTCCTAGCTTGCTAGCTTTGCTAACTCCCCTTTAAAACTTGACACTGACGGACACAAGTGGCTCTGGCTTGTTGCTGACAAGCCAGTTTACTAAAACTCGTGTCGTAGCCATGTCTGGACAGTCATCCGGCGGTGGGTTTCTGATGTCGGTAGTTGTCCACGGAGACTCGGCTCTGAACGAGCAGGAAAAGGAGCTCAATCAACGGCTCCGACGGCTCTATCCGGCCGTTAACGAAAACGAGACTCCACTTCCCCGATCCTGGAGCCCGAAGGACAAGTTCAGCTACATCGGACTGTCTCAGAACAACCTCCGTGTACACTATAAAGGTATGACAGAAACCCTTAATCGGGAATTTTTGTACTTGTGTTACCAAATGCTAACGACATGTTAGCTTAGCTTGACGGTTAGCGGATCAAAGCCAACTGCCGTTGAGGCTAAAAACAAAGTCTGCTAAGCTAGCAGCTTCACCAACAACAAGACAGAGGACATCTTGCAACCCGACCAGCTGGCGAGGTGTAGCCACAGCCAAAATTGACCTACTAGCTTGTTAGCTTTCCTGCTACCTTGTGAGACAGCTCGTCAGCTCCATTTATAGTCACCGGGAAGCTTTCACGACAGACAACCTGGCCAACTCTCTTGTGAAATATATATTTTTAAAAAACATCCTTAGCCAAATTACATCTGATGGTTTGGGTGCCAAAATTACAACGTTCAGTGTTATCCAAAATGAACCAGAGCTTGACAACCCTCTGTTAGGCTAATGTAACATTATTTTATTTATTATTAATTGTCAGGAAATGCTGTGTCAAATATCGTGATTATCCCGGTCAGAGGCTCTGCTAGGCTTCCAGTGAAGTGGCTAGTGTTGATACGATATGCAGAGATAGTTGGACTAGTTTCTATCTAGAGGGCTTTTTCTCTTTCTTTTCTTTTTTTATTTTCTGGTGCAGGCCTACAAGAAAAGGCTAGTGTGTTGTTGTTGTTTTGTTTTTTTTTTAAAAAAGGTGCAACTGCTTCCTGGGTGTGTACTGCTATTCTGTGTCTGTCTGGCCCTCTGCACACACGCTTCCTTGTTGCAACTAGAATGTTCTGCCTTTGTGCAACAAATCCACCTGAATTTCTTACAGCAGCTGCAACTTTAACATTCAAACACTGTAAAACTTTTACATGTACTGACCTCCAGGGAGCAATTCTCCACTTACTGAACAGTTTATTCTAACAGCAGTGTTAAGCTCTAAAATTCAGGCCTTCTGTGATTAACCATGTTTTAACAGAATGCCATAGTTGTAAATGGAAACCCTTTGAGTTTAGTTAGATGGGTTTTGGTTCCAATTCCAAATATAAATTCTCATATAAAACCCTCTGAAAAGATTGTTCTGTGAGTTCTACTGAAACTAAATGTCAGCTGTGTCCCAAGGCCTACCAGAAATGTAAAATACATTGTAATGTAAAATAGCAAATACTTTACAAACTGACATGTCAGTTATGTAAAAAATTTTTTTTAATTAAACATATTCACATTTCACATGGTTAAATGCTAATATTTAGTGGTATAGTTGGCTAGAAAATGAATAATTCTTTGGTGGGTTAAGATTTCGTTTTGGAAGATTACATTTATCTGACATTTTATGGACAAAAGCATTAATTCTATATTTGAGAAAATAATGTTTCATATGTTAATACAGTAATAACAGAAAAATGTCATCAGAGCAAGAGAGAATAGCATTGGTGTTACTCAGTGATATAATTCACATTTGTACACCTCACACCCAAAGACTGTTTTAAACAGCTTTACTGTGCAGAAGTTTGTATAACAGACAATACTTAAAAGAACAGTAGAAAATCTACACAAGAAAAGTTATTATTCTGTAGACACTGTGTTACCAATTAACCGCTCTGTAATAATGTCTGTAATTAATGATAATGATAATATTAATACAGGTTATTTGTAATCTCACTTAATAATTAACATGGTCTTTGTTTTTAGTCAGTACTGATTAATTTATTGATCGGTTCATTTACCCGACTCTAATCGTTTAGCTATTTTGGTTACAGATGAATACGTTCAAGACTTGTGTTTGCCAAAAATGGAAACCACTGTTAATTCTGGGTTCAGAAGTGTTCTTGTAAGCTGATCATCTTTAAACTTTATATAATTATAAAGATTAAATGATTGAGTTGACTAATAAATTAATGTTTCATGTAAAATTTTAATGATCGTGTTTTCCTGTTGCTCTTTCAATCTGGGAGCCATATTGCCAGTAGAAAATTTGTAAAATGGAGGTGAGGTGTTTACTTCACTTGATCTACATCTAGTATATATTTCCTTATATTTGAATGTGGTTCTGGGGTATTTGAAAGAAAATAATTAACTGTGATAAGTAACCAAGTGTCTTTATTAAGACATACAAAAGCATTTAAAGAAATCTTTAAATTATGACAAATTGTACTGTAAACTCAGGGCCTGTATTATGGTCTAGACATACATTTACAAATGTATGTTGTTTTTACATGAAGGCAGTCAGGTCAAATGATGCTGCTGTTTATTGTTTATATCCTACATATAAAGAACCAGCCATTAAGTAAATGTATTGGATATTGTCAGATATTCTGTTGGCAGCATACTGAGAATTTCCCTCTCTAATGATATTTAGAACCTTATTAATAAAACCAGTTTATTTGACTATCTATTGTAATAACTAAACAGTTACTGAGTAACATACAGCAGTGTAAACATGTGATTTATAACCGTCATGGTGCTGTTAATAGCTCTACACTGTGGCTTCATGTTAACCTTAAAGACTGAGATTATGAGCCGCTCAGATTTAAGACGTTTGGAGTGACAATCTTCTCACCAACGACACATCTTTTGCTCAGGTGTGTTTATAAAAATGTCACCTGGTATATCAGCATAATATTTCTGTATTGTTCAGCCATAGTGATACAAACCTATATATGTTTTATAGTATGTTCATCCACATATTCGTAATGGCAGACCATTGAATGTGGAAAGTATGTAACCATGGAAAGTAAATTATGCAGTACTTACAAGTAAAATATGCACCTCGACAAATAGTGGGACATCCAGTATTTTCCTTGAGGCTGGTTTTATTTATAGATCCAAACTTGGGTTGTAAAATTTTTATAGTGTAGTGTCTCTGCAGAGTCCTTAGCTCTCTTCTGGTCCAATCTCAAAGTAACTCTGACATTATTTTCTCAGTGTGTGTGTGTGTGTGTGTGTGTGTGTGTGTGTGTGTGTGTATATATATATATATATATATATATATATATATATATATATATATATATATATATATATAT
The DNA here is from genome assembly GCF_963969265.1 of Rhamphochromis sp. 'chilingali'. NCBI lineage: Eukaryota > Metazoa > Chordata > Actinopteri > Cichliformes > Cichlidae > Rhamphochromis > Rhamphochromis sp. 'chilingali'. The sequence goes on from NC_137943.1 coordinate 32,539,811, forward strand.
ATATATATATATATATATAAAAATTGTTGTTTTTTTTTGTTTTTTTTCATTGGTGGGTAAATCTGCTAGTGAGGTGAGTTTTGTGCTTCTCAAACGTTTTGATCCGACTTAATGATTGCTAGCCTTTGCGATTTAATCCCTTACACAGCTTCTCATGGCAAAAAACCCTACATACATCGTAAACTGGGCTTTAAATTAAAGTGGTATTTGGTCCTTAGCCAGAGTAACTGCAGAGAAGCCTCTGCGTCTTGGCACTCAGCACATGTATCTCATGAACTATAGTCATTTGTACTAACTGCGCACTTCTGTGTTTTACCGCAACCTAAAGGTCATGGAAAAACACCCAAAGATGCTGCATCAGTGCGGGCCACCCACCCTATCCCAGCTGCCTGCGGGGTCTACTACTTTGAGGTGAAGATCATCAGTAAAGGCAGAGATGGGTAAGAGCAGCCCTAAACATTCCAGACATACACATTACTTTCAGCAGTGTTAATAGTTTGGGCTCATAGATGACAGTGAGTGGTTCATAAGCTGGTTAGGTAAACTGTCGAAAAAAATTTGAAACTAGCAACCTGCAACACTGCAAAAAAAAGAATGCAAAAAAATATTTGTGGTTATTTTTGTTTGAAACTAGACAAAAGCAATAAGCAGAGGGACCATGAAGAGACAAACTTGTTCTTAGGTGTGCTGGCCCACTCAGTGTATCAAATAATAACCAATAAAATTACCTCCAATTTGATCAAACTTCTTTTAGAGTAAAACATTTAATAGCAAGCCTGAATATAAAACTGATTAAGAGCCTGCAATGTCTTCCAAAAAATAAGTGCAATTTTGCCCCATTCAGCAAAGCTACTCTCATTACAGCAATGCACAAGCAGCTCATTGTCAGATGCTGCTCCTCACTCTTCTCTGAACAGAGCAAACGAAGAGAGAGTCATGTCTGCAGCAGGAGAGAAAGATGCTGTGTTCACGAGGAAGTAGTGGCAACTGTTCATCTAAAAGTAGGATGCAGTCCATGGTGACAAATATTGTTGTCATATAGACTGTATAAAAGATGGGCACAGCGCTGCGGTCCTAGAAAATGAAACCAGTCAAAGTGCCTTAAAGCTGCTTTCTTTTTAATGGCCACCAGGGGGCAACCCTTGTGGTCACAAAGGGACATTTTCTAAGTTGGTGTCGGCAAAAATGTGAAAACAAAGTATTCATACCAGGCGTTCACAAACCAGTGTGGGACCCACAGTTGGTACATCCAACCTTTATTCCGTTTGCCTGGTGTTGGATGGTTAAAGTTGCAGAACAGCTCAAAGGAATCGGTAAATGTAGCAATAAGTTCGAGACTAGGTGACCAAGGTGAGAGGGTAAATAGTTGAACACTGGGGGGAAAAAAACCCCCAAACAGTCATAGGAATGAAATTGGCTCTACCAGCTGTGCATGCTGGTGTGTTCATGTATCAGTATGTAAATGGCAAACTGCACGTTTGAGTAATAATCCAGGACTGCTCAATGTCACCACCTTGACGTGCTTATTTAAGGATGTTGGCATTAAACTTGTAGTGCCCTTGTGCTGTGCACTAATGCTCATGCAGCAATGCTAAGGCATGTGAGGTTGAGAAAATGAAAGAACAGCTTTTTCTGTTTTGTGGTTGTTTTTTGGTTTTCCCTCAGTCATGCCTGTGACACTCATTTATCATGACTGATGAACTTCTCATTGGGAATGATAAACCTTTTGTTGTTGTTTTTTTACAAAGTGAATAGTTGCTGAAAGCATAAAGTCCAAATAAGTGACAAGTCTAATCTGGGTTTACATGAGCCATAATCCTGCAGCGTTTTGCCTTGTGGAGTGTAATTGTTGTTTGGTCCTATGAGAGTGGGAGGTTGAGATAAAGCAGTTCAGTTTCTCTTCTCTAGAAAGTCCTGATTTTTTTTTTTCCTCTTACATTGTTTTGTGTTCAATCAGAAATGATTTAAATTATGTCCTCCAGTTAAATTCATTTTTATTCTCCTTTTATTCTCCTTTGGGTCATGCCTAAAATTCTTAAAGGGTCTAAATGGCCATGTTTGGGAGCGTCTTTGTAAAACTTCCTAAATAATTTCATAAAAAATATTTAGGAAATTATTTTCTAACTGTTCAAGACTCCAGCCTGTAAACTGTAATGAATTCTTTGGATATCCATTATCTTAAAAGTCACACATCATCATGTTTAGGTACCACATGTCCTTTACATCAAAAAGGATTTTAGAAATTCGTACGAGAAGACCGCAAAATAATGAACATGATTAAAATCTTCAAAGTGCCTCAGGTTCATTCGTAAGACATCAGGCATTCCCTGGTTGTTTGTAACCAGTTGGTCATGCTTGACCCCAGATAAGTAAAAAAGTGTTCACATTTAACTGAATTTCTATAATGGTGTTTGGAACACACAAGGATAAATATGTGTTTCAGAAGTTCAAATGTTTAAAACATTTTCAGAAGTGGTTTTTAGAACATAGTTGGACTAGCAGCTTTGCTTTACATCTCAATTACTCTGTCACTCCAGCACTACAATCAGAGAGAAATGCATGCATCTCTACTAACTTGTGATTATTCTGCTGTTTTCATTATTTCAAGTAATAATTTTTGAATTCAAATATAAGAAATAGGATTTGGTAAATGATTGCTTTAAATGTGCCAGAAAAATACATCTAAATCTGTTTTCTTGGCTCAGAATGAGCCGGGGGAGGGGGGGGGGGTGTTCATACCACAAAGGTAGATCTTTTTGGGGGAAACAAAATTATAATATGTTCAATTAAGTTAACAAAATGTGTATATTAAAAAAAACAACTTCATTACATTGTGTGTGTTGAATATTCCTTTGTTTATAGCCTTTTTTGAGGATGCCAAATTTGTAGGGGTTTGCAATTTTTGCATAGATCAGCCATGCAATGAAAAAACTTGATATATAAATCAGTGGCAGCTTCATTCTCTTCATTACTAAATGAAATGTTCTATGTTTTTTTTTTCTTTCTTTTTTTTTTTTTTTTTTTTTTTTAACTTCAGATCTGGTGACTACATTTACAATCCCATGACATTGAATTGTAATAATTTCTGTTACTCATCAATAACCACATTAATGTTAGCTTTTGCCCTCATTGAACAATGTTATGGTAGCCCTTGTCATGAACTTAAATTATTAAAAAATAAATGACATTAACCTAATTAGACAGACACCATTTTGAAGAGATTACGTATGTGAGAAATTGGTGTTTACCGTGTTGAATGTAGCTTGACATGAGCCATGTCTGTCTGTGGTATGATTGACTTCAGCTTACATGTGTAAAATGGCTTCTTCAGTCTCTTTCTGCATAAACGCACAGCTTAACTCTCGCCTGTCTGTCCTACAGGTACATGGGTATCGGCCTCTCAGCTCAGGGTGTAAACATGAACAGACTCCCTGGTAAGTTGACATATTTTGTGCATTTGTTGCTGCTGTCTTTTGGTGTCTTTATCTGTTATATTCTACACTAGATATGTCTGGGATTTCTGTGGGTGTCATCTTGTCTGAACATAACTACTAGAGATTAGATTTGGATAAACTGGTTGGAGCCGTGACTGAGTCTGTTCATTGTGGTTGTTAGTTTGAGAAAAAAAAGAAAAAAGAAAAACAAGTAATATAAAAAACACAATTCAGATCCTTACGTAGGCTTACTGGGAAATCTTCTATAAGGTCAACAAGGCTTTAACGTTTTAGTCAACCTGTTTTAGGATTATGTTGCTATACAAAGGCTTATAGAAAAATGAAATAAAATTGAAATTGGTTGCAACCAGCATGGAAAAATTGAAGCTAAGTTCATATGTTGAGAATTGATACCTGTCAGGACAAGCCAAAGGGTTTATATCCAGAGATCTCAGTAATGTGTTGTGTAGCTCTTGAGTGAGGAGCAAGGATGAATACTCTACTGAGCTTTTATGTATAGTTCAGGCCAAGGTGTTGTGTCGGCATATCGAAAGTGGCTAAATGAAGATTTCTCGTTAGTTTGCTCATAGTGGCCTAAAGCATCTTAACTTTGATGAAACTGCCAAAAAGGATGTCATAAGAAATAAGTCTGTTAACTAATTATTTAAAAGCTCATAAATTATACAAAAGCAGATATTACCAACATAAACACCAGCCTATGAATAAACACGATCAGTAGCTGAAATTTTTATTTTATATTTGTAATTATTTATTCATATAAATATATTTTTCCTGTGAGGCTGTGGAGGACATGTTGCCCCCCCCCCCTCGCTAACCTCACAGTTTTCTGCGAAGCACAGGCCTCTGGTGGGTGGAAAGTTTAAGATTATCACTGTGTAATCAGTATATCCTAAGGTGATGTTTGACCTTTGTCATGCTCCCTTCCAGTATTTTTTTTTTTTCGTTGTCTGTTGATTACACAAGTGTTGTGCTTAAAAGCATTCTCAGTGTATGCACTCAATCATTAACTCGTATCCATGATTGTTGGAACAAGAACTTTTTTTTAAACACTTGTGCAATTAGGTGTAATAAAGTTGTTGTTTTGGATTTTTTTGAGCTGCTTCAATGTTTTAGTGAAGTCAGAAACCAACACATGAGGTAGTGAATGTTGATGGTACAATAAAATGTCATGAATATCATCATTAATTGGACGCTGCAGACGTCAACCCTACGCTCCCCTGAGGTTATCAGGCCAAACAGGACCCCAGATACCCCACCACCAGTTTGAAAGCTGGACCCACCCAGGAGCTCCAGTCTCTTCACACAAAGATAACAGCAGGCCTAGTGCCAACCGCACAGTCTCAGCTGATGGATAGATGCTAATGAAAACTCAGTAATAGCTAGGTTTCATTTGACGTAGACGTGACGTCGACGTAAAGCGCGAAATTTGACTGGCGGTCGGAAGTGAAAAAGATAAGCGCAAAATCGCAGACAGACAGTACGCAAAATGCCTATGTCCTGTTGTGTTTACGGATGCTCCAGTAGGTCGACCAGAGAAACTGATAAACGGTATTTTAGGGTACCAAAAATAGCCCAACGAAGAGGAGAAAAATGGAAAATTCTAACCGAAAAACGTAGGAAAAAATGGATTTTAAATTTACGTTTACAGTCGGGAGGAGCAGAGTCTGCCAATGCCCGTGTCTGCAGCGACCACTTCGTCAGAGGTAATGTTATGTTTGCAAACGAACTTATTAGCATTAGGTTGTCGTTAAATTCTCGTTTACTTAGTGCTTTTAAGTTAGTAGTCTAATATTGACTTGATTGGGACTATAGGCTGCCCAAGTGCTTTGGATGACGAAGAGTCGGAGGACTGGGCTCCGACGGTCAATCTCGGCTACGAACGAAAACCCAGATCGGAATCAGTTCTCAAACGAGAGAAAAGAATGAAGCTTAAGGCAGAACAGCATCGATGTGCAGAGGCGATTTTGGATATGCAACAGACGGCTGAGAGCCCGGATTTGAGCCTACTTAATTAGGCTACTAACCCTGCCATACAATTGCAATGAGCTGCAATCACTTCTCCATCCTCCTTTGCAATTACCCAAGTCTTCAGAGGTGTCTCGTTAGACCGCTGAGAATGGTTTACCTTGAAACAAACAACTGTCACTCTAACGAAGTCCTAAGGATGTGGCATGTTTGTTGACGTTAAAGCCGCTACCGCTAACTGTTAGCGTGTTTAAGATAAAGCAATATAAGAACAAACACTCACCCTTGCAAACACCAAACTGTATCCATCACGGAGACGTTTTGTTCCAAGGTTGTGGACCCACCCGCTGACAAAAAAATTGTACGCCTCCAGACTCTTGAAAGCTTTCATTTGCTGCCTAGTGTAGTAAGAAGTCTGGAGGACCAAGTAGTTGGTGATATCCACAGCCTCGATAGTAGGCAAATCCTTTACTTCTGTGGTGTATTCGGACATTTTCAAAGAATACGGATCACGTCCGATATATTTTTTAACTATCTGTTTATATCTCTCCCGAGAAACGGGGTCTAAAGTTGCACAATAGCTGCTCTCCTGACTCTCCACAGTGTCCTCCATGTTTACTTCCGCCCTCCACTCAAAAATCGCGCTGCCTCCGCACGTCATCAGAACCACGTGACCGCAACCCAACTATTGTGAAGAACTGATGCCAGAGTGCTGCTGAGTTGAGTACTGTCCTGCAGTGATGACTGTGGAAACGGCAGGATTAATCCTGCTGCTCGACAGTAACTCACTGGATCCTGCCACATGGTTTCTAATGTTAAAACAGCCCCAAAGTCCTGTGTGCTGCAGCAAAGGCTGCATCCCCTTAAGTCTCCCTGAGAAACAAGTACTGTGCAAACACAGAGTACTCCAGGTTTTAATACACACAGGTATTCTGTTCACATTAAACCATCAGTAATTTTCTTTCTTCCATTTTATGCTCAATACAAAAAAATATTTATTTTCAGTGAAATAAGGGGCATCACATCAAAAATGGCCTGCAGTCTGCAGAAGGTTAAACAAAACAAAGAATTGAAGGTTAAAAATGCCACACAAAAATCTCCCAATTCTGGGAGTACATCCAGTTTTCTGGAAGAAACTGAATGAGCTATGTCTTTCTGCAGTCAGCATGAAAGCAACAGCAAGCTGTTCCACTGATTGAGAATACCGATTCCCCAGGTTCAGTTCTCATAGTGTCCTTGAGCAAGGCATTGAATCTTGCAGGTTTGTGCTTGCTGGCTCACGGTACAGGGCTGTGGGTGAAGGTGTGGACACATACATCTGCCTTTTTTCTGTTTTAAGTGAGGATATTTCAGCTCTACTGCTCTCAGCACTGTGTGATTCTTGATCCAGGTCATGATATTACACCAGCGTTTACTGAAGCGTTGGAATTATGACGTCACATGTCTATTTTTAGACTTAACATGCGAATTTCTGGCCTAATAAAGTTTGGTGATAGGGAAATGTCTGTAAATACTCACAAATGTTAGAGTTGGGTTTAACTTTCAGCAGATACAAAACAGCTTGGTCCAGCTATTTTGTTGTTTGACAGCTTTTATTTCATGTCTTATTTGAGGAAATCTAATAATTAGATTAAAAAAAAAAGAGTCAGCACTCAGAGAATCCCACTTGAAATCTGGGAGAACGCTGCCAAAGCAAAGATGAAAATCCTTTTATGACCATATTTTAGGGCATGTATTTAAATCAGACTTTACTGATGATTCTACACGTGTGACCATTAATATTGAAGTGTAATTTAAATAACACTTCGTAAATATGTTCCCAGAGGGATTTTAAGATTGCTGCTGAGTGGCAAGATTACTTCATAAAGGTTTTGACGCTGCCTCTCCGGTTTAATCACACTGCGTTCGAACCATTTTGGCGGCCTGCTCACAGCACTGTTGTCCTCCTCAGTAGCGTAGCTTTTGGTGTGATTTGTCACAAAACAAATTTTGAAAACATTATGTTGTGTTTTTTGATCTCCCGTGTCATCAGTGCCAGTATGCTTCTAGTTCAGTCATATTTACAATACTTATAGGGGCCACATTGTACTTCTGACCCTAGAGCTGAGTAATTTAAACTGACGTATTGCTTTAGGTTTTCTAAAAACAAATAAATAAGTAAATAAATACTGACATGTAGCACATGTAGGAGGAGCTCACTGTTTGTAACGCTGGCCCTTGGTGACAGGTAAAAGCTACAACATGTGAGGAGGTGTGTGTAAAGTTGTGTATAGGCTTTGCCTATAACTAACCCACAACTGTGTTCAACCATAAGAAGTTTCTCTGTGTGAATAATCAGCTGCAAAGTATATCATTATTTTACAGCACTGTACCTTTTAATGTGGGTTTGTAGGAATATTCATATTGTGAGACTGACCATTATCATTCAGCCCTCCTATGGGCTGTGTGTGTCTGTCCGTGTTTGTCTTTGTGTTTCTGTGTTGAGTCTGAGATTCAAACAATTGCTGCGTTTTAACACTTTTTCACCTCATGTTCTCACACTTTTCATTTGCATCGCTGCAGGTTGGGACAAGCACTCTTATGGTTACCATGGAGATGACGGCCACTCCTTCTGCTCGTCTGGCACCGGGCAACCTTATGGACCCACGTTTACAACAGGCGATGTGATTGGCTGCTGTGTTAACCTCATCAACAACACCTGCTTCTACACAAAGAATGGCCACAGCCTAGGTACAGAAAATAATACCCAATAATGCTGCCATGCAGTGGTCTGTGTATTAAGTTGCAGAAGGACTGCAGTGTTTCCAATATATTTTTTATCAATGTTTAAACAGAGATGGCATTTCTCTCAATAAGAGAGAGATGAGTAACAGTTTTGTTTTTTTAAATAAATAGTTGGCAATCGCGCTTGTCCACTATATTTTTCCCACTGCTTGCCCACTTGTGTTTTGAAAGTTCAAGTGCTGCTAACCAGTTAGCTCCAGCTCTTCCTGTCTTATCTTTCCCCTAATGGCTGGCTCACTGGCCAGGTTTTTGTTGGACTGTAATATTATTCCCCTCCTTCCCCAAAAGGATCTCAGCCTGCAGCACCTTGAACTGCAGCTTTTGAAAGTAGTCTTGCTTCTGTCCTGTCGCGCTACTGTAAGCTGGATGGTTACTCTGACCAGAAGCTGCGGTAGATGGAGGATTGGGTCACTTATGTCCCTTTTATACCCCGCTCACCAAAGCTTTGTAGTTGGAGACTTCCAAAGGAACTTTGATTACATTTGTGTAGTTATTTATTTCTCACAAAGGGATTGGAAAATTTAATATTTTCTGAGGAGAAACTTTGCCATGATGTAAGCTCATTTTACAAACACGGCTGTAATAGTTTCACAGAAGTTGTTACTGAGCCAAACACAAAACAAGAGGCCACTGCAGCAAGTCCAGCTTGTGATATATTGCTTTTTTTTTTTTTTTTAAGTTTTGCATGTTTCTATGAATTGTCTTGTTGTTGTTGTTGTTGTTTTAAATAATCATTCTTTGTTAATTAAATGTCTCTGATGTTTTTTGCTCTTTTTTTGTTTTAAATTATTTTTTCCACTTTACTGCACAGCAAAGAAATGTTACAAAGCTCGATAGTAAAAGCAATGTAAACATATATTTATATGTATGTATGTTCTTCATAATATAAGCATCCAGCAAATCTGTCAAAAAGCTTTTAATGTGAAGGCTTTGCAATACTTTGTATAATTTAAAAATTACATCAAATTTGTATTTTTTAGATAATGCTTTAGTGATAATTTCCTTCATGATTAGAAGACCGGGTTCACAGTTAAATCTGTTGGGGAGACGGTCTTTCTCGCTTATGTGACATTTATGAACTGCAGCAAGATGACCGTAACCAGATTACCTCAGCACATGTAAACACACGAACTGTGGCCTCACGCTGTGTGCAGAAATGGAAAGTACTCTTGTTCTTCATGCTGACTGTTTCTCTCTTCCTCTGCAGGTATTGCCTTCACAGACCTACCAGTAAGTACTGAGATTTTCTTCACTCTTTGTTGTAAAGTAATCTTTTCCATAATTAGCACAGCTGTAGGAGATGATGCTATTTATGGAAATTAAATGTGTCATTTCCTGCAGAATGTCCACTGCAGTCAAAATGTTTAATCATGCAAAATGGATTAGAGGCTGGAAAACTCGGGAGCTCCGAACACACCGTCAGCTTTTCTCAAACACTGTCAAACTGGAAGGCCTTTCTTCTTCTGTCACATCTGTAGTGATTGTGGTGTCTGTGTAACCTTTGGCTAAAGTTTCTTTGGCTTTATCCAACCATAAACAGACACTTGAGTGTTCTCTATTAAGAATTTATTATGTGTTTAAAGCAAATGAAGTGTACTTTCTGTATTTACGTTATGAAGTTCAGAGGTTCACATTTATTAGGAGGCTTTAACTCAAAGTTGTCAGGTGTTTGACACAGTAAACTGCTTTATATAACACTTTTTGTACTATGGTTTCATTTTTTTTTCCACAAATGGATGAACAGAGTTACATTAGTAAAGCATCTAGTGCAGGTTGTAGGCCTTGAAATGTGGGGGAGAAAAGTAGAACGTAGAAAAATTGAAAAACGGCAAAACAAAGCACAGTTTTTAAAAAATTATATAAATTGATATTAGCAGGAATATCTTTACTGTGTATAAAATGCTTCTTATGTGGCACTGATTTCATTATCTAATTATTTTATTGGTTGGACCAATAAAATTAAATGGAAGACTCCTAAATTTAAATCTCAGGGACGTCTCTCAAAGTAGAAAGAAGCTTTTTAAAACAAAGTCAGCAAACTTTATAAGCTGTGTTTTTTGTTTGTTTGTTTTTGTTTTTTTTTCCCTCACAGAGTTCACTCCTGGTGACAGTTAATTTGATAATGCTTCAAAGTAGCTGCTTAATAAATGTCTGAAGAAAGTATTTAAAAAAATAAAAAAATGTTTTTTTTTTTAAGCTGCTGTAAACTTGCTGTTTGATCCAGATCTTCCATCAGAGTCATGTTGACACATTTTCCACTTTCATTTAGTGGGGAAAACAGCTTGAAAGTTTAAAAACTATTTACAGTGTATGAGCCAAATGCTCATGCTTCTTTTTTGTTTTAAAGGGGGTTTGTTTTTGTTTTTTTTCTACTATTTGCTGTGTATTGTGTCAGACAGAGGAGATAACTGTAATATTGCCATCTCAGGCACACAGCTGTGAGCACAGAAGCCCCAACCTCCTGCTGTTTAAAACTTCCGTTTGTAAGCAGCAGCAAACCACAAATGGTTTGCCCCAAAGGGGGAGGAGCTAAAATGTTTTGTTGCTTTTGTTTTGTTTGTTTTGCCTAAGGAGCTGCACCAAGAATGTCCAACAGTATGGAGCTAGACTTGAGAATAATGGCCTACTTTTTCAAATGGAACCAGAGTTTTGAGTACTCCTTTGTTTCTTAACAAGGCGACACGGTCAGCTCCTATTCTTCGTTATGTGAACGACTCCCACACCCACTGGGTCTTGATTCCAGTGGGATTCATGCATACGTTACCAAAGTTGGGATGTTTAGGGAGACACTTGTTGCTTGGTTGGTAGCAAATGAAAACGGGTGCCGGCTGTTATTGAAGAAGAAAAATAAGAGTCTTAGCTAAAACAATAATCCATTGAGCAGCCAAACAGACTTGGATGTGAGCCAGACATTCATGTTCCTCCAGAGCTGTGCAGTGAAGTGCGTCACCTCGACGCAGCTGACCTTTCTGGTTATTGAACCATGACAAAGACAACTGTGAGAGACACACACAGCTTTGTACTGCTGTTCTTATGTGGGCTGTTATCAGCGGTGTTATTCCCAACTCCTAGCCTAAATCTAACTCTAAAAAAGTTTAGTGTTTTGTAAAGTTTTTGTTGTTTGTCTTTCTTTTTTTTTACATTTTGGTATTTCGGTATTAATTTATTTTAAGGACACTTGCAGCCATCCAAACACAACACGGTGAATGTGCCTTTCCACCAGTCACCACTGCCTCTGATTAAACCAGAGCTCTGGTGATTGGTAGAATAGTAGAACAATACATCCAGATATGCAAATCTTAAGTGTTTTTCATTTAGCTCTGTCTGATTACTGTCTGTCAAATCAGGGATTTATATTTAAAAAAAAAACAAAAAACAAAAAAAAACCTTTTTAAAACAGTCTTTGTTGCAAAGTCAGCAAACCTTTCAGTGGCTTTTTATCACAGATTCTGTACTTGCAGTTTTTATGGCTGTGTGATAAGTGAAATTTAACTCTGGTGCTGCTTCAAAATAAGTGCCCAGAGACATTTTAAAATGCCAGCTGAGTGAGACTTGTTTCTGGAAAGGCTTTGGCTGTAGTAATTGAGCTTCATTGCTTTCAGTGCTCCCGTACTTTCTACTTTTTATTCACCAGTACTCATGTATAGTGCTGTTGCTCATTAAATCATAATCAGAAATCATACAACAATTTGGATTATGTCGTGTTGGAGTGTAGAGTCCTCCTTGTTTAACATCAGTAGTTTTCCAAAACTGTGTATTAGGGAGCTGCACTGTTAGCACGTGGGATTGCTGTTTCCTTGGTCTGAAAAACAAATGAGGTTTTTAATGAAGTTACAGGTAACAACAGGAATAAGCTGAAAAATAAAATGAGAACTGCTGTTTAGTTTGGGTAGTATATTGGTAGATGTTGCCATAAGATATGCTCCATAGCATCAAATGAGTATTGAACAGCAGTCAAAGATGATCGGCAGAAAATAAACACAGCAACCTTTCAATGACCGAACCCAGTTATATTATAATTAAATCATATTAATTGTTCCCCTTCACAGTTCAATATGCTTCAAATTGTAAGACAAAGAGTACCCACCAGTATTCCTTTATTATTTATGTCTTCAGTTGAAATTAATTTGCTCTAGGCTGAGTGCAGTACGTGGGACAGAGTCGATAAACAGGACTATGAAGTACTAGTAATGTATTGGAGGACAAACTAAAATTAAAAAAAAAAAATCATAAAATGAAGTGAAATGCACAATAATCAAAAAGATCTTTGCTGGGTTGTTGACTGACAGAACATTTTTTTAGTTCTGTCTATAAAGCAAAATTAATCAAAAGTCAAGTATTTGGAAGTGTCATCAATTCTGATGAAGTCAGTTCAGCAATCAGCTGATAGTCATATTATGGTCAGTGAGTGCGATAAGGCCCCCCCCCCCCCCCCCCCCCCTCTTTTTTTTTTTTAAACGACGCTGTGAAAACAGGCTGAGCTCTCTGTTCAGAAGATGCACTGTCAGCATCCTACCACGTATGAGCTTTGTCAGCTACTAAAATCACATTTTAAGGCGTAATTGCAGACAAAAGCTTATTTCCTGAGATTTTCCGTTTTCCTGTTTTTACCCTTCATTGTTTCTTCCTGTTTTGATTAATTGTCCAGATTGCATTCCAGACTCCGTTTCCTCTATCACTCTTACCTCTCTTTATCGCTCCCTGCTGCAGCCCAACTTGTACCCGACCGTGGGCCTTCAGACTCCAGGGGAGGTGGTGGATGCAAACTTCGGGCAGCACCCATTCGTGTTTGACATTGAAGACTACATGAGAGAATGGAGGACAAAAATTCAGGCCCAGATTGACCGCTTCCCCATCGGAGAGCGCGAGGGCGAGTGGCAGTCCATGATCCAGAAGTAAGAGAGTTAGAAGGCTCAAATTATTTGCATGTAGTTTAAGCTAAGTACATTTATTTTATTTTTTTTTTAACTGTGGAATATTAGACTTGCCATGCTTTGTTCACTTATGATGTCTGCCCAGTGATAAGGTGCCACGAGGATGACTTCTTAGGTTAAGAATAACCTAGAAATTGACTTCAGTCTGCTTCCCTCAGGAAAAAAAAATAGCTGCGAAAATTGTGGAAAATGAACTTTGCAGGAAATGAAAGATTTTGATATGTCCATTTTTAAAAAGCTGTTTTTTATTTTATTTTTTTATTTTGTATTTTGTATTTTTTCAGCCAGATGGTCTCCAAATAGATGTCCCTATTATGATTTCAGAAGTTTAAGTACAAGTAGGAGAAGTGAAAAGTTAATCTGTGGATATGTTTCCTATACCAAAGCTTTATCCATGTGATGTTACCACCACGTGGCTCCTAACGTGTGAGTGAGCCATGCTGAATGTTCCTGACATCTTCCACACATGAGAGCAAAAGGGGACTAACCTGACCTATTTAAGGCTCATGAGGAACAGTGTTATAATGTTCAGTTTCTTTGTTGTACACGATTGTCAAATCTCAAATTTTATCTGCAAATTTAACAATTTTATCAGGATACAGAATAGCAAGTCTTAATCAACAAATTTAATATCTGATACAAGTGATGATTTTATAGCCCACTGAAATAAAGACCATTTTGTTTAGCACAATCTTACTGGTTTGCTTATTAAAATCCATACATGCTTATGAATGTGTGGATTAAAGGACTTTCATGGTTAAGTACATTTATGTACAGATTTGACATCATATTTGGCACTTTAACTCTCACTTCTGCTTAACTGCTTGATGTAATGTGGCAGAGCTAGTTGTAGCAGACATGGAAAACCACACGGAGAGTTATTACCATCATTACTCCACATTTCACAGCTGATTGGATTTTAACTAGACCATAAATGGTTGAAAGTGCTGGTTGTTTCAGTAGTACCAGCGGCATATTGACCAGATGGAGGAAAAGGGAGTACTTGACTTTGTGACCTCAAGGTATTCTTCTGCATAAAACCAGCTGCCTGCTTCTCCTAAGTTAACGCCTTTGCAGGGTCTAAGTACTGGCTATTTTTATGCACTTAAACACACACTGTTACACACTGTTGTTTCACAGATAAAGTTAATAAATAAATAAATGTTGTAACATAAAACAACTCTTACTTCTGTTTTCCTGTTCAGCTAGCGATGTTGGTGTGGGTGCATGAATTACTTGTTCTAAGTATAAAGTTCCTCTTGGTTCAAATGGGTGTGAAAGTGTGTGTTTTACAAGTTGTATAGTCGCAGTTAACTGCTTATCTACTGACAGAGTTATGGTGACTGCAGTAGGTCTCACACGGTGTTCATGTCACACAGACACACACTCAGGCTTGTTATCTGACTGTTTTAGCAGTACAATCATTTACTAATTCATGCTTACATGAACAGGAGACAGCTGACCAGAAATTTACATTCATGTTGGATCCAGAGCTTTTGATCAGTTATTGTAGACTGAACAGTGTTCATCTTGTATTGGCTAAATGAAAAAGTCTTAGAAGGATGCTGTAGGTGACAGGACTACTACTAACATGAAGAGCATCAAGGCCCAGATGGATTGTTCCTCACCGAAGAGCTGGAGCTGTGATTCAGAAGGGAAAGATGCAGGGCTTGGTTTCCCTTCAAGCTGTGGCCTGGCAGGATTAGCTCTCTGTTGCTATGATTACTTGTCCTGAATGGATTTAAACTCCATTTGATGGGGATTGGAGTTGGGGGTGGGAGTGAATAAAGGGACTTATTGCCTTTATCCAGATGTCGCCTCACAGGCAGGAATAGAACCAAGAAGTTTCTGATCTTACACCAGTGCAGTGTATTGTCTCTGTGGAACAATGGTAGCATGATGATCAGCCGGTGAGAGTGGCATTATCTCGTCATATAACGGCCTGAAGCATGAAGTTTGGTTTAGCTCTGCTGCACTGAGGGAACTCGTCATCGACATAGTAATGGGGTGTTTGGGTTTAGCCGTGCCTCTAATTTGATTAATGAAAAGTCAGACACATACACTCAAAAAACATACCATGCTCATATTCATCTGCATATTTTTATTCTTTTTTTTTTTTTTTTTTTTTTTTTTTTTTTTTTTTTGGGCCTGTCCCGTTTGGCTCTTTTGCCATCAGAATTGTTGTCTAAAGGCAAAGAAAGATGCCCAACGGATTTACTTTACCAAACTGACCATCCCAGCCTTGCCGTAATGGTCCATTTGATTCACCTTTTATTGTTTATTTTATTTTCACTTACTGAATACGGGACAGACTTGACTGGGGGAAAGAAGGGGAGAAAGAAAGAGGGAAAGAGAAACAGCTGAGAAGAGGGACGGAGGAGAAGGGCAAAAGACAAAAACCAACAGAACGGGCAGAGAAAAAAAATTCATATATCGATCACCTGTTGAGAAAGAAAAAAGAGAACAAGCAGAAGAAAACAAGAGTAATAGAATAAACAACATCACAATGATATATGGGAATATGACAGTAAATACTAAATATTAAACATTATTGTGCAGCACATAAGATCAACAGAACACAGTGTGCTTTGAGGTAGGAGCCAAAAAGGGTGTAGTTTGTGGGTGTGATCACCCGTGTGTACACCTGTGAGCATGGACGCGCTTGTTTTTAAAAGGTTCCTTCATGTAATGATCTGCTAGAGGGTGTGGGGGGGCCACAGCCCCGTCCTCCAGGGCGTGAAGCAGGTGTGGAGGAGATCAAAACTCCAGACATCCAGAGGCCCCCAGAACACAAGAGACCAAGGAAGACCCACAGAGGGGCAGCCGCGCCAC
Source organism: Rhamphochromis sp. 'chilingali' (assembly GCF_963969265.1). Lineage (NCBI taxonomy): Eukaryota > Metazoa > Chordata > Actinopteri > Cichliformes > Cichlidae > Rhamphochromis > Rhamphochromis sp. 'chilingali'. Next base: position 32,555,781 of record NC_137943.1, read on the forward strand.
TGTCCCGGAAAGAGCTGAGGAGAGTCCCAGATGAGGGTTCACTCAGCAGCCGCGGAGCAGAAGCCAGGGGGAGTTGCAGTGACGCGCCCGTGAGCTCCGCCGGCAGCCAGCCGTGCCTGAGTGACCGAGCCCCAGGCCGAGAGGCCGGGGGCACCCCACCTCCGAAGTGGCCCGAGCGAGCCCCAGGCTCCAGGCCCCGATAAGCGGCCGCCAAGGAGTGAGCCGGTGTGTACCTGGACGCCCATCCCCGGACACAAAGAACCACCAACGCACCGATGTCTGAGGGGGTCCGCCACTGGCAGGGGAAGTGGTGGTAGGGGGAGATAGGCCTCCAAACCTTGGAGGGCCTGAGGTGTCCCCAGAGAGGTGGCGCCTGACACCCAACCTGACATATAGACACAGACATACAGGCACACACAGACACAAACATCCATTCCCACCCTCATGCTCTCATATGCACTTACTCCACACTCAACCAACGTGGAGACAGACATAAAGAGACGCTGTACACACGATCACACTCCCCAAGCGTACTCTACAAACCGGGTCTAGGTGCCCTCGCCCCTGGAGGGGGGAACTGCACCCAGACCCAGGTGGTGTTTCCCTTTTCCCTGCGGTGGGGGGAGGCAGACCGCCCCGACTCCGCAGCAGCAGGAAGGCTCCACACTCCAGACCGCAGTCGGACGGCCAACTCCTCCTCCTAGCCCCCCCGCTCCAGCAGGTCGCAGAGAACGGGGGTGAGAGAAGACTCCAAACCTCCCTTCACCCGCTCATTGTAATGTTGATGCATGTGTGTTCTAAGGTGCATTTAAAACCCAGGAGGGCATGGAGCTACCTGCCAGAGAGCAGCAGGTAAGCGCATGGTCCCTCCTGCTAGCCCTCAATGTCTACGTGTATTTAAAATTGAGAGGTGGGCAACGATGCCAGGGGTGGGGTGTACACCCCATATTTTTATTCTTGAACTCTGCCAGAGTAGCTTTGCATTATTCACATTTCAAAATAATCCTTATGTATATTATCCTGGTCCTTGCGGTAGCACCTGGAAACTTTCTATTGTCTGCCCTGGATAAACAGAATTTGAGCAGTAGCTGAGCGTGGCTTCTGTGCCTCAGATGAGCACATAAGGATGTCCCCCGCGGGTTACCTTTAAAGGGTCATTCTGGCTAATAAGACTTAAGTGTTTGTAATTTCAAGTTAGTCTTTCAGGTTTGTGGACATTAGAGAAGTAAAGAGTGATCAGATGAAGAAAGCGGAAAGGCCAACAGCTGAACACACTCGGAAGTGAAAAGAAAAGAAATATGAACTGACTTTCATTTGCGAGGCACGGTGTACAGACAGACTTCCTGTTTTAACTTGACACCCTCCCCTCACCCTTACCACAATGGTGTGCCCACAGCCCACAGTTTTCCTGCGCAGTGAGGGATTGTGACTGATTGTGACTATACCACAAAAGGATCATTTTATTTCCTAGGCTGAGTTATTAACTTGGTGAGCAAAATTGTGACATAATAGAAAGAACGGATCAGAGAAAGCTACACAAATGAGACCAGCGTAGAGTTGAAGTTGTGTCTTGACAGTGAAAACGACAAAACAAACTCAACTTTAGTTTTGTATATAGTAGCTGTTTCAGCTTGAGACTGTCAGCAGACTCTGTTATGCTATTGCTGTGGTCCAAGTTCTGAAATACAAGCAGTTCAAGAGAAATTTGTGTGTAGTGGTGCTGTAGAAATTTGGGTGTAATCAGGCCAAAAATAAAACCTGCTTTATCTCACTTGTTGTGGTACATCCCTGTTCAAAATCAACTCAGTCGAACCAGTTTTTTTTTTTCTGTCCTGACAGAAAAGTTCAATTAATGTTACTTCTGCTGAGGCAACATTAACAAATAATGAAAGCAATAAAAACAATAAAAGCAGTGCTATTGTAGAAAATCTGCTTCTGCTTTGTCTGATCAGTGTATTTTGGTTTTTGTTGTCTCATCAGGATGGTGGCTTCTTACCTGGTGCACCACAGCTATTGCGCCACAGCTGAAGCCTTCGCCAAATCCACCGATCAGGCCGTGCATGAGGAGCTGGCCTCCATCAAAAACCGGCAGAGTGAGTGCTCTTATATTTCTATATCTATTTCTTACTCCCCATTTTTAAAGTTGACACTGTGCTGTTTTTGTAGATTTAAAAATCATAAAGGAAACAAAGTGGTTGGTATGGTTTCTCTCTGCGAGACGCAGTCAGCCAGCATATGTTGATTTCTAATACTCTACAGTATACAGTTCTTGAATTTAAACATCAGTGTATATGATATATACATTTTCCCCATACAAACTGTACTTGAACAGGACCCTGATCATCAGAAACCATAAGGGAGAAGTGACACAGTAACATTGGGTCGTTATAGGGCTTTTCTTTTTTGTTTTGTTTTTTTCAAAGATGCAACAATGTATCTGAGTGCAACTACAGGCAGAGTAAAGCTAATGGAGCCCATCATAAAAAAGATGTTGGGATGACCCTCCCTTCTTACTGGAGGTGGAGGTTGTTAACGGTAGCATTCAAAACCTTCATGTGTGATTTCACTGTTGGTTTGTAGAGATCCAGAAGCTGGTGTTGTCGGGTAGAATGGGTGAAGCCATTGAGACCACCCAGCAGCTGTACCCCAACCTCTTGGAGAGGAACCCAGACCTTCTCTTCATGCTCAAGTAAGAACATGGTTGTATATAAAATGTATGTTTTACATGTTACACTTGTTTTATTTGTTTTATTTAGATGGATAACATTATTGGAAAAGTTAACAAAGCCATAATCTAAACCCTTTTATCTGTCACGCACCCTCACACAGCCTCACTATAGACAGCGAGTTATTCAATAATTATATTTAAAGGAAAGGGGATAAGATATCCCTTAAGATACGATAAGATTTCCTGCATTGCTTTGAAAATGGCTTCGCTCACTGCCCAACTTGGATGGAATCAAACATTCTGCCCTTTTTTTAATTCTCTAAGCTGAACGACTACTCTCTTTCACATATGTAGCTCTATACTTAAATACCAAGTTAAGTACTTTTTTAAAATTTGTCCTCCTGTCTTTACATCCCTTTCTTTATTTCCTCTATTTCCATCTGTTGTTGCTCTGTGTGCTTTTTCACCTTATTCCACCTCTTTATTTTCATACCATCCTTCCTAACCCTTCTGTTTCCCCCCCTTTTAATCTTTCCTCACCTCTTTCCATCTTTCCCCAGGGTGAGACAGTTCATAGAGATGGTGAACGGGACAGACAGCGAGGTGAGATGTCTGGGAGGTCGCAGCCCAAAGTCTCAGGACAGTTACCCCGGGTCACCCCGGCCCTTCAGCAGCCCCAGCCACAAAGCCAGCAGCTCCCAGCCCTACCTCACAGGTACAGTCCAACATTATTCACATCATCCACAGTGTGAAAACTTCACTTATCTTTGGGGGGAAAAGAGGCCAGAGGCAAATAAAAGGGGAAAAAAATATTTCTTTCTTTCCCTGACCTGAGCACAAATATACATCAGCTTACAGACACCATCTCTACACCCATGTTTGAATCTGTGTCTGCAGCACAAACTAAAGCCCACCACATTTTTTTCATCTTGAATGACACAGATGTTCCTCTAAAAGCAAGGTGCAACAAAAATACAAAACGGTGTTTATATTACTATTTAATAGAAAAGAGTGGATCTCCTGAACCAGTTGTGAGTTGCTCTGCCGTACCTGGAGACCAGCTGATCACTTTCAGCTGTATCTCATTAGCATGTGTGGCAACTGACTTGTCTCTTCAGGAGCGTTAACTACACATTGCCGTGGTGTGATTGTTTCTTATGCCCTTTAAGCATCTGAAGCAGCATAAATACCTCATTGATTTTTCAATGAAATAAAATGGGATGGGTAACAGGCTGTGAATGCATTTCTCTTCTTTGTAATGGTGAAGCCAATAAACTGCCAGTGAAGCCTTTTTCTCCCTCTCTCCCTTTTTCTTCTTTTTTTAGTTGCAGTAATAAATGTTAAATATTTATAATTTATTGACTCCAACTCAACACATTCTGCTCACATTTGCCGGCAGCATTTGTGCAAAGCACACAATAAAAAACTGAACAAATGACTATTAACACCACTGCCAGTTAGTGCTGTGGAGCTCTTTAATGACAAGATAAGGGGGGAAATACTATATAAAATTAGACTATTGGCTTTCTGTTTTTGTTTTTTACAGCTTTGTCCTGTCACTTTATATTGTGACTTGTTAGAGAGAGTGATACAAGATCATGTAAACTTTTGCTATTGTGGAGAAGATGTTTCACAATTAAAAAAACTGTAGTTTAATGTGAGTGTCAATTCTATAAATGCTATAAACAGTTTAGCGCAACTTATCCATAGATAAGATAAGGAAGGAGTGATGAATGATTTAAATGTATGCACGCACGCACACACACACACACACACACACACACACACACACACACACACACACACACACACACACAGAGTAGATCTAAATTTTCAGATCAGAGCATTAGGATTTTTCAGTCATTGTTTGTTTCGTTATTATTCAACAAAACATCTTATTTGTTGCTTTGTTTTGTCATTCTTCTGTATGTTTTAAATACAGTTATTGTAGTTTTGTATATGTAATGTATTTTCATAAAAGTGAATTACTGTCATTTGTTATGCATGTAAAAACCAAACTATGGGTAGTGGTTGGAAATCAGCTGCGAGCGAGCACATCAGAATGGATGCGTTACTTCTATTGTGTTTAGTAATTGGAGTTTTGTCTGTCACTTTAAGAACATTTGAAATCATTTCAAATATGTCAAACTTATTTGCAGGGTTTGACAGCAACTGCTGTAATGGTGTGACGTCTAATAAGAGCCACAGCTCCTCCCCTCACAGTCATAAGCCCTGCCCCCCGGGCTCTGGCTCCACTCTCCCAGCATCCGACATCAGCCTCAATGGGAGTCGCAGCCAACAGCCGATAACCAGGTATGGAAACAAAGCACTCACACAGCAGTAAAAGCTGGAGGCGTTTATTTGGTTTTGAGTTTTTTTTTAACTAGCATATCTTTACAATTTGACTTTAAAAGATGTAAATTTCATCATGTGACCTTAACTTTTCCTCCATCCCCCCCAAATTATTTTCATCTAAACTAGTTAACAGTAAATTTAGACTTTTAATCAAAATAAGCCAGCATCACTTTATAACAATCATTTATCCATTTTCTTATTCACAGTTGAACAATTATGAATTCATTATTAAACCATGTAGTGGGACACATTACATCAGTATGCAATATAATTATGTATTTGTTAATTTCCAAATGTTATTGTCATTAGTGAGTCTGTCCTCGTTCTCAGGGGTTCAAGTACTGCTGTTAGGTCAAAGCTGCCGGCGTCTCAGAGGTATACGTAAAGCGTCTGTTGGTCCTGTGAGCCACGTGTCATGGCATCCAAACCACAACCTTTTACTAAGGCTAACCTGACGCCTAGTAATATGAAACTAAACTGCATGTGAAACTAAACAAACTACAGTTTTCACATTCACTCCTCCGCCTGCTTGCTCACAAAATCTTTAAGACAAGAACTATAAAAATCTAATTTTACAAGGGCTTCAAAATATTTAGATGTACTAAAATATTTATTCAGTATTTATTTAACCATTGTTGTTAAACATTATCTGCCCACATAATGTTCATAGATGGTTCAAACTAGACATTAAAATGAATATAATGAATAAGTAATTTGGTAAGTAATTGTCTTAGTAATTTGGTTTCCAGCTTTCATTGAGGAGAAATTTCTTCCCTTGAACTTTCTGTGATGTGATTGGATAATTTACCAGATTCAACAATCTATCAGAAACATGTGCCTTTACACTTCAGACAGTTATTTTTATTGATGCTGGTTACTATTTGTCATTTTTGGTTATGGTTATTGGTTATTTTTAATATTCTACGCTCCACTCAACAGACAGGAGTTGTTTGTTACCTCCTTGTCGAACTAATCTAATGCAGAGGACAGGGCAGTGTAGACTAATGGCGGCACGAAATTCACTTCCACAGTTTTTGAACTTGGGAATAAACCCAACAACTTAGATAGGTCTAGGTCTGAGACGTTTTATGTGATGAGGATGTTGGTCCCTAGGGATAGGAGTTACTTTAAAAAAGTAAAAATGAGCTATGGTGAATCCTATAGATGTTTAATGTAGCGCTGTTAGTATTAATTGTGTTGTTCTGATGTTTATGAGCCTTGTTAGAACTAAAGATGGAAATCGTGTCCGTCCTGTAATGGTTGCATTAATGCTGAAAACTTGCGTAGACAGAAATCACTCAGGAAGCCATAAAAATATCGATAAATAATCAATTTTAAATAGAAGCTGTGCTGGCAGTGATTTTAAATCAGAGCAGTATAATATTAGTGCCTCCAGTGGTGTGTTAATGCATTCACTTGGCAAGCAAAAGGTTGCTGGTTGGATTCCAGCCAAAAGTAGCTTCTACAAATCCAAACAGTATCCACCTGTAGAAGCTGCTGACAGTTTCTTGTGTCTTCTCTCAGTAATGATGTGGATATGGAGGTCGATCACTTCACCAACGGAGTGACAGAATCGTCTTCCAATGGTTTTCTCAACGGCACCTCCAAACACACCACGGAGCCTGACGACTGTGACGCAGACATGGGTGAGCAGAGCGTGTGGAGACATAAGAAACTTGATCTGAGACTTTGGATGTTGCGTTATCTAGCAGCTTCTTTCTAGCAGCCTTTTTCTTCTTCAAGATGTCATGCACACATTGTGCGTGTCACGCAGCCTTAAAAACACTTTTCTTTTCATTTTGAATTGACTCTACAGAGGTGGAGTCGGCACAGTCTAAGAGGCAGCTGTGCGGCGGAAGCCAGGCAGCCATCGAGAGAATGATCCATTTTGGCAGGGAGCTCCAGAGCATGAGTGAACACCTCCGCCGTGAGTGCGGCAAGAACTCTGCTAACAAAAAGATGCTCAAGGTAACACAGGAATCTCTGTTATTTACTTGGTTTATATTGTTTGTTTTTGTGGGGTCTGTTCACCTTTTGTGTTTGTATTTCAGGCATTTACAGTTGACTTCAATCATTTAAGCCATTTTCTTCACATAAAAATATGCCTGCCTTTGTACTGTATATTTATAAAAGCTTCAGATGTTATCTGTTTGTACTAGCTCCCAGTAAAATGCCAAAATGAGCCAGGTTCAAATCAAAGGCAGTGTAAAGGGGTGCTCATGTTCTAAAATTCTGGTCTCATTTAGAGCAAATTGATGGTGAAGGTGTTCGACTTTGGCAGGTACCTACATTGATGATCCTAGCATATGAGCATTCAGTCTGTTTTTCAGTGACATCTCGTTCCAGTTAAACAAATTGTGACAGCAACAATAGTTGCCAGAAAACTGCCTCAGTGGAAGGATTAAAAAGCAAATGTCATAGATGGGATTGAGGTTTTGTCATTTAAAATCCGAGATAACGGGGCTCATTTTCAATCTCTCCAAAAGGATGTCTATACTAATGACCTCAAATGTTCAGTATTAACATTATTTTATTTCATTTTTTTAAGGGAAGAAAGTATAGCTCAAAAACAGATTTTGTGACCTCTGCAGTCAGTCATGATGTAATATATTTGTTTTAAAATGTACAGTCAGTTCAGTTGTCTTAAAGGAACAGGTCAAACTGTGGGAAAATTCTGTTTGAGCTGAAATGCTAACACAAAGAATGTTCAGCTACAGCATGTTGTAACAAAGCAGGTGAAATGAAGTGATGGGCTGTGGTGTGATCACTTTCTGCTCTCCCGTCTTCTGCTGCAGGACGCATTCAGCCTGCTGGCCTACTCGGACCCGTGGAACAGCCCAGTCGGATACCAGCTGGACGCCATTCAGAGAGAGCCGGTCTGCTCCACTCTCAACAGTGCAATATTAGGTGGGTCAGCCATGAGCAGTGCATGATCCAGTCTACAGTTTTCAGTTAGCATTTTGGATGTAGGAGGATAAAAGAGATTGATGGGGACTGTGGGTAACCCAAATCTCAAAAAGAAGCAAAAAAACTCAGATTGTGATAAATGCTAAAAAACTTTTGCATGTGGTTTGCTGCAGAAATCTTAAGACAGACAGGCAGCATATCTTAGGGACTGCATATTACCAGGACATGTGTTTAAATCCAGGTGAACTAACCTTAAAGATAAAGGTGTCAGTGCACCTGCTATCCAGCCGAAGGCAGAACTGAGCAGGTATTCTCATTCTGAGTGAGCTGGAAAATGTGACTTGCTTCCAAAACACCAGTGATTTTTTTTTTTTAACCATATATCAAATTGTCCTTTGCATGTTGATATGTTGATTCTGATTATCATGTAATGTGATGTTTTTAAGCTCAGAAATTCTTTACAGACATTGTTAAACACAATTTTCCTGCAGATTCTGAAGTTTTTCAGTTCAATAATCTGAAAATAAAGCCGTTCAATTAAAATGACTTCCAGATGCTGTATGACTGTCCAACAAGCACTGCACCTACCAATTCCTGATATTACCTGCAGTCACAATTTTCTTTTTTTCCTTTTTCTTTCCAGAGACTCACAACCTGCCCAAGCAGCCTCCCCTGGCCCAGGCCGTGGGTCAGGCCGCCCAATGCCTCGCCATGATGGCACGAACTGGCAGCGGCTCCTGCGCCTTTGCCTCTGTGGACGATTACCTACACTAGCCCCGTGCGCACGCAGACACACACACACACACACACACACACACACACACACACACACACACACACACACACACACACACACTCCAAGGGCCTGTCCAGAAATCCTTCTTTCCAACTCCTCAGTCAGTGTAGTCCTATTAGCCGAGGAGGCATTCCTCTGCACGCCGTCATAGAACGTCAACCATCTCACTCGCTTCTGGTTCTGCTTTTGCTGAACGCCGCTGAGGGTCAGAAGACATTTCTGGGCAGATCCTTAGAGTGACACCACCTCCTTTTCCATCATAAATATGAAATTACACCTCCACCTTCGGTTGGCTCCCCATGCATCTGCCTCCATCTAACTGACAGTAGCTGACTTTAAAAAATAATCGGGGGGGGCTGAACTCATGTGGACGCGCCACAGTCCCCGCATTCCTGGGGGAGGAATCAAACCGGGGGTGGACAGACTGCTAAGAAATATCTCTGGTCAAACATAAATGGGGAGGGGAGGGGTGGCGGGGGGGCAACAATAAGAAAACAGACAAGTGGCCGCAATGGTTGACCCACCATTAACGTGGTCCCTGTAAACCTGGGGCTTACCAGGCAAACACACACAGAAAACACACACAAATAAACACGGAGGCAAGCTGATGCTGATGCTGGGATTGAAAAGTCCACCTCACCGAGGCTTGCTCAAACTCCGGCCAATGCGAACCTTATGGCCTACCCCCCCCTCCGTAAATCTTCACCCTCTCTGCACCGCCTCCCTCCTGCTACCTTCCACTGACTTCAGGACATCGGCGAAGATATGTGTGACGTACGTGGACTCGGGACTTCAGAGAAGCGAGAGAGAATCTACAGTCTCGACTCAGCGTTCCCTATTTTTAATCTTTTGTTTAGTTTTTGTTTTTCTTCGGCGAAGTGGGCAGACGTGGGGGGGGGGGGGGGGTTACCTGGCTCTTGTTTTGTTTAGTTTTTCCAGGTTTACAAGGCATGGTGCAGATGACGATGATTATTCTTATTATTATTCTAATTATCAATATATTAATTATTGTTACTTGCATTCACAGTATATTTGTTGAGCGCCAGCGAGAGCAAGTTCCTCCAACTTATTATAATAAAGGTCCCGATTCTACCGATTACCAGTGACGAGCGTGTGTACATGTTAACGTTTAAATATGAATTTAACAAAATAAAATTATATCAATAGAGCGACATATTTAGTTATAGAAATCACAGAAAAAAAACAAAACAGTCCTTTAATGCTTTGTACTGACACCAGTGACCCCTGAAGTGTTCTGGTTGTTCCCAGTTTGTAATATTTTCCTCTTTGGTTGAATCCAGGGTTCCTACACAGGTGAAAGTTGACACAAATTCCAGGCCTGGAAAATTCTGGAAAAAAACAGGTTTTTAGTTCTAAGAACTTGGCTGCAGATTTTACATGTTGTCCATGAAGTCACTACAGCCGAGCTGAGAGCGTCTTCAGACACTTCTGCTGGATTTTCTATGATGACTGCGCTGTGTAGGAGCCCTGCTTTGACCTCTGACTGCATTTTATCTGTTACCCTCCCTCCCTCCTTGGTAAACCCTCAGCCACACAAAAGATTTGTCCCAAACATTGTTAATATTTATTTTTGTATCTCTCTATGCTAATCTTTAACCCCCAACAAACTCAGGAGCCAAAATACCCTCTTGTTCATCATTCTTGGTTTAGAAGCAGCTGATTGGCCCCTGTGCCTCTATTGAATGCTGACTCGACTTTTGGTCATTTAAATCAGATGAGAAAAACTGAGCTGGTGTGAAATCGGCCTCTGAGGTAGCTCAGCCATTTAAAGTCAAACTTAAATTTCCTGTCTCCTAAAAGAACAAGACAAAAAAACAGAACAAAAAACTGTGTTTTTGTTTTTTTTCCTTGAGTACGTCATAAAGTCAAGACCCCGCCCTTAAAAAAAAAAAAAAAAAGAAAGAAGAAGAAGAAGAAAATCCTTCGATTTAAATGTGGCTGACCTCTACTTCAGGGACTTCTTCCCGTGCACCTTTCGACTGCGTTCAGTGTTGCCGCTTCTGTTACATCACTTTGTTGTGCTCTGCATTGTTGATCCCAGATCCCAAACGTCCGGTTCCATCATTCTGACCCCACTTTTATGCTGAAGACCACTGATAATGAGAGCCAAGTCTCTCAGGTTACAGCTCGTGAGAACAAACGGCAGTTTTCAGTGCAGGAGTCCACAGGGTCCACGCACAAAGCCGTGCACGTCACCAGCGTGTTCGTGATCACACTGAATGGATGAACAATGTAAATTGATCCCTCGGAGTGAGACTGTAATGCCTGAGGCAGAACATTTGTATAATTGAAGTGAAATTGTGTGGCATGTGTGCCATCATTCAGCAGCTGGTCGTAGAGTAAATTAGTCAGATTTGATGCCCTGCAACTTCTTACATGTATCAGAAATGTCAGAACAGGACTTCCAACTGATCTGTGTTTCAGGTAACCCTGCAAATGATCCACAGGTGCACAACATAATGACCTTGGATCAGCTACATTTAAATCGGTGATGGTTTTTGTTTTTTATGGCAGAGCCTCAGAACTTATATATATTTATATATATATGCATTAATCTGTATCTTTACCTGAAGATGACCTTATTCATGACCATCTCCAGTCCTCATCCTGTGTTAACTTGGCTCCAACTGTCTTTAATCAAACCAGTACCGTCATCAGTGGGTGCCAAAACCTCACCCCTCTCTTTGTATTAATGGAGAGGCTGTTAGTTCAGCTTAAACCATAGAAACAGTAAATACTTTTAACTTGGATAGCAGAAATCTAAATTCTTTTATTTTTCCTAATGATTACCACCAAATTGCCCCCAGAGCTTTTTTTTTTTTTTGTACTCAGCAAAATGCTACCAGGGAGTAAATCTATCCAGTTTTTATTTCTGAACTTCCTGAAAATGCATACAGGTGTTCATTTTTACCCATCACCCCTCAGAGGAGAGCTTTCGTGACCTTGCGGGTTTGTTTTATTAACAGAATAGGGGTTTTTTTGTTTGTTTTTGGCCTCTTAGTCTGTAAAGATGTAAAAAGAAAAAAGACTTTAAGAAGAAAAAAATCCAGAATTGTCACCTGCACTGTGGCTTCCACGTTAAACCAAAAATGTATCGCAGCTGTGTTTTTTAGGCCTGTGTTCATGCTCGCCACTCGCAGAGAAACAGGAAGGCCGAGGCTTTCGCTTGACACAACATCCATCTTTTCCTCTAGCCCCTGGCCCTCACATCCACCCAGGAATCCAGAGTTGGTATTTTTCCTCACGGTGGAACCAAGCTTTCTGTACTTTGGTTTGTTTTTCTTTGTTTTCTTTTTTTTTGTTTGTTTGTTTCTTTGGATCGCAAGCAGTCACGGCATCGTTTAGAAAACTTCTTAGACAAAGTGTCTGTTGTCTCTTTCTGAGTAAGGTCTGAAACCTATGCATGCCATAGTAAAGTGGTGGTAAGATCAAGTTAGATGTCTCTTATTTTATTCTTTTTGTTTCTCCTTCTTTTAGCCAGTTCACGGTGTATAAGGAAGATGTCAACCAGTAAGTTGTCCACTGCTGACTGTGTGTCCATTTGGAGAAAAAAAATGTGCAATTTGTGTGAGGGTGAAAAGATTTATATTAAAAATGACAAATGATGATAGCACGTGTGTGGATGCTGCATGACACCTGAAGCAGAAGTTTAAATCGAGTTCAGTTTAATTCAAAATGACGTGTTCAAAGATTCTTCTTTAACTCTGGGGTTTCTTGCACTTTTACAATAACTGAAACAAAATTCAGTGAATGAAGCCCAATGACCAGCCTATACCATATTAGTAGAACTGACGACTGTGGGAAGGAAGAACCACCTTTGATCAGACTTGGGGAGGGCCAGCTATCTACCAGCCCACTGGTAGGGGAGGTGAGGGAGAAATTGAAGGCATAGAGAGGAAAAAAAAAATATTTAAGAGGGAGAGAAAATAAAGGCATAAACTCATGGGGAGTGAATACAGGTGAGTGGAGACTGCTCAGTGCATCATGAAAAGTCCCCCAGCAGCATGGAAGGTGCAGGGTTGCCTGACACTTTGAAGGCTAATCTTAAAATAGGGCTTTGCTCTCCCAAACTGGGAGCTGGTTCTACAGGAACAAGATACTTCATCTCATTCTACCTTTAAAAACCACAAGTCAGCCTGCAGTCTGAGAGCAAAGTGCTCTGACAGGATGTGATACTACGAGAGCTTTAATGACAGATCCCAACTTTTCAAGCCTTTGTATCTGAGAAGGATTCAGTGCTTTGGACTGAAAATAGTAAAAAATATAACAAAAGCTGTGTATGTACATATTTCATGATAAACTACCCATAAATATGTATATTCACAGTAAAATGTCCATAGATTGGCCCTATAGTTCAACTTTTATTTTTGTCTTCTAAATATTGTCATTTCATATTTCAACTCAGGATTATTTGAGTGCTATTTTTCTCTTATGTCTGAAGTAAGTTTAATTACCAAAGATGCTGTGCTGATACTCAACCACGTCATCTTTTGCATTTTTGTTTTTGAATGCAAACGAACACCTGATGAAAGCATCAGGGTTTTTATCTCAAAAATATGAAATAGAAAACAATCAGCATTTATTCATACAGAATTTTTACAGAAAAAAAAAGAGCAAACATCTGATTTTTGGCCTTTCAGGTATGAAAACACCTTTAACACAAGCGACTGCAGAAAAACACAAAACACAAGAACTTCACATTAAAGCCTTACAAACTTGGAGACGCAGTAATAAAACCTTTGCTTCTTGGTAAAGACGTGATGAAGAACCTGTTGAAGGACTTTAGTTTGGTAGGATCTCAGTCTTTTGAGTCTCTGTGACAAGTTCAGAGTCTGTATACTGTCCCATCCTGAAGCTTCAACAGTGCTGCTACCCCCTCCTCAGTGATGCTGACTGTTTTGAGTCCTTATAAACAGCCGTGGGGAGAAGTGTGCTCACAGGCTGCTTGCTTACGTCCCATCAACAGGAGGGAAGCTGCTGTTTGTGGAGCCACCTCTTCTTCAGCTTCTCTGCTTTGGCTTTCTCCTTAGAGGCTGAAAGATCAGACCAATAAGTTGTTTTTTTTCAAAATGTGACTTATGTCCCCACAGCTTTCCAACTCAAACACCCTTTAGAAAGGACATCGAGAGTAAATATGCCAGTCTGAAGACTGAAAATTGGGAGTGTCGTCGCGGTCTCTGCAACAGGACGCCCGGGAGAGCGAGCGCCTCTCAGTGAGACGGGACATCATTGTAGCAAAGCTCAAATTGAGACAGATCATCGTCTTTACAGACTACTGCCACAGAGTGTAGCTTGCAGGTGTTTATTTTAAATCAATAACACAAAGTATTAAGACCAAAGAACAAAAAACATGGCGGTAAAATCTCTCCTGAAAAGCCTCAGGGGCAGAAAACCTGGTGAGTGGTGACAACAACATTAATAAATATCATGGCATAAATCTGACCTGTGTGGCAATAACCGCAAAATTCTGTAAAAGATTTAAAGAGATCAAACCAATGACAGTTAAACAATGTGCAGGTGTGCACAATCCAGGTGTGCAAAGCCTGCAGAGACTCGACCATATCTTTACTCGTCTCACACAAAGACTTCTATAACAAACAGGTTTTACCGTAACTTCTCGATGAACCCATCTGTAACTGTGACCTCAAACTTTTCATGCCTTTGACCCCATTTTACAGATAAAGCTGAAATCACTGTGTACTTGGCTGTAATTGGGGTGACCAAAGATCTAAATTAAAGTATTACCACTTTGCGGCCATCTCTGCAACACCTAATTCCCTGGTCATTTATTCTCTAGAAATTATACTTCTATCTACACGCAGTTTCATAGTAGAAAGCAAAAAAACCATCCACCTTTACTACGATAAGTAAACCTGCCCGCCTCCACCACACAGCTGAGGCCACCGTAAACCTCACCTGTACATGTCCAGCATCAACATCACTGGCTCATATTTCCACCATCTTTAGAGCTTCAGACTTTTCTGGGATTTGTATTCAGGCCCCACCATCTCTTTTATAACAAACTGCAGAAAGTAATCAGTTAAGAAAAAATAAAGTCTTCTTTTTTTTCCTTTTTAAGCTTCTTATCTTTGGACGACACATTGCACCAACTGGACTGTAAAAGCTGAAGTAAACTTCCTCTGGTCATCAATCTCAGGCTTGTTCTGAACGTACCCCAGTCTTTCTTGACAAACTGCACTGCCGCACTTTTATTCCACCCCTTCTTGTTCTGGAGGGACAGCATCTCATTATCTGAAAGCAGAAGGACATTAAGATTAAAAACACTGAGCAGAACGCCGGTCTGAAAGTCTGAAGACTGAAAGCTGTGAATGTCGTCGCGGTCTCTGCAGCAGGACGCCCGGGAGAGCGAGCGCCTCTCAGTGAGATGGGACGTCATTGTAGCAAAGCTCAAATTGAGACAGATCCTCGTCTTTACAGACTACTGCCACAGAGTGTAGCTTGCAGGTGTTTGCTTCATTTTACATCAGCAACACAGAAGCTGTGTTCACTCAGTATTAAGACCAAAGAACAACAAACAAGGTGATAAAATCTCTGCAGAAATGCATCTCCCTGTATCATGGAGTAGAAAACCTGACAAAAAATTAAGTATGGCGGCGCCACCAGCTTACTTGTGGTCCTGCAGGTTCCTGGTCCGTACAGTCTGGACCGGATGAACTCCTCGGCCACCTGCTGTTGGAAGGACGCCAGCGTTCGCTCCTTCACCGTCGTCACTGTGTACTTCCCCTTCAGACTGACAAACAACACGAGTACAATAAAAGGACGGAAAGAAGAATGCGTGTTTGATCAGCTTCACTTTAGTGAATAATGATCGTCTCACATATATCAGGATCAGTTTGAGACTTCTTCAGTAGCACCAGCATGCACTTTCATTGGATCCAAAAGGCTGAGAATTAAAACAAGTCTCTGCACACAGAGTCCAACTAATATCCTAAATTTAAAGTGCCCAATGAGGTGAGAACAATGAAAGTATCACATTTCTGTATCATTATTTTATTGAGAGGTTTTCAGCATCTTCACTTCCTCTCTGAAATGTCACTGAGTGGATTCTGATCAGTGGGTCCAGCAGTCAGTGAAGTGCTTGGTAACAACAGATTTTGTCTAATCGTGGTGGGTGAGGAGCTGCAAACTGGCTTTCATCAGTGAATCAAAGTTTGTCTACCAATATTTTATCTGCAGAGATGTTCCCAAAACAATCAGTGGGTCTCTCCTGCTAATGAACTCCAGCTCCACCATCATGAACCATCGCTGGAGGAGAAACTCATGAGGACAGGCTGGAGCAAAGTCTTCATTAAATTAGACTGAAAAATATTAGTTTGAGACACTTCCTGTCTTCAAATACATCATTTTCTCTTGTTTCTATTGGTGCCTGGTAATGTGTAACAACAACAAGGTATTTGCTGACCACACTAAATAATAAAGAATCTGGCAAGTCCACCCAAGTAAAGTGTCTCTCTTAAACTCTGAAATAAAATGGTTTAAAAACATTGACATACTTCCGGGCATTTGCCAATTTCCCACTCCTTTTCTTTTTCTTCTTTCCATCTCCCCCCTCTTTTTCTGGCTTTTCCTCCTGTTCACCTGGGTGAGGACAGGTTGATTTAGCTGAAGTCACAGATCTGAAGTTCAATCTGCTGCTCTACAAATCAGTGCCCAGTCCTTCCACAGCATCAGCTAAATGGTTAAAGATGTATTAAGAAAGCTTCTTTACCTTCATCTTCAGACTGTTTCTGCTTCCTGGAGAAAAGAAAAACAAACAAATGTTGTGAGCACTGAGTGAGTTGATGGAGACGATGTGTTAAATCCAAGAATTAGACAGGTAAACTTACTTTGAGGAAGCTGAGTCGATTTCCTCCAACACGTCAGCCGATAAGAGTTTTCTTTTCTGTGGAGAAAACAGTCTGTGAAACTGCAGGTTCACACATCTTTTAGTTTTTCTACGGCATTAGGTCACACTGAAAGGCAAAAAGAGAGAACTGTTTGTCGTCACTTTGCATTTTGAGCTAAAGTGAAAAATGTCAAGAATGGGACTAGAACAAAACACTGACATCCTCCTCCAGAATCAATCAAACCAGGCGTGCTACTTCCTGCCTCTTTACTGTAAAGCTAAGCAAAGTTAACCACCCTGCAGTGAAGAAGACTCACAGGCAGAGGGATTAAAAACAATAATGAAGAAAAATAAATAAAACTCTCCTCCCCATCATTTCCTTAATGTTGCTTTAATACACCTCAAACAGCACAGCGGTGTCTCCTTCTGAAATGAACACCCTCTGAACTCTTTTCAGATAGAAGTAAAATAAAAGAAAGCACTGATGTGTGATTGGGTTGAGCCTGGATCCTGAACTATGAAGCAACTTCAGCATACTCAGGCTCTCCTGATCTGGCTTCACTTAAACTAAAATCAATAGTCAGACTGTAATGGGAGTTAAACAGGTTCTGCACTTTCTGAATCTGTTAGTCCGCTTGTGTTAGGGTGATGTAAATTTCATCTTTAGACTTTAAAAAAATACTTTAGCTCATATTAGTGTCAATGCAGTGAGCTCTGAGGATTGGTGACACCATTTTCTAGGCGATCCATTGTTCAGCAGGCAGTAGTTTTGAACTTGTCCATATGTTTTCTCAGGAGCAGGTTATGACTTCATGAGAAGTTACCATGGTTATGCACCCTGGTAAGAAGGTAAATGCATTTGTAAAACTTAAAACTCAGGGTTAGACAGGGTCCAGGCCTCTGAAAGTATTTGAAACCATTTAAAATGACACACACTGACCTTCTGTTCTTGGAAGAGCTCCTGTCTCTTCCTCCTCTTCTCTTTTAGCAGCTGCTTTTCCCTGCAAACAGAGGAGCATTTCATCAGGTTTATGGATAACAATGACACAAACACACAACTGTACAGCTTCTGCTGATAATGTAATAATACTTATGGGGAATTTTTGCTGGTGGCGATCAAGCGTAAGCCATTCTCAGGGGACTGCTAATATTCAAATCAAAATCAAATCACTTTTATTGTCACATCACATGTGCAGGCACACTGGCACAGCACATGCGAGTGAAATTCTTGTGTGCGAGCCCCACAAGCAACAGAGATGTGCAAACACAACAACACAAACGAGCAAAATACAAGAATGGCCAACCTGAAACTAATAAATATATGTACAATATATAATAGTGTATGCATTTCTGGATGTGTATACTAAATATTTTCCTACGTGTGTGTGTGTGTGTGTGTATACACATTTTTACAAATTAAATAGTTTAAAAAAATAAATAAATAAATAAATAAATAAATAAATAATAATAATAATAATAATAATATATAAAATATACAGAGTTGAATATGTGCAAAACAAGTGGCATTTATATACAGTGTGGAGTGCATAATGTTGGTCCCTCATGTATGAAAATACTGCAAAAACCGGCAAACGCCTCAGGATAATTTACTGATCCGTTTGTGGCCCTGCTGAGGTCACCCTTAAATCTGACTAGACGTGAAGTTTATGACAGAACTGTTACAAATGTGGCTAATAAAAAGGCCTCTGAGTGTGCAGTCCATATCGGGTTTATTTTTTGACGCTTGAAAAGTTTCTCTTTTAGACATTAGCCCAACTAAACTTCGTCAAACAATTCAAAGATCCAGACCAATTTGATGACACAGAGCTGTGCGTCTGAGAGTACACAACAGCTAAAAAATACACACGTTGTGAACATGAATTTTGTTAAATTTCGTGCTGCCGATTTGATATACGCCTACGTAAAAATTACGTAATGTATCTGTAGTGTTCACTGGAATAGAGACATCTGAATGCAAAGTTTTTTGAATGGAGTTTGGCCCAACCGTCCCAGCACAGGTTAGCTAGCGGTTAGCTACCTTCTAGCGGTATCCAGCGCCTGTTTCATGCTCCGCAGAGCCGCAGCTTTGGAGTCTTCAAAGGTCACCTCCTCTGGAGCTTCATCGTCGCTAGACTCCAGCGACAAGGTGAAACTCTCTGCGGGCTTTTCGATGCCCGCCGTCTTTGACGACGAGCTGGCTTTCCCACGTTGTTTCTTCGCCATGTTGTCCAGCGTTGTGAGACGTCATCAGGCCACGCCGCACACAACGTGACGCAAAAAGAATGAACCCGACTGATCGACCAACCAATGACTGCAGCCCAACAAACAAACCGTTTTAGATAGATCTAAATGAGCGAATGATAGGATTATCTAATTCTAGAAAGTTTTCCCATTTTATATTTGTATTAATTTAATATTTATTTAATAAGTTGTTTGTTGTTTTTGCAGAATATATTTCACCATCCATACAATGATGCCAACATTTCAATATCTCGAAATGTCTAGTTAGTTACTTCTGAGTAAGTCAAACTTTTGAGATAGAATATCATCTATATTACAGTTAACGTTTAACAATTTAGGTGTTTGTAACTGTAAAGTTTGTTGTAGGTAGTATTTTCCAACAGATTTTTATTCATTTATTTTAAATTTAAGGCCAGTCTCTCAAAATTGTGACTTTTTAACTTAAATTTTCGACTTAAGAATCTTGAAATCAACTTATTCAGAAGTTTCAGTCACTAAAATTTTCAGATAATAAGTCGAAATTTCTATTTAAATCTGAATTTTATTTTATTTTATTTTTTTGTTTCAGTGGCGGAAACAAGTGTCTATATTTTCCTCATTATGTGCTTGTTTTGTAATATCTGGAGGAAAATGTTAACTACCTGTGCTTTAATTTTGAAAGATAAAACCGGAAAACCATCTCCTCTTTATTCTAGGGATCTGCCGGGCTGTTAGTAGTGAACGGGACTCGGGCACAATGCACCGACTTCTGCTCGTGTTTGTGGCCGCTGCTGGGGCCTCTGTCTTCGTCCTCCCGCGGAAGGATGCGTCCCCGGCGGTCGGGCCCTGCGTCGCCCCGCTGCAGTGGGAGGGAAGGTGGGTTGTGTACGACCACAGCACCGGCAGGAACAGCCGAGCCGCCGTCTCGTACGACGCCCTGAACCAGAGGATCCGAGTCCTGCAGCAGCACAAGAAGCACACCCCGTGTCAGAGGTAAGACCAGTAAATAAACACAAAGTAAACATGTTGTTTACAGACTGCGTTTTATTACTGCACACAGTCAGTGTGAAGAGTTACAACAAAACAAGCTGCAGCTGTAAATCTGCGCTTAATAATCTCCAAATCATCTATATAAGCATCACTCCATTTATCATTAATAATCATTAATAAAGCTGATTTATAATGGATTTGGTCCCAGCTTTAAGCTCTTCTTTTCTGTAAGATCGGCTTTGTTTTATAGTTTATATGTATTTTTATTCACAAAACCAACCCATAATTTACACCCATAGTTATTTATACTGCAAACACTACAAAAAGTAATAATAGTAGTAGTAACAATGATTATAAAGGTCATATTCGATTAATGGATAAATTATTTTCCCATGCGTTACACATCAGTGCTAAAGATCAGATTAAAAAACACATCAGAGACTGACTTATAACTGTACTATTAATCTATAAAACAATGTTTTGTTTAGTTTTTTGCATTTTTGTGTTCTAAAAAGGGTCATAAACAGTCTGTTTGAACACTTCTCAGCCTGGACTAAAGTCTGGAGTTGTGAAATGTTCCCTGGCTGGTAAACGAGGCCACAGAGCGACTTTGGAGTGTTTGGTTTGGGCACAGAGGACTATCCTGCCAAAAGTAACCATCTTCAGACTTTAGAAGACAGAGACACTATCAAACTCTTGGACAGTTTTCTTGCTGCCGAAATAGATGCCCTATAGTTTCTGTGCATAAGAAATGGAAGTAGGAGCCACGATGTTGCCCACTGGTTTTGGATTCTGCGATTTGAATGTTGAATGTTTTATGTTTTGGCCACTGCTCAGGTGGTTTGCTTCAACTGGATGTGACCATGTTTGGATGAGAGCATGCAGTGTTATCACACAGATCCAGCAAGTAACAGACTAATAAAATATTAGACTTTACCAAAACTGAAGCACAAACTTCTTAAACACCAGGATATACGATTTGTTAGATAATTTATTAAAAATGCTCCAAAAGGCACCAACAGGACAAACACAGTGGAGCGCTCCGGTTCTTTCACTGGATTTACTGGAGCTGAGGCCAAACATAGAAATGATTAAAACACATTCCAGTTAAATCAGCCTCTGTAGAGTTCTCATCAAGGGGAAAACTATCCATAGACACCAAAAATGGGTTTGTAGCAGGCTGTAAACATGATTAGTTCTACTGTAAAATCGGTCATTTGAACCTGGGAGTCTGTGCAGAATGACTCAGCTGTGGAGCCGGACTCTAGTGGACATTAGGGGAACTACAATTTCTGATATCTTGAGATTGGCTTTTAGCTCCGTAGGTTGATGCTTGGTGGTGAGACTTTTTTTCACAGTTCAAAACTATGAGTCAAGCAATATCTATTTGATCTTTTTTTTTCCACTGTTTGTGTTTATACACCGCTCTCTGTGTCTTTTGTCCTCTGCACAGTCCCATCCAAAAACTTCTTTAACCTCTTTGTTTCAGGTTTTTTGAGTACATCTACTTGTATCAGAGCATGGTGATGTTCCAGATTGACCAGAAGACGAAGGAATGCTCAAAGATCGCTCTGACTGAAGCCTGGGATCCCTTCGACGTCCCTGATAACTCCACCTTTGAGGATCAATACTTCATCGGCGGCCCTGGGGACAGCATTGAGGTTCAGGAGTGGTCAGATAGGAAGCCAGCACGCAAACGTAAGTCTGAGATTTTTATGCTTTCAAACAGGCCATAGTGAGTGCTGAAGAGTTAGGTCAGTGTTAGCGTAAATTCAGCACGTCCTGCAGCTGCTTTATAATAACAATAAGCCCTTTCACTGTGGTTTTATTGAATTATGAGAGTGGCTGTAGCTTCTAAATGACTTCTTTTCCACGAAAAAGAGTAATTCTACATTTTACATGCATCCTTTCGTGAACTACCCCACACTAATATACAGTACTGTGCAGTACTGTTCCTTTATATTTATCTAGGAAAATGTAATAAACAGTATATAGGTGTATAAGGAGTTGAAAGGATGGCTTGACAGTCAATATGTGGTGTGACCACCTTTATTCTTCAACACAGCCTAAACTCTCTGAACTCTCTTAGGCAACTTTCTTGTAATTTATTAAATAATCTTCAGCAAAAGTTCTCCAGACGTCTTGAAGGACATTCAAAGCTTTTCTGTGGATGTTGGCTGCTTTTTGTTCCATTCTCTGTCACATTGCTTTAATAATATTAAGGTTCAGGCTCTGTGGAGGCCAGTCCATGACTGAAAGTGTTTTTTTTTTCTATCCAAATATGCTTTTATTGGCAGTGTGTTTCATCACTGTCATGCTGAAAAGAAAGCCGTTCCCAGTCAGATTCTTCCTACATCCAAAATCTGACTGCACTTTTCTTGGTACAGTTTTAGATTAGGCACTGGAGCCATGGTGGTGGAGATGAGGTAAGAGTGGTTGATCCAAAATTTGGGAAGATTGTTTTTATTGGTTTGAGAGGGGTTACTACAAGACATTCTCCAATGATTTGCCAATACAGCCACAACTCCCACTACCCACTGTGAGAAAACTTTTGGTTTTTGTGTGCTGCTTCTGAAAAGGCACCGAGGCAGAGCTGGCACCTCATCTGAAATCTGCTATTTCAGTAACTTGTCCTCGTCTCTCCACCAGATGAGACCTGGGTGGGCGTTTACACCATGAAGGACTGCTACCCAGTGCAGGAGACCTACACGAGGAACAGCAGTGTCACCACCTCCACCCGCTTCTTCAGCCTGGAGCTGGGAATCAGCGACCCCAACGTTTTCACCCCACCGAGCACATGCCAGTCAGCCCGGCCTGAGAGGATGGTCGACCTCGAGTGCTGAGACCTCATCAGATCTCACCTTTGACCTTAAAAGCTAAACTGCAGTTTAAGTCTGAAACCGCTTCCCTGTTTAGTCATTCACTATTGAAGTATACTGACATTTTGTTTGAGGTAAAATTACAACTGTACTTTAGTCTGAAACCAGTGCCACAGTTTCAAAATTCTCTACTACAAGAGTAGCACTTACAGTAAAATAACTCATTCTGCATATGCCCTGTCAGTTAAATACTACTAATATATAACTACTACAGTTCAGCGCTTCCCAAACTATGGAATCAGGACCCTCGAAAAGGTCAGAAGATGAGATCTGAATGGTTTTAAGATGATTCATGGGAAAGACAAATCGTTACTATTTTGTAACCTGCTTTTATTTTGTGACTTGTATCTTTAAATTTCACTACGACATTTGGGATACTTGTATGAAGCATGATGTGTAAAGACTCAAAGCTAAAACTGTCAGATATCACTGGAATAAAACGATTATTTTCCTCTGAAATGTTGTGAAGTTGAAGTATAAAGTAGTATGAATTAAAATACTCCGTACAATTACCATAAAACTGGATAAACACTTTATGAATGCAGTAGC
Organism: Rhamphochromis sp. 'chilingali'; assembly: GCF_963969265.1. Classification (NCBI taxonomy): domain Eukaryota; kingdom Metazoa; phylum Chordata; class Actinopteri; order Cichliformes; family Cichlidae; genus Rhamphochromis; species Rhamphochromis sp. 'chilingali'. Next base: position 32,579,012 of record NC_137943.1, read on the forward strand.
TTTCTATAACTGTCAGACACTTTAAGTAAACATTATTTTTTTGTGTGTCCTCACTTAGAGCCTGATGGTACTTTTGGCTATAAAATCCATCACATGACATCATTCAATTACGTTCAGTTAACTCTGTGCTCGAAAGGGACTTTAAGAGTTTTGATCTCATTATTACAATTATGGGTAAACCATCATTTCCAGACTGCCAGCTTTGAGTTAATTTCCGTATGATTCTTCTTTTGCCATTTAAATTTATCCCCCAGAACTAAACACAGTAAGAAATGTAAGCAGGTGTACGTAGATTGTTTCCCTTATTTTATAGACATTTTAGTACCACAAAACCATTTGAATTTTAACATCAAAGAAAGCTGATGTCTAGTCATGGGGGAGGGGTGTGTGTGTGGGCTTTTGATGCCTCTAATCTGCCCAAAATCCAACGGCGAAGGGCGGAAGTGACGCAACTGTCAGTGCTCAGGCGTCATTTCCGTATTTCAGAGAGTTTGTCAACATTAGAGACTACCGGTGGTTAAAAATCGATCGTGCGGTATGAGGGGGAGATCAACCATCAGAGCAGACTGCAGGATATGAAGACAGCTGAGATAGAGTGACACATAACAGGTGTGTAAAACTGTGACGGTGTCAATGAGCTAACATAGCGCGCACGAGCTCAGTTTGAATGCTAACGGACTGAAATCAATGAGCCGGTGTGAGCTAGGTTTTTATAGAAATAACACAAGTCCTCCTCTTGTTTTTAAATGAAGGGTTTTAGCATATAGCATCCGATAAGATACAGGGGAGAGTGACTTTACTATAAGCTGGTTTTTATACATTAAAATCAAAGAGTCGGTGACAGGAAGCTTCTGTTATCAGCACTGTGCTACCATCGGCTCTTTGTCCCTCAGCCCGCGGCCGCCTGCGGGGGCAGGTGTTCCGAAAGTGAATTTTTAAACGAGTTTTTTTTTTTGCAACATTATGTTTGGCCTGTATAAACTAATAATAAGGGGCCAAAATAGCCTCCCTCTGTCTGAACCTGCAGGCTCTCCCACACAGTGAGCAGCAAGCACAAGCTTGTGAGCATAATAACTGTATACATTCAGACAGAGCTATGATGGAGTCTTCTTTCAGACGCTGAGCGTATACAGGACAGTAACAGACATTAGAAGACTCAGCTCCTGCAAAGCTGCAAAGAAAATAAAGTCCACGTGTGCTGATTGTAAAGAGCTGTTTTTGAGACATCCAGCACTGACTGACGCAGACCAAACCAGAACCAAAGGCAGGAGCGACATTATTCTGATAAAAATCTGTAGGTTGGTCTGTTACAATAGATTATTTCCATAAGATCCACCACATCTGCCCTGCAGCTTCATTTAATACACTGATCATTGCAGTGCTCTGAACTCACCAATGCACATGTTCATGCACTGACAAAGATCACCTGTCAGTTAGCGCCTCAGGTTATATCCTGAAATAAAAACATTCTGTTAGGACAAAATAGACTGTTTCCAGCATTAAATCATGTAAATGGACTGCTCATTATACAGCACTAACATTCACAATAAACTAGGGTTTAGTATCTTGGCGTGCAGACTGGCGCAGTAAGTCAAGCCACAATATTACATCTTGTTGAGCAGACTGGTGCCCATGTTAATCTGTGACAAACGGCGGCAGTTAACATGAATGTGTTTTCTAAGTCACTAACGTGTTAAACAGCAGATAGAGTGAACGTGTCACATCCAGGTATGGCAGCCTTTGCTCACAACTGTATTTTCCTGTCATCATATTGGTAACATTTTTCTTATGTCCCACTGTTCCTCAAGACCTCCCACAACAAAATGAATTGTGAGAAAGAGGAGGGTCTGGATGACCAGGAGAGGAACAACAGCCTGGACCAAAAGGACCCAGATCCTCCTCCAATTAAAGAGGAAAAGAAGGAACTCTGCATCAGTCGAGAGGGAGAGCAGCTTGTAGTGAAGCAGGAAGCTGAAGACATCATCGTCTGGACCGGGGAAGAACAGCTCAGACTCCTGGATAACATGTGGAAACCAGAAATAAACTTACGCAGCACAGGTTTGTAAAACCAGCCAGCTAATGAGAGATATATTTCTACAGTTTGATAATCACAAACATCGAAATATTGAGATAATTTTTGCAAATTAGAATCCAAGAACTATGCAGTCACTTGCACCAGTGTCCAAAATGATCTGCCACAACTGAAGAATAAATTTCATTGGTAAATGTGAGTGACATGCTCACAAAGTAAAGACCTGCTAATAGTTAGGATTATATTTTCTCAATTGTGTGTTTTCCTGTTATGTTTCTCCTTTCAGATTTCCCACAACAGCATGACTGTAAAGAGGAGGTTCTCACAGACAAGCAGGACTTTAATCAAGAGATGAACTCAAGTATAAACAATGATGACCCTTCACAGATGAAAGAGGAACAGAAGGAACTCTGCACCAGTCAAAGGGGAGAGCATCTTGTACTGAAGCAGGAAGAAAGCAAGCATGTGGAATCAACTAGAAATGCAGAGCTGAAGAAAAGACCTCAGATAAACAGAAATAAGCGACTGTCGCGTAAATCTGAAACATGTGAAAACTCTGTAAAATGTGACATTTGTGGAAAAACCTTTTACTATAAATCCTCTTTGACAAGACATCTAAGAGTTCATAAAGGTGAGAGGCCACATTCTTGCAGCACCTGTGGGAGAGGATTTAGTCAGATGATAAACTTGAAAAGTCACATGAGAGTCCACACAGGTGAGAAGCCATATTGTTGTAGCACCTGTGGGAAAACATTTAGTTTCTCATCACCCTTCAGAAGCCACCTTAGAATTCACACAGGTGAAAAGCCACATTTGTGTGGCACCTGTGGAAAAAAATTCTACAAGAAATCAGATTTGGAAAGTCATATAAAAGTTCACTCGGATGAAAAGCCCCATTCTTGTAGCATGTGTGGTAAAAGATTCAAGCATATGATAAACTTGAAAGTTCACATGAGAATTCACACAGGTGAGAAGCCTTATTCTTGTAGGATCTGTGGGAGCAGTTTCAGAAAGAAATCATCACTGGAATGTCACGTAAGGAGTCACACAGGCGAGAAACCATTTGCTTGCAGCATCTGTGGGAAAGGATTCACCCAGACACCAAATTTAAAAATTCACATGAGAATCCATACAGGTGAGAAACCATATTTATGTAGCACATGTGGGAAAAGCTTCATTAGCTCATCAGAGTGCAAAAAACACATGAGAATCCACACGGGTGAAAAACCATATTCTTGTAACACATGTGCGAAAAAATTCACTTATAAATCAGGACTAGAAACTCACATGAAAATTCACACAGGTGAGAAGCCTCATTCTTGTAGCACCTGTGGGAAAAGCTACGCTACAATGGTATACTTGAAAATTCACATGAGAATACACACAGGTGAGAGGCCATATTGTTGTACTACATGTGGAAGAAGATTTAGTAATTTAACAGGATTCAAAAATCACATGAAAATTCACTCAGGTGAGAAGCGACATGCTTGTAGCACCTGTGGGAAAGGTTTCATTCAGCTGCAAAACCTGAAAAGGCATATGAGAACTCACACAGGTGAGAGGCCATTTTCTTGTAGCACCTGTGGGAAAGGATTTTGTGGCCTGTCCGGTTTAAAAAGACATATGACAGTACACACAGGTGAGAGGCCGTATTCTTGTAGCACCTGTGGGAAATCATTTAGAGAATTATCAACATTGAAAACTCACATGCGAATTCACACAGGTGAGAAGCCATATTCGTGTGGCACCTGCGGGAAAAGTTTCATTCAGTTGGCACAGTTGCAAAACCACCTGCGAATTCACACAGGCGAGAAGCCATATTTGTGTAGTACCTGTGGGAAAAGATTCCGTAATGTTACGAACATGAAATCTCACATGACAATTCACATGACGACTGGTTAAATGTTTCCTGTTTAAGAAATGTGTCAGTGTAGCATGTGTGTTAATAGTAGAGCGAGCAATGACAGTGCAAATCACACCTGTGGGATAAAATATGATTATCCCACAGGTATTATTCAGCTCAATACGGCATATATTTATTTTACACAATAACTAACTGTAACAATTGTTTATTCTATTAATTGTCTTATTCATATGATGCAGGGGAAACTCTGGTTTTATATTTGTCTGACTTCATATTTTTATTGTTTTAGGCTGTAGAGGTGACAAGCACAAGTTGTAGATAAACTTGTTCCACTAAACAGCTTTGTTATAGAGAAAGAAGCTTATATAAGTTTTTTTTTTTGTCACTTGTTGCTTATTATGGCAAATATTTAATTTCTCTGTTGTTCAGAGGTTTCACTGCACAATATTAAAAGCAGGGAAGTGTCACACAGAAGACACAAATATATCATTATGAACTTGATGTTCATTTTCATGAAAATTAAACTTCAGAAGATGCTGAAGGGTTTTGAGTTTTATAAGGTTTAAATAAAGATGTGTTTTAAACTCATGGCTTTTTTCTGAGTTGTAAAGTGAAGTCCCTACAGTAATAGAGAGAAAACGCCAACAGTCACATGTCCTTCTATAAACAACAACTTGGTGTAAGTGGGAAGGAAAAACTCTTTAACTTAAAAAATTGTGGCACTACATGCAGTGGTGCCAACATTAGCCATGTTAAAATGTTACCGTTAACAGGTGGTCAGGCTGTCCGCAGGCAAAGACTCAGAGATTTGGCTCTCCATTTCACAGCAGAGTCCTTTCACATTCTTCACATATCCGTGTTGGGCAGAGTGTAGAAACAGCTGCCGAATGGCATTTGTCAAATTAGGGGTTTTTTGAGAGTTTAATTCTTTTTTTGTGAAATCCATTTTCGATTTGACGTATTTATCAATGGATTAATAAATCATTTTGAAATATTGATTTATAAATAGTCTTTATTTAAAATGTAATTATTAAATAATAAGTTACTTTTGCAATGTTTAAATAAATAAAATAATTTAAAAAATACATTTGTAACTGAATTTGCAAATGCATTTTATTGCACTAACAATTCAAAATTGCAGCATAAAATTTTTTGGGGGTGTGTGTGGCTCTTGTGGTCCTCCATAATCATGTTGCTCAACTGGGCAAACAAAATTACTTGATCAGAGATTCATCCAGGAATCATCCTGATCACAATCAACCAATAACACGAGTAATGCGACTCCATGCGACTTGAGTGTGTGTCTTTATTCTGGTCCTTGATTTTGTAAACTTTGTTTCTTTTTGTCAAAATGTTGGCCTTAGTCCCATGTTTTTCCGTTAATCAACAAGGTTTAAAGTGGCTTTAGGTTAACCAAACAGGAAAATATCCACTTTGGGGTTTTCCCATTAATCCACACAAAGAGTTGTTTTTTTCTGGTCAGTGAACTTTAACCTTCTTTCTTTATGAATAAACTGTAACACCTGGAACTTGTCTGAGTTAACATGAGCTGCAAGTTATGTTTTCTTTTACACTTGGGTTTGTTTAATATATTGTTTTTTTCCCCCGTTGTGTTGTAATTGATAATTTGTGCTTGATGAGTTGTGCAAATGTAGGCTTCATTGATCTTTCAGAGTATGGCTTGGGAGTATGTCTTCAAATCAAAATCATGATCAATGAACATTTTACCATGATTATGATTAACCTTTCATGCATGAATTATGACAACCTCAATCTGGATTTTCACTCATCTTTAGGCATGAAAAAAAGATTTTTGAACTTCATTTTTAAGTTTAAGTATACCATTAACACTGACACAAATCCAAGAAAAGAGCCTTTGAATAGCTGTCCACTGTAGTGACCACTACGCGTGAAAGCGTTAATAAATATGCTAGTAAAGCTTAGATTTTCTTTCCATATTTTGATGATAGTATTACTCTTGGTCACTGAAACAATTTTTCTCCCAGTTTCCTGTTTTCTTCTATTTGTTTGAGTCTTGAAAGGGTTTGAACTGCAGGAGGGGAGGGTTTCTGTGCGCGCGCGCACACACACACACACACACACACACACACACACACACACAGTGCCTGAGATTACAATAAAGAACATCCCCTATTAGTGACGAAAAAGAGCCAACAGGAGAGAAAAAACTTGATAGTGACTTTCTGTCAGGGCAAGCAAATCAGGCAGTACGTGCCCAGTGAAATCTATGAACACATATGATCTAAAATCTGAGTGGCCACAATCTCTCTTCTTGCATCTCAAACAGCATTCTGTCATAAAGCGTCTTGCCTATTTGCAAACTTTAAATTACTGCCATCTTGTGACAGTGATCAGTTTTTCAGTTGGTCAAGTTGATCTTCGTTCAACAACTTTACTTTGACATTAAATATGGCACACAGGGCTGGTTCAATTTTTTTTTTTTTAAAGATCACACATTAAACCATATTATTCGACACAAGTTTTAATTAGATTGTGTTGACATCTTACAATAAATGACCCACATCACAAAGAAACAGTGCAAGAGATTAAATATACAGGACAGGATAAAAATCAAGTTTAGTCTTCATTAAAATAAATATCACCACAAAATAACTAATGTTCATAAAAAAAATATGTTATGTGTTTCTTGATCTTTGTCAGTTTTTAATCTTATGTAGTGTAACCTGTTTAGTGGCTAATAAAAATATCAAACTAAAACATATTTAAAACTAGGATGAAATTAGTAGAATAATATTTTCTTTTTTTCCATCTCGGTGATGAAATAACCTTCAGAGCATATTCAAGCTGGAACTTTGTCTCCATGGCAGACTTCAAAGCACTTATAAAAGCTTCTGAAGCTGAAGAGTAAACCTGCTATTCATAAACTAAAAAATAAATGTTACTTGTTGACTTCTGGGTAAGTCTGTGTCAAATCAACAAAGACTTCTGCTAGCCCATCTCAGATTTGCATAAAAATTTTACAGTAGAAATTTTAAACATTTATACTGATTGCCGTGAAATTTTAGTTTCATATATTGAATAGTTTTTTTTTGTTTTGTTTTTTTAAATGGTCCAATGACCCACTTTCAGCCCTTTCCCCCCCTACTCTACCTACCTACCATTTTGAGTCCTACTGCTTACACAACTCTGAACATTTTTATTCAAATTAGAAAAGGTTCAACAGAAACTTTTTGTTTTTATAGAAATTTAATTTGATGCTTTTTAAGAAATTAAATCCTGTCCAGTCTAGCAGCTTTTAAAATACGAATTATGGTGTAAAAATCACTTTTGTGCCAAACATATGTAGCTTTTCCAAGATACATTCCATGAAGTCTCTATCCGGTTGTTCAGTCTGACGTCACTAGCCGTGTCTGGGTCTAAACTCCGCTGCAGGTCCATATATCAAACGATCACTGTGGCATTACTGAGAGTTGAAAAACTGTCTAAAGTCTTTCATCTTTAATAAAATGATCAGCGTTCTGCTCTACCAGGTGTAACAATTGAGTTTAACATCCAGGCATCCATGAAAACGGAATTTATGACATTTAACGGAGTTAGAAGTTAGCAGGGAGTTAGCTCGCTAGCTTCTATCTAAATACAATATAGCATGTCCTGACTGCGGGGTTTTGGAAACAAATTAAAACGTACAGCTCTGCTATCACTTCCAACATAAATGAAGACAGAAAACTAAACAGCAGTGACGCTTGTAGGGTTACTGAAGTTGGGCTAGCTGGTATATAATGATGTGCTACGTGACCGCTAGCGACACAGCTATGTTAGCATAATATAAACAAGCTAACTTTTTTTCCACTCGATAAAAGTTACCGTGAGTGTTCTCGGTGGTCAGGAACAAATGTAATCGCATGGCAGGATGCTGTAAAAGGACCAAACTTCAGCCAGGAGAACAACTGAGATAATCCATCCACAATACGAGGTTAGTCATTCATATACTGTTGCATGGGCTGGGCTGTAGTTACATCCTAAGGTTTTAAAAACTGAGCTTAAATAAATGATTAGCGGTAATAAAAGCCGAGGGAGGTCAACAGGGATCACTGACTGTTTTAGGAGCTTTTTGAGATTAAATAGAAGAAAATACATAACATTAAACATGTTAACAACACAAAAGCCATATTAAACGCAGACTACTTTAGACCCGGAAGTAGGATTCGTCGCGTCATCACTGAACAACCGGATAGGCTCCTCTTGTTTATGTTTCTTTTATTGGCTTATTTCATCATTTTATTTGTGTTATTTCAGTTATTAGATTATATGTAACATAGTATATTATAATATGACAATGTCTAAGCTGACAGGCAGAAGAGGAAAAAAATACTGCTTTTGGACAACTCTGATAATTCTTGTTAAAATATGAAAAGAGGGAAAATATGCCCACACTTTGAAACATAACATTGTTATGTAAATTGGAGAAGGCTCAACAGAAACTTTCTGTTTTGATAAAAATCAGATTTAATGATTTGATTAACCTCCTAAGACCCAAACTCTTCCACGGCATGCATTTTTAATTTATCTTTGATATCGGGGCATATTGGGACCTGATGAATGTAAAAACAAAGAATTACCAGATTTTTTTTTTTACCTGATTTTTGTTTCTAAGAAAAATGAGAGCCACATATGAGGATATTTGTTTAAAATTTCGATAGAACAGTAGCAGTATAATGTCCTCATTAGTGGATATCAGGCCATTGTTGAGCAAAATTTAGTATTTTGGTCTAAATAACCCAAAATGTGATGTCCACATATGTGGACGGCAGGTCCTAGGAGAAACATGCAAATATCTAATGAAATTATTTTCTGAGTTGTAATTACACAACCATCTAGAAACTTGTTCTATTCAGATTAAACTCTTTACGGATATTTTTGTTTTTGTTAAAACATTTATCGTATTTGCTCAAATGCTTGAAAGCTGAATGAAAATAGAATATTATCACTTTACGACTTAGTTAGAAACCATTTAAGTTTTGAAAGTAACTTAAAACATATAACTTTTTGTTTTGTTTTTGTTTAATATATGAAGCTAAAATTTCACAGGACTGGTTATACAGGTTTAAAATTTCTACCGTGAAATGTTAATACATATTGAAGATAGTTCAGTAGGAAATGTTCTAAAAACTGGCTTATTTGAGACCCTTTATAAAACTGGGCTTCCAATTACATCAGAACAAAAACACAGCCAACTTGAATGACTATTATTAAAAGCTATTCCATACTGACCAGAATATAAGGTCATCTTTTTTCCCCTCAGGTGTAGCTGTGATTTTCCTCACTATGCATTCTAACAGTCACACACTCCTACTCTGCCACATTTTGTAGGGTAGTATGAATTCTCATGTGACTTTTTAAATGAGTCAACTGACTGAAATTTTTCCCACAGGTGCTACAAGTATATGGCTTCTCACCTGTGTGAATTCTTGAGTGAGTTGTCAGGTTTTTAATATGACTAAATCTTTTTCCACAGGTGCTACAAGAATATGGTTTCGCACCTGTGTGGATTCTTAGATGAGTTTGCAACGTCGAATTCTGACGAAAGGTTTTCCCACAGATGTTACAAGAATGTGGTTTCTCTCCCGTGTGAATTCTTATGTGCGTTTTCAAGTTTATCAAATTAGTGAATCTTTTATCACACATATCACAAGAATACGGCTTTTCGCCTGTGTGAACTCTCATGTGAATTTTCAAGTGTATCATTTGGCTAAAACTTTTCCCACAGGTGCTACAAGAATATGGTCTTTCACCGGTATGAATTCTCATGTGCGATTTGAATGCTGACATGTCATTAAACTTATTTCCACAGATGCTACAAGGATGAGGCTTCTCACCTGTGTGAATTCTCATGTGCTTTCTTAAGTGTATCATCTGACTAAATCTCTTCCCACATGTGACACAAAAATATGGCTTCTCACCTGTGTGAGCTCTCAGATGTCTATTAAGTTTGGACTGATACTGAAAAAATTTTCCACAAGTGTCACATTTTAATAATTTTTTACTTGATGCTAAGTCCACATGCTCGCTTTCTTCTTGTTCTAGGCTCTCTGGGTCAGGAGAGTTGTGAAAAAGGAACTGGTCACTGTTTGGTTCTGATTTACACTCCTCATAAGTAGAAGCAGCCATAAAGGTCTCAGTCTCCTCCTTCAATACAAGCGGTTCTTCCTCATGACTGATGCAGATTTCCTCCTGTTCTTCTTTAATCTGCAGAGGTTCTGGATCCTCCTGGTCCAGATTGGAGTTCCTCTCTTGGTTACAGACCTGCTGATCTGTGACAACTTCTTCCTCCTTACCGATATCCTGCTGGTGGAGGTCTGTATAAAGACATTAAACATAAAAAAGTTTAGTGTATAAAACACAGGAGAAAATAGAAAATAGAAATTGTTCAATTAACTGCTTCCCACTGGTTATTAATGCTGATGGTTGCTGCTGCAGAAAAAAAAAACTGACAGTGAGCTCAGCTGCAGGTAATTTTAATTTTCCTTCAGATCCACACTTTGCTGAATTGGAAGCTAGTGCGATTCTTTGAGGACTAGAGTGATGTGTTCGCTAAGGTGTGCGTTTGGGAGTAGTTTTGGTGTTGTGTTTTGAATTCATCGTAGATGGGACACTGCTGCATAACTTCAGCATGTATACAATGAGTAGCAATAATTTAGGGAAATGATGGTTTGGTACGGTGTTCAGTTATATTACTGAGAAGCACTGGACTTACCTTTCCAATAAATTTCTAGTTTTTGCAAGGCAAGATTGGACTTGCAGGGAATCTAGATTTTTGTGTTTTCCTGCAATAAAGAAGACAAAACTGGCAATCCATCTCTTAAGACACCTGTGTTTAATTATGGATTTCATGGACAAGTGGCAGCAGATATAAACTAAACTAGAATAAGGACTGAACACTATTTGACTCCACAAACAGTGACCTAAAAACGCTTTTTACCTACTGTGGTAACCATCTTTGAAAAATAAGCCACTCTCTCTTTCTCAGGTTATTCAGTGTAAGAAAGAGATCCCTCATATGAAACATTTTAACTTTAGTGTTTAGGTCTTGTTTTTTTTCACCCCCATCAGTGTTTTTAGCTCATCTACTTTTTTTGGCTCAAGGGTTTGGCCCTATTTGGTTTAAATCTAAAGCCCCTTGTCCACTAGTACCTACTCAGATCAACTCGGCACGGTTCGCACAGTTTCCAGGATTTTCCATTAGGTCACAGTGCCTGGTACCAGGTACTGTTTTAGTACCTGCTCGCCCAGGGTTCCAAGTGATCCAACCAGATACTAAAATGTGACGTTGTCGCGCTGCATGTCACATTGGCTGGTCAGTAGCATCACTCGATGAGTCATGAGAGCATCTCGCTCACGAAAGTCAAAACCACCATTTCTGAAACTCGGCAACAAAAGAAATTACTACAAAAAACAACGCCATGCTCTCCCAAGTGTGACGAAAAGCTACAGACTGAGCAGCAGGGATATATTTGCTTCGACATCCACATTTGTTGTATGTCGCATATTAATTATGTCGCAGGATGCGTACACAGGTTTTTATGACAACAAGCACGCAAACAAGGTACTACTGGGTTGTAATGGAAAACCAGTCGATTTGAGTGCAGTCGACTGCAGTGTGCATTCACACTGAAGTCAATTTGACAACGACAATTGCATAATTTTGCCTCATCTATTTGAGAAGACCTGGAGAGGTCTGACACTGCCGACCTTCACCCAGTATGTGACGTGCCACACGAGAGACAATAAAACATTGGACCTACTGTATGCCAATGCAAAAGAGGCATAAAGTTGAGATGACCATGGGGAGGACATAGACAGCCTTGTGACCTGTTTTACTGGCTACAATAACTTCAGTGTGGATAATACCGTACCCACCAGGACTGTGCAGCGTTTCTCCAACAACAAACCCTGGATTACCCCAGAAATTAAAGCCATCCTCGAGCAGAAGAGGAGGGTCTTCAAAGCCAGAGACAAGGAGGAGCTGAAAAGGGTGCAGAGAGAGCTGAAAGGCCTGATCAGGAATGTAAAGGCCAGCTACTGGAAGAAGATGGAAGACCAGCTTCTGCAGAACAATGTTAGCGAAGTCTGGAGAGGCCTTATAACCATCTCAGATCACAAGGATCAGAACTTTCTGCCTGTGGGGGATGCAAGGTGGGCAAGTGAACTGAATCACTTCTTTAACAGTTTTGATTTATCCATGAGGCAGTCTTCAACATCGGCTGCAGACTCACCCACCCTCACTGCTGCTGTTCCACCTCTGACACATCATACCTCTTCTACTCACCCTGCTCACAACTCCCCACCCCAAACACAGCATCCAGCACACAACCGACACAAGGCTCTAGCCTGTCTCTCTCGACCATCCAGGTTAGGAGGGAACTGAGGAAGACCAGAACCAAGAAGGCAGCGGGTCCAGACGACATCAGCTCAAGGGTCGTCAGGTCCTGCACAGATAAACTCTGTGGGGTGATGGAGCACATCTTCAACCTGAGCCTGAGGCTGGGGAGAGTCCCACACCTCTGGAAAACCTCTTGTGTTGCACTAGTGCAAAAGACTCCACGTCCCAAGGACCTCAACAGCTACAGGCCCACCTGATGAAGACCCTGGAGCGGCTGGTCCTGGCTCAGCTTCCGTGCCTGGTGAGTTCATCATTAAACCCACTACAGTTTGTCAAACTGCTGAGACTCAGCAGTCCATCTGCATCTTAAGGATAAAGGACACTCTTTCGAGGATGCCAATGTTCACATTTTGGACAGAGAGGACAGATGGTTTGAAAGAGGAGTGAAAGAAGCCATCTATGTCCACTGTGAGCGACCATCTTTGAACAGAGGCAGGGGTTTACGACACCAACTGTCTGCCATCTATAATCCAGTTTTGAGATCCCTCCCCAGACGCCTTAACGCCCACTCACATCCTGGGCCATCTGATCTCAGGAATTCGCATGATAAGGTGGGGCCAGGTTTCACAATGAACTCACCCGAAACTCTGGCTGATTGGGACCCACACCCAGTTTCACACCTTGGCTCAGGCGATTAGAGGATCATCAGGGGGTCCTTTTGTCCCTCTGTGGGGGGTTACTCCCACTAGGTTTATATCTGGGACTCTCCACCATTTGACCCTAGAACTGAAGAAGCTTCTCGGATGAGAGGTGAAACGTCTTCAAGTAACTTAAAAAAGTCCAGACGCTTTTCTTTGCAAGCTCCTTTGACTACGATGACCTGGATGACTGAGAACCTTCACAGCCACTTCAGTTTGCCTACCAGCCTGGCATTGGAGCAGATGAAGCTGCCATTCACCACCTACATCGTTCACTCTCTCACCTGGAGACCGCTGGGAGCACTGTGAGAATAATGTTCTTTGATTTCTCCAGTGCCTTCAACAACATTCTTCCCACGGTCCTGAAGGACAAGCTGGAGAACTCGGGAGTGGACCATCACCTCACAACATGGATAATGGACTACCTCACCGACCGACCACAGTATTTGAGAACTCAGGGCTGTGTGGCAGTCATCTGCAGTACAGGGGCCCCACAGGGAACGGTTCTGGCTCCGTTGCTCTTCACCATCTACACTGCAGACTTCTCCCACAACTCCACCCAGTGCTTCCTGCAGAAGTTCTCTGATGACTCTGCAATAGTCGGCCTCATCACTGATGGGGACGACAAGGAGTACAGAGACTTTGTGGACTGGTGCCAGCAGAACTACCTCCAGATCAACACTAGTAAAACCAAGGAGCTGGTGGTAGACTTCCGCAAGCACAAACATCCTCCACTGCAACCACTAAACATCCAAGGTATGGACAATAAGGCTATGGATAGCTACATGTACCTTGGTGTTCATCTGAACAATAAACTGGACTGGACTCACAATTCAGATGCCCTCTACAGAAGAGGGCAGAGCAGGCTGTACCTGCAGGTCTTGTGGAGTGAAGGGCCCACTCCTGAAGACCTTCTATGAGTCTGTGGTGGGCTCAGCCATCTTTTACTGTGTGGTCTGCTGGGGACAGAAACAGACTGAACAGGCTGATCTGGAGGGCCAGCTCTGTTTTAGGATGCCCTAAAGGTTGGCTAAGTTGTCATCCCTGGTGGACAACATCTCTCACTCCATGCAGGAGACTCTAACAACACTGAGCAGCTCCTTCAGTGGCAGGCTGTGGCCCCCACGATGTGGGATGGAGAGATTCCTCAGGTCTTTCCTTCCAACTGCTGTCAGACTCTACAACATGGTCTCTGCAGATGACTGCACACGTGCAGACAGACACACACACATCGGATACACAATTGTAACCGTCTCCCTGATGTGCAATATTACAAAGTGCAATTTTTTTCCTACAACAACAGAGCTCTTTGTACAGTATTTTATCTTATTTGTATAGTACTTTATTCTATTGTATATAGTATTTTATTCTTGTTGTATAGTATTCTATTCTAGCTTACCCTATCCTATTGTGTTTTATTAACATTTACCACTCTTAAACTTGTACTTTCTGCCGTGACCGAAAGATTTCCCACGTGTGAGACTAATAAAGGTTATCTCACCTCATCTTATCTTAGGTTGAACCTTTATCATGCAAAAAAGAAACCAGAAACGCTGTCGTCTTCTCTGAACCAAAGCTTGTTTAAAATGGAATTAGATCAAAAACTGTACTGAAACTACATGTGAAGTTTTTTTTTTTTGAAAATACTTTACCACATTCTCTGGTCTAAAAATGAGAGACACCATCTGGTTTTTTTAATCAGCACTCAGTTCAAAAACCTGCATCTTTGTTGGTACAGAGGTGCATTTGTATCCACTGACCTGGCAGCTTACACATCTGGAAAAGCACCAACAATGCTGAAAGGTATATCCAGATGACGTAGTTTTAAGGAAGACCTTGCATATATCAGCAAGACAAAGCTGAATGTCATACTGCATTTATTACACCAGCATTAGTTTGTAGAAGAGTTACGATCCTGTGAAAAACCAAGTTCACTCTTAGTGATTCAGTAGCTTGTAGAACCACATCCAGCAGTAATAACTTGAAGTCATCACTTTCCGTGTGACTTAATCAGTCTCTCACATCATTGTGGAGAAATTTTGGCCCACTCATCTTTACGAGTTCATTAAAGTTTATGGGGGATCGTTTATAAACATTTAGGGAACTCTTAGCATTTTATGTCCAAAGAGTGCCCTGAGTGCATGTGTAGTAAAATGGCTGAGTAATGAAGGTATCAGGACAATGGTCAACCCATGGGACAAAAGATCTTTTGTCGCAATAATTTCTCCAAGTTTCTATTTCTTTCATGTCTGTGAAGGTTCTCAGTCATCCAGGTCATCGTAGTCTAAGGAGCTTGGAAAGAAAAGCGTCTGGACTTCTTTAAGTTGCTTGAAGACGTTTCACCTCTCATCCGAGAAGCTTCTTCAGTTCTAAGGTCAAATGGTGGAGAGTCCCAGATTTTATCCCAGTGGGAGTAACCCCCCAAAGAGGGACAAAAGGACCCCCTGATGATCCTCTACCTAATGACATGAGCCAAGGTGTGAAAACAGGTGTGGGTCACAATGAGCTCACCTGAAACCCTGGCTGATTGTGACCCACACCCGTTTTCACACCTTGGCTCATCTTCTCGGATGAGAGGTGAAACATCTTCAAGCAACTTAAAGAAGTCCAGACGCTTTTCTTTCCAACCTCCTTAGACTATTTCTTTCATATTATTCCCTCTCCACTCTCTCCTTCCGTTCTTTATACTATCCCTAAAAATTATAGTACCTTTTAGCTAAGTTTAAAATCCTAAAAGAGTTATATAATTATTATGGACTTTTATTTACAGTTTAACATACCTATTCTGTGTAGCTTTATTTCAGGTTTCCAAATGGTATCCAGCAGTCTGAGCCGCTCTTTTCCGGTCCAGACGATGATGCCTTCGGCCTCCTGACCAGTGCAGACTTCCTCCTGTTCCTCTTTAATCTGTGGAGGCTCTGGGTCATTTTGGTCCAGACTGGAATTCCTCTCCTGGTTACAGACTTGCTGATCATCCACACCCTCCTCTTCCTCACAATTCATGTTGATGTGGGAGGACTTTAGAAACAAAGGGATGTAAGAAAAATGTTACTAATGTGATGACAGGAACACACAGATACAGTGGGGCAAAAAAGTATTTAGTCAGCCACCGATTGTGCAAGTTCCCCCACTTAAAATGATGACAGAGGTCAGTAATCTGCACCAGAGGTACACTTCAACTGTGAGAGACAGAATGTGAAAAAAAAATCCATGAATTCACATGGTAGGATTTGTAAAGAATTTATTCGTAAATTAGGGTGGAAAATAAGTATTTGGTCACCTCAAACAAGGAAAATCTCTGGCTCTCACAGACCTGTAACGTCTTCTGTAAGACGCTTTTCTGTCCCCCACTCGTTACCTGTATGAATGGCACCTGTTTGAACTCATCATCTGTATAAAAGACACCTGTCCACAGCCTCAAACAGTCAGACTCCAAACTCCGCCATGGCCAAGACCAAAGAGCTTTCGAAGGACACCAGGAAAAGTATTGTAGCCCTGCACCAGACTGGGAAGAGTGAATCTACAATAGGCAAGCAGCTTGGTGTGAAAAAATCAACTGTGGGAGCAATCATCAGAAAATGGAAGACATACAAGACCACTGATAATCTCCCTCGATCTGGGGCTCCACGCAAGATCTCATCCCGTGGGGTCAAAATGATCATGAGAACGGTGAGCAAAGATCCCAGAACCACACGGGGGGACCTGGTGAATGACCTGCAGAGAGCTGGGACCAAAGTAACAAAGGTCACCATCAGTAACACACTACAACGGCAGGGAATCAAATCCCGCAGTGCCAGACGTGTTCCGCTGCTGAAGCCAGTGCATGTCCAGGCCCGTCTGAAGTTTGCCAGAGAGCACATGGATGATACAGCAGAGGATTGGGAGAATGTCATGTGGTCAGATGAAACCAAAGTAGAACTTTTTGGTATAAACTCAGCTTGTCGTGTTTGGAGGAAGAAGAATACTGAGTTGCATCCCAAGAACACCATACCTACTGTGAAGCATGGGGGTGGAAACATCATGCTATGGGGCTGTTTTTCTGCCAAGGGGACAGGACGACTGATCCGTGTTAAGGACAGAATGAATGGGGCCATGTATCGTGAGATTTTGAGCCAAAACCTCCTTCCATCAGTGAGAACTTTGAAGATGAAACGAGGCTGGGTCTTCCAACATGACAATGATCCAAAACACACCGCCCGGGCAACAAAGGAGTGGCTCCGTAAGAAGCATTTGAAAGTCCTGGAGTGGCCTAGCCAGTCTCCAGACCTCAACCCCATAGAAAATCTGTGGCGGGAGTTGAAAGTCCGTGTTGCTCGGCGACAACCCCAAAACATCACTGCTCTCGAGAAGATCTGCATGGAGGAATGGGCCAAAATACCAGCTACTGTGTGTGCAAACCTGGTAAAGACCTATAGTAAACGTTTGACCTCTGTTATTGCCAACAAAGGTTATGTTACAAAGTATTGAGTTGTATTTTTGTTATTGACCAAATACTTATTTTCCACCCTGATTTACGAATAAATTCTTTACAAATCCTACCATGTGGATTCATGGATTTTTTTTTCACATTCTGTCTCTCACAGTTGAAGTGTACCTCTGGTGCAAATTACTGACCTCTGTCATCATTTTAGGTGGGGGAACTTGCACAATCGGTGGCTGACTAAATACTTTTTTGCCCCACTGTATAATCCAGAAGGACTGTACACTGCGAGCATGTCTCTCACTTTAATGTGCACAAATTTGACAAATGTGTCGGGAGTACCGTGTGAGACAGTCTCGAGTTCTGGTGTTCTTATTTGCAAAGTTCAGACTACAAAACATTCAGGTAGTGGCTTAAAGTGTGAAGCAGCTATTTGATTAAAAGTTGTACCCTGCAGAATCACACATGTCTAAAGAGGAAACAGCTTTTCCTAAATCCATGATAAAAACACGCTGCAGATAAACAATCAGTTGCATTTAATTTTGCCCATGAGAACTTCTCTGCCTATGATGGGAGATCTACTCCAAGATTCACATTAAGAGCTACTTTCCTTTGTCCAGTGTCTGTCACTCATTTCAATCAGACATACTGTCAAGCACAGAAAACCAAAGGAGGCTCTGCTGCTGCCATGAGATTAGCTGCAGCGAGATTACTGCTGGATACCTTTAGTTTAAGGGTGCTCTATCTCAGCAAAACTTGGAAATATTTTGAGAAACATTTCAATTTCAATTATTTTACCTGATCATTTAAAAATTAATTTTCTTAAACCCAGAGTTGGCACAAATACAGGCTTTCTTTACTTATGCAGAAGTACCGATATACTCCAATAAAAGTTGAAGTACTGATTCAACTTCTTTACTCAAGTAAAAGTGAAAAAGTACAGGCTCTGAAATGCACTCAAAACAAGAAAGCAAAAACTAATTCATTGAAGAACATTTCTATTTCCTATTTCTATGCAAAGCTAACTGAACTTCATGCTAAACTAATGTAATGGTAAAATAAAATTAGTAGAATACAAACTTTGTTTGTCTGAATTCAATTCTAATAAATGTACTCAGCTTGAATCAGTTAAGTAGGACATCAAGAGTGAAAAAGAAGGAAAAAAAATATCTCTGTTTGCTGTTGCCGACATTGTAGAGGGCGACTTTGCCACTAAACAGCAAAATGAGCACAGTGAGAGGTTAAAGTGGATTCAGCAGGTGGGGGAACCCTGAAATCAGTTGTAGTGGCTCAGTGTGAGGAAAAGAATGACAACTCACAATAATTTATATTGAGAGCAGATTATCTTAATGTGCAGGCTGTGATCAGATGACCTGCTGCTACTGCTGAGGTTTACTGTGGATTCACACACCTGCATCAGATGTTTCATGAGTTTTTCTGGCTGATTTCCATCCTCTACACTGACAGTACACTGTTGATGCTGTCTATTTTCTAGATGGTAAAAAGGTTGAATTCAGTGAATTATTCTCCTACCTTTGAATCTAACCTCTCTTCTTCCTCTCCTGTCCTCTTTCTTATCTTTCTCCATCTCTGTGTGACATCAGCTCTCTTTCTTTTTTCTCCCTGTGAAATATAGCAGCTGGAGCTTTAGCTAGCAACACACTGTGAACAACTGCACACAGTTTGTGTGTTTGCTGATGTTTGTTCAGCCTTTGAACTTGAAATGACCTGTGACTTAAATAACATCACTCCCTTGTGTTTGTTCCTCTTCTGTAGCATTATCTAAATGTTAAAAGTACTGCAATTTACAGACATTTGCAGTTGTTCCAAAAATATAACAAAATAAAATAAAATAAAATAAAAACACCACCTCATGTTAACCCCTTACTATGGCACACCGTTTTGCCTCTTTTATCCCTTTTTATGTGACATCCTCTGGTAATTAATACACAAACAGGATTCCCTTTTATGTGTTACTGTTTAGGCTCAAATAAGTTTGATGTTTGGAGGCGAGAGGCGGAGAGAAAAACATGTATTTAAAAAAGGTGAGGGTCGTCTGCTAGGGTGTTAGGACCTGATCGGGGGTGTTTTCCACAATATTTCTCAAAGTAATCTGCAGGTTGTACAAACACAGTGACATTCAAACTGTTGTAAGCGACCCAAGGACCTAAAATCTGCCAAGCACATCTGTCCTAGATATTATCAAAGTCATTTAAAGCAGAAAAAAAGGTTTACAAAACGTGACTTTTAACAACTGCACACAGAGTAGACACAATAAGGGAGATTCAAAATGATATTTTCCAAAGAGATACGTAGATCCTGCTGACTACAGCCAACCAACACATAAAAAAGGATATTAAAGTTTTTTTTTTAAAGAAAGGAAAACACGCCAGCACTGCCAACCCCTTTTATGCAGAACAAAGTCGCTTCCCTCAGTGTCTCAGTGGGTATTTAACGTCAAATATTTACATTTAAAATAAAGAGAAGCGCTTGATTTTAGCCTGTTAGCCTACAAACTGAGCCGCTACATGAGCTCCAGCACGGTTCACACTCCCGTGTTAGCTCACCGAGACCGTCTCAGTGTTACACACCTGTAATGTGTGGCTTTATGTCGGGTTTCCAGCTGATGTCCAGCAGTCTGAGCTGACGGCTGGTCTCCTTCTCATGCCGGACGATCGTTTTTTCTTTTTCTTTTTTTTTTTTAACTTGTTAGCAGATTTCTTCAACAACAATCACTCTGAAACCCGAACACTAGACATGTTAAACAGTAACCATTGCGTCATTTCCGTCATTTCTCTTCTATTGTACTTCCGGTGGACTAGAAAGCCTAAAAGCGTATTGCTGCGCTTCTCAGGTCAGTCAGACGAAAGTAAAGTCCTTACATAAAGTCTGGCAGCCCTACGAAGGAGTAATGTACGATAGATAGATAATAGCTTTTTTTGTTTTATTGTAATTGATCATTTTGATAACAACATGGAAATTTAGAGATTAAATAATTATTAGTGGGACAAGGCAGTGGTTTGACAGTAATAATATTACGGGGCGACCGTGGCTCAGGGGGTTGGGAATCGCATCTGTAACCGGAAGGTCGCCGGTTCGATCCCTGGTCATTATGTCCTTGGGCAAGACACTTTACCCTACTTGTCTACTGGTGTTGGCCAGAGGGGCCGATGGCGCGATATGGCAGCCTCGCTTCTGTCAGTCTGCCCCAGGGCAGCTGTGGCTACAACTGTAGCTGCCTCCACCAGTGTGTGAATGTGAGAGTGAATGAATTGTAAAGCGCTATATAAATCCAATCCATTATTATTATTAAAAAATAATGCTTTTCTTAATGTAGTCCTGATGCTTTGCCTTACCTGCCTCACACAGATGTTTCATTTTCATCACAGCAGTAAAAGTATTGGTGTTTTATTGACAGCTGTAAAGAAAGGAGTTCACACTGAAGTATCGGTTTATATAAAATCAAACACACTGAGCTCCACATAAACTTCATGCTAACCAAAATGCGTGCAAAAACAACCAGATCATTTTAAACATGCTGGAGGTGCTGCAGACAAGCAAGAACCAAAAAATGTCTCTTTGTCACCATTTTATTAGATTTTTACTGTTTGTGTTAAACTATGCTGTTTCTGTCCCTGCTCTTTGTTCTCATCAAAAGTCTTGTTCTGTTAACACTCTGTGCTGAAGCTGAAGGAAATATTAGATGATACAGCTCCAGACTAAATCACTGACCCATTAATGACGCTTCGATACAGTTGTACCTTGCACTTCTATCAACAAGGATGCAGAGGAGGTTAAAGCACTTCAGCTTAGTTTGTTCACAGCTGTGCCAAAATTCATGAATACCTCCACGGATGTCCTGAGGAGGGCAACAATATGCTTTTAATGCAGCCGATCTGACGAAAATTTAAAAGGAGAAGAGGAAGAACGGAAATGATGCGTAATGCAATGTCAGACATATGATGGTGAAAGAAAAATTGATCAGGTTGGTGATATAAAAGTGAAACTTGACTTGATTGATTTGTTTCGTACGAACTCGAGAAGTGAAAGTTATCAGACCCTATTTTGATTCTTAAGGCAGACTCGTTGGTTTTGTGAGGATTTCATTTTTTTTAAATAACCGGTCTACACTCCACACCAGTTGGTGGCGGTAATGCGCCATTGTGCTGTTTGCCAACAGCCATTAAACAATAAAAAGAAGAAGAAGGAACCGACGCTGCTCTGTCCCGTTGTGTCTGAGAGGAGGTGACTGCTGCTGCTCAAGAAATCTCAGAGGTTAGGACAGGATCGTCCGGTATGAGGAGATCAGTCAGCACAGACTGCTGGATATCAGCTGGAAATCTGAGATAAAGTCTCACATTACAGGTATGTAAAACTGGTGATGGTCTCAGTGAACGAACACAGGAATAACATATAGCACCATATAGGACTGATCAGAGCTCAGTTTTGGCTAACAGACTAACAAGGACTTCTTCTCTATCTTTAAACAGCAAACCTTTAGTATTAACATCCAGGAGACAGAAGCCGGTTCTGTGTATTTTGGTCCGAGAGTGACAAACCTGGCAGGTTTTCACCGGACGGCGTGTCCGTGCCGTCGGGTTTTGTGTTTTGTGTTTACGTCTTTTTGCGGTTACCTGCCCTTTAATCGTTTGCTGTTTTAGCCGACTGACGGTTGAAATTGTTTTGTGAGCTTTAAGTCGAGATTCCGGCTTTTCTGGCAAAAAATACTTTTACATTTAAAAACTGATCAAATTAAATCAGGATTTAATGAATCGATAACTCATTATTCATATTAAAATCGTTTTTTTAAACCCACCCTCACACAGAATAGCTGTAAAAGAAGAGCACTGTCCTGCAAAGTAACAGTGTGTAGAAATGAATACAGTTTCATATGAATACAGCTAATGTAGTTATAAAGCTATAAGGCATCTGGTATAAGAAGAAAAAATGATAAAAACATAAAAATGTTTTTCAATGATTGTTGTTATTATTTTTTAATAAGGATAGAAGATGTTTATACATTTATATTACTATGTTTTATTATTGTTTCTGTGAGGTGCAGCAGGCCATGTGGTGGTTGTGACAGTGTAGAATATATATATACTGGAAGTGCTGGGTATACAAGTCTGGCCTAAGTCTTCGGTCAGAAAGACTTCAGCAGTCCAGGAGTTTAGTTCACCGTCTTTAATGAAGCTTCACAGAAGAACTGGTTACAGCAGGGCTTGCCATGATAAATCCAACTGTGATACAGCCAGATATGCACTTATAATTGTGGCAGATGCAGTATAGGTGACTATAAGCATGGTTGTCTGGAAACAGAAACAGGTAATACTATAATTAGCAGGGTCAAAGATAACTAAGCAACAATCAGAACACATCATCAACTCAGACACAGCAATATTTTACAATGTCCACTAGGGGTCGCCGTAAGACCAGAAGTTGGCTAAATAGCACATATCTTCCCAGTTGCAAATGTTAATAACAATTTAGCATCTTTTTACTGTCTTGATGCATACTAAATCATCCAGGTATTAAAATCCCCAAAAGATTGTGGTCATCTGGACGTAGTGTTCTCAGTGGTAGAAATGTTTCATCACTCATCAAGTGACTTCTTCAGTCTCAGCTGACTGCAGGTTTCCCCAACCTTATAAACAGTACATTTGCACAAGGACTTGAAACGAGCCCACAGAATGAACAATGGGCTGTGAGGTCAGTTTAATGATCAAGACGATCATTAATATGCAAGTTGTCATGACCACTGCTCAAAGACCATTGATCAATGGTCATTGATCCATTCACATACAATTTACAGAGAGCTGCACTCACAGCATTGTAAGATGGTGAAAGATGGACCATTAGGCCCCCTCCTCAATTGAGAGATTGTCTTTCCCTTTTCACAGGTACTCCTCCTTGGGGAGTCAAGGAGGTCTGTGATCAATGTCTATTGATTTGTGGCCACATATATGTATATGTGTGTGTGTGTGTGTGTGTGTGTGTGTGTGTGTGTGTGTGTTTATGCATATGTGTATGCTGGGTTTTGTTTTGTTTTTTTCATTTGCCTCTTTTATGGGCCCCCCAGCTGTCTGTGGGTCCCTGGGCATGTACACAGAATGCCCACTGAAGTAACTTTGCCATAAGATTTATTAAAAAATTGGGATTTAGATTGATCTACTTAGAAACATGGGCTGTGAGGTCAATTTCTTTTTTCATTAATATGCAAATTTGATCAAAGACCATTGATCAATGGCCATGAGTACCAATAATGGCTGCACTCACAGCACTGTAAGATGGTGAAAGATTTACCTATAGGCCCCCTCCTCGATTCAGAGATTGTCTTTTCCTTTTCATGTAAATTACCTCTTCAAGGAGTCTTTGATCAGTGGTTATTGATCAATGGTCATTACAATCTGCATATTAAATCAAGGAACTGACCTCACTGCTCGCCGTTCATTCACTGGTTTCAGTCATTGTGCAGATGTACTGGTTATAAGGTTGGTAAACCTGCAGTCAGCCTTTTGAGTGCTCCAGGAGAGTAGAAAAGCGTTATTTAAGTATCAGTCCATTTACCATTTAGCACTCACACGGTGTTCCTGAAACACTTTCAGTTTTACTAACAAATGTGAGCAACATGCTCTCAGTGTACAGCGCTGCTAGATTCTATTTGCTCACAAGTGTATTTTCCTGCTATCACATTAGTAACAA
Source organism: Rhamphochromis sp. 'chilingali' (assembly GCF_963969265.1). Lineage (NCBI taxonomy): Eukaryota > Metazoa > Chordata > Actinopteri > Cichliformes > Cichlidae > Rhamphochromis > Rhamphochromis sp. 'chilingali'. The sequence continues at coordinate 32,603,090 of NC_137943.1, forward strand.
TTTTCTTGTGTCCCACTGTTCCTCAAGACTTCCTAAGACAATATGAAGTGTGAGGAAGAGGAAGGTCTGGATGATTCGCAGGACTTCAGCCAGGGGAGGAATTCCAGTCTGGACCAGGAGGACCCAGAGCCTCCACAGATTAAAGAGGAACAGGATGAACTCTGCATTAATCATGAGGGAGAACAACTTGTAGTGAAGCAGGAGGCCGAAGGCATCATTGTCTGGACTGGGGAAGAGCGGCGCAAACTGCTGGATACCATCTGGAAACCGGAAATAAACCCAGAGAGCACAGGTATGTAAAAACACTCTCTCTACACACACACACACACACACACACACACACACACACACACACACACACACACACACACACACACACACACACACACACACACACACGGAACACCTGATTGTTCTGTAAATAGTTTTAAATGTTTATTTAAAAAACCGTCTTGGCTGCATTTTTAGGTAAACAGCTGCAAAAACTTTGTTGTTTGCATAACTCAGTTACTTTTTTGAAGAAGTAACTATAACTAGAAAAATTTGCATTTCCTGCGAAAATGCAGTGTGGATGCTTTAAAGCTGAAGCTGTATGCAAAAACTAGCTGAAAAAGCTGAAAAGTTGCAGAAATTGTAAAAACTTTGCAGAAGCAAAGGAACTTTGCTAAAATGTAATAACTTAGCAGAACTGCAATATCTTAGAGGAAACATAATACTTGGCAGAAATACAATAGCATAGCAGAACTTAGCAGAAATATTGTAACTTACCAGAAACATGACAACTTCTCAAAAAATACAAGAATTTAGGAGAAATAGTATAAGATAACAGAAAGAATATATTTAGCCAAAAATACTTAAACATTACAGAAACACTATGATTTAGAAAAATAGTACAACATAGCAGAAATACTGTGTTTTACCAGAGACACTGTCATGAACTATGAATATTGTAATTTTAAATTAATACTATGTTTTAGCACAAATACTATAATTTGGCAGAAATACTATCATTTGGCAGAAATACTATGATTCAGCACAAATACTCTGGTTTAGCACAAATATTATAAGATAGCAGAAATACAATTATATAGCAGAAATGCTATATTTAGAAAGAAAAATATAATATAGTAGAAATAGTATGATTTAGCAGAAATACTACAATATAGCATAATAACAATGATTTAGAACAAATACTATGATTGAGCAGAATAGTTATAACTTAAGTGAAAATACTGGAAAACTAAAGTGACAAGCTGAGAAAAAAACAGAATATGCTTAAGCTGTCTCAAAACTAATTATTGTTCAACTGTGGGGAAAAAAAGAAATACAAATAAATAAATACAGAAATGTAAAGAGAGAGACACACACACAGGGTCTATGCCAGTCAAACAATGAGATGCTGCCCTAAAGAGGGTCTTTCTCTCTCTCTCTCTCTGTCTCTCTGTCTCTCTCTGCCTCTGTCTCTCTCACACACACACACAGGGAGAGAAGCAAGTTTCTAGGTCAGTCAAGCAGCCTGGGAGCTGATAAATTTGAATCCACCAATCAGAGAGGCTGTGTACTTTTCCCGCCAAAACAGGTGCACACACGCAGCACAGAGACAGGATTTTTGTAGTCTATTTCTCATAGTGAGGATTCCCCTCAAACAAATGACCATAATTTCCTAACCGTAGGGGCAAGAACGGTCATTTTTACACAGTTTTGTTCATAAGAGATGGGGGAATCGTCAAGTGTTGACAATTTATCATTAAAATATGAATTTTTTGAGATATATGACATGGATGACGGGTTGGTTTAGAAGCCACGAAGGCCCCAATATGCAAATTTGAATGCCTCAGCCCACATATATGATTGGCTGGCTGGGAAGCCGTGGAGGCCCTGATATGTAAATTTGAATGTCTCAGGCCTCACAGAGGATTGGCTGCCTGGGGACCTGGCAGTAATATATGGAAATAGTATGATTAAGCATAAATACTACATTTAGTAGAAATACTATATTTTAGCACAAATACTATAAAAAGCAGAATTACTAAAATTTAGCAGATATACTATATTAAGCACAAATCTTATAAAAAGCAGAAATAGTATGATTAAGCATAAATACTACATTTAGTAGAAATACTATGTTTTAGCACAAATACTATAAAAAGCAGAAATACTATATTAAGCAATATAAATATCCTATAAAAATCCTATAAAAAGCAAAAATACTATACTGTGATTTGGTAGAAAAACTATAATTATTCAGAAATACTATATTTGGTAGAAATACTATATTTAGCACAAATCTTATAAAATAGCAGAAATAGTATGATTTAGCACAATAGTAATATCTTATACAGAAAAATTGGAAAAGCAAAATGGACAGCTGAAAAAATGCTGAACATGCTGAGGGTCCCTCAAATATGCTTGTTAAATGAAAAAAATCGGCAAAAAAAAATATAACAGAGACACACACACAAGATCCAATTCAGTCAACCACTCTAAATATATTGAATTTGAATCTTACAATGAGATCATCCCATTAAAAGACTTTCTCTCTCTCTCTCGCTCTCTGTCACACACACACACACACACACACACACACACACACACACACACACACACACACACACACACACACACACACACACACACACAGAGGGAGAGAGAAGTAAGTTTCTAGCTCAGTCAAGCAGCCTGGGAGCTGCTGAATTTGAATCCACCAATCAGAGAGCCTGTGCACTTTTTCCCGCCAAAACAGGTGCACGCAGCACAGAGAGACACAGGATTTTTGCAGTCTATTTCTCATAATGACAACTCCCCTCAAACAAATGACCATAATTTCCTAACCGTAGGGGCTAGAACAGTCATTCTTACACCGTTTTGTTCAGAAGAGATGGGGGAATCTTAAAGTGTTGACAATTTATCATTAAAATATGAATTATTAAAGATATTTGACTTCTAATGCACCATAACTGAGTAGAGCAAAGCAAAAACTGCCTTGACTTGCCCTCAAACAACGCTTTCTAACTCTAAATCTATTTGGAGTATCAATATCATTCTTTCACCGTAAGAGACAGCAGGCTTTGGTGAACAATCATGGAAATTTTCAGGTCTCTGTGGAAATCCATTAAAAAGATATGACGAGAGAAATGTGGTTCATTTCCAGAGTTTGAAATCTGAAGAAATCTGAGCGAAGGACGAATTTCCTACCGTCAAACAAGTCTAACTCATTTCAGAACGGTAATAGGTGAGAAAATAATTCTTGAATTGTGAGCGTCAGGAGTGTCTGAAGATATACTGGGACAAGCCTTATGTCTTAACTTTGCTTCATTAAGGAGATATGACGATTCGAATATGCCTCTCATTACAGAAATCAAGCGGTGATTTTGAACAAACTCTCCATTGACTTTCTATGGAGAGTTTTGCGACTTTGTGTTGGTCTGAGGAGATTTGCCAAAATTCTATAAATCCCACAACAATGATAGTGACATTTTCGGAAAGCCAGCAAAAATACCTACGTTTTGATGTATAATTTGTGGAAGTTGAGTGAAAATTGAGCAAGTAGCAAGAAGTTGTTCGGACATGAAGAGAAGACTGCAAAACCTTCAGTGGCACACTGGAAGCCAAGTGCATAGCAACCATAACAATGCATGTATTTTGTGAAAAATCACAATTTTGCAAGTGAAAACTTTAAGAGGCATAAAAGTAAAACGGTAAAAGATTTGAAAAAGCTGATTTATACCTGAATAGCCCAATAATTTGAGAACATTTTAAAGTTTGAATGGTTGTTCTACGTGAAAATATGAGGAAGTAGTTAAGTTTCAAAAACAAGAAAATTTTAGCAGAATTGCAGAAGTTTCCCATTCATTTCAATGGGACAAATTAAGCTTAATATTTTAAAAAGTATAATAGTGAAAAATACAAAAAGACATAGCACACATTAGCAGAAATAGCAGAATATTTTAAAATTTGAACGGTGAAAATCGGCTGAAAATTGTGGAAGTAGTTAAGTGCCAAAAAGTGTACGGAAGTATCAAGAGGAACTCAATAGTGTGGATGCTTAAAGCATCCACACAATTAATTGCCCAACATTTACAGTTACAGGACTCTCTCCCAGACCACAGACTCATACTCATAATACAAGTCAGAGCTTTATAAATAAAAAAATAAAAAAAAAGAAGAAGAAATTTTTGTTTTCAAAATTGGAGTTCAGTTATTTTTACTTCCAATAGTGTTAACATACTACCAGTGTTGGGTAAGTTACTTTAAATTAGTAACTTAGTTACATTACTAGTTACTGCTATCAAAAGTAACTCAGTTACTTTCAAAGTAACTAGTTACTAGGGAAAGTAACTTTGGTTTTACTCAGAATTCTCTTGTTAGTGTGTTGCTTCCGTAACTGGATACCCAGCAAGATTGCCAGTCTTCTAGCTTGCTTACTTGTGCATTACAAGTGCATTGTGCCACCTACCAATAGAAAGGAAAAGATAATGTGCATATTTCCATGAGAGAAATCCCACGCCTGGACCGTCGTTGACCGCCGCCATGATTCTAGCCTACGTCACAACGTCACGTGCGCTTTTTACATCCAACACGAAAACTGCAGTCGTGGTGCTTTCGATTGTACTCAGAACTCGGAAATTCTGCCTTCCAAATAGGAAGATGTAGGTAACACCAGACTGCAGATGAGCTGCATACAGAGCTGGACTGGGACAAAAAATCGTCCCGGGCATTTTGACTAGAGACTGGCCCACCATTATAGGAAAAATCATAAAGCCGTTGAATGAAAACAAACACTGTTGTGACTAGGGATGGGTACCGGTGTCCGGTGCCATCATAAACGGTAGTAACCAGACCGAAAAGCAGCGCACATTTCGGTGCTTTATTTCGGTGCTTTTTTTTCCTGAGCTGTGATACACTTCTAGCCAATCATTTTACGTTTCCGAGGATAGTAGGCGGGTCCAGGTACCTACGTTCTTTTATGCAGAGCTACAGATTAAAAATGCCCAAGGCAAAAGTCTGGCTGTACTTCACAGCAAAATATGCAAACTCAGCAGCCTGCAACAAGTGCTTTAAGCTGATACTGTGATACTGTCAAAGGAGGTAACACCTCAAATCCGATGAAACACCTGGCGATGCATAGCGTTTTTTTTAAAAGCCGAGAAATGCACCGTATTTGATAGCTTGCTGCGAGACCTCACACCGAGCGCATCTACTGCGGGTGTGGTGCCTGTTATCAGACCTGGGGTTAGCAACATCCCCAAAAACACGAAGAGGAGAGTCCTGGCCCCTAGCCCTGCCAGTGTAGCAGAAATAATGAGGATGATGATGCAGCAGCAGCCGTTTTTCTCTGCTTGAGTAGCTTAATGTTGTTCGTGTGTAATTTACGTTGAGTAGGCTAACCACGTTATTACATTAATGCATGTAAGGTGAACTAGCAAACATCATCATAGCTACATGCGGCTGTCTTCTTGTTTGATGGCAGATACTCCCTTCACCCTGGCCAAAAAGGCTAAAATGACCAAAGAAAAAGAGGGAAACGGCTAAACATGAGAGGTTTTTGGATAAAGTTTGTTTTTTCCATTGTTTAAGCACTGCTTCCAGCCAAGAGTGATACCATATATGCCCCATAGCTGCAGAAAAGGCTAACATTGTTATCTTTTTACAAAAACCAGCTGAACATGAGAGGTTTTTGGACCAATTTTGTGTTCTCCATTCTTTAAGCACCGGTTTGAGCACCGTTTGAGAACCGGCACCGTTTCAAAAGTACCGATTTGGCACCGGTATCGGATAAAACCTAAACGATACCCATCCCTAGTTGTGACAGTGATGTACACTGTCTTGATGGTATATATGCATCAATCTATCAATCGTTTGTTGCAAGATTCAGATAATTATTTTTTTAAAAGCTAGATATTTTAAATGAGAATAAGAAAGAAAAGTACTATTTTGTGCCCCCCTCTCCCTGTTAATGCCCTACTTGGCCCCCCTGGCAAAACTTTGCTAGACTCGCCCCTGCACAGTTACCAGCTGTCAGCTACGTAAAAAAATGATCCTGGTGTTATTTGTCTCTCAGAAACAGTTCATAACTTCCCTTCAACTCATTCATGTCACCTAAAAGGTAAACCTGTTTCTCCATCACCTGTTCAGCTCTGATGATTCAGTAAGGACATCTCCTGGTTTCATCTTCATGTTTCCCTCTCACCAGCAGAGATGGGCAGTAATCTGATTACCTTTTTCAAGTAACGAGTAAAGTAAGGGATTACTATTGCAAAATCGGTAATTAGATTACCGTTACTTTCCCGTAGGAACGCTGCGTTACTGCGTTACTAAAACCATGATTTTTTGCGAGAATGTCTCATGACAGTGACGTAAGCAAGTGCGCCGTTAGTGACAACAGCTGTGTGCAGATCAACAATGGATCACATATCGATTGTGGGAGAGAGTATGAGCGTGCAGCGTTTAAAGCGTGGAAGTACTGACCTTATTTTGAGTTTGATTCCGTAAAAAGTGACAAAAACATTAGCGTCCATCGTGCGTGGGAAGAAAACTTCTTTTTACAGCGAAAAAACCCCCTAAACTTCCAAGCAAGCACCGAGTGCGCTATGACGTAATGGGAAACTCACAGAGAAACTCGCGGACTCTTCAACTGACCGCAGCACACCTGCACCAGGGTAAACCTCCGCCTACCCCCAGTCCTGCTTTACAGGTAAAAATAGAGCAACAGGACCGCTGAGTCTTTGACTTTATTTATTTACTGCTGTGTTTTACTTGCATCTATTTGAAAGAGTGAGTGTAAACACAAAAAATATTTTATTTTATGTTCTGGAATGTGCAGAAAATAGGTTTAAATGTTAAACTAATTTATTCAAGTCAGAGAATGTCGCATATAATTAAATTTTTGCTTGATGCATAAAGTTAAAAGATTAAAACTGATAAAACAAGTTTAAAAAAAGACTTTTCCATTTGATTACATTTTGTATGATGGATTATGCAGAAAAAGTAGAATTGGGCTGAAAGATCTATCGCTTTATCACCTCTTCAGGTTGTAAATCGTGTTTTAAAAAAGTAACTAAGTAACTAAGTAATTAATTACTTTTGAAAATAAGTAATCAGTAAAGTAATGGGATTACTTTTTGGGGGGAGTAATCAGTAATTAGTTACTGATTACTTTTTTCAAGTAACTTGACCAAAACTGCTCACCAGATAACCAAACCGACATCATGACCAGCAGCTTTTACGGCTGTGGCTCCAGCAAACATCAGCTGATACTAGAAATTAATATTAAATAAATTCTAACAACAGCTGATCAAGCTTAAACGTGCTGCTGTTGTTTAACGCGACATCCGCTTGTTTCCTCTTTCTGGCGCAAAGTGGGCGATAAACAACCAAGAGAGAAAAGCCGATAAGCTGATCATTGATCAGTTTAATGATTGAAGTAGAAACAGGAGAGGGAGAGAGAATGAGAGAAGAAGAGGCAGCTGTGCAGCAAAGACACAGAAAAACTCCAGCTTTGTGTCTTTTTCATTGTAGCTGAAGTACTGGACAAGCTGCGTTCCTTTTCACCTCAATACGAAACGCGTAATATTTTATCGGAGACGATTCCGTGTTTTTAGGGGATGGTTGGCAACTCTAATAACTAACCCTATGAACAAAATAAAGTTCAACATCAGTAACATAGCACCATCCAGCTGTATAGAAACTCCATCATGCTAGCTAGTACCCAGTACGAAAAAGTCCGCATAACAAAAATAAACTATACCTTAACTTGGTTTATATCTGACCCAGATAGACTTCAGGTCATAACTTCTTACCTGAAGTTCAGTTCACCTGACACTTGGACCGGCGGCCGCCTCGGGTCTTTGCTCCTCCTGCCTCCCCCTTCCCTCATCCACCTGCTGGCCTCCACCACTTGCTAATGTTACTGAATCAGTGGAAGCTCTGCGATAGCCACCGCAAGAAGTAACGAATAACGATCCTATCTAAATCCCAGTAACGATTAACACGTTCCTGATTTTGGCATAATAACTAGTTACCGTGCTCGTTACCACAATAATAACGTAGTTACTGTAACACGTTACTTAATAATGTGTTAGTCCCTACACTGCATACTACACAGGTCATGAACAAGATTTTTTTAATTTTCATTGTAAGTGAGCTAAAGCAGTTAATTAAAAGTAGTCTAACATAAATGTAAATGCTGTAATTTAATAAACCATGAAACTTGGATGGGTTCGATGTTGGCGTGACCACAGTGCACACATCTAATGTCGCTCACAGTGGTCCAAGGGACCACTCAGGGAGTTTGTGTGTTTGCTCAGACACATGAAAAATTAGAGGGAACATTGCCCCCCACCCACCCATGAAAGAACTGCTAGAAAATACACAACACACAGTAATAATATGTTTTACATTATAAAACAATTCTAATTCTAAGTGATGTTATACACTGCTTGCATTAAATTTTAGGATCATATTTATACTGTTAAACTCGAACAAAAGACGGTATATTAAAATTATGTTAAAGTTAGGAAGGTAAAAATAAAAATTTATGGTTACTGACAATTTTAGATTTTTCATTTTATTTTACATTAGGTGTGTTAATTCAGTTTCTGTTTTGTAATTTAATTGATGTTTGTATTTAAACATATGTACTTAAAAATAACTGAAAATTCTGTAAAATGTTAAATGAAAAACTCTGGATGTTTAAAAACTCTGCCATTTAACAAATATTGAGCTTTTCTAATAAGAGTGTCAGAACTCCAGTCATTTATATCAGTGCAAAAATTAATTGTTCAAATTTTGGAATTACACTTTTCTTTCATAAACACATTTTTCCCATTTGTCCCATCAGATCTGATTCACCAAGTTGAGCATAACAAGGAGGAGTTTCTGACAGACCAACAGATCTGTAACCAGGAGAATAACTTCAGCCTGGACCAGGAGCACCCAGATCCTCCACAGATTAAAGAGGAACAGCGCAACAGTCAGGAGGCAGAACAGTTTCTACTGAAGCAGGAAACTGATACGTTTATGGTGATTCCTTTTTATGAGCATAGTGACCTCAATAAACTAGAACCAAACAGGAACCAGCTTCTTTCTCTTAACTCTTATGAACCAAACATGCGTGATTGGAAAGAAGGTCACCATGTGGACCTGGGATCGGCTAGAAATTGGGAGCTGAAGAAAATGAGACATAACGGAAACGATAGTCACAGTAATATAATACACATCTCTCCAGTATCAGAGAGTCAGTGTAAATCTATTAAAAATAAAAATTGTGTAAAATGCAACACTTGTGGTAAAACCTTTCGCGATAAATACAGCCTCACTAGACATTTGAAAGTGCACACAGGTGAGAAACCTTATTCTTGTACCACCTGTGATAAAAGATTTAGTGAGTTGTCAAGTTTGAAGAGACACATGAAAATTCACACAGGTGAAAGGCCATATTTTTGTAGCATCTGTGGAAAAAGATTCCGGCAAACGATAAACTTGAAAACTCACATTAGATGTCACACAGGTGAGAAGCCCTATTCCTGTGGCGCTTGTGGAAAGCAATTCAGTCACATGATAAACTTGAAAACTCACATGAGAACTCACACAGGTGAGAAGCCCTATTCCTGTAGCACTTGTGGGAAAGATTTTAGTAACTTCTCAGCATTCAAAACTCACATGAGATTCCACACAGGTGAGAAGCCGCATTCTTGTGATACTTGTGGGAAAGGATTCAGACATATGATGAACTTGAAAACTCACATGAGAACTCACACAGGTGAGAAACCCTATTCTTGTAGTACCTGTGGCAAAAGATTCAGTCATAAATCAACATTGGAACGTCACATGCGAATTCACACAGGTGAGAAGCCACATTCTTGTACCATTTGTGGGAAAAGATTTTGTAACTTATCAGCATTAAAATCTCACACTAGATTTCACACAGGTGAGAAGCCACATTCTTGTGGCACCTGTGGGAAAGGATTCAGTCACATGGTAAATTTGAAAACTCATATGAGAATTCACACAGGGGAGAAACCATATTCTTGTAACACCTGTGGAAAACAATTCAGTTATAGAATGAACTTGAAAACTCACATGAGAACTCACACAGGTGAGAAGCCCTATTCCTGTAGCACTTGTGGGAAAGATTTTAGTGACTTCTCAGCATTAAAATCTCACACTAGATTCCACACAGGTGAGAAGCCACATTCTTGTGATACTTGTGGGAAAAGATTCAGTCATATGATGAACTTGAAAACTCACATGAGAACTCACACAGGTGAGAAGCCCTATTCTTGTAGTACCTGCGGCAAAAGATTTAGTCAGAAATCAACATTGGAACGTCATATGCAAATTCACACAGGTGAGAAGCCACATTCTTGTAGCACATGTGGTAAAAGATTCAGACATATGACGAACTTGAGAACTCACATGAGAACTCACACAGGTGAGAAGCCCTATTCGTGCAGTGCCTGTGGCAAAAGATTTAGTCAGAAATCAACATTGGAACGTCACATGCAAAGTCACACAGGAGAGAAACCACATTCTTGCACCACGTGTGGGAAAGGATTTAGTAACTTATCAGCATTAAAATCTCACACTAGATTCCATACAGGTGAGAAGCCACATTATTGTGGCACCTGTGGGAAAGGATTCAGTCAAATGGTGAATTTGAAAACTCATATGAGAATTCATACAGGGGAGAAACCATATTCTTGTAACGGCTGTGAGAAAAGATTTCGTTACACGACACAGTTGAAAAGACACATGAGAATTCATACTGGTTGAAAGTTTCACTCTTACAAAATGTGGGAGAGCTACTGTCACGCGTTTGTTTCTCACACAGGTGAGAAGTGAAATCACTGCAAGACCTGAGGGAAAAGACCCCATTCTTATCTATGGTATAGTTTCTGTCAAGAACACTTAAAGACAGAATTCTTTGGGGCACTTTCATGTTTATCAGATAGCATAGTGAAGACAATAGGGAGAGCATGACAAGTGAATAGAAAAATAGGCGCAGCAAAGGGAATCAGGTAGGAATCAAACATGAGTTACAGCATGCAATATTACAGCATATACTAATCTATTCAACTTGTGAGCTAAACTGTTATCCAAGAGCTTTGAGAATTGTTTATTTAAATTATTACCTCATTTCCATGATATATTGATGAATCTCTGAGTTATTTAAATCCCTGTATTTATCTGAACTCATATTTTCCAGTTGTTCTAGTGTTGTACATGTGACATCAATTGTAAATGTCTGTTGTTTACAATATTACAATTGTAATAATTATTATTTTATTATTAAAAACCAATAATTATGTCATGGTGGACTTGAAATCACTTTGTTTTGCCATGCTGAACTTCAGGGGAAATGTTATGCCTATATTGTTATTTATTGTTTAGTTCTGTTGTAAATGAGTATGGGTTATGTGTTCTTAAATGGTAAATAAAGAGATATTTAAAGGTTTTTGTGGTTATTTATTTCTTCAGAATCAGAATCATCCATCCATTTCCTTCCGCCTTTCCTTTCCAGGGTTGCGGGGGGCGCTGGAGCCTATCCCAGCTGTTATAGGGTGAGAGGCGGGGTACACCCTGGACAGATTGCCAGTCTGTCACAGGGCTAACACATAGAGACACAGCAACCATTCGCACTCACATTCACTCACAGATTCACACCTATGGGCAATTTAGATTAATCAATCAACCTATCCCCACTAACAGAATCAGATATACTTTATTAATCCCGAAGGAAATTATGGTTTACAGCAGGCAGCATGCTAGTTGGCGCATTCGCACTTACAAGGAACCTTCTGACCAAACATGCTTTAGACATACATCACATTAGGGAAGCCGGTTAGAGAGGTAGGCTGATAGGAAAGAACAACAAAATTAAACAAACATGAGGTGAGAGGAGAAAAAACTCCACCCAGACTGAGCTCCTAATGGGAGAACAGTTTGAGAGCAGAAAAAATCACCTCAGCACAAAAAAGCACATGGCTGTTATTACACCATAGAAACACATGACAAACAACACATGACAAGTAACTTCTCTGGCTCTTGATGAAGGCGGTCGCACTTTCTCCCTTCCTTTATCTTTCCTGCTTGGCTTTCTCATGTCTCTGTCTAGTCTTGTCTACTTTTCTCTCTCTACCCTGGAAGAGTCTCACAGTCTGTTCTCTAAAACCTAAAAGAGGAATTATGGATTTGATCAACTGGCCCCTGAATGCAATTGACACCCTCTTCACAACGAGAAGCCTGGGTTTGGAAGAGACCGTGTGTCCTGGAGGGACGTTCTCTGCCGGATACATGATGGATGGGTGGAAGGACTGGAGGGTTGTGTGCCTGGTGGGACTGTCGACCAAGGACATTGAAGACCTTTTTGGAACCATGATAACAGGGTTCTTGCTGATAGGCGCTGGCTTGGCCCTGGCTTATCGAAGAATAAAGAAAGCGGAAACGGCTGTTCAAATTCCCACAAGGCTGCCCGCTATGTTGATTGGAACGATGGAGTGAGCCGTGGCTTCTCAGAATGGGCTCATTAGACGCAGCCCGGATGACATCTTGGAGAAGCTTGTGGCTGCTGTGAGTACTGAGACTCTGACAACATCTGACAACATCTTGGAGAGGCTCACGGCTGTCGTGAACACTCGTGCTCTATGAGCAAACTGGATAACATCTCGGTGTAGCTGGATAACATCGTGGAGAGGCTCACGGCTCTCCATTGGGAATGGTGAGGAACCAGTGATGGACATTAGACAGACTGTAAAATTGTCATGCAGTGGTTTGCACTAAAGAAAGAACACCACCATTATTTCATGCGGCTACCATATCGGCGCCTGCTGCGGTCTCAAGGCTGGAGCTGAACATAACAAACAATTTGTCCCCTGATAACAAACTGTGTTTAGACTCTTCGTTCCAAACGCCCTCGTACGCTTATCTCCAAGGCCGAGTCGGACGGTGGGTCTGGGCCCAGCGCTGGATGAATAGCTGCAGGGCAGCATGGCTGTGTCTGCATCGGCTTCTCACCCCTTACCCACCCCTGTTGCTTTTCACATGCTTCATGATGTTGTGATCTGGACATTTATGTGCTCTTTGTGCAGAGGAGGTTTTTTTTTCTGTTCTCATGCTGTCCTCCCATAGGAGCACCCAAGTCCCCTCCTCGACTTGCCCATTGTATTGTACATTTCAGTGTTTTTCCATAATACTACCGGTCTCCGACCTGTCTCCCCATGTGATGTCTGTGTTGTGTATGTAAGGTCGGGGTGGGGGGATGGGGGATGGGGGATGGGGAGGATTTCTTGACTGGTGGAAATTCCTAAAACGAAGTCTTCACTTATCCCTTTGAATCAGTGGATAACTGACACTTTAACTTATATTTTATTGTTATTATTTTATTGTTAGGCGGTTGTGGGCAAAAGACCTGCAACTGACAAATAAAGGCTATCTCATCATCTCATCATTATTGTTGCTTGTTTGTCGTATTTATTATTCTTATCGTACCTTTCATATTTCTGGAAGTAAACTTCTTTTTACATCAAAAAAACCCCCCTTAAATTCTGAGCAAGCACCGAGCACGATGCCACGGGAATGTGAAATCCACAGAGAAACCCCTGGATCCCCCCACTGACATGACCGCTGCAGCACCGGGCAAACCTCCACCAACCCCACTCCTGCTAAACTGGTGACAACCGAATTAAGAGCGACAGGACTCAGTGCCACTGAGTCTTTGGTTTTATTTATTTTCTGCTGTGTTTTAATTGCATGTATTTGAAAGAGTGAGTGTAAACATACAAAAAAAAATATTTTATATGCTGGAATATGCAGAAAAAAGGTCAAAAACCAAATTTCTACAAGACAAAGATTGTTGCATATAATTTAATTTTTGCTTAATGCATAAAGTTAAAAGATTAAAACTAACAAAACAAGTTTTAAAAAGAGACTTTTTCATTTGATTACATTTTATATGATAGATTATACAGAAAAAGTAGAATTGGACATCACTAAGTTTTTGCAAAGGTCTATTGATTTATTACCTATTCGGGTTTTGTATCGTGTTTTCAAGAAGTAACTAAGTAACTGAGTAACAAATTACTTTTCTCAAGTAACTAAACCAGCACTGTTGGTGAACATATTCTGTTTCCAAAAGCTGCCAGACATTGTTATTGTGCTGTTTATTCATCCTTGCTCTTTGACTCTGAGCCTCCTCCGTGTGTCAGTATCCTGTTAGCATTTCTCTGGATGAAGCTCCCTTGAAAACATCTCTACCAAATAAACTCAACTTTTAGAAGGACCTCACCTGCCTGCCCACTCTCCATCCCTTCACATCCTATCAGCCCATTGCTCCTCTTCATGAATCCCTGTCCTCTACTCCTCATTCACCTCATGTTAATAAATCTCTTGTGACGGCCTTTTTATGTTCCAAACACCAAAAAAGTCCAAGAAAAGGCCATGGGTGGCAACGGGAGGTTTGTTTTAGAACACATTTCTTACTTCATTGTTTAAAATTATATGGTGTTTATTTCGTGGAAAATTACAAACAAAAAACCCCCCCAAATAACTTCTTGCAATTTAAAATGAAATGAAAGTCAACTTAATTTGCTTTAACAACTTCAAAAAGTGGTAAAAAAAAATCAGTTTTTAAACCCTCCCGTTGTCCCATCTGAAATTTGGCAAACAAAAAACATCTGTACCACACCCCTCCAGGGTGCTCTTAATCCCTTGATTGATGGGAGGGTCCGTAAGCTAATAAACCAATCACTTTCCAAAAACTTTTCCAAAAATAAAATTAATTGCAAATTTACATAACAAAAAACTAGGACCACATATTCTTACAACTTTAAAGAAAAAATAAAAATGAATACAAATTGCGATTTATAAACATTCAACAAAAATGGCCACAGCATCTCTTAAACTTGCCTCTGAGTATTGCATCTGCTTTTACTGCTGCTACTTCTCTTTAACTTCTCTTTAACCTTGTAAAACAAGGAAGCAACCTATGGAATACGCGAAGTCCTGATTTCTTCTATCTGAAACAGTCAATGTATCTCAAAAGGAGAAATGGAAGTAGTGCATGCTCCCAGTGCTAACCACCGTGCCTGAAAGTACTTAGTTACTCATTTTCTTACTTACACTGGACATATTGAGGACCTGGTAGCAGTTCAGAAGGAGTAAGAAGCCCTTTTTGTTGAGACCCTTTTTCTTTTGTTTATTGGCTGGGAGAGAACTGCCCTTTCTTTCTGTTATATATATAGAATAAGGATCATTATGTATGCATCAGTATGACTGTGCAATGACAATAAAGAGTTATCTGATCTTATTGTTAGTGTCATGGTCCTGGGTCTTGTTGACCCAGTGTTTTGAGTTCTCTTGTATTTTTTTGTCATTTGGTGTTACTTTATTATTAACCTCCTAGGACCTGGCGTCCACATATGTGGACATCACACTTTAAGTATAAAAACAATAATAAACACAAAGTTTTGGTTCTATAACATTTTTCTATCATTGCTTTATTATGGATTAGGTGCAAGAGTTGTTAAAATGTATAATTAAATAATAGATGAATTCAATAGCAAACTGTGCCTCGTTCTCAGATGGACAGCAAGTGGAATGTGATAGATGAGATGAGGAGATGGAAGGAAGAAGAGAGGCAAAGAGTGATTCACAGGCAGAGCTTAGTTTATTTCCCACAGTTTTGTTGCCTTATGGTTCCAAGCGCCGTGACCAATCTTTGCGTTTTATTATTATCTCATAACACTTGTTTAATCAGCTACCCTCTCTCCTGTGGACTGTTTAATCTCTACAGTCTCAGATCAACACAGCCCTGCCCTCCAGCACTATCAGCAGCAAGAGCAGAAGCAACCCCCCAAACAGCAACATTGTACCCCATCAGGTAAAAAATGGGCTACATTTGCTTTGCATTGTGCCCACCTGATGACAGTGATATAGTGTGATGTGATTCCATATTAGATTCTTGATGAATGTGGGTTGTTGTTCTTCAGCCTGCTTCTATGTACCCTTTTTGACTGTGAGCCCCCGCCCCTTTAAACATCTCTGCACTGCCCTGACTAAATGTATATATAAACTGTCTCTACGGTTTACAGTCTGAGTCTGACAAGCTGTCAGCTGTTCATTTCTGCTATTTGAATTGTTAAAAGAAACAGAAACTATTCATTTAGCAAAGGTTTGAAAAGAAAACAATTAAACACAGAGCCTCTTCCTGCTTTCTGGAATGTTTCACAGCATGAAAACCCTTCCTCTTCTTCCTGCTCTCTAGCTCAGCACCTCCTGTCTGTCCATATCGTTCTGTGTTCCCTCCCCTTTAGATCTACATTATGAAGATGGGTGTAACCAACATGTGTTAGAGCTGGCAGGCCCCATTCACAGCAGCAACACATGTTGTTTAGATCAGAGGTCAGACCAGTTTCTATAATAAGGAAGTGAAACTTACACAATCACTGAGAGGAGAAATGGCACAGAAAGGTGTTCAGCTGGATCGAGAAACCTTCTCTTGTTCGATCTGTTTGGATCTACTGAAGGATCCGGTGACTATTCCCTGTGGACACAGCTACTGCATGAACTGTATTAATGGCTTTTGGGATGGAGAGGACGAGAAGAAAATCTACAGCTGCCCTCAGTGCAGACAGACTTTCACAGCGAGGCCTGTCCTGGTGAAAAACACCATGTTAGCAGTTTTAGTGGAGCAGCTGAAGAAGACTGGACTCCAAGCTGCTCCTGCTGATCACTGCTATGCTGGACCTGAAGATGTGGCCTGTGATTTCTGCACTGGCATGAAGCTAAAAGCTGTGAAATCATGTCTAGTGTGTTTGGTTTCTTACTGTGAGAAACACCTTCAGCCTCATTATGATGTGGCTCCATTCAAGAAACACAAGCTGGTGGAGCCCTCCAAGAAGCTCCAGGAGAACATCTGCTCTCGTCATGATGAGGTGATGAAGATGTTCTGCCGTACTGATCAGCAGAGTATCTGTTATCTCTGCTCTGTGGATGAACATAAAGGCCACGACACAGTCTCAGCTGCAGCAGAAAGGACTGAGAGGCAGAGAGAGCTGGAGGTGAGTCGACAAAACATCCAGCAGAGAATCCAGGACAGAGAGAAAGATGTGAAGCTGCTTCAACAGGAGGTGGAGGCCATCAATCAGTCTGCTGATCAAATAGTGGAGCACAGTGAGAAGATCTTCACTGAGCTGATCCATCTCATCCAGAAAAGAAGCTCTGATGTGAAGCAGCAGATCAGATCCCAGCAGGAAACTGAAGTGAGTCGAGTCAAAGAGCTTCAGGAGAAGCTGGAGCAGGAGATCACTGAGCTGAAGAGGAAAGATGCTGAGCTGAAGCAGCTCTCACACACAGAGGATCACATCCAGTTTCTACACAACTACCCCTCACTGTCAGCACTCAGTGAGTCTACAGACTCATCCAGCATCAATATCCGTCCTCTGAGCTACTTTGAGGATGTGACAGCAGCTGTGTCAGAGGTCAGAGATAAACTACAGGACATTCTGAGAGAGGAATGGACAAACATCTCACTGACAGTCACTGAAGTGGATGTTTCACTGTCACAACCAGAGCCAATTCCAGAGCTGGATTCTTAAAATATTCACGTGAAATCACACTGGATCCAAACACGGCAAACAAAAAGCTGTTATTATCAGAGGGGAACAGAAAAGTAACATTCATGAAACAACAACAGTCTTATTCTGATCATCCAGACAGATTCACCTTTTGGTGTCAGGTCCTGAGTAGAGAGAGTCTGACTGGATGTTGTTACTGGGAGGTGGAGTGGAGAGGTGGAAGAGGTCATGTAGCAGTTGCATACAAGAATATCAGCAGAGCAGGGAGTGGGAAAGAATGTAACTTTGGACGTAATGACAAATCTTGGGCATTAGATCATAACAACAGTTATAAATTTTGGTACAACAACATCCAAACTCCTGTCTCAGGTCCTTGTTCCTCCAGAGTAGGAGTGTACCTGGATCACAGAGCAGGTATTTTGTCCTTCTACAGCGTCTCTGAAACCATGACTCTCCTCCACAGAGTCCAGACCACATTCACTCAGCCGCTCTATGCTGGACTTTGGCTTGGAGAGACTGCAGAGATCATTAAACTGAAATAGTTTCCATTTTATTTTCACAGAATCATTATTTTGACATTTTGTGCAATATATATACTCAAAATTGGTGGAGAAAATGTGAACCTAATCTCAATGACTAACTGAAGTAGTACTTACAAGTACATATTTTCAACTTTCTTCTTCATAAAAAAGAAAGAAGTCAACTTTTGCTTTACTTGATTTTGACAACACAAAAGATTTGATGTAATGATTCATCACAGGTAAAGTTACACACATTTTTAAGCATTGGACAAATTACCTTTCTTTGATGTGTCTCAATTGGATAAGTAGAAGAAAATGGATGGCAATAGATATGGCAATAAATAAATAGATGCATGAAAGCTTTAAGGTATTTCTTGTTTTCAGACTTTTTTATGCAATAAAAGACTTTGTTATTATGTTTACTATCAAAGAAGTTGTAAGCATTAATTCTCAATCTAGGAAATGGAGTTATTACAGCAGAAACCTGAAACATTACTCTCACCAGAATAACTATGAAAACAATTTAAAATAGTTTGAAGAAGTAAATACAATGCTGAGCTTAAATCCAGAATAACCTAAACTACAACCACTATGCACAGCGATGCGCAGGCACTCAGTAGGCCACAGGTGTCAAACTCCAGGCCTCGAGGGCCGGTGTCCTGCAGGTTTTAGATGTGTCCTTGATCCAACACAGCTGGTTTAAATGGCTAAATTACCTCCTCAACATATCTTGAAGGTCTCCAGACGCCTATTAATGAACTAATCCTTTGATTCAGGTGTGTTGACCCAGGATGATATCTAAAACCTGCAGGACACTGGACCACAAGGCCTGGAGTTTGATACCCCTGCAGTAGGCAAACGACAGGCTCTGGTGGCTCAAGCTGGGGTTGTGCCTCTGGCTCAGGAGGAGAGGGACCCGCAGGTTTGGTCTCTGATACAGGTGGAGGCATGGAAGCCGTCTTAGGGGAAGCATCCTTAGAAACATTGTCAATAGGTTCTTTTCTAATTTTGTTCCAAGTCACACACAGAATTAATTGAGACAGAACAGTCAATGACAGGCTCAGGGACAACACTTTCACTCATATTTGGTCCAGAAATGTTCACGTCACATTTTCTATACCAAACTCACACAACCAGTTTAGAAACACCAGCGTAGAATAGAAAAGCCCTTTTTTGTCATCGTACATGTACAACTAAACTGTAGCTTGACAGTTATACAATCATACAACTGTTATACAAGTTCACAGTTATACAGTTGAAAAAAGTTATTTTTGGACTTTAAACTCACAAAATCAGAATTTAAATAAACATCGGGAACACTGGCAGGTTCAGGAAGAAAATAATCTGTCCTTAGTTTAATTGGCAAGGAAACAGAAAGCACAGACACAGAAAGCACTGGCCACTCAGAGTGACGCCGAAAACCAAGTTCATGTCAAGGGGTGTGGAAGCAGGACCCAAACACAGGACTGTGCAGCAAACTGTAAACTTATTTATAGTGAATAACAATAATGACAAGAGCAAACAATCCTCTGTGTGTGAGTTTTTGCTTCTTGTGCTTGCTTCTTGCTCCCATGTTGTGACTTCTCGAGTGACCTTGGTGAGTTTCTTTCCCCCTTGTGGTGTCTATGTACAGAGCGCTCAACTCCCTCCACTCGTGTCCACAACACTCTGGGAAAACAACAAGCAACTGGTAAGTACACGCCACTTCTCAACTCCAAAAACACTGTCCCACAATTGCTGGGAAATAACTGATTTCTCTTAACGATCCAGCATCGACTGCAGCTCAGCTACTCCGCTAATTAGCCCTCCAGACGAGGCTGACAGGTGCATGTAATTATCCCTCAGGTGTGGCTGGCTCCACTGCAGGGAAAAACTCTCTGGGCCTGATGTTGCAGGAAACTCTGGGGACCGCCCCACACACACACACACACACACACACACACACACACACACACACACACACACACACACACACACACTCATACAGATGGAAATGTGGGACTGGGAGAGAACAACAACGAACATATGACAGCAAGGCATGTTAAACAGACACACGGGCAACCAGCGAGGACTGCCTTCCCAAGACAACCCCAGAAATATAAATAAGTCCACAAAAAACACATGAACCCATGACAGTTCATGCATTTATTACTTCTAGGCTGGACTAGTGTAATTCATTATTATCAGTTTTCAGTTTGCGGTGCTTTAATGTGCCCTGCAGTGGTCAAATTTGTGTGTGTTGATCATCTATACAGCAACTTTTTGTCAGTGTGGTTAAACCGAGGGTGACATATTTTCTTCACAAGACAAAGTGCTGCATGACTTTAACTGTGAAAACAAAATATCTTGTTTTTTTACTCTCAAGCTGCCTTCTCCTTTTCTGTGAAACAAAGTTCTGAACTCTCTTTTTCCCCCACTAAGATTTAACTGTGAAAAATAGATTCAATACAAAGCAGTAGAGGGCAGTAAAAGACCAATTTATCTGGTCGTCTATGTTGTCTTCTTTGTCAGAGTGAGGTTCTTGTGGAAGAACACATTGTACCTGTTATGCTTTGCATAATAAAAATATAGCTTTTCTCTTAATATTGTATTTAGGTCCCGTGCTGTTCAAGAAAATAAAACAAAAATGTGAACTAACACCCTAACAGTAACTCGGCTCACGGCTTGGATAGGAAGGTAGTTCTTATACTGGCCAATCTAAACAAAGCTATTCGGTTTAATTTGACTAATGAAAAGAGTCAAAATATATTCGGTATGTCATGGTCCTGTCATGGTCAGCGGTATGACTGTTGTGACTCTTGTGTTTTAACAAAGTTATTCCACATGAGCTTAATTTCAGTGAAAGAATTTGACAGTCTGCAATCCTACAGTCAGAGTCTACTGACTGTAGCTGTCAACAGTAATAATAATAATAATAATAATAAATTTTATTTATGAGCGCCTTTCAAGTCACCCAAGGACACTTTACAATAAGATAAAACACTTAGTAAAACAATGGCAGAATAAGAACAATAAAATAAAAGCACAAGATAAAATGAACAAACAGTGGATTCACAGTGAATATGCAGATTTGAACAGATGAGTTTTGAGTTGGGATTTAAACTGGGGGAGAGAACCAATATTTCTTATTTCTGGGGGCAGAGAGTTCCACAGCCTGGGAGCAGAGCAGCTGAAAGCTCTGCTTCCCATGGTGGTGAGGCGGAAGGAAGGTACAGTAAGCTGGATAGAAGAAGAAGAACAAAGTGAACGGGCAGAACAAGTGGTGGTTAACAGGTCAGAAAGGTAAGAAGGAGCGAGGTTATGAATGGCCTTGAAGGTGAGCAGAAGAAGTTTGAAAATTATCCGGAATTTCACAGGGAGCCAGTGAAGTTCCTGAAGAACAGGTGATGTGCTGGTAGGAGGGGGTTCTGGTGATAATGCGAGCAGCAGAGTTCTGAACCAGTTGAAGCTTATGGAGGGATTTTTGGGGGAGACCATGCAAAAGAGAATTGCAGTAGTCAGTACGGGAGGTAACAAGACCGTGGACAAGAATGGACGTAGACTGGGTGGAAAGAGAAGGAAGCAATCTGTTAATGTTACGTAGATGGAAGTAGGCAGAACGGGTGAGATTATTGATGTGAGATTTATAGGAAAGTGAACTGTCTAGGATGACACCAAGGCTCTTAACCTGAGGAGAGGGGAAAACTGTGGAGTTATTGATGGTGAGTGAGAAATGGTTTGCCTTCAAAAGGTTGGATTTGGTGCCAATAAGGAGGATCTCAGTTTTATCCTCATTGAGCTTTAGAAAATTAAAAAACCAGGATTTTAACTCGGATAGACATTCTGTAAGGGAAGAAGGTGGGAGGGAGGAATCAGGTTTGCAAGAGAGATATAGCTGGGTGTCATCAGCAAAACAGTGAAACTGAAGATCAAATTTGCGGAAGATGGTACCTAGAGGGAGGATGTATATTATAAAGAGAAGAGGGCCTAAAACTGAGCCTTGGGGTACACCAGAGGTGACGGGGAATAGACGAGAGCGGAATGATCTTAGTTGAATAAACTGGGAACGGTCGAGGAGATATGATTGAAACCAGGCGAGGGGTGTGTCAGAGATGCCGAGAGAGGAAAGTCTGCTTAGAAGGACAGAGTGAGAAATGGTGTCAAAGGCTGAGCTCAGATCTAAAAGGACGAGAATGGTGAGAAGACCAGAGTCAGCTCCGATTAGAAGATCGTTAGTGACTTTAAGTAGAGCAGTTTCGGTACTGTGACATGAGCGAAAACCAGATTGAAATCACTTGTAGATGTTATTATTAACCAGGTGTAAATGAAGTTGAGCTGCAACCACTTTTTCAAGTATCTTAGAAATGAAGGGTAGATTGGAAATCGGACGGAGGTTGTTAAAGTTGTTAGGATCTAAAGAAGGTTTTTTCAGTACAGGAGTGACTAGAGCAGTCTTCAATAAGGAGGGAACGATACCGGTGGTGAGAGAAGAGTGAATGATAGCAGAAATGAGTGGGAGTAAAGAAGAGAGGCAGGATTTCACAAGCCCTGTGGGCATGGGGTCAAGATGACATGTGGCAGGCTTTGATTTACATATTAACTCGGAAATATCAGATAAATCAGGAAGATGAAAAGTGGAAAACGGCTCAAAAAGGAGAAAAGGTTCTGGAGAGGGTGTAGACACAACATTTGATCTGAGTTGCTGGTGGATGTTATTGATTTTCGTAGTCCAGGGCCCTGTTTCAGAAAGCCGGTTTAGTGGAAAAACTGAGTAAGTATACCCTGAGTTAACGAAAACTCTGGGTTTTCGGTTTCACAAAGCGAGTTCAGATGAAGCCTCAGTGAGTCACTATGACGACACACTCCGTGAAGCTAACCTGCCCCCTAGCAGGTTTACTACAACTAACCCTGACTGTCTCCGCCCCTTTGTCGGAAACCTGACAGTAGGAAGTGTCAGACATGGCGTGCCACTTCCTTGAAGAGCCAGTAGATCATGAAGCCCAAATTCTCCGCAGAGCTCACCGCCGGGAGAGAGTGATCAGAGCGCGTTTGGACATTTTATCATTTCCTGATGATTTTCTGTGCGAACGTTACCGTTTTTCAGCACAATCTATAATTCATTTGAATAACATCCTCAGGCCATATATTACGCATGTGACACATCGCGGACATGCTCTCAGTTCTGTACATATTATTTGTATTGCACTTCGTTTTTTTGCAAACGGGAGCTTTCTGTATAATATTGGTGACGCTGAGCACGTTTCCAAGGCTACCGTCTGTCGGGCAGTCAGGAATGTTACAGTTGCACTGAAACGTCTCCTGTACTCGTCTGTACTCGTCTGTGGTGTTCCCCGGTCATAGACCCACAAGATTTATCAAAGAGGGATTCCACAAAATTGCAGGTATCAGGATGAACAAAACTTAATATATGATGTGGTGATACTTGAACTACTACTTAAATTGTACATTTATTTTCAGGGTTCCCAGGCGTGATTGGCTGTACAGATGGCACTCACATTCCAATCATTGCTCCTTCAGTAAATGAAGGAGACTATGTGAACAGGAAGTCTTTCTACAGCATTAATGTACAGGTACATAGTTCCCTGTAGCATTTCAAACTAACAAATTATTTCATTATAGTAATGGATGCTAATTTGTGTTCTCTGCACTGTGAAGATCATATGTGATGCTGCCAACATTATCACAAATGTGGAAGCCAAGTGGCCAGGCTCTGTTCATGACTCACGAATATTCCATGAATGTACACTGAGCACAAAATTTGGACATGGTGAGTTGAAAATACTTTAAAATATATAAAGACCAATTGCTTCAGGGACATTTGAACTGAAGTGTATCCTTCTGTCTTAGGAGAGTTCACTGGCTACTTGCTTGGTGATAGGGGGTATCCATGTTTACCCTATTTGCTTACCCCTTACCCTGACCCTGAACCGGGCCCACAGCAGCGATATAATCTGGCTAATTGCAGGACAAGAGCCAGAATTGAAATGACTATCGGAATGCTTAAGGCCCGGTTCCAGTGCCTGCAAAGACTCAGGGTCACCCCAGAAAGGGCATGTGACATTATTGTGGCATGTGTGATTCTTCACAACATTGCCACAATTAGAGGAGAACACTGTCCTTCTGAACCAAACATCAGCAGTGATCCAAACCATGAACATCCTGACCCTCCCACGGACATACAAGATGGAAGCGCAGTCAGAGACACCATATGTCACAATCATTTCTTTTGACCCATCATCTCAACATGTTGAAAGAAGAATAAACAGATTTTTTGTTCAACTGGCTTTATTGGTCGCCTGTATTTCCTGTACACAAAGTATTAAAAGATGTAAACCTCATAAAGTGTCTCTGTTGCTTCCTCCTCTGTAACAGCTGTCAATGTTTCTTCATTATTTTCCTGTAGTAAAGAAATAGACAACATTGCTGTTCTACTGTAAACTCATATAATCTGTGGAGTATTAAGAGTACTCACAACTGCATGTTGGTCTGGCTCAACAGGAGGCTGCACCAGATGCAGTACACCATCACCATCAACTGATAGAATATGAGGTTTATACAGGTCACTTATAACTTACAAGGGACCAAATGGCAATTAACAAACATATACCAATCACCTTACACTTCATTGTCATTATGCTCTCAAAGACAACCAAGACTGAGGGAAGGCAAAATCAGTCGGAAAATAACTTCACTACAAAATAATTCATTATGGTAAAGAGTTTATCAAATGAATGAGTAGCACTGCAAAGGTGACTGTGAAGAAAGGATGTATGCACATCATGTATTATTTTGAATTTACCCCTTATGTAGGCACTTGTGTCTTGCGGGGTTATTGACTCAGAGGATGTCCCCGCAGAGATGCCTTCAGCCACAGGGCGCCCACTGTTTTGGCTGAGGGCCAACTGCTCAGCCTCTGTGAGTGGTGGTGGTGGAGGACCCCCACCTGTTTTTCGGGCCTCCGCTTTTTTTCTGTTGGCTATAACGGGCCACATTTGAGCATACAGAGTAAGCAAATATGTACTTGTAATGTGCTCAGATAATTTCAATAAGTGCTTACAGAAAGAAAATTAATGTAGCCTCTAACTGCAATTGATTTACATGGGACAAACAGACCAAGCACTATGGCTCATAATACAATTACACCTTACCTGTTTGGACTATATTTTTATATTTCATTTTTACTTGCTGCCAGGAACATTTGGGGCCTGTTGGGTTGCACCTGCGCTCACATCACGTCACAAAATAAAATGTATAAAATAAAAAATAAAATAAAATAACGTGTTAAATGGGTGGAAATCCCTAGATCAATGTTTATATTAACACTCACGCATTGACTCTGTCGGCTATGTTTTGCCATGCATGCTCCCTTTCTTTTGCAGCTGTGGCTGTGTTACTTTTTTCTGCGGAATTTGCATGTTATCGGCATATGCTGCCATCAGAATTTCGGCCTCAAGCGCTGTGAAATACATTGACCGCGCCTTCTTTCCCTCCGTCTCCATGGTGACTCGCTTAATCTGTGCTCCGCTTATCAGGGCTTTATGTATCCTCGTCCGCACGCTTCACTTGGGGTTAAAGCAACTCCGCGTTGACTGAACTAATTGTTATCAGCCTTTCTGAAACCGAATATTCCGA
Organism: Rhamphochromis sp. 'chilingali'; assembly: GCF_963969265.1. Taxonomy (NCBI): domain Eukaryota; kingdom Metazoa; phylum Chordata; class Actinopteri; order Cichliformes; family Cichlidae; genus Rhamphochromis; species Rhamphochromis sp. 'chilingali'. The sequence continues at coordinate 32,628,816 of NC_137943.1, forward strand.
GTTGGACAGTTCGGGGTTACTCAACCCTGAGTATCGTTTTTCACTCTGAGTTTTCTAAACCGGCTTCCTGAAATAGGGCCCCGAACAGCATCAAGGAGTTGCAGGTTTCAGAGGAATAGAAGTGCGGTGGTAAAGCATTGGGGGGTTGAATTAGTTTGTTGAGAACTTAAAACAGAGTCCTTGCATTACCCTCATAAGAACGGATAATACCAGAGTAGAAGCTTTGTTTGGCCTTGTTGATGGAGTCTTTATACTGAAGTACGTGGTATTTATAGATTTCTGAATCAACAGTTAAACCAAATTTCTTATATTTATGCTCTAGCTGCCGAGCTTTGGCCTTCAGAGCTCGGAGGTCAGAGGTAGGAGGGAGCAGGGCGAGCGAAGGAAACAGAGTGGGTTTTTACAGGAGCCAGAGAATCAAGGACAGTGCGTAGACAATTATTATAATATAACAACAAATCATCAGGAGTAGAATAGAAGTCCGGAATCTGAACATTGTCCAAACTGGTAGTGAGAATGTCCATATCGATGTTCTTGATGTTGCGGAACGAGATGAGACGGGTTGGCTTGGTAGAAGAGCAGCAGAGAGTGAGGTTAAATGAAAGGAGGAAGTGGTCAGTTATGGGGATTTCAGTAGCAGAAAGATTCGAGGGAGTAAGACCAGAACAGCAGACCAAGTCCAGGGTGTGTCCTTTAGAGTGAGTGGGAAAGTCGATAAATTGTTGAAATTCAGAGCCTTCGAGACAGGAGGAAAAGTCTCTGGTGAGCAGAAGGTCATTATTGTCCATGTGAATGTTGAAATCTCCCACCAAGATCACATTTGGGGAGAGAGATGTGCAGGTCCACGACATGTAGATGCTGGTGATCTGTAGGGCTATGTGGCAAGGACTTATCACAACTGAGTGTTCCCACACTTGGCCTACTGCAGTTTTACCTTTTGGGGCCCATATACGGGTTTCTATGGGCAGGTCCATGAGACTAGTCTATTGTCATTATTTTCTCTGTAAGGAAGTGAGGCAATTCATTTAGCAGATTTACATGAGGAAATGAGTAACATGAAATTATTGATTCATTTACTCTAAAGGCTTGAACAGAAAAAGAGATAAACACATAACTCTCATCTTCCTGAAGCCAGAAAGCCTGATACACCCAGGTAGCCCTCCCTCTTCTTGCTGCTCTCAAACCCAGCAACTCCTCTTTTTCCATGTTTCCTTGTTCCCTCCTCTTGTGGTGACGTGTAAGAGCTGACTTGCCCCATTCAAACCAGAAAGTCATGTTAGATCAGAGCTCACACTAGTTTCAGTTATAAGAAACAGAAACGCACACAGTCACTGACACTGAGAAGAGAAATGGCACAGAAAGGAGTTCAGCTGGACCGAGAAACCTTCTCTTGTTCGATCTGTTTGGATCTACTGAAGAATCCAGTGACTCTTCCCTGTGGACACAGCTACTGCATGAACTGTATTAATGACTTTTGGGATGGAGAGGAAGAGAAGAAAATCTACAGCTGCCCTCAGTGCAGACAGACTTTCACAGCGAGGCCTGTCCTGGTAAAAAGCACCATGTTAGCAGTTTTAGTGGAGGAGCTGAAGAAGACTGGACTCCAAGCTGCTCCTGCTGATCACTGCTATGCTGGACCTGAAGATGTGGCCTGTGATTTCTGTGCTGAAAGGAAACTGAAAGCCTTCAAGTCATGTTTAGAATGTCTGGCATCTTACTGTGAGAAACACCTTCAACCTCATTATGATGTGGCTCCATTCAAGAAACACAAGCTGGTGGAGCCCTCCAAGAAGCTCCAGGAGAACATCTGCTCTCGTCATGATGAGGTGATGAAGATGTTCTGCCGTACTGATCAGCAGAGTATCTGTTATCTCTGCTCTGTGGATGAACATAAAGGCCACAACACAGTCTCAGCTGCAGCAGAAAGGACTGAGAGGCAGAGAGAGCTGGAGGTGAGTCGACAAAACATCCAGCAGAGAATCCAGGACAGAGAGAAAGATGTGAAGCTGCTTCAGCAGGAGGTGGAGGCCATCAATCAGTCTGCTGATCAAACAGTGGAGCACAGTGAGAAGATCTTCACTGAGCTGATCCATCTCATCCAGAAAAGAAGCTCTGATGTGAAGCAGCAGATCAGATCCCAGCAGGAAACTGAAGTGAGTCGAGTCAAAGAGCTTCAGGAGAAGCTGGAGCAGGAGATCACTGAGCTGAAGAGGAAAGATGCTGAGCTGAAGCAGCTCTCACACACAGAGGATCACATCCAGTTTCTACACAACTACCCCTCACTGTCAGCACTCATCAAGTCTACAGACTTATCCTGCATCAATATCCGTCCTCTGAGGTATTTTGAGGATGTGACAGCAGCTGTGTCAGAGGTCAGAGATAAACTACAGGACATTCTGAGAGAGGAATGGACAAACATCTCACTGACAGTCACTGAAGTGGATGTTTTACTATCACAACCTGGGCCAAAGACCAGAGCTGAATTCTTAAAATATTCATGTGAAATCTCACTGGATCCAAACACTGCAAACGCATGGCTGTTATTATCAGAGGAGAACAGAAAAGCAACATTAATGAATCAACAACAGTCTTATTCTGATCATCCAGACAGATTCACTGGATGGTCTCAGGTCCTGAGCGGAGAGAGTCTACCTGGACGCTGTTACTGGGAGGTGGAGAGTGGAGGAAACGTTTATGTAGCAGTAGCATACAACACTATCAATAGAGCAGGGTGGGACAATGAATGTGCATTTGGACGTAATGACAAATCTTGGGCATTAAATTGCAACAACAACAGTTTTACATTTTGGTACAACAACATCCAAACTCCTGTCTCAGGTCCTCGTTCCTCCAGAGTAGGAGTGTACCTGGATCACAGAGCAGGTATTTTGTCCTTCTACAGCGTCTCTGAAACCATGACTCTCCTCCACAGAGTCCAGACCACATTCACTCAGCCGCTCTATGCTGGACTTTGGTGTCGTAATTCTCATGATACCAAAGCTGAGTTCATTAAACTGAAATAGACTGAAGTCTTTCATATTGTTGTGGGTTAAAAATCTGTACTTTAGTTTCCCTTTTAATTTCTCTCCATCATCATTGTGATGTTTCTTCATTGCAGAGAGTTCAGCTGTTAATCAAACATTATGTGTTGTACTTTGACATCTTCTTGATGTTTTCTTGAGTTATTTAGGTGGAGTTTTTTGTTTGTTTGTTTGTTTCTTGTGGGTGACACTAGCCCAGGAGTTAAAGGAGGTCACATCCTAATTGGAATTCTGGTGGTTCAATCCCTGCTTGCTCCAGTGTGCATGCTAAAGTATCCTTTGCTAAGACATTGAACCTTAGGTTAATGTGAGTGGATGTTATTTAGACAGTACTTAAATGTTGAAGAAAGTGCTTGTATAAATATATGGGTGAACAAATCCATTTAGCTCTTTCTTGTGTCTGTTTAGCCATGGAGGCTATCTTTCTCCAAATGAAATTTAAACTTTTCAGTTATCTTAATGTTTATATTCTTTTAATTGTATATTATTGTTTCTGTCCTACATCATAGTCTTTAACAGAGAAAACTCTTTATCACAGAGATTTTGTTCCCACCATTTTGTACATTTAGAAATGAAATCTGTAATCACATACACATTTGTCTTTTTGGTAGAAAAAAAATACTTTTGTTGTTTCTTATCATGATAATAATCTAAGTATAGATCATTCAATTATTAATACTGAATGCAATATGTAACTTATTTAATACTTAAGGTGCAAACAAACTGAAGATATGTGTAATAAATAAACTTTGATCAAAGTCTTCTGTCTTCAGTCCATTCTTTCAGTTCTATTTTTCCTTATTCTGATTAGGAAAGTGTTCTGTCAGTAAAATCTAAAAAACGTGTTGGACAATTTTCTATCACTGTAAAATCCTACAAGCTGCCAATGGAGAGATACCAAACTGTTTCATTGTTCTGGTAACAGTGGCAATAAAGATCTAGCTTATCTTAGATATCAAAATGAGCTTCTTCAGCCAGTGGCAATCCCATATCTCCACAGTCTGGGACCAAACTCTATCCTCCAAGCTGTCAATGCTCACCCCCACGTATGAGATCTATCAGAGACTACCTGGAGGGGAGTGCAGAGGATGGAATAAGCAGATGTGCTTCATCTTTCACTGTCAAAGGAGCTTGGAAAGAAAAGCGTCTGGACTTCTTTAAGTTGCTTGAAGACGTTTCACCTCTCATCTGAGAAGCTTCTTCAGTTCTAAGGTCAAATGGTGGAAAGAGTTGAAAGAGGAGTGAAAGAAGCCATCTATGTCCACTGTGAGTGACCATCTTTGAACAGAGGCAGTGGTTTACGACACCAACTGTCTGCCATCTATAATCCAGTTTTCAGTTCCCTCCCCAGACGCCTTAACGCCCACTCACATCCTGGGCCATCTGACCTCAGGAATTCACATGATAAGGTGGGGCCAGGTTTCACAATGAGCTCACCCGAAACCCTGGCTGATTGGGACCCACACCCAGTTTCACACCTTGGCTCAGGTGATTAGAGGATCATCAGGGGGTCCTTTTGTCCCTCTGTGGGGGGAAACTCCCACTAGGTTTATATCTGGGACTCTCCACCATTTGACCTTAGAACTGAAGAAGCTTCTCGGATGAGAGGTGAAACGTCTTCAAGCAACTTAAAGAAGTCCAGACGCTTTTCTTTGCAAGCTCCTTTGACTATGATGACCTGGATGACTGAGAACCTTCACAGACATTTCATCTTTAACTGTTCAATTCATCTGTTGAAGGTGTTCAGCTCATGTCTGTCAGCTCTCATGACATGAAGTTTAAAACAAAGAAGTTCCATCTGGAACTTCCTTATTTTAAACCAAATGAGTTGCAACAGGAACTCCTTTGTTCTATTGTAAGTCAGCAATGCAACAAGAGCACACGCATCCATTTAGAGCCTTCAAAAGACAAAAGCATCATTCCATTGCAGATTAGGCAATTTTTAGAATATTTTCTGCTTGATCATCTTTGATTTGCCTAAAATTTTGTCTAAAAATATTGTTTGAGCACATAGTATGATTGCTATGACACTTCAAGGTTATATATCAAACACTTTTCAAAATATATTTCTACCAAAAAATTTCTGTCAACCCACTTTTGGGCCTCTTTTTGACACATTCAGCTGTCTGCTGTGATGAAGGGTCTCGAGATTTTCATTAAACAGCTTTCCTTCAGGAAAAAGAGCATGACAACACATTGATAAGCATGGTAAGGCATTATTAGGTAATACAGAATAAAATGCAATAATAAAAGGCAATATATGATTCCTCTGTCAATCAATTCATGGATTTACTAAACTGGATTAATAGCTGGAAAGTAACTTACTGTGCTGTGATTTTGATCTTCAAAGTCACAACACATGCACGGTGGTGCAGTGGTTAGCACAAGTCAGACACTGATGCTGGACAAGAAATCCTGGCTTGCAGTCTTCACTCTAATTCATTCTTAAAGTTTTTCATTGGGTTGCTTGGACCAGTGGACCTTGCTTTGTGCACAGTCATTTTGGATCAGGAAAGGGCCATCCAGCTAATATGTATGGCATGTTCAGGTGTTTGATTTTATACAATTGTACCCAAGTAATTGATTGGAAAGCTGAATTCAATTATTTTGATGGTTGATCAAATACTTTTGGCTATATACTATTGATTAGTGAATGGTTCCCATTGCTGACCATGTGTGCTACTTGTTTTTAAACCTTTAATTAAAAAAGAAAAATTCTGCTAAAGTTTTGTAATCAGTGTGACACACACAGCAAGTTCATGTAATGTAGCTGCAGGTTTACATTTCAGACTGTATAAAAAGACAACAGTAACTTTTAATGTATTTAATTTTATTTTATATAGAGTTCTGAAATCTAGAACACAGGTTTTAAACCATGTAAGGTATCAGATAATTTACCCGTCAGCCTCTTAAGAGTGGAAACGTTTGTGCTAAAGGATGACAGTCATAACTTGAACTTCTTTGTTTTAAAACAAAGAAGTTCCTCCTTTGATTTAAAAGAGGAAGTCTGAAATTGGAAAGATGCCCAAAGACTGTCACAGAACAGGATGTTGTAAGAAGTGCTTTCTATTTCAGGAAATAAACTCTAATCAACATCTGTTGGGTCAGCATAAAAATGTACATTCAGTGGTGCATTCAGAGCACTTGGAGCTTATCAGTGTATTAAATCGAAGCTGTAGAGCAGGTGCAGTGGAACTTATGGAAAAAATGCATTGTGTAGTATTGTCACAGAGCAGACTGATGTACATATTTTACCTGACAGACACAATGCCTTGTGTCTCCAGAGTAACATCAGCCCTGCTTTTCATGGTTTTGTCTTTGTCATTCCTTAGTCACAGCTGGGTGTCTTCACAAACAGCTCATTACAAACAGCACACATACATTTTTCTATTTTACTCCTGGCAGTTTGGAGCTTTGTGGGAACTGAGTTAGAGGTGGCGGATTTATCCAGATATCAATAGTCCAGTCCATATTTTGTTTCTATCTGGTAAGTCCAGCATGCACTATGAAAAATGACTGAAATTTTTTGTTTTAACTGTCACCTATATTTTATTTATAGATTTTTATTGTATTTATTCATTTATTTTTATTTATATATTTTATCTATTTATATTTATAGCACATTTAAACAACAAAAGTTGACCCAAAGTGCTTTGGAGACCATCCAGCTCCAAAAACCCATTTTCATGTTGTTGGTTTTTTTTTCAAATACATTAAAAGCTGAAAGTTGTTAATTATTGTGGAAAGAATAAAACAGTGATTTATTGGTCAATAAAATGAGTTCAAAATTTGCAAATTGCGTCACATCATAAATCATGAGACACTGCTTTCCTTTATAAAAGTTATGGTTATGATCCAAAGTTTGGGTGCAAAGATTGATTAGGGTGACATAGGTTCACATGTCAAATACTTTTCAAGACATACTTTTTGAAAAATGGTCTGTTGACCCACTTTCACTTTATTTCACATATTAAAGATAAAATCCTGAAATTTTCACCGGCCTTTCTTACCATCTAAATGAACCAAAGATCTGTAATTTTGGATAAATCCATTGACAAATACCCGAGTAATGGCCTGTTGAAATATGAAGAAGAAAAAAGTCCAGCTATCATGGAAGTCACAGAAAGGAAGACTCACTCACAGGACACTGAGTAATGTTTATGTAGGTTTTACAGGTTGCTTTTAAGTGCCGGAAAAATAATAATTTTCTAAGATGCAATTTATTCTGAGAGAGTCGGTAACACTGTGGGCACAAACACACATTGTCAGACTGTTACAAATACACAAGGGCTTCTGAGACACTGGAGTAGTCTGCACAGAATCACAGGTTAGATCTGAAAACGACCCTATGGATTACATGAAGAAGCCAGAAGCCAATAACCCTTTGTAATGCAACAGTCAGGCAAAAACTGAGGAATTGCTTTAGCCTAAAATAGGCCGTCTGATAACCACATGAGGAGGAGGTATGTTAATCAGCAGTATTTAAGAAGTGAGAGTTTGCCAGGAAGGCGGGGAAGCTGGGAAGTACCGCCTCTGAAAGAGTAAACAAAACACGCCCACAAACATATATGCATACAAAGAAAGGGAGGAAAAAATAGGGCTAGAAAGAGAGAGAGACGGTATGCCAGTGCAGGAGGTCAGTGACCACGACACCAGCACTTAAGCAAAGTTCCATATTTGATAACACACTAATAAAAAAACATAAAGAGCCCACAATATTACAATATTTGAAAGCACCCCCCAACAATCTCAGCACCCTTTATGAGCAAGCACTTGGTGGCGGAGAAAAACTTACTTTAAGGAACAGAAAGAAACCAGCCTCAGGGAGAGGCAGCCATCTGCTGTGACCAGTTGGGTGTGAGGGGAAAGAGAAGAGAGCAGAGAGAGATGGGATACAAGCAAACACAGGAGAGAACCAGAGTTTAAAAATTTAATGACTACCTGTGTTTGTCCTGCATGTCCCGCCTCTTCCACTATGACAGTTCAGTTTAATTCAATTTTACAGTCGCCTTAAGGCCATCTGCTGCGACCAGTTGGGATGAGGGGAGGAAGACAGGACAAAAGGCATGATGTGTAAGAGAGCCATAGATTAATAACAAGTAATGTTTCAATGCAGGTTTATTAACACATAGTGAGCGCGAAACTTGACTAAAGAAGAAACCCTCAATGAATCATGGGAATCCCTCAGCAGCCTATTGCTGTATAACTAAAGGAGGATTCATTGTCACCTGATCCATCGCTAAATAAACGCTTTAGCAAAAGGGAATCAACCATAGGGTCCAGTTCCCTTTAACCCAAATTAAATAAGCTGGATGGATGGATTTTATCCAACATGAGTATGATAATTAACTGAAATATTTTAAAATGAAATTCTGCACACACGTAAAGACAAAGATGAGGACGGAGCATGTGGAGATTTACATATCCTCTTGGCTGAGAAAAACAAAAATATGAGGTCATTGTTCCAATCCATTGCCTCATGTTGACTGTTGAGTGAAATTAAGAGGTTCATGCATGTCCTTAAACGCCTTGAGGCAAATGCTGTTGTAATTCGGTGCTATATAAATAAAGTTGAATTTTAAAAAATAAACAACTGAAAACCCTGCCAGCTATGCTTTCTGTCTGTGTGTCAGTGTCACTGTTTGCCAAATATTTTGTTGTTTAGTCTTTGAATAATGAAGTCTGTACAAAGCTTTAAATTGAATCAGCCTGTCTTGCATTCAGAACGGCTCTGAATGCAAGACAGGCTCTCCTTTATTTGATTTTAGGGAAGCCAACATATTGGCACAGGCCTCGCTGAGATGGCTGCCAGTAACTCGGATGGAAAAAACTTTAACAAACCATGACACTAAATGTTTGAATATTAGTTGCACCAGGAATAGATTAAAAAAAAAAAGAATGTGATTTTTAAGGTTAACGTTAAATTCAGAGATGTACTCCAGTACAAAATGTCTGATTTAGGAGTAAGAATAAAAATGTAACTGAGGAAAAAGGAACTTAATTTGGAGTTGAGAGAAGGAAGCAAATGTTTGTTTTGAGAGTTTTTAAATCCTAAAACAATTAGCCACTCGTAGAAAGCACCATGGTCTTTTCAATATTGCTGCCATTTACAATAGTTCAGTTCAGTCAGACTTTTCTAAAACACCCAGAGCAAAATCTAAAAAATAATATGCTCGCATCAGTTAACAGGAGTCATACATGGCCTTACAAAAACTAAACTAAACAAAAGAAACAACATTTCTGTGAGTTTACAAATGTTCTGTCTCCCCTCTAGCTTGCCATCAATTGCTCACATCATCATGCCCCTCTCATCTCTTCTTCCCATCTATCTTTAATTGAAACTAGCAATTAATTCTGAGTTCAGACATACTTTGTTGTTCATGTGCGTGCACCATCATGGCATCTGTTGGCACTTTTTGAAAGACCATGTATAGCAACTCTTAATTGATGCAAACATTAGTTTTGCCACGGTACTGGATCAGTGACCCAGTGTTTTCCGTTTCATATTATTAATCTTTGATTTTATGATGTATCTTTGTTAGTTCTTAGGTTTTGCTTCTGTGTTTGGATTGTGCTTTTGAGGTCAGTCTATGCATTTCCTGTTTTATTGTGAAGGTCTGTGTCTGATGTCAGTGTGTTCAGTTTACATTTCCCCTGTCTTGTCAGGTCAGTTAGGTTCAGCTGTGTCTCCCTCTTTTTGTACTTATAGTGTTTGTCCTCTTGTGCTCGTCGCTGGTTAGTCTATGTTATTTCCCTGCGTCATCCTGTGTTGTTTCCCTGAGTCTCCCTGCGTCTCTCTTTCAGGTCTGTGTTGTTAGTTTTTTCCAGTTTAGTTTTTCCTTAGTTTCCGTCCACGCCTTCACGGTTTCTGTTTGTATCACCCACCTTATGAATAATACTCACTTGCATCTCAGCCGTGCCTGCATCTTGGGTCCTTACTCTCACACACCACACTGCTTAGCTCAGCAAACTGTGACAATTTGTGATTTGTCCTCTGAATGCTTTGTTATAAAACAGTTGAGTCAGAACTTTCAGAAATCCTTATAAAGCCTGCAGTTGACCAGTTAGGACCAAAATTCAATATTTTTCCATTTGTTTTGAAAAGTATTACAATATATCAGGTCAGGTGGTACAACCTCAGGCCATCCGCATCATCAGTTTCCTCACCATCCACAGCTCCTTAAGAATCCTCTGATCTACTGATATTACTGCTTGCACTGATTAATCCTGATCCATCTTTTTGTTTTTCTTGCAGCCAATAATCATAGCAGAGAAAACTCTTTATTAACGAGATTTTGTTCCCACCATTTAGTACATTTAGAAATTAAATCTGTAATCACATACACATTTGTCTTTTTGGCAGAAAAAATACTTTTGTTGTTTTTTTTCCCCTAAATCTACAAACATATTAGAAGCTGTAAAACTGTTATTATCATATTATCAATAATCAAAGCATAGATCATTCAATTATTAATATTGAATGCAATATGTAACTCAATATTTAATACTTAAGGTGCAAACAAACTGAAGATATGTATAATAAATAAACTTTGATCAAAGTCTTCTGTCTTCAGTCCATTCTTTCAGTTCTGTTTTTCCTTATTCTGATTAGAAAAATGTTCTGTCAGTAAAATCTAAAAAATGTGTTGGACAATTTTCTATCAATATATTCTATATTTTTCAGTGTGAAGCTGTCACAAACCAGGGGAATTCTCTGAGTGCTGTAAATCTTTAGTTCCCTAACCATAGAATTTAGTAGAAATCGCATCGCTTTAATCAAGATATTATAGATTTTAGATATTTTAGATTTGAAATAAATAAATAAAAAGTCTATGATTACTCTTGAGTAATGAGAGGAGCATAGACCAGAGAAAAACTCAAAAACGTCCTTTTCTACAATCTTGCTATCTGTACAATTTAATAACTCCATAAACTGGTTATGGAGGGTTTTTTTTCTGTCGACTTGTTTTTCTAAATGACTAAAATAATGGAAATTATTTTCTCTATCTTAAATCCACTTGGCCTTTGATCTAATAAAAGCACTTTGAAGGTACACGTCATGTGATGGTCCTAAGTCTTCTGACTCAGTGTTTGTGGTTAATTTATATTTTTTGATTCTTTTTACTCATGGGTTTTGGTTCTCTTTGTTGTTTTCTGCTTTTGTTATATTCTTCGTCCTAGGATTTAGGTTTCTGTTACTTTGTCTTTCCCGTGTTCCTCGTCGAGTCACTCGTCTCCCTAGTCAGTCGTGTCACTATGTCTCAACTTCTAGTCTGCGTCTTTGTGATTGTCTCATGTTTCCTGTTTTATTTTGACGGTCTCATGTCCTATGTCAGTGTATCTAGTTTTGCGTCCTCATGTCTGATCATGTCTAATTAGTCCCAGCTGTGTTTCCCTCCTGTTTTCCATTCCCTCGTCACTCCCTTGTGTATTTAAGCCGTGCTTTCCTTTGTCCTTTGCTGTGTTGTACCACTCCATGTGCTGTGTGTGATCTCTGTGTCGCCGCTGAAGCACTGGATTTAATGTTTTCCATGCATCTATTAAATTATTATCCATTATAAAGCCATTAATAAATTAATGTCATTGTCACTTTTCCCTAATTTTGGGGGACATCTATCCATCACTCATTTGTTCCAATCACCACCCACGAGAAAATAATCAGCAATACAATGTTAAGATCTGATACCACCTTAGTGACCTCTTGAAGGAGAGTTTTGTTTAGTCAGTCATTGTTAAAGTGTTATGTGTTAAAGCATGTCGCCACTCCTCCACATCAATTTCAATCATGGTTGAAGAGAATCCTATCACATTGTGGGATAAGCGATGGACGGAGGGAAATTTACTGCAGTCACAGAAATCCTAAACTTGGAGGAGTGTGACAGCCGTAGCCAACTCGAGAAAAAAGAGCTCAAATGCAGGACGCAGACGGAGCACTGGCAACGATTAAGTGACAGTTAGTTTACAAAACAAGTGTATATACAACGAGGCTATTCAACTGTGAACTGTGGGCAGTGAGTATAAACTTGTGCCATGAACAGTGCCAAAACTATGGAGCACTTATGCAACCTGAGCTATGCAAACAACAAGAGAGACTATAAGAGACAAAGACAAATAAGAGTAAATGGTTCCAGGACAATGCTGGCAGTTATTGGTTCTGAATGTTCCTTTTAGCTGCTTAATTGCCGCAAGTGGATCAGTTGCACGGAGGGGAGAGTGGTCTGGGTGAGTGATAAGGAATCCAAAACTCCTGATGCTGAGGCAGGCAGGTGTGTGTAGTGAGCAAAAACCATGACTATGAAGACTGTCAAGAGGTCCAGCGTCCGAATGCAGGTTCTATGGAGAGGATTTGTATCTGGTAATCTGGTGAGTAGCTATGAATGAGAGGTTCAAGGTAATTTACTATGATATTTACAAAACACACTGATGGCCTGCACTAACTGTGGTTAGCTGAGAATCTGGTAAAAAGAATTTGAGAGCGCTGCCCTTAAAAGTCAACAGCTTAATTACCCACAGGTGAGAGCAGGAACACGGTGGCTCCTCCCAGAGGTGGACCTGTCGGCTCTGTGGAAAAACACTGGCACTAACACAGACCATGGCTGGAGGAGGAAAGAAGGAGGAAAGCAGTTCCACTGTTCCATGTTTAATTTATTAGGCTATGGGACAGATTTACAAAACAAGTTAAATTATTGTGTTATTATATGTGTTATTGATATATTGATATATATTTGTCCTGAAAGTAAAACACCTGCAAATACACATGTCATCAGGGTAACTGCAAAAATACTCTTGTTTAAAATGTTGTCACTGAAACAGAAGCTCTTTAATGAATCCAGCAGCTTTATAGTATCAAAAGAAGACTTTGCACTGCTACAGATGTTAGCAAATCAGGCCTTCAATGTACCTTCTTTAAAATCTCAATCTTTTTAATGATGTGATATTTTTCACATGTTGTTCTCACTTATATGACTTACATAAACTAACAGGGTTTGAACATGTGGTGCACATTATGTAGTCTGTCTTCTTGTAGTTTTAACATGGCGCAACACATCACGTAAGGGCGTTCGACTTCAGCACCACTCTTCTCTTTTCCTAACTTGTTATCAATTCTCCTTCATACCTTTGTCTCCATTTAAACAATATGGAGGTCAAGGAAAAGAGGCTAGGGGATAAACAGATTGTCTTCCCCTAGCCCTTTGTCACACCATCCTGTTCCCCTCAGACTGTTTCCTGTGCGTCGTGGCCATTATGTTTCCTGCAGTTTTCCTAATTCCAATGTTTCTCTCGTGTTTCTCTGTTTGTTCATGGATTTGGGTCACCTTCAATAAAAAGATTTTCATGTAATCCCAGACTCTACATCTGGGGTCCTCAGTCTACATGAAATACAACACATTGGAGATATTCCTGTTTTTAAATGTGGTACATAAAAAAAGTGATTTGACTTGTCAGTAAAAATCTGAAACATGATCTGTTCCAATCAAAGCAGTCAAATGAGCTGGGATTTTATGTGTTTTCAACTTACATGGACAAAGATTAAAATACACTTTTTACTTGAAGTTACATTCTAAATATGCTATTTTTATTCAAAAAATCCTCAGAGATTTCATTTCATATCATTTCTGTTCAATTTCAGCTTTAATAGTCACCTTTAACAAGGGTCTATTAGAAACTGGGGTCGAAGGCATTTCAAGTTTAAATTCAAATCAAATTCAAATTTTTATTTGTCACGTACACAGTCATACACAGTACGATATGTAGTGAAATGCTTGGACAACTGCTCGTGACCTAAAGAAAACAAAAAAGGAAAAGGCTATGAATAAGAAAGGAAATAAATATGAAAAATTAAAAAGGGTAAATTTAACTAGGAAGGAATAAAATATAAATTAAGGTTAAAAATGAAATAACTGTACAACACAAATTAGAATGAAGGGTAAATTTAACTGGGAAGAATAAGATAAAGATAAATATATAAATTAAAGTTGAAAATAAAATAACTGTACAACAAAATACACAATACACAATATAGAACTATATAAGAATGTATGAAGAAATCTAAATATAAATAAATATATACACAATAACAGCAGCTGTACAAGTATTAACCGGAAATGAAGAATATAGTGACCAGTGTTGTGCAAAACCAAAGTCCAGAAAGTCCAGTGTGTGTGTAAGAACCATATGTGTGGGTCAGTACTGTGTGGTGGTGTGATTGAGAGACCGTATCGCCTGCGGGAAGAAGCTCCTCCTCAGTCTCTCTGTGTTGGTCTTCAGGGAGCGGAATCGCTTTCCTGACCTCAACAGAGAGAACAGTCTGTTGTTGGGATGGCTGAGGTCCTTCACGATCTTCCTGGCCTTAGTCCAGCACCGCCTGCTGTAGATTGAGTGCAGGTCAGGGAGCTCGGAGCGGATGGTGCGCTCAGCTGACCGCACAACCCTCTGTAGAGCTCGTCTGTCCTGCATGGTGCTGTTCCCGAACCAGGTTAAGATGTTTCCCGCCAGGATGCTCTCTATGGTGCACGAGTAAAAGTTCCTGAGCACCTTGGAGGGCAGTTGGAAGTCTCTCAAGCGTCTGAGGTGGTAGAGACGCTGTCGGGCCTTTTTCACCACGGTGTTGATGTGACAGGACCATGACAGGTCCTGCGTGATGTGAACTCCGAGGTATTTGAAGCTGTCCACTCTCTCCACTGGGCACTCGTTGATGACGGGGGTCTGGTAGTTTATAAATGTAGCACAAAACTTTTATAAAGGGTTTAAATTTTTTTTTAAAAAGGTCCTAGAAATGGTTCAACATGGCCACTCTCTCTCATACTGCTTTACTTCTTACAGTGAAGCTGCTGTCTAAATCAGCACCTCCTCTGTTTATACATTTCTTCGTTTCCTCCCTTTTAAATCTCCAGTTTGAAGATAGGTGCAACCAAAATGTGGTTATGTGTAAGGGCTGACAGGCCCCATTCACATGTTGTTTCAATCAGAGCTCAGACTAGTTTCAGTTATAAGGAAAACAAACTCACACAGTCACTGACACTGAGAGGAGAAATGGCGCAGAAAGGAGTTCAGCTGGACCAAGATCTGTTTGGATCTACTGAAGGATCCGGTTACTATTCCCTGTCAACACAGCTACTGCATGAACTGAACTAAAAGATTCTGGGATGGAGAGGAGGAGAAGAAAATATACAGCTGCCCTCAGTGCAGACAGACTTTCACAGCGAGGCCTGTCCTGGAGAAAAGCACCATGTTAGCAGATTTAGTGGAGGAGCTGAAGAAGACTGGACTCCAAGCTGCTCCTGCTGATCACTGCTATGCTGGACCTGAAGATGTGGCCTGTGATGTCTGCACTGGAAGAAAAATGAAAGCCTTCAAGTCCTCTTTAGTATCTTTGGCATCTTACTGTGAGAAACACCTTCAGCCTCATTATGATGTGGTATTCCATTACTCCCCAACACTGTGTCTTACTGACAGTCAGTGAAGTGGATGTTTTACTGTCAGATCCACCAGAAGCAAAGACCAGAGCTGAATTCTTAAAATATTCATGTGAAATCACACTGGATCCAAACACAGCACATAAACGACCGAGACTGTTGGAGCCGGGGCTCGAACCAGCAACCTTCCGATTACAAGATGAAATCAGTGACACTTTTTGGGACAACAACATCCAAACTCCTGTCTCAGGTCCTCGTTCCTCCAGAGTAGGAGTGTACCTGGATCACAGAGCAGGTATTTTGTCCTTCTACAGCGTCTCTGAAACCATGACTCTCCTCCACAGAGTCCAGACCACATTCACTCAGCCGCTCTATGCTGGATTAGTCTATATTATGATAACTCAATCAATTTTGATGTCTTTGCTGAGTTTGTTAAACTGAAATAGACTGAGGTTTTTCCTATTTTCATCAATTTAAATCTGTGTTTTACTTTTATTTTATTTTCCTTCCATCATTGTTCTGGCATCTCTGCACAGCACAGCGGTCAGATGCTAATCAAACATCATGGGTGATACTGTGACATCTTCTAGTTGTTGTCTTTTTATGGAGGCTGAAATGGATTGTAGCACTGAACTGTTTTAGGATATTTGATAATCTCTTCTCTCCCATGGTCCCTGAATCCAACACCATCGTTACACGTCATGACTCCTATGAACTATCTGACAGCGTGATATTACAGATATTGACATTTCTTTTTTTTTTTTTAATGTATGGACATACCATTAGTTAGTCAGCTATTTAATTTAGTTTAGGACTAGCTTCAAACTGACCTGAAGAGAGCAGCAATGCGACGTTGATGCGTGTATTCTACCGGAAGTACAATAGAAGAAGAAAAAGAAGGAGAACGGAAATGACTTGCCTCTTTACTGCTCAACAATTCAGTCTTCGGCATCGGTAAGAGTTTGTCGAGGAGAGATTAGCTGCTGCCGAAGACGAAATCTTCTCAGATCTTCAGAAACGATCTCCCAGTATGAGGACGACATCGACCGTGAGCACAGACTGGTAGAGACTAACCGGAAACTCGAGATAAAGTTACAAATAATAGGTACGTGAAAGTGTAGCGGTCTCAATGAACTAACACAAGAATCCGACTCACGCTGGATCCTAGTCAGATTTGTTGTTTCAGGCTAACAGACTAAAATCAAGGAGCAGCATCGAATCGTTTTTATAGAAGTAAAACAAGCGCTTCTCTGTTTTTTTAAAGCGGTAATTTTGCCCGGAACCCTTATTCGAGAAGTCGCGGTCAAGCAAGCCGCACCTTCAGTTGTGCTGCTCCTCTATTCCCGACATTGTGGTACGGGTGCCGAGTGACTAGCACAAAGGAACACGCGTTCATTCTGCAACTTTGAAACTGTCTTTATTTTACTTTATTTGCAGAACTATCGTTTTGCTCCGCTGTCCCGTATAGGAGTTTTTTTTTACATTATACGTTATAATACATTAATACATTCATGATACGTTATTAAACTATTTAAGGCTTGTAGTAGTGTATCTCGTAACTGTATTATTTAAGGAAAAATGAGTCAAAATCTATGTAAATTATGTTGCCTTGTTTATAATGTTACCATCTATGAACTGTAGTTGCAGTTTGAATTGATGATTGGATTGGATTCCTATTCAGGTTGAGACCTGTAAATACAGGAAATCCTTAAGAACCTTATTAGTTGTAAAATGTTCATCCAGCTCTTTCTGTTTGCAGTTAAAATTAAAAGCATTGTGAATATGGAGAAGTAATTTCCACATTACTTTTTTCATCTGATTTTTGGGGTTTTTCTCTGTATTATTGTGGGGCAGGGGTCTCAAACTCCAGTCCTTGAGGGCCGGTGTCCTAAAACTTTGCCATGTGTCCCTGCCTGTTGCAGCAGACCTGAATAAAATTATAAGGGCATTAGCAAGAGTATAGAACTTGACTGCATGCTGAAGTGGCAACCCCTAACCGCTTAAGTAAATGTAAATGGTAAATGGCCTGTATCTAGCGCTTTACTAGTCCCTAAGGACCCCAAAGCGCTTTACATATTCACACACACATTCACACACTGGTGATGGTAGCCACAGCCACCCTGGGGCGCACTGACAGAGGCGAGGCTGCCGGACACTGGCGCCACCGGGCCCTCTGACCACCACCAGTAGGCAACGGGTGAAGTGTTTTGCCCAAGGACACAACGACCGAGACTGTCCAAGCTGGGGCTCAAACCGGCAACCTTCCAATTACAAGGCAAACTCCCAACTCTTGAGTTGGGAGTTGAGCCACGATCGCCAAACACTTACATTTTTTAAATGTAAGTGTTTGGAAAAATGTACTAAAAGTATTTTTATTGCACCATGTTCATTCACTCATGAGCTCCTGTAACACAAATCAAATGGCTGAATTGCCACATCAGCATACAGTCAAGTTCTATAGTCTTACGAATGACCTACTAATTGCATTCAGGTAAGTTGCAATAGGGACAAATGGAAAAGTTTCAGGACCCCGGTCCCCGAGGGCTGGAATTTGAGAACCCTGTTGTAGGGTCTTTACCTCACAATATAAAGCGCTGTGAGGCAACTATTTTTTTATCATTTAAATTCCTATATAAATTGAATTGAAATGACTTTATTTGAGAAGACTTTGTTTGGTGTATTGTTTTGTATAATAAAGTGACAACAGAAAAGTGTACTGTAATATAGGGAGATGATAACCATGAACGGAGTCTGGGTTAACCTGAATCGATACTCACTGCAGTTGTGTTTGTTATTGTGAAAACTAATGTAACTGCAGTTCAGACATGGTAATATTCACACATTATGTGATTTGAGTGGACCTTGCTTTTATTTTTTTCTAAAACCATACAGTTAACCTCAAAAAGGAATATAGTAAAACTGTAACCTTGAGCAGAATTCATGTAATTTTAATTTAAATATAGGGATATAATACATAGGCTATGAGATATCATATATAATGATGAGTTTTTCTAAACCTGTACAGCTAAAATGAGATGCCAATTTTTTTTCTTTTTACAGGGAAAGTTGGGGTCATAGCTGCAGTGATGAACTGAAACTTGTACAAACATACAAGTATATACGATGTCTAAGACAATTTGTAACATTTTGTGATATGCTGAGTATTCTAATAAGATAAACTGTGATATATTACTTTTTTCGAACTGCAGATTTAGTTCAGTTGTGAGACAGCAGTCACCAGTTCCCTGTGATATGAGTCGTCATAGTTGCATATGAATCTGCGATGTCCACACATTGCAAGATAATGCTAATCTTTCTGCTATCCTCAACTTTACACTTCATTTATTTCTACTTCATTTTAGAACCTGAATTTGGCTTTATCCATGAAAACACACGGCAGTGACTTATGCCTGAGCTCCAGTGTCTTAAATATGCAGCAAAAGCCACAGTGTCTCAAATCTGTCTGCCTGTCACAGTCTCTCTCTCTCTCTCTCATTCACAGACAAACACACACGTGATTTGTTTCTGATGCTTTCATTTTTGTTTTGCCAACTTCCTGAGCTGCTGTACTCACTAGAACAGCAACAACAGACTGAAAAGCAACTGATTTTATTACCGTATTTTCACGACCATAAGGCGCACTTAAAAGTCTTAGATTTTCTTCAAAAAGTACGGCGCGCCCTATAGCGCAGTGCGCCCTGTGTGTTGTAATGAGGACGTAGTAGAGAACACCATGAGAACGCTAAAGGGTGAAGTGTGTGCGTTGACTTTATCGCACATACCTGTGTAAAAGAACAGGTATGTGCGTTATGCAGGACATCGTTGTTTTAACAACCCTGAAAATGGCAAAGAGACACGCTTACGAAGCACAGTTTAAACTGAAGGCCATCAGCTACGCGGAGGAACATGGAAATCGAGCAGCGGCGAGAGAATTTAAGATTAACGAATCGATGGTTCGCAAATGGAGGAAGCAAGAAAACAAGCTCCGGCAGGTCAAGAAAACGCAGCTGAGTTTCCGCGGACATAAGGCGAGGTGGCCCAAGTTGGAGGAAAGACTCGAGCGGTGGATCATCGAGCAAAGAACGAGTGGGAGAAGCGTTTCGACGGTCACCATTCGGCTAAAAGCGGTTTCACTAGCTGAAGAGATGAACATTGAACATTTCCAAGGAAGTCCGTCTTGGTGCTTTCGTTTTATGAAACGGTGCCATTTTTCCATCCGGACCAGGACTACGGTAGCGCAGCAACTTCCAGCGGATTATAAGGAAAAGCTGGCCATCTTCCGCTCCTACTGCAGCAAACACATCGGCGACAAAAACATCCAGCCCAGCCACATCACAAACATGGACGAGGTCCCGCTCACTTTCGACATCCCGGTGAGTCACACTGTGGAGAAGAAGGGGACCAGCACGGTAGCGATACGCACAACGGGGTATGAAAAGTCTTCTTTTACTGTTGTGCTTGGCTGCCATGCTAATGGACAGAAACTGCCGCCTATGGTGATTTTTAAGCGAAAGACTTTGCCTAAAGAGAAGTTTCCAGCAGGAATCATCATTAAGGCAAATGAAAAGGGCTGGATGGATGAGGAAATGATGAAAGAGTGGCTGAGGGAGGTGTATGTAAGGAGACCAGGTGGTTTTTTCCACGCATCACCATCGCTCTTAATCTGTGACTCTATGCGTGCCCATCTCACAGCCGATGTGAAAAAACTAGTGAAACAAATGAACTGTGAGCTTGCTGTCATTCCGGGAGGCCTGACAAAGGAACTCCAACCGCTGGACATCGGTGCGAACCGCCCGTTCAAAGTAAGGCTGCGAGCGGCCTGGGAGCGATGGATGACCGATGGAGACCACAGTTTCACCAAGAGTGGAAGGCAGCGCCGGGCGAGTTACGCCACAATTTGCCAATGGATTGTAGATGCTTGGGCTAACATGTCTGCTGGCACTGTTGTTCGAGCTTTCGCAAAAGCCGGCATCATTTCCGAGGAGCCGCACGGCACGGAAAGTGACTCTGACAGTGAAGAAAGTGAACCTGGCATGTTTGATGGAGATTTAGCGCAGCTGTTCAATTCAGACACAGAGGATGAGGACTTCGATGGGTTTGATGATAAAAATGTGAGTACCAAACTTTGTTTTGCTCCTGCTTTATTTTTAAATACGCACACTTGTATGCTTGTGTGTTGTTGATGATGACGATTACTGATAATAAAAATGTGAGTACCAAACTCAGGTTTGCTCCCGCTTTATTTTTAAATACGCATACGGTACTTGTATGCGCCCTATGATCCAGTGCGCCTTATGTGTGTGTTAAATACAGTAATGGCACACATAACTGAGACTGCGCCTTTTAGTACAGTGCGTCTTATGGTCGTGAAAATACGGTATCCCAGTATTAAAAGGTTCACTTTGTATTTGCAAAAATAATAATGATAATATATAAGATAATTTATATAATAATAACGTATCAATATTTAGTGTCCCTGTATCGATAAAGTATTGCCTTACTCCTTTTAGAGATGCACTTATGTGTTGACTCATGTACCTATTTAGTAGGGGTGCAACGATATTCGTATCGATATTGAACCGTTCGATACAGTGCTTTCGGTTCGGTACGCATATGTATCGAACAATACAATTTTTTTCAATTTTTTTTTTTTTTTTTTTGTGTCCCGTTTGGATCTATAGCCATCAGAATTGTTGTCTTGAGGCCAAGAAAGATGCCAAGAGGATTTATTTTAAGTGGATCATCATATTGGTCCATTTGATTGACCTTTATTATAATTATGAATTTATTTTATTTTCAGTTGCAAACGGGACAGACATGACTGTGGGATAGGACAGGGGGGAAGAATGAAAGAAAGAGGGGGAGAGAAAGAAAGAAAACCAAAGGGGAGAAAAAAAAAGAACAATACAAAATTTGTAATTTATTTTATCAACTTTCCTTCTGACGATGCTGTCTGTGTTGAGCGCTCAGTGAATCTGCATTTGACTACTCCGCCTAGGCTCGAGAGTGCAGCCTAGGCGGAGTAGTCGAACGCAGATTCACTGAGCACTCAACACAGACAGCATGGTCAGAAGGAAGAGCGCAGGGCAAGCTAGCGAGACAGAAGTGGACCTCCCCACCCTCATTCAGATCTGGCGTTTGGAATTATTTTGGTTTTCATGTGACGTATGACCCTGAAGGTAAGCGAGTCATGGACTAAAGTAAAACAGTATGTTGGATGTGCCATGCAATGCTCAATTACATGGGTGGGAGCTAGTGTGTTAGCGCAGTTAGCTCGTTAACGTGTTGGCCGTCTAGCCCCTCTGTATAGGGTAGCTCGTTAACGGAGATTTGCCGTGTTGTGGCGTTAAGGTTATTTCAACGAGATTAACCTGAAAGCACTAGTGGGAACACAACGAATATGACTGCACATTTACACCGACATCATCCTAGTGCAAAGACAAAAACAACAAGCATGCATGCTACAAACTTTAGCCGAGTCATTTAGACAGCTGTTAGCACAGGATTCTCCTTATGGAGACCTGATATGTTTAATATGCTGCTGAGAATATAGCCCAGAAGAAGCGGATAGTATAGCTTTTATTTTGGAAAGAGACATTTCTCTGTAATAAACTCTCTTTTCCAAAGATGAGTGATTCCTCAATCAGATACAGGGCTTGCAAAATCGCTAGCCCGACGTCCCGGGGCTATCTCTCCCCTGCCTGTCGGGCTATTGTAGGAAGGAAAAATATATGTCAATGCTTTTGCATTCTTTCAGAAATGTAGCTGGGTAATTATGTCATTGGCATCGGTGAGCCACTGTCAATATGTGACATATTGAAATCGCGTTTGAATTTGCGCTTGTTTTTTTGCTTTCACTTTGCAATCGCGCGAACTGTGTATAGAGAGCGACAGCACTGATCTGTGAGTGATGATAATTTGTGCACCAATTCCTCTGACATCGTCTTATTAATTGTTAGCTTACTATGCAAACATGACAAGTGAAATCTCCCGCAGCTTAAACATGTGAGAGGTTGATCGCGCAGAGAATCGCTGAGCTTATGTGAGTGCGGCAGGATATATATTTCACTACGATGACCTGGATGACTGAGAACCTTCACAGACAGATATATATTTTAGTTCTGCTGAGCCAAATAAGACAGGTCAGGGTGAAGAAGTGACAGCCAAAGAAAAGCTTACCACAAAACGGAGAAGTTATGACAAATCAGACTATAAGGCAAAAAGAAAGTGCAGCTTTATGGTTTCATGGACAAAAGAATTTCTGTGGCTGCAATATGACGAGCTAAAAAACAACACGCACAAGGGTTAGGGTTAAATTTAAAAACTGTACTTTTGTGTTAAAATATATATTTATAATTTTAATAAATGACAAATTAAAAAGGCATGAACATTTTTTTTTGTATCGAAAAAATATCGAACCGTGACACCAAAGTATCGAACCGAACCGAACCGTGAATTTTGTGTATCGTTGCACCCCTACTATTTAGCTAGGTTGGTATGATACCTGGGATGAGCTTCCATGCTGTGTAGACACAGGTAATCAGCTGGTAGCTCAATGGTGGCGTTCTCTGCCCTGTGTTAGTTAGTCTGGGTGAGTACCTGCTGTTATGAGCACATTTATTTGTGCTGTTAGCATCTTCAGATAGTAGGTGTGGATCACCTCAGGTCCATAATGTTGACTGCCTCTTTTTCTGGGAGGTTGCCGTGGTCTGCTGTCAGGTCCACAAGTCACTTAACGCTCGTGGTATACAACATCTCTTTCTCCCAGATGTTCTTCCAGTATTGTTCAGTTTTATCTCTGGGTGCCCTCTTATTATTGTTCCCTTGTAGCTGAGAGTACACCTTGGACTGATGTTTGGAGAAGAGGCAATTTATTCTCTTGGCCTCTGCTTGTCTCTTCAGCCTAGTGCCGAGAGGTGTGAGCTTTTGTTTCTAGAACCTACAACCTTGTTGTATATCTTATTCATCCAGGACCTGTCGTTCAGTACTTCTGTTAGCTGACTAACCCCCTCTGGGCTTCCCTGATTTTTGGCTTCCAACCTTCTTCTCCACAGGGGACTTTCTCTGCATGCGTTCTTGATCTCATACCAAAGTGTTTCTATTATTTCTGTGGCAGTGGCATATATGAGCTCATTTTTTTTAGTAACACTGGTAGTGGGAATGGTGAGCCGAGCTTTCTTGTCATCTGCAAGCATCGCCTATGATGAGACTTGTTAGTGAGGGAGTCATCAAGCGAGTAATGAATCCAAATGTAAAAAAAAAAAAAGTTTGGCTCAAGTTCTTATCAGTGTTTACCGAGTAGATCAGGAAAACGAAAAGAACATCTAAGAAGTGTCTTAGCAGAGCTTTATTTTTCAGCATTAGTGAAGCAGTGTAGGGACTTCTTGACAATGAACAACACAACAAGACAGACAACATCCAAAGAAAAGCTTGAAGTGTCCTTCAAGAAGAACTATTCCTGAAGACTATGAAATGATGCGAACGCTTGACTAACAGAGTTCAGAATAAAGGTGTTTATCACAAATATTGATTTTTAAGCTATTAGAGTAAGACAGGCTCATTTTTTCCATGTATACACTATTTCTGTATTTTTCCATGTTTCAGTAAATCACTACAGCTATGACCTCATCGCTATCTTTTAAAAATGGTCTCTTATAAAACTGCAGAGAACATTTGATGCAAAATTGACTCTAATTACATATGTGTAGTATTCCCACATTTAAAATCTAATTCTGTTAGAGGTAATCCAATGGTTTTACTGCATTGTACTATGTCATCACATTACTAACCTTTTTCTTGTGTACATTTGTTCCCAAAGACCTCCCACAACAACATGACCAGCAAGAGGGACTCAGATCAACAGAAGACCTCCAACAACGTGATGATTAAGGAGGACCCAGATCAGCAGGAAACCTCTGATAACAACATGATGTTAAAGGAGGACCCAGACCTGCAAGTTTGTAACCAGGAGAGGAACTCCAGTCTGGAGAAGGAGAACCCAGAGCCTACACAGATTAAAGATGAACAGGAGGAACTCTGCATCAGTGAGGAGGGAGAGCAGCTTGTAGTGAAGGAGGAGGTTGATGGTATCATCGTTTGGACTGGTAAAGAACGGCTCAGTCTTCTGGATAAAATCTGGAAACCAAAAGAAAACTTGGGTATGTACAACTAAAAAGTTCTTAATGAGATGACACAGGAATATGAATCTTAATAACTTTGACCTTAATCAGAGCTCAAAGTTTCTTATTTGTTTACAGGCACAGGAAAATTTTAAGGGAAAACTGCAATGAGTAGAGCAGGAGTGGGGGAACTCCAGGCCTCAAGGGCCAGTGTTCTGTACCTGACAAACCATCCTACCCGTTGTTTCTGCGCATGCGCACAACACGAAATTAAGTGGCGAACCGTCCTACCTTTTTGAATATTAGCTAGAAACATACTCTGACTGGTAAAATTAAGTGACAAACCATGCTGGCTTTATGAATATGAGCTACAAGCATACTCTGATGGGCAAAGTTAAGTGGCAAACAGTCATACCTACTTAAATTTGTGCTGGAATTACTCTGTGACAGCAGAAATGTGCATAAACTACTGATGGTAGGATGTTTTGCCAAAGTAGGATGGTTTGTCAGAACACCAGTATCCTGCAGGTTTTAGATGTCAATCTGGGTCAACACACCTGAATCAAATGATTAGTGCATTCACAGGCCTCTGGAAAACCTCAAGACATGTTGAGGATGCAATTTAGCCATTTAAATCAGCTGTGTTGGATCAAGGACACATCTAAAACCTGCAGGACACTGGCCCTTGAGTTCCCCCACCCCTGGAGTAAAGTTTAGATTTTACTACAGCATTTTATCCAGTCTGAGTACAGTACTTTGGTTATTTAATTTGAATAATTTCAATGGCTTATTTTTATCGATCTGATGTCTGGGCATTTTTCTCAGAAAATCTGAAAACCATCTAAGATGAGGTGATGTTGCTAGTCCTTCTAAAACCATCTTGGGAACTGAGAGGAGTTGGACTTGGTGCAACTGTGGTGACAGCTTGGTTTCATGTTTACTCCTGGTGGGAGTTGAACTGACAGGGTTTCCCTTTGTCACCAGTTATCTTCATAATTTTTAGTGACAGAATTTCTAGCATTGCAAAGTGGCATAGGATTTCTGCCTTGGTAGCCTCAGAATCTCCTCTCTGCTCTTCACAGTTGATGTGACTATTTTTGGTTTTATCATCCAACTTGCATTTGTAGCCAAGTGTGAAGTGTTTGGAAAGATAACTAGCACCTTCAAAATGAGGTCATGGTTCTCAGCCAGAAAGGGGTGAATGTCCATTTTGCGTCGGGGATGAGTTGCGCCTGCAAGTGGAAGAAGTTGGATATCTCAAATGTTCAGAAAGTGAGGCAGAGTGGAGCGGGAGACTTGAAGGGGAACCCGTACTGCTTTTGCTGTGCATGTTATATCTGTTGCGAGGAGGTGATGGGAAATGTAAATGAGCATCTTCTGAAGGGTATATGGGCTCTATGTTAGAGAAATTAGGAGTTTGGTCAGAAGTGCCTTTCCACCTCTGTATTGAAAGGAGCAACTTTAAAGTCCTCAGGCTTTTAAAACCCTTTAAGCCCTAACCTGTCACTGGTGACAGGTTTTTTTCAACCTACCGTAACTTTTGAGCTGTTCACACAATTGAAAAAATGGCAACAGTTTCTGAAAGCAGAGGCTCTGCGCTTTCTATTGAAATTAGGTTCATTATCCCAGGCACAGGGTGAACGCAACCCTGTGAAAACGAAGGTTGGTTGACAGAAAAGAGGGTCAGCAACAGCAACAGAAACTTTTTTCTTTCCTTTTCTTTTTTTTTGCTGGGGTGGGGTGGATTTCATTCATTCATGTTGAGGACTTCAGCAGGGATCCGTGCCATTTGTGGCCAAAGTCGAGGCCGGTGCCATGTACATCAGAAAAGCCGTGGAGCTGGTGGTGATGCCTCTCGCAGCCGGTCGCCACATCGTCCAGTGGCTTGGAGAACAGAGGCAGACCCAGATGATGCTGTCCCTCAACCACCAAGATTCAGACCAAAGAGAACCCCTGGTATTCAACCTCCTCTCAATGCTGCACAATCCCCAGGTGATATCTTCTCCAAATTTTTTGATGACGAAGTACTAAAATGCTTGTGTGAAAACACAAACAAGAATGCGGCAAAAAAAAAGGAAAAGGGCAAAACGTTTGCATGGAAGGAAATTACATCAGAAGAACTACAAAAGTACCTGGGCTTGTTACTTTACATGGAAGTCTGCAATTTTCCAAAAATGGTAGACATTTGGAGGAGTAACACAATTTTTCATGTTCCTTTTCCTGCCACTGTTATGTCCAAAGACCGATTTATGGCCATCAATTCTAACCTTCATATCAGTGATCCAGAAGAAGATGTGGCCTATGGCAAGAAAAAGGGCACAGAGGACTATGACACATTTCACCAGGTCAGACCTCTCCTTGAGATGTTGAGAAGTCGTTGCATGAGTAACTACCACCCAAAGCAGCACATTTCAGTTGAAGAGAGGATGGTTGCCAAGCCCACCAAGTGGGGGCTAAAAAATTTTGTTCTTGCTGATGTAAATGGCTACATCATAGACTTCAAGCTATACACAGGGAAATCAAAGTTGTCATCAGAGTAGGGCTGCCACGATTTGTCGACTAGTCACGATTACGTCGACTATCAAAATCGTCGACGACTGATTTAATAGTCGACGTGTCGTTTGAAGCTTTGTAAGATCGCAAAAGACGCAGAAGTAGCAGGATTTAAGAGTGTAATAACGGACTGAAACAGAAGATGGCAGCACTGCATATACAAGGATGCCAGCTGCCGTTAAACCCCGAAGAAGAAGAAGCAGCTGTGTCCCAGAATTCATAGCGCGGCCCAGCTTAGTTTCCAACAATGGCGGTAGCTAGTTAGTTTTAATATTACTCTTATTATTCTTTCTGGGTCACAAAATAAACGTTTAACATATTTTCAGGCGAGAATGTAGCTGTGTAAACCTCAAATATCGGCTCAGTTTATCAGGACACCACATATTTTCAAAAGCGCACGACGTTTTCGGAGACGTCTGTTACCCACTAGCTCGATAGCTAGCCGGGGGCTAGGTCACTAGCGCCGTGAGAACACCGGACTCCCGGCAAATTGTTTTCAAACCCACCGCCGTCTTTCGCGACTCAGGTTAAATATATATGAGTCACTTAGATAAATTAAAAATGTTGTTGTTTGGCTTTTTTTTTTTTTTTTTTTTTTTTTTTTTTAGTATTTTATTTGTTCCTGAGAAAATCGGTTTGGCTGAGATTAAAGTTATAGTTTTTACACAGCTGTATAAACGTAAAGCAGACAGCTGATTATCAGAAGTGTGAGATGCTGGAGAATATACTCCGGTGTCCTGTTATATTTTAGATAGCAAGGAGTTTATTAAACTTCACCGAAACAATCTGCAAATTTCATTAAAATTGAATAAACTATCATCTTGTCTTTATTTTTAGTTAGCACCTTAAAAGCTTAAAGCTGTAAGCTAATGATAGTTATATAAGAGCAGATGCTGCTGGTGCAATAAGCTGTAGTTTTACGTCCAGTGGATGATGATCTGATTAGTCGACTAATCGCATAAATAATCGGTGACTAGTCGACTATCAAAATAATCATTTGTGGCAGCCCTACATCAGAGAAAGGACTCTCTTTTGATGTGGTTACATCACTAGTGGACAAAGAATCAGAATCAGAAACTTTATTGTCATTGTCATGAGAACAACGAAATTAAGAATGGTCCCCGATCATTGCATCATCCCTAGCAATATCAAAATATAAATAAAACAATAAAATTCAATAAATAAAATAGATAGAATACTTAAAATACTAATAAGATATAACAGTAAAACATTCACATACATTCCCACACACATGCTTCAGACCGTGCATAGATTAACACAAGAGTGGCGTGATGGACATTTTTTTGTAGTATTCAGATGTGTTATTGCAGTTGGATAACAGCTGTGTTTGAGTCTATTAGTCCTTGCTCTGATTGCCCTGTACCGTCTGCCTGAGGGCAACAGTTTGAACAGGGAGTGGCCAGGATGTGAGGTGTCTTTTATGATGTTTTGGGCCTTTTTAAAACAGTGGGCGTTGTGTAGAACTTCCAGTGTGGGGAGAGGGCAGCCAGTGATCTTTTCGGCGGTGTTAATGATCCCTTGGAGTGCTTTCCTCTGAGCCCCTGTGCAGCTAGTGTACCAGATGCAGATGGGATCAGGTTATATTGTCTACTGTGATAACTTCTACACCAGCCCAGGCTTCTTCCAACACTTGAAAAAGCAGGGATTTGGGGCTTGTGGTACATACAGGGAGGGCAGACTGGGTGTTCCATCCTCTCAGGAAAATGCTCTCCATAAAAGATCACCAAGAGGCTCCATTCGGTGGATCAGGGATGGTGACCTTTTATTTGTAAAGTGGGTGGACAGTCGAGAAGTCGCCATCTGTACCACCGTCCACCCTGTGTACAGTGGGGACACAGTGTTACACTGGCAGAAAAATGAAGATGGACATTTTGAGAGCGTTTCTGTCCCCAGACCGACAGCTGTGACCGAATACAATAAATACATGGGAGGAGTGGACACATCAGACCAGATGCTAGGAACAAATTCAGTCCTTTGCAAAACCAAAAGATTGAACATGATAGTTTTCCAGCATCTACTGGACATTGCAGTTACCAACAGTTTCATTCTTCACAAAGAGTTGTGCATCAGCAAGCAACAGAAACACAAGACACGGCAGGCCTTCCAGGAGGAGCTTGCTGCACACCTCGTAGGTGTTTGCTTGGATGGCAAGCCTGAGTTCCCAAGTCAAGGACACTTTCCTGTCCCTACGAGCACTAGAGATATGGGAAAGAGGCACAGGGCAA
The DNA here is from genome assembly GCF_963969265.1 of Rhamphochromis sp. 'chilingali'. Taxonomy (NCBI): domain Eukaryota; kingdom Metazoa; phylum Chordata; class Actinopteri; order Cichliformes; family Cichlidae; genus Rhamphochromis; species Rhamphochromis sp. 'chilingali'. The sequence goes on from NC_137943.1 coordinate 32,658,191, forward strand.
CCTTGGGAAGGAAGCAGTGCACTGTCTGAAAGAGGAGCACTCCTTGGAAATGCCAGCAGTGCAATGTAGGCCTTTGCCTGCAGCTCGAAAGGAACTGCTTTTTGGAGTTCCACCAGAGGCCAAAAATGTCTGGACTTGCTTAGAAAAAAAATTAGAGACCCCTAGAAACAAACAAACGAAAGTTCACATATTTGTTGTCTGTTTTATAGTTCAAATTGCAAATTGCAAATCTTTTTTTTTCATGTACATTCTGAGTACCTTATTCAGTAAAAATCTGTAAAGTTTCATGTTCCTGTTTTGTGTTTTCCTGTTATTATTCTCTGTTATTACACAGTTATAGCAAACAGTAAAGAAAAACAACTACCAGATGTTGAAGGAAGTAGTAGTCCTAAAAAAGGGACAAACCACATACTCGCAGCAGATTTTATGACACCTCCACAGCTAAAACAACAAAATAATTCCAGGCAGCCTGTTTAACATTATACAGTTTAAAGGATGCCTCCACGACACCCTCTAGGCAGTGAGTTTTGGACATATCCTACTTGGGAGGAGTACCTGGGGTAGACCCAGGACACTGTTGCTTAGGAACGCCAACAGTGGTCCCCTGAAAAAGTTGAGGTTTCTATCCAAATAAAAGCAGAAAGTGGAGTTCAAATAATTAGTTTATGTTGTTTCCATCCCTTAAAAATTAAAAATTGGGACTTATTATTGCCCACACATTAATTTTTTTTAAAAAAGGCTGTAAAAATTTCCACATTGTACTGTGGAAAAATATCAAAAAAGAAGTGCTACTCCTGCTTGATGCATTAAAACGTATAGCAACTTTGTACAATTTATTCTAAATAAATGAATAAATATTAGGGGTGGGACTCGATTAAAAAGATTAATCTAGTTAATTAGAGGCTTTGTAATTAAATAATCTTGATTAATCGCATTTGCTCGCACAAGAAAATTTTCCCCTAAGCTCAAATGTTGTGGTTTTTTTTGGTTTTTTGAATTTAAAAGGGTTTTAGTGGGTGACAGAATCAAATTATGGACATGGAGATGAATGCTGTAAATGCAAACTCTTAATTTCTGAGAGACAAAAGTATTTAAACTGAATTTCAATTCAAAACAGAGAAACAAGAACTTAAACAGACTTAAAAATAAAGCCTTATTTTAAGTACTTTAAATACATTTTCAAAATCGTATCGTCTTTAAATAGTAATACAAACTTCAACATAAAGTGCAGTTTTTCTTCTTAATAAAAAAATAAAGCAGAAACATTAAAGGTTATTTAACCAGCTTCACCTTTAGACTCTGAGTAACCGTAGCCAAAATTATTTTGTACATTAGGCTAAAACAGTGTGATCATTGAACATTTTAGTGCAAAAATCAACAAACCTATTGGAGTCACAATACCTCTATGCTTAGTTGCTGTCTGTCTCTTTCAGCCAGTTACTTAGACAAACTACCCTGTTCACATTTTCAGAGCTCAAGTGAGCTCTCTTTTTTGTTACTATGTGACCTGCAAGTGGGGAACACTCTCACATGGGACTCTCACATGGCAAGGACATACAGCTGTATGTGTAGGTCCCTGTTCGACTCGACCACCAGTGCAGCGGTCAGTCTTTTTCATTGATGGTGTATTCTGCTCTGTACAAACTCAGGGCCCTGGTACTCAGGGCTTCCTCATCTGAATCAGAGTCCGAAGACAATGAAGAGAGGAGGAGGCTCTTTGTCTTTGCTGGCTCCTTTGTAGTGGCATCTTTACATTTTAAGACACTTTAAATCTTTAAAGGGTGGGTCAAGTACAGTAGCTATCTTGAGCCACTGATGGTTGAGTGTTGCTACACATTGGGGTATGTCCTTTGTGAAGGATCTTAAATTTCACCATGTAGTTTGATTCATCATCGGAGACCTCCATGGTGTGAGGCAGATGGCAGAAAGCAGGTAAAACCACTGGATATGAGACATGTCTCACCTCTAAGAAGTTCAGTCACAAACCTGTAGTAGACAGTTCAAGAAAGTAAATATTAATCTACACACTAATTGTCAACTATAGAGCTTTTTGAAGAAACAACAACAATAAATTGAAAATAGTTTTATTTACTTGCATGGCTTGAGGACAGTCAGCTTTTGGAGTTTTACTGGCTCAGATGGAGTTTGTCTGATTTGATTGTTTGTCTAAAGCAGCAAAAACAGCCTCTTGATTCTTTAGTAGACAAGAAACCATATCCCGCTTTGAATTCCACTGTGTGGAAATATCCTGTATGAGTGGCTCTTTTTGTTGCCCCAGTCGTGTTTGCTCCTGGTGTAGTTCCATCGTATTAGCAGGACTGTGTGTAATGCATCTAATTTTGCTTGCTTTTTCAGTGTCATAAAGCTGTTGAATTTACCTGAATAGTCTTTCAGGTGGAAAGTTGGATCAACTGATGCTAAATGTTGTCCAATGTTGACTTACTAATGTCGGTCCTGAAGCCAGTCATTTCATCAAGTTTGGGCTGCTGGCACCTTTTGTTGGAGCTAACAGCTCCCACAGTTTCTGTGCTCGCTGCAACATGTTTTGCATTTAGATGGTACTGTAAGCTTGAAGTGATTTGGTGGTATGCAAACTCCTTTGTGCACAGTTTGCACAAAACCAGACTTTTATCAAGGCTTTACTTAGTAGTCTTTTGGAAATTAAGTTTGCCTGCGATCAGTCCTAGCAGCATGCTTTCTTCTGAGTCTTCCATTTTTGTAGCTGTTTGCATCAGTGTAATCGTATACCAGGAAATCATGACATGGACAAAACTTGCGATTTTCTTGGAACGCAAAGTGCGATTAAATGCTTTAATTTTTAACGCGTTTCTTTTTTTCAAATTAATTAATTGCAATTAAAGCATTAAATTCACCCCTAAGTAATATAAAAAGTAATAAGTAGAAGAGGAAAAATCTAAAATGTGTCCGAGAAATACATAGGTATATACTGATTTAAAAAACTATATTACTGCAGAGTGGAGGATTACAGCTAAGGGCTTTCGTGAGGATGTAATAAATAGATTTTACTCTTTAGAACTTTTTCCACCTGGATAACTGAACTTCCGATGGCAAATTACATGATGTTTTCTCAAATATGTGTGTGTTTTCTATCATTTTTGTCTATGCAGACCTCCCACTACAACATGACTGTAAGGAGGAAGAAGTACTCATAGACCAGCAGGTCTGTAACCAGGAGAGGAGCTCCAGTCTGGACCAGGACTCAGAGCCCCCACAGATTAAAGATGAAAAGGAGGAGCTATGCATCAGTCAGGAGGGAGAGCAGCTTGCAGTGAAGCAGGAGGTTGATACTTTTACGGTCACTCCAGGAGCAAACACTGACCTGCTCCTTTCTTGCAAGTCTTCTGAAACTGAAAGCCAAAAACAGGAAGAAAGCAAGCATGTGCTCTCAGGATTGATTATACATTTTGAGCTGAAGAACACATCACAACAGACAAATAGAAGTCAGAGTAACACAGTAGACACCTCTCTCGAATCAGAGAGTCAGGGTAAAACTGATACAAACAAAAAGCCTATAAAATGTGACACTTGTGGAAAAAGATTTCGGTTTGACTGCCACTTAGCAAAACACGCTCGAGTTCACACGGGTGAGAAACCTTATACTTGTAGCAGTTGTGGAAAAAGGTTCACTCAGATGGTAAACTTGAAAATTCACATGAGACTCCATACAGGTGAGAAGCCATATACTTGTAACACCTGTGGGAAAAAGTTTACTTTCTTATCACCTTTCAAAATTCATGTTAAACATCATGCAGGTGACAGGCCATTTCCTTGTAGCGTCTGTGGAAAAAGATTTGTTATAAAGGCGGGACTGGAAAGTCACATGAAAAGTCACACAGGTGAGAAGGCGTATCCATGTAGCACCTGTGGGAAAAGATTCTCACTGAAGTCAGGATTGGACAGTCACATGACAATCCACACAGGTGAGAAGCCTTTTTCCTGTAGCACCTGTGGGAGAAGATTCAGAAAAAAATCAATATTGGAAGGCCATTTAAGAACGCACACCGGTGAGAAACCTTTCCCCTGTACCTATTGTGGGAATGTATTCAGCCGGAGGGTAAACTTGAAAACACACATGAGAAAACATACAGGTGAGAAGCCGTATTCTTGTAGTGAGTGTGGGAAAAGATTTAGTAGCTTTTCAGGATTCAAAAATCATATGAGAATCCACTCAGGTGAAAAACCATATTCTTGCAGCACCTGTGGCAAAAGATTCACTCAGCGATCAGGACTGGAAACACACATGAGAATTCACACGGGTGAGAGGCCACATACTTGTGGAACTTGTGGCAAAAACTTCAGTGATTCATCAGCAATCAGAAAACATGTGAGAGTCCACATAGGTGAGAAACCACATACTTGTGGTGCCTGTGGAAAAAGTTTCAGTGATGAGTTGAAATTCAAAAGTCATCTCAAAGTTCACACAGGAGAGAACTTACGTTTCTGTAGTGTCTGTGGAAGAGGATTCACTCAGGTGAATCACTTGACAAGACATATGAGAACTCACACAGGTGAGAAGCCATATTCTTGTAGCACCTGTGGGAAAGGATTTGGTGACTTATCAGGGATGAAAAGACACATGAGAATCCATACAGGTGAAAGACCATATTCCTGTAGCACCTGTGGGAAGACTTTTAGTGACTTAACAGGATTCAAAACTCACACAAGACTTCACACAGGTGAAAAGCCATATTCCTGTAGTGTGTGTGAGAAAAGTTTTATTCAGATGATACACTTAAAAAATCATATGAGAAGGCATACAGGTGAAAGGCCACACTCTTGTAGCATCTGTGACAAAAGATTCAGTTATGCCACAAACCTGAAAAATCACATGAAAAGTCACACTAGTTAAGTGTCCCACTCACTTAAAAAGCTGATCTCATATGCATTTTATTTCCATAACATTAACGAACTGTACCGATCATGTATTCAATTTGCTGTCCTATTCTTATGATGAATGGCAGCAGTGTCTACCTGTCCTGTATCACTACACTTGCTGTTTTTCGGATAATCAATAATTATCTTGTGGGGCATAAGTTTGACACCCCTGATGTAGCGGAAACCCTGATTTTATATTTGTCTGAATTTATTTTTGTTGTTTTGTTTTAGGCTGTAGACATGACAAACATAAGTTGTAGATGTAGGTTGTGTTTTAAGAAATACCTTTCTTATAGAAAATCAAGGATAGATGAACTTCATGCTTTTTATGGAAAACTTTTAATTCAGTTGTTCAGAGTTTAGCAAGAAAGTGCCACACATAGGACAGAAATACGTCATTATGGACTTGACGAGCTATTCATATTAATGAAAATTAACCTTCAGTGTGTGTTGAATGGTTATGAGTTTTATGCAGTTCAAGTAAAGTTTTAAAAGTAATCCTTATATATTTTTCTGAGTAGTAATATCTAAAATATAAAGGAAACATAAATTCTGCCTTATTTCACACATTTTTCTTGGTTACTGATATTTTTTATATAAATGTAGAAGCAGATTTTTTTTTCTTATTTGTACTATTTGAATAAACATGTCCTCGTCTGTGTTATAGTTCTTGTTTAGCAGCAGGTTCACAGTTCAAACTGCATGAAAATTTTATCAATTTTGGTGATCATGTCAACAATTAATTGTATTGAATTTGATGTGAACTCAGTAACATAGGGTTTGACCTGCTTGATATGAAATATATTTACTCTATTGGTTTAATGTGCAGTCTAATGAGAGGGATGCATCGAAGTAACCAACTGAAATGATTAGAAGCAAACCTTTTGTGCAAATGTGGATTTAATATTTTTTTCAACAAGATGGGAAAAGTGTTTTTACCATAGATCAAATTTTATAATGGTATTTTGGTTACAGGAAAGTTGTTACACTGCAGGAGCTTTGCATGAGTCACGGTCGGAATGAACCTGATATACTGTATACTGCACCTTGGTGCAGCCCCACAGTTCATCCTCCATCTGAAACGAGGAATTTTACTGTTTTGTCAAACTTCGCACATCTGTTGCAAAACAAAATAAACCATTAAAACCATCTTCTCGCTTCTCAAAAGTAATTCCTGGCATAAAAACAATACACACAGCTATTATATGCTGTGCGTATCGTTTCATTAGGGATTTTCACAGCAGATCATCTGCTTACATCTGATTCATCTTGTGTTACACCAATCCACTGCATGTCCTCCTTCACCACATCTGTGAACGTCCTCTGTTCTCTTCCTCTTTTCCTCCTCCTTTAAAGTTCTAGTCATTAACTTTCCTTTCCCTCTGCCCTAGCCCTCCTCTGCACGTGCCCAAACCATCTCAATGTTGCCTCTCTAACCTTGCCTCCAAAATGCTTGAGCTGAACTGTCCATCAGATGTATGAATCTTGTCCATCTTGGCAACTCTCAATGAAAATCTGAGCACCTTGAGCTCTGCTTTCTCCAGTTTGACCTTCTGTCTTTTAGTTAGTGTCACATTTCCCAAACCATAAATCAAAGCAGGTCTCGCTTCCAATTCAATTCAATTCAATTTTATTTATATAGCGCCAAATCACAACATAAGTCGCCTCAAGGCGCTTCCATCTTTTAAACCTTCCCTTTCAACTCTTGCAGCTATCCTTCTGTCACAAATCACCCTAACACTCATCTCCACCCACTCCACCCTGCCTGCACTCTGTATATTTGACACACGATCATGTGACATGACCGTCAAGTAAATTTTAAAATTAGACCGAGATAATCCGAGTAAATACAAAATGCAATTTTAAACGCCCATTTTATTTATTAAGGAAAAAATCTATCCAAACCTACCTGCCCCTGTGTGAAAAAGTAATTATCACTGCCCTCTCTCCTCCATACCTCCACAGTTATGTCATCTGGACCAACTGCTTTTCCACTCATTATCCTTCATAGCTGCTGTAACCTGCCCCTTACCAATCTCCTGCACTTCCTCATGCACTGTCTCTCTGCCATCTGTCCTCCTCTCTTTTTTATTTTCCAGCCATCCATTTAATTTCTTCCGTTCATGCAGGGCCAGGTCACGGGGGCAGCAGCCTAAGCAGACAAGGCCTCCTCCCGGTGAACCTAATAAAAGTACTCCTCTCAGGAGCATTTGAAATGCCCTCATTAGTGCATTTCCAGCTCTATCCTTAATCACCCTAACCTACTGCACTTCCCTTCTAGTTTAATCTCGCTTTAAACTTCAGATCCTGTCAGACACTCTTTTCAACTCTATAACACTATTCACGTTTGCAGAGGAGGGATAGTGAATATACACAGCAGTAACATTAAGATGTTTCATAGAACATAAAGCTCCTGTCCTTCAACAGCTTCACTGGCTTCCTGTAAAAGATCATGTTAATTTTAAAAGTCTCTCCATAATCTCATATGTCCATAACTCTCTGATCTTTTGAACATCACTACTCCTTTCCTGCTCTGTTACTCTGATTATATCATCTGCTCACACTAACTATCACTCTCAAACCACCACAGGCAAAGTGTTTCAGGATATTTGTGACCTGGAAAATCTCTACCGTCTTTTACATGATCCCTGAATGCAGCATCAGTGTTTCACGTTATGTCTCCTGTGAATAAACTCACACAAAGTGATATTACAGACACTAAAATCTCTCTTTACTGATGTTGCTGAAGCTGCAGAAGTTTTACTTAGTTATTATTCTGAAGCTGTATCATCTAACATTGTAGAATTGGTTTCTTCAGCTTCAGCACAGACTGTTTAAAAAACATCAAGACTATTAAGAAGAACAAGCAGCAGCGAAACAGAACCAGCAAATGTGTAAAGAGCACACAATTTAACTTGGTTCAAACATTAAACAGAGAGCCTTAACGAAAACGTTTCATCATGGGCGTAGAGAGCTGTCACATAGAAAAAGTGGGCAAAGGGAGACATCTAGTGGACAAATTCAGACATGACGACTACAAACTAAACTACAGAGGGATAACAAACAGCTGAAAATACTTCCTTAAACTCACAGAATAATTAAGTTAATCCATTTATATGCATGTTTAAGGTGGATAACAATTAAAATGATGCAGCATTTATGCATTTTATGTCTTGCAACAGTAGCAGCGTTTACATGAAGTCAACAGGTGAACACTCTTCTTCCTCCCTTTATCTCTCCTCACATGCTGCTGTACACCAGCCCTTTTTTGTTATACCTTGTAGATGGTTTTCTATTTAATTAAACTGCTGAAATTAACTAGATTTATTTAATGAGTTATTTAATTTAATTTTCTTTTCTGAAATTATTCTTGGTTGATTTTATTATTTAATTTTTGGGAGAAAAAAATCAACTGGCAGTAATTTACTTATGTTTCAAACAATGAATACGTAGAAGGACACTAGGACCCGGGGACCGTTTGGCTGTGAAAGAACAGGGATTGATTTAAAAACGTGTCAGCAGACCTGTGGAGTTCTTCGTTTCCAATCAAGGCAAACATGTCAGTGGGGGGATAAAATTAGCCCTGAGATGTCTGAAGGTGGCACTGTGAAGAAGCTAAGAAGAAGCTGAGGTCGAGGCTGCTCATGTAATTAACATTCCAAAATAGTTGATTTCAAGAAAAATTAACATAGCGTTATTTTTGCATTGCTTTTTACTCCTTATTTGTTCTCACTCCTCCTTCCATCATCCTTGATCCTGCACCCAGGATTTTCAGTTTTTGCACTCTGAGTTAATTCAGTCAGGGTTGGTTTATTATTATTTCGATTGGTTTGGTCTTTGGTTTACTACTGTAGTTCCCTGTTTCCCTTGTACAGTGTTTAGTTTGTTGTGAAAATTTTGTGTTATTGGTTCCTTTGTCTTTGTTCTTAGCTCAACTATGTACTTGTACTATTGAGCCTCTCAGTTCTAGAGTCTGTTTCCTTTTCATGAGGTTTTTACTTTGATTTCTATGTATTAAAACCCTTCAGGTGTTGATATATGTTAGCTTCAATTAATGTCTGCATTCCTGATATCAGCTTCAGGTTATTCATAAATAAAAATAAAATAAAAATTCAAAAACCATAATATACAAATAGTTATTTTTGAAATTGGGCCCAAAAGCTAATCACAGATTATAAATACAACCCCGAACATCAGATATAAACCAAATGCATATATATTTACCAACATATACTATAATACTAAGATAAACCAGTAAAATGTCCTCAGATTAATATAATATCCTAACATGCAAATAATACTAAGCTAGACAGTATGTAGGTATGAAAACAATGGTCTGAATCTCATGTAGAGTGCTAGTGCAAGCTTTGAAGGATTGTTAACCACATAGGGTTTCAAACACAATTTAATAACAACTGTTTAAAGACTGTTTGAAAACAGAGAAAGATGTTAATATTTTTATAGTGGTTTGAGACTTGTTCTAAATTTTTAGACCTCTATAGGTCCCACTAATACTTTGCATTACTCTCCGCTCAGAAGTTCCTTCAGTGTTTCCCCTTGTTTTCCTGTGTAGTTTATTCACATTTACTGTTTATTTCCGAGTTTCAGTTATGGTAGTTCCTTCTTTTGTATTGTTTTACTTTCCTTTCTGCCTCATTATTTGGATTAAGGTGATCTGTGATGCGTGTGCCTCAGATATTTCTACTTCCTTTGACTCCATTCTCTCTCTGTGTATTCATAGCCTCAGTTTCCCTCCATTTCCTGTTGTGCTGTACAGCTTGTTCTGCCTGATTGGCTGTCTGTGTTTCCTCTTTGTATTCTGAGTAACCTTTAGTGCTTCCAGTTCTCCTTGTGTTTAGTTTATATATTAGTTTATATATTACTCACATTTATGGACTTTTGATTTTAGTAAATGTATCACCCTAAATAAATGTGTCTTTTGGTTTTGTTTGTTAAACTCTGCACCTGGGTTCTCTCACTCCACACACTGTGACATGCTTACTAGAGAGGTGATTTTGTGTATTCCTTTCCTCCTATTTGTTTTCTATGTTTAGAGCAAAATTTCTAACATCTACCTCTTATCCAGTTCAGTCGTGAGTGGTTGTAGTAGGGGGTGAGGAGGAGCCTGGAGTCTATCCCAGAAGACCCAAAGCAAAAATTAATTAATCCGATCCAGATTGCTTGCAAAAGTTGGGACTTGAGTCCTTGTATTTTGTTATTCTTTGTTTATGTTAAGTTCATCTATTTTGCTTAAGCTCCTAAGTTGCTCAGCCTTTAGTTCTCTGTTCATTAGATCCACTCATGTCTTCTCCCGCTGTGTTTTAGTCTTCCTTGCCCTTCATGTGTTTCAAGTCTGCATGTCTTATGTTGTCAAGTTTGTGTTGTCATGTCTGTCTCATTATGTTTCCTGTTTTATTTTGAAGAGATCTTGTGTTTCTATGGTTACTGTGTTTAATTTTACTCTTCCCCTGTGGTGTCATTATGATTCATTTGTGTCAGCTGTTTCCTCTGGCGTCTCCACTTCCCCCGATCACCTCATGTTTGTATTTAAGTCCTCTGTCTCCCTTTGTTCATTGTTGCGTTGTCTGTGTTCCAGCCCTCATGTCATGTCAGGTTTCAGGACACTGTGCAGGTCATGTTGCTTGTTTGTGTATGAGTTCATAGTTCCTTCATGTTCCTGCACAAAGTCCTGTTCATAGTCTTCACAGTCTCTTTGTCATTGCCTTCCTAGCTTTCATAGTCTCAGTATTCAGCTTGCCCAGTTTAGCTTTGCCTCTGTGCTTTGCCCTTGTTTTGTTGACCTGATTATAAGCTGTAATAAAAGGCTCGCCTATTGTTCAAGTTAGTTTGGTTTCCTCGCCTGTGTCTGCACCTGGGTCCCCACTCACCAACACATGGTCTGCCACTGTAAACCGTGACAGTAAAAGCATTTTGATCATTTTAATGCTCTTCATCTGGATTTAGAGAGCGTATATACATGCAGGGCCCTCATGCAACAAGAAGCAGATGTTATTATTATTATTGTGGCCATAGTTCAGCTGTGGCTTTAAGGTCTGCTGTTGAAAACTGAAAAATACAACTAGCATTTACATGTGCATGCCACTTTGACAGTTGATTCTTTTCATGAGTGGTCAGACACTGTGTTGCTGTGAACTATGAGATGATATTATCTGTTTTCCTTTCATAAAGGTGGATTCACTGTATCCTCTGCTAAATGACGTTATAAAGCAATCAGTGAAGCAGCTTTCTTAATACCTAGAGATGAGCTCTTATTACAGCTCCCACACAGATACTTGTCATGTCACTCAGTTAGGAACCTTCCTAAATGAAAGTGACTATTCAGCTACACCCCAGAGTTATGCAGATGGCCAGAAGGTCCACAAAATAGTAAATGAGACTTTGATTTTGACATAACAGACCTACAGGCAATGTAAAGCTTAGGTGACTGAAGGCGGTTGTCTGTTTATACTACAGAAAGAAAGAAATTCAGGCTAGAGTCCAATCAGATTTACTTATATAGTACTGAAAACACAGGAGCATCAGTAGGGTTTCTGTAGATACCAACACACAGAAGGGCCTGAGTCACCACACCCTGAGGGGCAATTAAAAGAGCTAAGGATGGACTGTACTGAATCATCAAAGAAAACATAACAGTGTTGTGCCAGAAGCAGTGGGAGAATGAAGGAGTGCCATTACTTCTCATTATAAATGACCGTTAAGATACAGAAAATCTGTTATGTGTAAAAACAAGCAGGAGGAGGGATGAGGTGAATTTGACCAGGTTCTCGCTGGCATTACAGGTTTCAGAAAGAAACCTCATGCATGCGGAACTGTCAGGGATGACATCACAGTCTATTCTTTAAATCAACACTGAACTGGGATCACTGGAGAAGTGTAAATTCTGTATCCAGGTTTCTGCAAAAGACTATGTAATGACTTCGTTCTGGTTGAAATTGTAAGAATGACCAGAGGAGGGCAGCAGTGCGACTTCGATGCGCGTGATTTACCGGAAGACGAAACAGAACGGAAATGACGTGACTTTTATTACTCAACATTATATTTAGTTCGCTGTGTGAGAGTTTATCTGCTGCTGCTGAGGAAATCCTGCCAGCTTAACAAACGAAATATGAGGAGGAGGTCAGCCGTGAGCTCAGACTGCTGCAGAACAACCGGAAACCCGAGATAAAGTCACACAAAGCAGGTTTGTGAAACTGTGACGGTCTCATTGAACTGACACTCTGATCTGAGCGCAGCTTGTATGCTAACAGACTAAAATCAGGGAGCAGCTAATCACACAAGTGCTTCTGTCTTTTTAAAAGGTAAACGTTTAACACTAAACATCCAGAGAGACACAGCAGAAAGTGACTTTACTAAAACATCGCAGTGAAAACCTTCGTGCTTGCGGACTCCATGCGGTGTGTGTGCAGGCCGGTGTACCGCATTCACGGCCAAACAGTGAAACAGAAGCAGCATTCAGGACCCGTTAACAGAAAACCAGAATGTAAACGCAGGTGTTCCGGGTTAGCTGGTTTTTACCTGAACTAGATTGGTTTAGTTATTCCAGTCCGTGTTTCGGATTACATCCGTGGATTCATCAATTTCTGCTGTGTAAACACAAGCGTCCAGTTGCTAATTATATACAAAATAAAGTGATGTTTTGTTTTATTGAGCAGGAAGCCGCCTGTGTTAAACTGAGCAGGAGACCATCTGAATTAAGGAGTTGGCTAATTAGGCCCAGTCTTTTATCAACCAAGCTTTTGAACAGGATGTATTAAGTAAACTCGAGACTCCGTTGGGCTGCTTAGTGGTATCAGAAAGAGAATGTTAGCTTGTGGTCACAGAAACAGGTTTGAGTCTTGTCAGAGTTTTCATTATTTGATCTTTTTATTTTAACTTACAAATATTTTATTTTAAAGTTGGTTTCTTCAATGTAGAAGTCTGAGCACTCTTCACTGCACTGCACCGCATACGCTCCTTTACAAAACAACATGGTGCATGCGGTGCAGTGCAGCAGCCAAATGCATGGCACAGCATAGAAGAGCCACATTGACAAGACAAGACTTGGGTGTACATCAGCATCTAAAGGTCAAAGGTCGCTCTTTCGAGGATTCCATTGTTGCCATCCTTGAACAGAGGGGGTGGCTTACGACATCAACCGTCTGCACCTACAATACAGTTTTAAGATCACTTCAGGCACCTCAGGGCCCACTCACATCTTGCATCAGTTGATCTCAAAAGGCCATAATGGGGTGAGGGCAGATCTTACAATGGTTTTAAATGAAAATTCTGCTGATAATGACCTACGCCCTTTTTCACATAATCAATAGTGGGTCAAGTTCCTAAGGGACAACTCCCACTAGAGTTGAAATACCCGGGTTTCTTCACCATTAGGTTTTAGAACTAGAGAAGCTTGTCGGATAAAAGAAATGTAAACAAGTCTGGTCACTGTGAGGTAACGTTTAATGGTGTTAAATGTCACCTCTTTTAATTTGTTGGTCAGTAAGAACTTTCTGGGTAAAATAATTTTTTTTTTTTTTTTTGTTTCTGATTATTCTGTTGATGCTTTGTTGCTGATTAAAGACACAGTCGTGGGAGAGCCGAGATCAAAGGGTGGTGTGATGTAGTTTCCATCTGTGCTGCAAATACTAAATGTCTCACTGCACAATCTGGACTTGCATCGCAAACATTTGCATATTATTTTGGTATCACATGTTTGGTAAAAGGACAAATTCTGAATATGAAAGCAGGCAACCATCTGAATTAAAGAGTTGGCTAATTAGGCCTAGTCCTTTATCGAACAAGCTTTTGATTTTAAAAAAAAAAAAAAAGTGTCATTGTTGATTTAAATGTAATTTTTATGGTTGAAAGTTTGTTTGGATGTAAGTAACCAGTGTAATAGTATCTGTTTGTGAAAAAGCAAAAGCTTCTGGGGAATTTTTGATATTCTGAAGTTGTTCCTTAATAGAAACAGTCAGTCTGCCCCAGGGCAGCTGTGGCTACAACTGTAGCTGCCTCCACCAGTGTGTGAATGTGAGAGTGACTGAATAGTGGAATTGTAAAGCGCTATATAAATGCAATCCATTATTATTATTAAATTTGCTGGAATGTATTTGCTCAGATCTGTTTTCCTGTCATCACATTAGTAACTTTTTCTTGTGTCACTTTGTTCATCAAGACATCCCACAGCAACATGAAGTCTAAGGACAAAGAAGTTTGTGATGATCAGCAGGTCTGTAACCAGGAGAGGAGCTCCAGTGTGGACCAGGAGAATCCTGATCTTCCACCGATTAAAGAGGAACAGGAGGAACTCTGCATCGCTCAGGCAGGAGAGCAGCTTGTAGTGAAACAGGAGGCCGATGGCATCATTTTCTGGTCCGGGGAAGAGCGCCTCAGGCTGCTGGATGTCATCTGGAGTCCTGAAAGAAATTCATTACACAGATCAGGTGTGCAGCTGTGCTGTAGAGATCTCTCTCTCTCTCTCACTCTCTCACACACACACACACACACACACACACACACACACACACAGGAACTGTCATGGTGAAACACCACAAACCTGAAGAAAGCACCAACAAACTGTAAAGAGTGCAGATGAAAATTAGCCTGTATAGCTAAATTTGGCATATTCATTAATATGCACTCTCTTTTAAATAAAATGAATATAAACATGATAAGTATATGACCAAAACAAGTGAAAGTGATGCTTCAACAAATCCAAGTAAACAAACTGGGATGTCAGTCATTTGCAAGTATGACTGCTTGTGAAAAGAGCTCACAAAGGCACCAGGAGACAAAAATAAAATGCTACAGAATACTACCTCAGTAAAAACATAAATTTTCAACATCTCCTCTAAATGTCGGCATATTTGTGGAAATGAGCTTGTTCCAGTGGGTTTCTAGGCTCAGCCCAGAAGGACCTCTGTAATTTGAGACGGACTCTGAGTGAACTTACTTTTCTTCAAAGGATCCAGCTGAGGTGGTACAAAAAAAATCAGTTAAAGTGGCAGGTAATTTTCAGCTGTAGTATTAGAAAAGACATTGGCAATGATCCTACGCAAGCAGCTGTTGTCTACTCATATGGAAAAGGTCATTAAACAATTTGGAGTCCATCATTCTACAATGAGAAAGATTAGTCACAAGTGGAAAACATTCAAGGTAGCTGCCATTCTTTCCAGTTATTGATAGCCTAGCAAATACATCTCAATGGTCAATGAAATTGCAAGAAATTCAAGAGATGCATCCCAGACTGTAAAGGCCTTAGTTGGCATGTTAAAGTTCATGACAGTACAATTAGTAAAAGACTAAAAAAAATTGGGGTTGTTTGGAAGAGTTGCCAGGAGAAAAGCTAATCTCGCCCCCAAAAAGAACATGGCATCATGGCTTAGGTTTGCAGTGTTCAATCTGAATAAACCACAAGATGTCTAGAGCAATGTCCTTTGGACAGAATAGGGGGAAAAAAGTGGAGGGGTTTGCTATAATACACAGCACCATATTTTACAAAAGCCCTCATACCACTTCTTTTGCACAGTAGTGGATGGGTGATGATTTGGGCTTGTTTTCCAGCTACAGGACCATAACAAAGTATTGTACAGGGTGGGCCATTTATGTGGATACACCGTAATAACATGGGAATGGTTGGTGATATTAAAGTCCTGTTTGTGGCACATTAGTATATGTGAGGGGGCAAACTCCTCAAGATGGGTGGTGACCATGGTGGCCATTTAGAAGTCGGCCATCTTGGATACAACTTTTGTTTTTTCAATAGGAAGAGGGCCATGTGACACATCAAACTTATTGGTAATGTCACAAGAAAAACAATGGCCCACCCTGTAGAGTCAAATTTGAAACGGTCTTTCTAATTAATAAAATTTGGAGGAGAATGAATCATATAACAGGACAATGATCCTAATCACACCACCAAATCTACAACAGAATGGCTGAAAAGAAAACGGTCACAGTGTTGCAATGGCCCAGACCCAATGTTATTAAAATGTTGTGGTAGGACCTTGAGGGAGCGCATACAAGCAAAGCCTGTAAGTCTCAGTGAACTGAAGTACTGCTGTAAAGACGAGTGGGCCAATGATATGAAAGACTGAGGCCTTTATAGAGAATCCTGATTTAGATCTTTAATATGGCATTTTACTTTTCCCATTAACTGTGCTCCTAGTACTGCGATTACTGTTTCGTCTTTGAATTTATCTAGCCAAGACACTCTGGCCCCAGAGTATTTATACACTTGAAAACTAGACTAGATAATGTAGGTATGCTAATGTCGCTATACAGTGTCAAACTAAGTTAAAACATTCAGATTAGCCATAACTACTATGACATTTTCTTTACATGCTTATCAAATTTGAGATGTGAGTCTAAAATTGTCAGCGGACAAAGTGTTTAGTGTCTGAAACCAGCAAACATCAACTAGTTTTCCTTGTGAAAAGGGGGCAATGAAAGGCTGCTGAGTAATTTTTAATGAACATTTAATTAATTCTGCATTTTATCCTGTTGTAGAAAACTTTATGAAACAAATATTTTGTAAAGCTTCTGTTTTGGAATAATTGTAAAATTTTGAATGTTCTGCAATCTGCAAAAACACACATCTTTAACCTCCAGTCCAGAAAATGCCAAAGAAGCTATAGAGGTGGTCACACGTAAAGATGATCAGTTAATAAAGTTTACTTTTTATTATCTGAGACTGTATCTGCTTAATTTAAGACCTGCTAACAACATTTTATTTTAATTTAATATGTAATTCTGGGTTTTTTTGTACCATGACTGCAACTGCTCCGAATCCAGACATCCAGAACCAAAGATGTGTTTTCATATTTGTCCCTTCAGACCTCCCACAACAACACGACTGTAAGGAAGAAGAGGGTCTGCATGACCATCAGGTGTGTAACCAGGAGAGGTATTCCAGCCTGGGCCAGGAGCACCCAGAGCCGCAACACATTAAAGAGGAACCGGAGGAATTGTGCATCAGTCAGGAGGGAGAGCAGTTTGTACTGAAGCAGGAGAGTGATACCTTTATGGTGACTCAGACTTATGAGCAGTGTAGGCCAGAACCAAAGCGTGAGCAGTTTCTCTCTCATAACTTACCTGAACCACAGAGGCGAGATGTGGAAGAAGGCAGGCATGTGGATTTGGGATCAACTAGAAGAGCAGAGCCGATAAAGAGGAAACCTCGCGGTGAGGGAGCAGATGAGTCTCCCGGCTCAGAGGGCCAGTATACAACAAACACATTTAAAAAGTGTTTAAAATGTGAAACTTGTGGAAAAGTCTTTCATTTTAAATCTGGACTAAATGAACACCAGAGAGTTCACACAGGTGAGAAGCCTTATTGTTGTAGTGTCTGTGGAAACAAATTTAGTTTCTCATCTGCATTCAAAGTTCACATGAGAATTCACACTGGTGAGAAACCATATTCTTGCAGTACTTGTGGGAAATGTTTTAGAGATTTAAAATCATTCAAAACTCACACTAGAATTCACACAGGTGAAAAGCCATATTCTTGTAGCATCTGTGGAAAAACATTCAGGGACTTATCAGGATTCCGAAAACACACACGAATTCACACAGGTGAGAAGCCATATGTTTGCACCATATGTGAGAGAAGCTTCAGTCAAATGATACACTTGAAAACTCACATGAAAATTCACACAGGTGAGAAGCCATTATCGTCTGGCCCCCGTGGCAAAAGATATAGATACTCATTTGGATTGAAAGCACAGATGAGAATTCACACGGGCGAGAAGTCACATTTTTGTAGCACATGTGGGAAAACATTCAAGCAGAAAACGCAGTTAAAAAGACACATGAGAAATCATACTGGTTGAAAATGTCATCCTTTAGATTTTTAGCACTGTGTTCATAGCACAGCCTGCACCGGTGAGACGCCAAATCAGTGCAACACCTGTGAGGAAAAAATGATCTCATATATTCTAATACTGGCTTACTCTTTTAGGAATTGTAGGGAAAGCCTTTTGTTTGTTTGTTTTTAAATCTAGAAATGATATTTTTAGCCTGTAGAGATAATACACAAAAATTAATTGTAGAATTATGTCCTTAAAGTTGATTCACTAAATAGCTTTGTTGTTTTAAAAAGAAAAAAAGCTTAAACAAATGTTCATTTTTGTTTAGTTTTGTTTTTCATAGTAAAGATTTGATTCTTTGAGGGTTTTTTCCAGTTTTTCTTCTGTATTGTATCATTTTTATTTATTTATTTTTTTAAATGGCTAACCTGTATTTCATTACAAATGGCTTGACGGCAGGAGGTGTGTATAATGTCTCTGGGCTGGTAAATAAATATGTACGCTTATGGAAGTTGCAGTGCAGTATTGACAAGCAACATGATTTGTAACATGGCAGTTCAAAATGGCCACCATCGTCCCTGTACCCAAATCCTCCACCATCTCCTCATTGAACGACTGGCGACCTGTAGCCCTGACCCCCATCGTAAGCAAATGCTTCGAGAAGCTGGTCAGGGACTTCATCTGCTCTGCACTACCCGACTCACTGGACCCTCTACAGTTCGCATACCGCCACAACAGGTCCACTGATGATGCCATAGCCCTGACACTACACACTGCCCTGTCACACCTGGAGAAGAGAGACACGTATGTGAGAATGCTGTTTGTAGATTACAGCTCAGCATTCAATACCATCGTTCCCTCGAAGCTGGACAGGAAACTGCAGGATCTAGGACTGAGCAGCTCCCTCTGCAGCTGTATCCTTAGCTTCCTGTCTGACAGACGCCAGGTGGTCAGACTGGGCAGCATCACCTCATCCCCCATCACACTGAACACTGGTGCTCCACAGGGGTGTGTACTGAGCCCTCTCCTGTACTCACTCTACACCTACGACTGCACAGCCACTAACAACTCCAACATCATTGTGAAGTTTGCGGACGACACTACAGTGGTGGGTCTTATCACCAACGGTGATGAGACGGCTTACAGGGAGGAGGTCAGTGCCCTGACCCACTGGTGTCAAGACAACCATCTCACCCTCAACGTCGCAAAGACAAAGGAGTTGATAGTGGACTTCCAGAGGTGCAGAGAAGTACACACCCCCATCACCATCAACGGCGCTGCTGTGGAGAGAGTGAGCAGCTTCCGGTTCCTTGGAGTACATCTGGCTGAGGATCTTACGTGGTCAGTACACACAAACAAAACAGTGAAGAAGGCGCAGCAGCGCCTCTTCTTTCTCAGGAGACTGAAAAGATTCGGCATGAGCCCCCGCATCCTCAGGACCTTCTGTCACTGTGCCATTGAGAGCATCCTCACTGGATGCATCACCACCTGGTATGGCAACAGCACCGCCTACAACCGCAAAGCTCTCCAGCGAGTAGTGCGGTGCTCTGAACGGATAATTGGAGGTGAGCTTCCCTCCCTCCAAGACATCTACAGGAAGCGGTGCCTGAGGAAAGCGGGGAGGATCATCAAGGACTCGAGTCCCACGTGTGGGACTAATAAAGGTTATCTTATCTTACTATTATATATTGTACATATATTTATTAGTTTCAGGTTGGCCATTCTTGTATTTTGCTCGTTTGTGTTGTTGTGTTTGCACATCTCTGTTGCTTGTGGGGCTCGCACACAAGAATTTCACTCGCATGTGCTGTGCCAGTGTGCCTGCACATGTGATGTGACAATAAAAGTGATTTGATTTGATTTGATTGTCAAATGAAATTTCGGTCCTTCATATGGTTTGACAAAAACATGACTCTTAAAGTTAATATGAGTTTATCCAGACATTCTAAGCAAAGCATGGTGCGGTTGGTGAATGGACTCGATCATTTACTCCAACTGAGGATGGAGGGCAACTAAGAAACGTCAAACGGCTTACAACAACATAGGAGTCCATCTGTTATAATGTGTATATCTACGCTTATGCGCAGTAAGTAAATTATGCGTACTTATTGATGCTGTAAACTAAAAAGCTGCCCGGCTAAGCAACAGATCAAGGAAAAGCTCCACTAGCAAGAGACAGACGAGACTTTCAGGTCACTGAATGTGTTGTGGTGTTTATTGTGTTCTTAGCGATGTGCTTAGTATGTTATTTATCTTTAAAGTTTAAAGATTTCATGAAACACTTCTGGTGACGAGACATTTGCGTAGTGTAGCTGCAGGTTTACAGTTAAACTGCATGAAAGTGTAATGGTAAAAGATGTTTAATATGTTTATATGGTTTGTCATTGCTTTTGGTCTTCAAATAAGCACTTTTGTCATATTTAGCCTGATGATTAGCATATGATATGACCAGTTGTCTTATATTAAATAACTTTCCTCTGCAGTGCTTTAAAGTTTCATCCACTGAAATAATCAAGTGGTGATAAAATTAACTTTTTACGACAACGAGGACTTAAATGTTTCTTTCACTGAGATTAACTGTTTGTAAAGGATTTTCGTTTGTATGCAAATTGTCTTTAATATTTTGTTAATTGGGGGGGGGGGGGGGTTGTGCTTTAGTCTTGGAGTTTTGTTATTGTTTAAAACATTTTTGTTATTTTTATGCTTTTGTTTTATTGTAATCATTGAGTTTCTTTTTCTCCTTTGTGTTCCAGCTAATTTTTTTTTAAAATATAGTTCTTTTTTTGTTTTTGTTTTCCCCCCCCCCCCCCCCCCCCTAGCCTTCCGCTATGGGTTTCTATCACGTTTCAGTGTGTTTCATTTTGAAAGCTGGTTGCTGACCTAATTAAATGTTAGGTTTTTGTTACTCCTGCCTGTTTTTTGAGTCCTGCATTTGGGTTGGTTTTCCTACAAAACATTTTTAATGTTTTAAGGTTGGATATTATATTTTATCAATGGTACTTTGAAGGAGAAACAGGCTCATTCTCAGCTCTGTATTTATATTCTTGATGTTTACTAGAGGCCATGATTCGCTGCTATTTTACACTAGGCCTTAATGCAACGCCTGAATTAATAATCAAATGCGAGCCGTTTCAAGTCCTCTCATTGACATTATACCTGGCACACAACACATACACAACCGCACCATATCTAAAATTCATCATTTTGTGGGCTGGCTCCAGTAGATTTGAAATAAAGGTATGCAAGAGGATATGGAAGACTGGGACTACATCCCCCTCACTGGAAAAACAAGGGTTGTCATCATTGGACCTTAATGCTCAGTTACACTGAGATGAGATTCTGCATCAGTGGCAGTCCAATATCTCCACAGGCTGAGAGATTTCTATCCTGTTTCACTAAACATCTGTGTTATGGCAAAAACATTTGCAACCAGGTTTCGATTCCTTTGTTGTTCAGTGAGGAGGATACACAGGACTAAAAGCTGGAAAGGGACATGTTTTTTAGATAGATAGATAGATAGATAGATAGATAGATAGATCTATATGGACATTGGTAATGCAAAAGTTATTTTCACAAGATTTCAGCATGCACTGAAAGGTTGTGATTTCTTTAAAGTTTAAATAAAGATTTCTTTATGTGTAAAATATGGGAGAAACCTAACAGTGTTGGGCCTTATTTCACACAAGCTTTTCTTTGCCTGACATTGTCTTAGATTAATTCACATACTGATGTTTGTTTTTTGGTTAATTGTGCCTCAGTCTGTGTTACAGTTCCTGTTTAAATGTCCTAGCTCCAGCATTTTATGCAATGAGACACACATATGATGTTTATTTAGTGCAGCAGTAGAAACTGCATAAAAATGTAATAGTAAGTCTCAGGGCTCCCCAGGGCAGCTGTGGCTACAATGTAGCTTGCCATCACCAGTGTGTGAATGTGTGTGTGATGGGGTGGATGACTGAATGTAGTGTAAAGCACTTTGGGGTCCTTAGGGACTAAGTAAAGCGCTATACAAATACAGACCATTTACCATTTTTTTTTAGTAATTATGAAAACTCTAATGAGATGAATGCACTGAACAACATGTGATGGAAAACTTTTTGTGCTAACGTGGACTTTCTGTCAGAGATTTCCAGTATGTTTTGTTTTAACTCATATTTTGTGGGGGGGCTTTGTAATTTCTCAGTGATACTTTGATGAAAGAGGCTCATTTCAATCCCAATTTACTTAAAGGATAAAAATATGGAAGCACCTCTACCGCCAGCCCAATATTTGCCTTATTTTTGAAACTATATAATTTACTGTAATCTCTCTCTATAATGTGATCACACCAGTGCTGAAGGAACAATAGCAGTCTATGGAGCAAAGCAAAGCATCCACATGTTATCAAGGAAACACCCTTTACTGTAAAATGAGGGAACCAGTTTCATGTATGATTTTTATGTTATTTGGAAGTCTGTGGGCTGGTGCTGTGATGGAGAACTATTTCAGTTGTAGAAGATGTGAGTCTACAAACTCGTCCAACAACAATATCCGTCCTCTGAGGTTTTGTGTCAGAGCTCTGAGACTCTCAGGTCCTCAGTCCTCCAGATGAGCAGGTATTGTGTCCTTCTTCCCTGAAACCATGACTTCCTCCACAGAATCCGGACCACATTCACTCAGCCGCTCTATGCTGGACTTTAGCTTAGAGACATTGCTGAGTTAATTAAACTTCAGTCTTTCATGTTGTAGTTAGTTTAAATCTGAGGCTTAGAAAACAACTGTTTCCTAAGATTGAAAGCAAAAATAAATAAATACATTTTCAAGATAATGGCTCCAAAGCAATGACTACAGTCATTGCTCCAAGCATGAAGTTTTGGTGCCTGTGTCCACGTTACTAGCTGCTCTGTAAGGATTTGTTTCTGATTGGAATTCTCAGCCTGAGCTGAAGGGGGCGCTCCTTAAGCTTTCCGCAGATCCAACACAAGACGAGGACGAACGGAAACGATGCGTCTGTGTTACGGCTCAGCAATGTCTTCAGTTCAGTATATGAGAGACTTCATCAGGGATAGATTGACTGGCGTTGCTGAAGAAATCTTCTCAGAGGTTAAAAAAACGATCGTCCGGTATGAGGAGGAAATCAACCATCAGCTCAGGCTGCTGGATATCAGCCGGAAACCTGAGATAAAGTTACACATAATCGGTATGTAAAACTGGGATGACTCACGCAGCACCTAAATCACAGCCCAGTTTGTAGAATAAAATGAAGGCGCAGCTCTGAGGGTTTTTTTTTATTTTTTACATAAATAATAGAAGTGCTTCTCTTTGTCTTAAACGATAAGCGGCTAGCGGCAGTATTTAGGCTGGGCCTTGTAATTTAAAGTTAATGTTTTTAATACCACCGCTTCTGTTTATTCCCAGCGGATACACGTGAGTGTGGAGATTATGGAAACAATACCCGATCTGTTATTAATATTTCAACCATCCATTTACTTTAACAACCAAGTATAATAATTACTCTTCTCATTTCATTGATAACTTTCGTGTAAGTGAGAGATGGAGACTGAGGCTGTTAGTTGAGCTGTATCAACACAAACAGAGCAAACTGTGCTGTAAGTTCATTAAATACAATCGCTTTCAAAGAAACAATAATAGGCAGAGTTTTCATCTCTAACGCCCGTATTTAATATGAAATTGAGATCATATTTGCTGCATCCGCACTTTAATTTGACCAAGAAACTGACAGAGTATTCCTGCTGTAAAACAAACAAACAAATGCGTGAATGCCTAATTAAAATGAATGCACTTATTTCCAGGTGAACTAAAACAATTCTCATGACAAAATGTGCTTCTCCACTGAGACTTCTGGTGTAAAAAATCTCATAAACAACACAATAAATGGTTGCAGGTCCAGTATAACAGAAACTGAGTAAAATATCATGCCTGTGTCACAAGATATGGAATACACAGCAGAATACAGTGTAAAAAAAAAGCAAGTGAGGGATCGGGGAAAGTTCACGGCATCTCTCTGGCTACATTCCTCGACCGTTGTCTAGGAAAGTTTTCTTGGCATCAGGGCAACGTTGGTTTGAGGCAAAAATGACAGTTTTTCAGATGTTCCACAAACTTTTTCCAGATCTTTATCATTCAGGGTCATTTTACATTGCCCTCAGCAGTGGCTCAGCAGTCTCTGCTCCAAGTAGGTTTAGCTGTTTATTACACTTTTACACTACGTTATTACACACTTAACAAGATCACATATTTGTTTCAACAGCTAATCAAACTTTATAATTTAATTTAATTTCTTTTAATTTAGCTGCTTTCTATATTGTAGTTGCAACCAACACATTTGTCCTCGAGAAGCCCTTGGGGCAAAATTATGGTTCGGCAATGGCAGTGCCTTAGCAGTCCGTTGGCAGACTGTGGGCAACTACTCATAGCCCATCTGTCTGCAGAGATCATCTGTGTGTACCACTAGTCTTTGGTCTACTCATGTTTGTGCTGTTATTAGTCTATCTGCCAGGAGAAGATTGAAGATAGACAGCAAGGGCCGACATCAACCGAGTGTTGATGTGTTGTGGTTTTCTTTCCTTTAATATCTAATACTAATATACATTTACATAGAATTTTTTCATTTCTACTTCTTTAGGTTGGTATATTTTGCTTCCAGTAGGCTGTTTAATTCAGGAAATAAATGTGTATGATCTGTCTCATGAAACACATGCGATCGTGCAAAAGTTTAGCATGGAGCTGCACTGTTTGCATTACAATTGCAATCACCTGTTGATACTAAATGCATGTTCATGTTATTATAATGTATATACAGCATTACAAAACAATGTTTTGATTAAAAATAAATAGATTTAATGAACCCTACTGATCAGACTCATGCCTGTGGACCTCAGTAATATAGTTCACAGGTATGTGACTTCCTTAATGTGCCACTTACCTACTCTGAGTGTCTTCCCCTCCAACAACACAAAAGCAGTTCTGACATAACTGTGGTGTGGGCCTCTGTTTGTGAAGGCACCAGTGCCCAACATAAGTGGGGACTGAAAGTGTGACAACTTTGCTAATAAGACTGTCAGAACTCATTTCACTCATATGTGAGGGAAATGGTTACATATGCTGGGATATAGTTGCTCAGGTGGGTGTTTTGCCATCATCACATTAGTAAATGTTTTCTTGTGTGTTTTTGTTCCTCAAGACCTCCCAGACGAAGATGAATGTAAGGAAGAAGAGGATATGGATAACCAGCAGGTCTGTAACCAGGAGAGTCACTCCAATCTGGACCAGCAGGATTCAGATTCTCAGCAGACTAAAGAGGAAGAGGAGGAAATTTGCACCAGTCTGGAGGGAGAACAGCTTGTACTGAAGCACGAAGGCAAAGGCATCCTCGTCTGGGCCAGGGAAGACCAGGACAGACTAAGTGACACCAACTGGAAACCTGAAATAAACTCACACAGAATAGGTATGTAAAACTGTAAAGGTCTTAGAAAAATAAATATGACTCAATTTGGATGCTAATCAGAGCTCAGAGTTACTTTTAGGAAGAATTTAAGGACTAACTGCAATAAGTAACTTTAATGCATTTTTTTTTTCCTAAACTGTGAACATTTAACATTAAACCTACAGTTTGTGTCAGTTGAAGGTAAAAGCACCTTATCCAATCTGAATATAGGGATTTGTTTATTTCACTAAAATTATTTTAAATATGTTTATGTTTGCTGTTGAAGGTTACTAAAACAAGTTGAAGTCCAGCTGAAATCTGTTGGTTGAGAAGAAATAGTTTTGAGATTACTATACTACTATAAGCTGAAAATGAGATTCAGTGGATTTTAATTCATCCCCTTTGTGGCAAAGTGCTCAATAAATATAGCAAAACATAAACACAAGTTAATGGCAGAAGAAGCTACAGTGTAACAAGGTGAAGGTTTTTCCTACGTTGAAGAATTTTTGACACCCGTCAAAATAAAACCACAAGAAACAAAATTATGCCTGAGTGTAAAAAATCCAAGCATTCAGCAAACGTGTTACTCAAACACCCAGCGGTTAAAGATGCAGAACATGAACTTGAATATGCCCGATTTCGAACAGTAAGCTCACAAGCCTTCGTTATGACAAGGTTAATGTTTCAGCATCTGTGTCCAAGTCCTTACTGTGCCCTCTCAGTATCAGAGAAAATAAAGACCCAACAGATTAACTTTCGTTTCTAATAAGAATGTAATTATAGCAGGAAATCCAACATGTTTATTGCTGTTAGAATCATCTGCAGCTAACGCTTAATCTTACACTTCCTCTGGGAACATTATCAATATTTTGATATTTTGATGAGCCAATTTCACGATAAAATTTTTCTATTTTACATACTTACCTGTTTTTGCTGTCACATGACTATGCAGGCATAAAATAGTGACACAAAAGTCGCACATTTGGAAAAATCAAAAGCAGCCTTTATTTATAAACCATTTTCCAGTCCACTTGTCTTCATGGTAAAAGGGAGTTTTTCTTTGGCGTTTATGCTCAGTGATTGCTGTAGAGCTGCATTAATGATGCTTCTTCATCCTACCATCATGAACAATCCTTCCTTCCTGAATGTAGACAGTGGCATTATTTTAGAGTCAAGCAATGCTTTATCGAGACTCCTACGGATGAAGATTAAAATGTATTTTTTTTTTCAGATGTTTCAGTTTTTTCTTTTTCAATTTGTTCCTTCAGACCTCCAACATCAGCATGTCTCTAAGGAGGAGGAGGAGGATCTCACAGACCAGCAGGTCTGTAAGCAGGATAAGAACTCCAGTCTGGACCTGGATGACTCAGAGCCTCCACAGATTAAAGAGGAAAAGGAGGAACCTTGTACCAGTCAGGAAAGGGAGCAGCTTGGACTGAAGCAGGAGTCTGATAATTTTGTGGTGACCCACGAGGAAAGTGATCACAGTGAACCAGAAGCACACAGTGACCGGAAACTGTCTTGCAACTCTCCTGGACCAGAGAGTCAGTGTAACACTGACACAAGTAAAAAGTCTGTAAAGTGTGACACTTGTGGAAAAGCTTTTCACGATAAATTCAGACTAACTAAACATTTGAAAATTCATACAGGCGAGAAGCCACATTCTTGTAGCACCTGTGGAAAAAGATTCAGTCAAATTATAAACTTGAAAACTCACATGAGAATTCACACGGGCGAGAAGCCATATTCTTGTAACACCTGTGGTAACTCATTCAGTCAGAAATCAACTTTGGCACATCACATCAGAATCCACACAGGTGAGAAGCCACATTCTTGTAGCACGTGTGAGAAAACATTTACCTGGAAATCAGAACTGAAACGTCATATGAGAATTCACACAGGTGAGAAGCCGTATTCTTGTAGCACCTGTGGGAAAACATTCAGTCGAAAATCAACATTAAAAACCCACGTGAGAGTTCACACAGGTGAGAGGCCCTATTCTTGTAACACCTGTGGGAAAGAATTTACGGTTTCATCAACATTGAAAACTCATATAAGAATTCACACAGGGGAAAAGATACACTCTTGTAGCATATGTGGGAAAAGATTCCTTCAGATTATCCATTTGAAAAGACATATGAAAATTCATACAGTTTAAAGGTTTTTACTTACTTACAAAATTTGGGAGAGCTTTAGTTGTAATAATAATGATTATTATTATTATTATTATCTCCACAGTAATAATCTAATAATTGTTAATTATATTTATTCCTTAGTCATTTTCTGAACAGGTTTAAAAGCTGCTAGAAAGTAAGACAAGACCAAAAATATTGTATCATTATGGATTCAAGGTCACTTCATGTGTTGTGGTGTTGACTTTCTTGAGGCGCAAACTTCAGCATGTGCCTGTCCTCTTGAACTGTATTTACAACTGTTGTTGTTTTTGTTTTTTTTAACTTAAGTATTTCAATTAATTAATTCATTGAAAATTTTAAGGTGTAATCTCTGAAATATCAGAGCGCTCTGTCTTGTTTCACACTTTTTTTTCTCATATTGTTTTACATAAATTCAGAAAATGCTTTTTTCACTACTTGAACTTGCCTCACTCTGTTTTATAAGCCTACTTTAATCAATGATGCACACATATGATATTTATGTGCTATAACTGCTGGTTTACAGTGGAAATTGCATGTAAATGTGACAGTAAATAACTTTTAATACGTTAGTCTCATCAATGCTTTTGACCCTAAATCAGACATTTTAAAATGGAAGTCTAACAAATACGTACAAAATAGATCAGTGAGGGGACAATTATTTTATTTTACAGCATTGTTGATTTTCACCACTGACCAGTCTGATTTTCCATCAGACTGGTCAGTGGGCAGTGATTTCAGGTTACTTTTACAGCATGTGTTACCATGGTGATATACCTCAATAAGATGTAAACCGCCTTTCTAGTACAAAAAACCCATACTGAGACTAGGTTAACCTAACATGAATATGATAACCCTGCTTTGTAGTACAAAGGGATGTACCATGGATGGAGATTAAAAGGTTAGATTGTGTCAGTGGCTCTCTTTTTTCCCTTGCTAAATCACCAAGGTAACTGATTCTGAACACAAACCCTGCTCAGTAGCAGGTTATGTTCTGAGGTTTGATTTAAAAATCAGCTGGAAGTGCCACACTTTCACTGACTTTTTACGTAGAGTATGTTTTTAGTACAATGTATATTGAAATGTATTATCTGTGGGCTAGATCATCAGATTTACCAAAAGTCTTATCTTTTTTGCAACACTGTTGCATTTTACTGACAAACTGATTTGTACTTTATAGATTTTTACGGCCTTTTATCATTATTATCTGATTGGAGAAGGCTGCACTCATATAGGAATCACTTTCTATGGAAAAAGAGTCATATGATGTATCCCCATTTATGTGAGTGTGTGCAAAGCTAGTTGTGGTCTATTCCCCACTTGAATCTCCTCATACAGTCCTGATCAAAAGTTTAAGACCACTTGAAAAATGGCAAAAAAAATTATATTTTGCATGGTTGGATCTTAACAAGGTTCCAAATAGAGCTTCAACTTGCAACAAGAAGAAATGGGAGTGAGACAAAACATTTTGAGCATGCAATTTATTGAAAACCACATTTAAACTGAAACAGGCTGTTTTACAGTTTATCAAAGGTTTAGGACCACACCTCCAAAAAAATCTGTAACCCCCCCCCCCCCAAAGCAAAAATCAAAGTTCCAAACATAAACTTGGTAATGGGTAGCTCCACCATTATGTTGTTGATACTTCAAATATTTGTTTGATGCAAGCACTTCCATGAGGTGAGTGGGAACATTTTTCCAAGTGATGAAGGCGGCCACATGAAGGACATCTGCTATCTGGAACTGTTGTCCATTTTTGTAAACTTCCCTTGCCATCCATCCCCAAAGGTTCTCAATTGGATTTAAATCAGGAGAATGGGCCAAAAAGAGTGGAAGAAGTCCCTTGTCCTGTGGGCACTGTGTACTGTAGCGCTATCCTGTTGAAAAACCCAGTCGTTACCACGCAGACGAGGGCCCTCAGTCATGCTCTCTGCAACATCTGGACATAGCCAGCGTTTGACGCGCATGCACCTCCTGTGGCACATAGGAAACATCTCAGGTGGGATCTGCCTGTCATGCCAGTAATGTTGGAAACCATCAGGACCATCAAGGTTAAATATTTTTCATCAGACAATAAAACTTTCTATCACCTTTCAATGTCCCATGTTTGGTGCTCTCTTGCAAAGTCCAAACGGACAGTTCTGTGGCATTCAAGGAGACGAGGCCTTTGAAGACTTTTTTTTTGTTTTTGAAGCCCTGCGGTCTCAGATGCTATCTGATGGTTATGGGGCTGCAGTCAGCACCAGTAACGGCCTTAATTTAGGTTGAGGTTCGTCTAGTTTCTTGACAGACAGCCAATTGGATCCTCCAGCTGTGGTTAAACTGAAGGTGATATTAGTCTCATTCTATGTCCTGTATATGTTATATACAAGGTGAAGTGCTGCATGAATTGTAACAATAAAGTTTCTGTTTCTGTGGAACACAGTTTTGGGCTTTCTATATTCTCATAGTTACAACTTCAATGAGAAATAGAGGGCAGCAAAAGACTAGTGTGGGATCCAGTCTGTGTAACTGAAGAAAAGAAGTGTAAAAGTCAGTTTGTGTGCTGAGTTTTATTTTATCGGCAAGTTTTTTTATTTTTCCTTTGTTTGTTTTTATCACTATCAGTAATTTCTCTGTTCATTTTTGTTATCTGAATTATTGTAGAGAACAGAATTACTAATTTAGCAGATTTACATGATGAACTGAAAAGCATGACATTATATTTCTATGGGTTTTGAACAGAAAATGGGTAAACACATAGGAATCATTTAGTGCTTCTCTTCCTGGAATAAAGTCTGATAACCCTCACTCTTCTTCCTACTGTGAGGCAGAGAGAGCTGGAGGTGAGTCAACAAAACATCCAGCAGAGAATCCAGGACAGAGAGAAAGATGTGAAGCTGCTTCAACAGGAGGTGGAGGCCATCAATCAGTCTGCTGATCAAACAGTGGAGCACAGTGAGAAGATCTTCACTGAGCTGATCCATCTCATCCAGAAAAGAAGCTCTGATGTGAAGCAGCAGATCAGATCCCAGCAGGAAACTGAAGTGAGTCGAGTCAAAGAGCTTCAGGAGAAGCTGGAGCAGGAGATCACTGAGCTGAAGAGGAAAGATGCTGAGCTGAAGCAGCTCTCACACACAGAGGATCACATCCAGTTTCTACTAATGGCCTGAGGAGGGCAGCAATACGCCACTGATATGACCAGTTTCCCGGAAATTCAGAAGAACAGCGGAAGATGCCACAACCCTTACTTGCTCGACGTGTTCATGTACCGTTAGCTCGCTTAACAGCGAAATTCTTTAGCTGTTGAAGCAACAGTGCGAGTTTATAAAAGAAAGGCTGACTGATGCTGAAGAATTACAGGTATGGAAAAAAAACCTCTGCCCGGGGCGCGATCTGATATCGTCGTGTTGGTGTTGTTCCCAGATCAACATAGTAAATGTTGTTCCAGGATCAACATTGCAAGTGACCAATCAGAATGTTGTGACGTCATACTTTTGCGACCTCGGGAAAAAGTCGCAAAAGTACCGCCGTAAAACAAAAAAGTGTACTTAAGCTGCGAGAAACCGCCTCTGTCCGCCGATCAACGGACCCTGGGGGTCACTGAACTAACACAGGTGTAGGACTCGTGTAGGACCCTGATCGGAGCTCAGTTTGTAGGCTAACAGACTAAAACCTGGCGTAGAAACGCTCCATTTCTTTAAACTGTAAACTTTGAGTTTTAAACATCCAGTGAAACACACACAAGTGACGTTAGCAGGAGATGAAATCACACTTTAAACTCACATGATGAGAAAAAACGGTCCACTCCGTGCAGAAACGGGACTTTACTGGATTATTAAATACTGCAAACTCTCTGAAGGCAGCTGTATTCATCAGTGGACCTGTACCGCCGGTGTTCCAGATCAACTGGCGTTTAGATCAACTGGCGTTAGTCGAACAGATGTGTGGCAGTCTTGCGTTTCAGGAGCTGCTACCGACAAACCAGCAAAAAAAACGCCAAATGTGTCATCTGTGACACTTGTGAGGTTATCTCAAACACACTCCGTCAGTCTTGATGCTGTTGAACAACAAAATGTATAAAAATGTGGCGAGTTTACCTGGTGATATCCTCACGCGCGACGCGATCGCGAAAACGGCAAACAAGTAATACCACGCCGATGTTGTTCACAGGAGAGCAAGAGTAAACGATCGGGAGACTCTTGTCGTTCCCTTGCACGGTTTATTTCTCCGGTTTCAGCGTTTTTGCTCCACAACTAAAGCGAGCAGTTTACTTTGTGCCCTAACATGGACTCGAGTCAACCAGCGCCACCTCTGGCCAAGTGCCACAGCCTACAGCCAGATCAACCTGTGACACACATCTGCACCACGTTTGAATTCGTTTCATGCACATTTGTACCTTTCAATTGTGTCTGTTTGTGCGTCATGCAAATAAACCTTTGAAAAGAATGAAATGACACTAATATTTCACTAGTGTTGTAACATCACATGTCGTTAGCGTAGTCTGTCTGTGTCTTTTCTCTGCAAACAAACATTTTAGAGTTGGTTGTTATATACAGTCTGTATAAGTGTGGTTAATCTAATAAACATTTGTAAGGAGATGGCAGTTACTGTGAATGTACAGCAGGTGATTAGTAATAAACAGTCAGACAATGACTCTGACAATCTCATTCAATCTTGCAGACTGAATGCACCTTCTGTGGAAAGTGGTACCACACAGTGTGTGTGGACGTCCCCTGTGCAGAAGGCGACTACAAATGTTGTGGGTGCTAAATAAACAGAAACAAATGATCCCTGTTGTCTTTGCTTACTGATGTTTTTAGTGTTGACAATCCACATTGCTGGAATTGCATCTGTCAACATGTTTGTGGGTAGATTTGGATGTACCAGGGGTAAGTGCAGCCACTCAGCCTCTACTCACTGTGATCATAGCAGCAGGTGCAGATGTGTCACAAGTTAATCTAGTAGTAGGCTGTGGTAGTAGTGGACTGACCTCCATTTGAAACTGCTCCAGCTGCTGTGTGATAGTGGATCTGCTACAAATTGAAGATCATATGGAAGTTTTGGAAATTAACCCTTGTATTATGTTGAAAAACAAAAAAGTGACATTGATTTTGTTGCAGGTAATTTTGACCCGTACTGTGTAAATCCACTCAGAATTGTCAAGAAACTGCAATAAAACAATAGCAACTTTATTTCCCATCAGATAAACATGTAGAACACAGACATACAACAGTTAGACTGCCCATAACTATTTTAGGAACAGTTTGGTTTTTCGTTCTTACAAACACATTTCTGTTGAACTTGCCCAACGTTCTCAGTTTTTCAATGCTCAACATTTTCGATTTTGTCCACATGATGGACAGAATGTAACGGTATGCTTTCTGCAGATGTGGTTCTTGCATTTCTCACAAAAAGTGCTTGTTTTCAAACAGGAATCTTCCTAACTAAGATTTAAAACAAAAGATTTCTACGTCTCCTCCAGTCTCACAAACAGATGACAAACCAAGCGACACACCTGAGTCACTGACTTTCTTAAATCCACTCACTCTCACTGGCTGTTTATTACTAATCACTGTGTAACTGCTGTGAATTCAAAGTAACTGCCGTCTCCTTACAAATCTTCATTGGATTAACCACACTTATACAGACTGTATATAACTCCAGCCATGTTGATGGATTGCCTATATTGGCTGGAAATATTCATTTCCAGAGAAAGGACACAGACAAACGATGCTTACAGGATGTGATGTGACAACAACACTAATGAAATATTGATGTGTCATATTTGTCCAAGGCGTATTTCATTGTTATGGAAAAAGAGAATATCAAAATCATGATGACCAATTGGAGTAGTGATTTCTATGAATTTGTGTATATAATTTGGAATTTTGTACAAATGTAGGCCAATAAGGAATATATGATATCATTTCATTCTTTTCAAAGGTTTATTTGCAGACGCACAAACAGACACAATTGAAAGGTACAAATGTGCATGAAACGAATTCAAAAGTGCTGCAGATGTGTGTCACAAGTTGATCTGGCTGTAGGCTGTGGCACTTGGCCAGAGGTGGCGCTGGTTGACTCGACTCCATGTTAGTGCACAAAGTAAACTGCTCGCTTTAGTTGTGAAGCAAAAACGCTGAATTCGGAGAAACAAACCGTGCGAGGGGAACGATGACGACGACAAGAGTCTCCCGATCGTTTACTCTTGCTGTCCTGTGAGCAACATCGGCGTGGTGTTACTTGTTTGCTGTTTTCACAATCGCGTCGCGCATGAGGATATCACCAGGTAAACTCGCCACATTTTTAAACATTTTGTTGTTCAACAGCATCAAGACTGACGGAGTGTGTTTGAGATAACCTCACAAGTGTCACAGATGACACATTTGGCGTTTTTTTGCTGGTTTGTCGGTAGCAGCTCCTGAAACGCAAGACTGCCACACATCTGTTCGACCAACGCCAGTTGATCTAAACGCCAGTAGATCTGGAACACCGGTCAGAGGAGGAGACGAGAGATTCAGCAGGTTGTTTACACTGAATAAATGGCTTATATCAGCATGTGCTGACCACTCAGTGCATTTTATCAACAACTTTAATATTTTTTGGGAATGCAGGCATCTGTTTAAAGCAAATGGATTTAATTTTAACAAGTCGGGGGTTAAACTGTTCACGTCCAACTTATTTTATTCCATACGTCATCCATCTGTGCTTGGTGCCAAGGCTGAGATAAACGAGGAGTTATCTCATAAAGAGGAACAAACAGTACTCCAAGAACAGACAAAGCCCAGCAGAAACCTTGAGGAGGAGCTCCATCTGCCCCCACCCGAGAAGAGCCTCAGAAAGGAGAGACATCTGAGGCAAGAAGAGGGGTCCCTATTTGCCTCCAACTCTCAAAACTTGCTTATGATCTTCAATTTGTAGCAGATCCACTATCACACAGCAGCTGGAGCAGTTTCAAATGGAGGTCAGTCCACTACTACCACAGCCTACTACTAGATTAACTTGTGACACATCTGCACCTGCTGCTATGATCACATTGAGTAGAGGCTGAGTGGCTGCACTTACCCCTGGTACATCCAAATCTACCCACAAACATGTTGACAGATGCAATTCCAGCAATGTGGATTGTCAACACTAAAAACATCAGTAAGCAAAGACAACAGGGATCATTTGTTTCTGTTTATTTAGCACCCACAACATTTGTAGTCGCCTTCTGCACAGGGGACGTCCACACACACTGTGTGGTACCACTTTCCACAGAAGGTGCATTCAGTCTGCAAGATTGAATGAGATTGTCAGAGTCATTGTCTGACTGTTTATTACTAATCACCTGCTGTACATTCACAGTAACTGCCATCTCCTTACACATGTTTATTAGATTAACCACACTTATACAGACTGTATATAACAACCAACTCTAAAATGTTTGTTCGCAGAGAAAAGACACAGACAGACTACGCTAACGACATGTGATGTTACAACACTAGTGAAATATTAGTGTCATGTCATTCATTTCAAAGGTTTATTTGCAGACGCACAAACAGACACAATTGAAAGGTACAAATGTGCATGACACGAATTCAAACGTGGTGCAGATGTGTGTCACAGGTTGATCTGGCTGTAGGCTGTGGCACTTGGCCAGAGGTGGCGCTGGTTGACTCGAGTCCATGTTAGGGCACAAAGTAAACTGCTCGCTTTAGTTGTGGAGCAAAAACGCTGAAACCGGAGAAATAAAACGTGCGAGGGGAACGACAAGAGTCTCCCGATCGTTTACTCTTGCTGTCCTGTGAACAACATCGGCGTGGTGTTAATTGTTTGCTGTTTCGCGATCGTGTCGCGCGTAAGGATATCACCAGGTAAACTCGCCACATTTTTATACATTTTGTTGTTCAACAGCATCAAGACTGACGGAGTGTGTTTGAGATAACCTCACAAGTGTCACAGATGACACATTTGGCGTTTTTTTTGCTGGTTTGTCGGTAGGAGCTCCTGAAACGCAAGACTGCCACACATCTGTTCGACTAACGCCAGTTGATCTAAACGCCAGTTGATCTAAACGGCAGTTGATCTAAACGCCAGTTGATCTAAACGCCAGTAGATCTGGAACAGCGGCTTTCCAGGACTTGATACCGACAAAGCAGGAAGTAATCAGTGTGAATACGTCGCCTACAAATGGCACTTTGTGGGGTTGGCTAAACACAACAATCTGTCATTCATATTGTTTTGAAAAAGAAACATAAAATAACCTCAGAGTTTAACTGGTGATACTCCCACGCGTAAGCATACCGCGAATACAGCAATAAGCAAATAACAGTGCCTATTCAAAACAGGCGAAAGTTAATTAACAGTATAGAAAATGTTCTAGTCTTCATTATTATTTTCCCACATATTGTTATTACTCTGATGTGACCTGAGGGTTGTCAAACTGACAGACAAAGCGTCCAGTTTACATCAAAAGCAGAGTCCACTCCACTAGTGGTACCTGTGGGGAAGTGCCATTGCCTAAACAATATTAACCTGTGACACACCTACACCTGAATTCCTAGAGCTTCCTGCTTTAGCAGGTATCGCTTATCAATAAGCAAGCTGCTGAAAGTAGTTTTTATTTGAGCAACGTATTCATAGTCTTGCTGAGATATATTTGCTTATGTGTGTTCTCCTATAATCACATTAGATCTTTTTCTTGTGTTCATCTAAGACAACCAACAGCAACATGAACTGTAATGAGGGGAAGGGTCTGGATGTCCAGCAGGTCTGTAACCAGGAGAGTAACTCCACATTGGACCCACAGGACCCAGAGCATCCACAGATTAAAGAGGGAGAGCAGCTTGTAGTGAAGCAGGAGGCTGAGGGCATCATCATCTGGACTGGAGAAGAGCGGCTCAGACTGCTGGATACCATCTGGAAACCTGAAATAACGACATACAGTAAAGGTATGCTAAACTGCCCTTAAAAATAATGAAGTAACATTTCTTTTTCTTAGCATAGCAGGAATCTGCAATAAGTAAAATTAATGCACCTCTGCAGACTGCAGTGTAAATGGTGGCTTGGTGGCTCTTTGACAGTAACTTTGACATGCAGCAGTGGCTTCACTGTTCTTTTACACAAAACAAACAATTATCCACACAAACTACATATCAACACACTAACTACACTCCAAACATGCTACACATCACAAATCTCTCACATCTCAAAACTCAATCTCTCTCTTCCTACCACTGACCTTAGACAGTAAATGTGACAATAGTATTCCGGAAAAAATTATGGGGTATATTTTTTATTTATCACTTTTTAAATTTTTTTTTATCACATTTACCACTTTTAACACAAAAATGGACACTCAGGGTTGTTTTGGGTTGAAATAGCATCTTGTTGCTATGTGTCATCTTAAATTGGTCAGGTGATTGGTTTACCATGGCTACTTTATTCTTCCTCAGTCAATCAGCAGCACCCGTGTGATTGTCCCCCCCCCCCAGCTCCTGGTTAAATGAAAAATAGTAACGTGTCCGCACCACATTTTCTTATTAGTAACTGTAACAGCGTTGTAAACATAGAAATAGTAATTAGTTATAGTACTAGTTACTGACAAAAGTAACAGCGTTAGTAACATTGTTACTTAACGCCATTATTCCCATCATTGCATTTTAAGGATGCAAAAAAATGTTAATTCATGTGAAAAAAATTCACCAGAATGCAAGAAGTGAAGTGTCTGCACCCCTACAGAGACACAAATCCAACAGCAGAAGTTTCTTTTTTTTGTCATCAGTTTAAGTTAAAGATTAAGTTTTTTTCTCTGTAGAATGGAAATGTGTGAAATTTAATTCGATCAATTCCCAGGATTAATTAATGGATTAATTTTTAGATTCAGTTTTCATAATATACAATTCAGAATTTCTAAAGTTGAAGTTGATCATATAAGAAGAGTTTTTTTCATGGTGTTTGGACGTGTGCAGTCAAAGTGTTTACCACGATATAAGAGGTCAGAGCCAGCATTCCCAAACTAAATTAAATTGGAAGAAAACCAATATCTTTAAAATTCATACATATTTAGTATCACAAACATCCAAATACTCAACAATTTGCTTCAGTGTCCAAATAATTTGTCACATTTGTACACTCTAAATTTCAGTGGTACATGTGAGCAACCTGTTCATAGTTCACAACCATTAAAGTACTGCTAATCGTTAAAATTAGAATATATTTTTGTCCACTTGTCCCTTCAGATCTTGCGCAACAGTGTGTCTTTAAGCAAGAGGATCTGCATGACCAGCAGGTGTGTAACCAGGAGAGGAACTCCAGTTTGAACCACGAGGACCCAGAACTCCCATGGATTAAAGAGGAACCAGAGGAACTTTGCACCAGTGAGGAAGGAGAACAGCTTTTATTGAAGGAGGAGACTGATACCTTTATGGTGACTTTTGATGAAAGTGAACATGAACCAAACAGAGACCAGCTCCTTTCTCACAACTCTCCTGCACCAGAGAGCCAGCATCAAGGAGGAAATGAGCATGTGGAATCAGAATCTACTAGAAAACCAGAGCTGAAGAACAGTAACAGTGTAAACAACTCTCCAGTGCCAGAGAATCAGTGTAAAACTGGCAAAAGTAAAAAGTCTCTAAATTGTGACACTTGTGGAAAGACTTTTCAGTACGAATGTCACTTGACAAAACATGTAAGAATTCACACAGGTGAGAAGCCTTTTTTTTGTAGCACCTGTGGGAAATGTTTTGGTCAGAAATCAGGACTGGAAACTCACATGAAAATTCACACAGGTGAGAAGCCACATTTTTGCAGTATCTGTGGAAAAGGATTCAGTCAGATGATAAACCTGAAAACTCATATGAGAGTCCACACAGGTGAAAAGCCATATTGTTGTAGCACATGTGGAAAAACCTTTAGTGCCTTGTCAGCCTTCAAAACCCACATTAGAATTCACACAGGTGAGAAGCCATATTGTTGTAAGACTTGTGGGAAACGATTCACTCAGAAATCTGGACTGGAACATCATATGAAAATTCACACAGGTGAGAAGCCACATTCTTGCATTACCTGTGGGAAAAGCTTCAGTCGTATGAAGTCCTTGAAAACTCACATGCGAATTCATACAGGTGAGAAGCCACATTCTTGCATTACCTGTGGAAAAAGTTTCAGTCATATGATGAACTTGAAAACCCACATGAGAATTCATACAGGTGAGAAGCCATATTCTTGTAGCACCTGTGGGAAAAGATTTAGCGATTTATCAGGATTCAAAAAACATAAAATGATTCATACAGGTGAGAAGCCCCACCCTTGTAACACCTGTGGAAAGAGATTCAGTGACATGACGAATTTGAAAGCTCACATTAGAATTCACACAGGTGAGAAGCCATATTGTTGTAACACTTGTGGGAAAGGATTCAGTCAGAAATCTGGAGTGAAAATTCATATGAAAATTCACACAGGTGAGAAGCCACATTCTTGCATTACCTGTGGGAAAAGCTTCAGTCATATGACGTCCTTGAAAACTCACATGAGAATTCACATGCCTGAGAAGCCACATTCCTGTGGCAATTGCGGGAAAAGTTTTGTTCAGCTGATACACTTGAAAAGGCACATGAGAATTCATACTAGTTAAGTTTTAAAATGTGGAATGTACTTTATTATAGAAAAACAAGAATGGATAAATAATTTATTGACACTTGTATTCTATAGCCAAGATTACATCACTCTATCCAAAAGCTGGAAAGTGACACAAATAAGTAAAAGTCATTATGGATTTGAACAGTGTTGTCCGTTATTTCCCAATGTTTTCTTTATGTTTGACACTGCTTAGATGAAATCAGAAAATGTTGTTTTAATTATTTAAATAAACATATCTCTCTTTTTTTTTTTTTTTTTTTGCAAATGTGGGGTTTTTATTTCTTCCAGAGAGAGATATAGAATGAGAAGGATTTTTTTACTCAGATCTTAGAATGATACCGTCACGGCTGCGGTGGCAGACTTGTGGTGACTGTGAGAGAGGACCCAGACGCTGGCACTGTCTTGGACGTGAGCGAGCTTTATTTACACACTGGTGGCACAAACAGAAACATGGGGAGGAAAACAAAACCTAAAGGTGACCTAATTTGGTAATGACTAACAAAACTAACCTAAACAGACAACTGTGGTAGAAAACGCAGGGAAGAAACACAGATGGACAAGCAACGAACATGAGAGGACACACACTATGGCTGTGTCCCAATTAAGAGACCGCACGCTTGAAGTACACATTTTGAGTACGATTACGTCACCGCCACGGGACGACGGCTGTCCCAATTCGAAGTGTACTTCAAATGCATACTCCAAATGCGCCGTCGATTTTCCCAAATATCAAGCGTGGTCCGGTGCACGCTTCGTGGTCCCATATATCCCACAATTCATAGCGCAGCGGTGGGTGTGGATAATTTTGCCGCAAAATACGGCAGAAGGCAGAAAGGAGCGGCCGAAGACTGAACTGTCAAAAGTAAGTACTGAATATGATGTCTCTTATTTATGTGCGAATGTTTAATAATGAAGAACATTAAAACATTAATGTTGGCCACATGTTGGCAAAGTTATGTGACATTAGTGATGT
Organism: Rhamphochromis sp. 'chilingali'; assembly: GCF_963969265.1. Lineage (NCBI taxonomy): Eukaryota > Metazoa > Chordata > Actinopteri > Cichliformes > Cichlidae > Rhamphochromis > Rhamphochromis sp. 'chilingali'. Next base: position 32,698,049 of record NC_137943.1, read on the forward strand.
TTTAAAGCCTCTACTTCAAAATATATATATAGTTGACCTTAATTTTACAGAGAATGTGATGATTTTATGGATAATTAAAGTCAGTCATATATCCACAAACACAACAAGCTGAAAGTCAGTGAATGCTGCTCGGTTTGCAGTCCTGAATATCACGGCACAAGCAGGATTCACTGCACTGTTAATGTTAGCTATGTTATATTGCTGCCTCTGTTCGGTGGTGTCGAGCCAAACGGACTTTAACGTGTGTTTGAACGAGCTGACGGTTCACTCGTTAAGCTGAAAGAAAGATGCTTTAATCACAGGAGTCACACATGTGTCCACTGTACCATCTGGGAACTCTTCTTGTTTAGCACTTTGTGTTGGATGTAAAAAGCAGGCTAGAATCATGGCGGTGGTCAACGACGGTCCAGGCGTGGGGATTTCTCTCATGGAAATATGCACATTATCTTTCTATTGGTAGGTGGCACAGTGCACTTGTGGCAAGTAAGCAAGCTAGAGGACTGGCAATCATGCTGGCTATCCAGTTACAGAAGCAACACATTAACAAGAGAATTCTGAGTAAAACCAAAGTTACTTTCCCTAGTAACTAGTTACTTTGAAAGTTATATATGATGTTAATGCAGCACTACAAACGATACCTACAGCCACGATTACCAACTATCGGAGTTGCAAAAAGGCACAATGAAGAAGGTGCCTAAGAAGTACAGGAAGCTGTCCATATCTGAGGCCCTGGAAACTGCCATGCAATGACTCACGTCCTTGGCCAGCCGCTTGAAGAGGTACACCAGAAAGATAGAAGGCAGGAGAATAAACCAGCTGTTCTCCACGGAACTAGCCAAGGTGTACAGGGGCAGGGGAACAATATGAGAACAGCACCACCAAGGCTGGAGACAGAACAATACTGGAAGAGCATATGGGAGAAGGACGCAACCCATAACAGCAGTGCTCAGTGGCTAGTGGATCTGAGGGCAGACCACAGCGACCTCCCCGAACAGGGTCCAGTAACCATCACAGTGGCAGATATCCAAGAAAGGGTCTCCAGTATGAAGAGTTGGACAGCACCAGGTCCTGTTATGGTTCGCGCCTTCTGGCTGAAGAAGCTGACTGCACTCCACGAGCGCCTGGCAGCACAAATGAGCCAGCTGCTAGTTGACGAGAGACACTCAGAATGGCTAACCGAAGGCCGGACAGTCCTGATCCTCACTGGGTCACCGACCCAGGATCATAACAGATACTTTTGTTACAAGGAATGTCTTACATAGCTTAGCATAATTTATTGTTGGAAGCAAGCTCAGCCTTAGACATCTGCAGCAGTATTATTAAACCATATAACCACTGAATTCTGCAGAATAACCACATTTTCTTTTGATACCTTAAGAACAGTTCAGCTGTAATAGTTTGGCTCATAAAAAGGTGTTTGGATGTGTGGTATGACTACGTCTGCTAGTAGTGGTTATAAAAAAATCTCTTGGCACTTGTAATTGTCAGCCAATGGTGAATAATTTGATAATTATAGAAGTAATAATATCTTCATCCAGGAAGGCGTGCAGAAAGGTGAAGACATATCCAGATGTGGTGGCCCAACTAGTTAAAAAACTTAGACAATATGTGGCAACCAGACAATATCAAATTTGTCAAAATTATTTTTAGTAGTCTTCACAGTATCAATGCCATTTATCATAAATTAAGTTTATATGACTTTTCATGAAAAGGCATTTACCTCTGCATTTCATTCCACTATGAACTGAAAAGAAGTGAATGACTTGACAAGAAGAAATTGTTAATAAATAAACAGCTTTCTTTCAGGTCACATTGAGATTGATGACATTAGTTTTGGAAAAGCACTTCAAAAATGTCATGAAACCTCCACTTTTTTGGTAATTTTTGTGTACAGTGCTTATCGTCTTACCTTGTCATTTACCCTTTAAAAAACTGTTTTAAAAGGTCACTTTTCAACTTAAAATTTAAAAAATTTAACAAACAAATACCAACTTAAGAGCTGTACAAAAATATATAATTTTACCACTAGATGGCAGAAGTAGCTTATTGCCTAGTGCTTGAATCCTTAAAAATAAAGATAACACATAATTGTTTTTAAACAAGGAGACTTTTTTCATCCATTCATCCAACCATTTTCTTGCATTTATCCAATTTAGGGTCCTATTAAAAAACATTTAGCCAGTTATGTGGATGCATGTGCACAAATAAGGAGCTTTTCTCTCTAAAAAAAACCTCTTAAATGTCCAACAAAAAAAGCTATATTGTGAGCTAGATAAGCTATTGTCTTGTTTTTGGTCAAGCTTTTAAATTGTTTAGACTCCCATACCTGTAACTTTCACTTAAGGTTCACTGAATCTTCAGTAACCTATATACAATGTTATGAAAAAGTATTTGGCTCTTTTATAATTTCTCATTTTTTGCATATTTGTTACACTTGTTTCAGGTCAAATCAAGAATAGTTTTAATTCAGTTGTGATGGAAAGTTTTAGAGCATAAACAACTTGTTTAATGTCATGCCAAAGCATCTCAACCCAATTTAAATCCACTAGGCCAGTACCAGGTGACCCTAAAGCCTTTTTCCTTTAAAAAAAAAACCATTTAGAGGTGGTTGGTTGTGTGTTTCCAATCATTGTCCTGCTGCATAACCCAAGTGTGCATATTGAACATAAAAAATGAGAAACAAAAGCATTGATCCCATCGTAGGATAATGGTGATATCCACTTGTTTGTTGTTCTGTTGGATTTCTTATGTTTTTTTAAACCTTCCAGGTAAAAGTCTAAAGAGCTTGGAAAGAAAAGCGTCTGGACTTCTTTAAGTTGCTTGAAGACGTTTCACCTCTCATCTGAGAAGCTTCTTCAGTTCTAGGGTCAAATGGTGGAGAGTCCCAGCTTTAAGTCCTAGGGGAGTGTCCCCCAAAGGGGGTCATGAACCCCCTGTTAATCCTCTACCTAATCACACGAGTCAAGGTGTTAAAATGGGTGTAGGTCACAATTAGCCAAGGTTTCAGGTGAACCCTAGCCCCACCTTATCATGTGATTTCTTGAGGGCAAAAGGCCCAGGGTGTGAGTGGGCATTAAGGCGTCTGGGAAGGGATCTTAAATCTGGATTATAGATGGCAGACAGTTGGTGTCGTAAACCACCGCCTCTGTTCAAAGATGGTCATTCACAGTGGTCATAGATGGCTTCTTTCACTCCTCTTTCAAACCATCTTTCTTCTCTGTCCAAAATGTGAACAAAAGAATGACCTTTAACCTTTAGATGCAGATGGACAGCCAAGTCTTGCCCCCTGGAGGTGTCTCTTATATATATGTTATGCCATGCTGTTAAGTGGCTGTTTGGTTTCTCCAATGTAGAGGTCTGAGCATTCCTCACTACATTGTACAGCATATACTACGATGCTAAGTTTCTGTTTAGAAGTTCTGTCTTTGGGATGAACCAGTTTTTGTCTGAGTGTGTGGGTGGGTCTGAAGTACACTGGGATGTCGCGCTTGGAGAAGACTCTCCTGAGTTTTTCCGATAAACCGGCAACATAGGGGATGGCAATGTTGTTGCGTTTGTCTTTCTGATCCTCCCTAGCTGGTGTTTGATCTTCTTTTCTGTGCCTCTTTGCTGACTTGACTGTTTTTATCCACAACTTTGATGTGAGCAGTGAAGGCTTCTACTTCTTGGGTTTTGATTTTGACCCCGGTGTCATCTACATATCTGTACCAGTGGCTAGGTACTCTGCCTTTAAAAGAGCCAAGAGCCTTTCTTTCCAATTCTTCCATGTAAAGGTTGGCTACAATAGGTGACACCGGGGAGCCCAAGGCACATCCATGTTTTTGTTTGTAAAAACCCTCGTTGTATTTAAAATATGTGGTGGTAAGGCAGAAGTCTAACAGTGTGCAAATCTAGTTGGGGTGAAGCTGGTTTTGTCTTCCTGCTGTCTTCTTGTAGTTGTTTTCTGACAGTCTCCACTGCTTCCGTGGTGGGTATGTAAGTGAAGAGAGAGACTATATCAAAGGACACCATTGTTTCATTGTGCGCAGTGTGAGCGGCTGTGGCGACACCCTCACGACAGTCGTGAGGATTTCAAACAGGTTTGAAATCCTCCCGACCAAGCGCTTGATGATCGGGAGCTGGTCGTGAGGTGTTAATCGCTTCTCGTTACCCCACGTATACTATGCGATGCACGACGCACAATGAAGGCCAAACTCGGGCCTATCACCAAAATGGTTGCACGACTCAAAAATCGGCACAAAATGGGCCAAAAATCACACAGTGTAAGCCCAGCATACGTTTCTGGACCTTGTTCGTGAAGTCGGTGGAGTTTTTGATGTGATTTGGGGTGTTCCCCACAAGGGGTGCTAGGATGGTAGCAAGGTGTTTAGAAATGCTGTAAGTGGGAGAGTTTATGCTGCTAACAATGGGTCTGAGTGGGATCCCGTCTTTATACCCACACTTGGGTATGCCATCCCCTGGGTATAGATGATGATATGTAGGTCGGTCAATGATTTTGTCCTTTTCAAATTCTTGAAGGCAAGCGATAACTTTCTTTTTGTAGCTGCTTGTCTGGTCTCGTGGGTATTGTTGACACTGAGGAGTGTAGTAATCTTTGTGTGGTAGTGGTCTTTGCTTAGGGAAGCAACGGCCTTCTTTTCTTGTATTGTATGGTTAGATGGAGGAACTTTAGCACTGGAGAGGGTGGCTGAAACATCCTAATTTGCTCTACTTCTGTTTGTGATATTTTATTCATTATGGTGGTTTCTGTGGCTGTGATGAGGTTCACTATGGGAATCTGTTAAGGAGAAATGGCAAAATTGAGTCCTTTGGCTAGTACTTTCTTGTCAGGTTCAGTGAGATTACTGTCTGAAAAGTTCTTCACCCATTTTCCTGACTGTCTTCAGGTGTGAAGTCTTCCTGTTCTTCTCTGTGTAGTGTAGGTTCTGATTGAGAAGTAAATGTTTTTGTTAGTAAAGTGTGGAATTTCCTGAGTTGTCTTTCTTAAATTTCTTAAATCTGGGACTCCCCACCATTTGACCTTAAAACCGAAGAAGCTTCTCAGATCAGAGGTGAAATGTCTTCAAGCAACTTAAAGAAGTCAAGACACTTTTCTTTCCAAGCTCTTTAAACTACGATGACCTGGATGACTGAAAACCTTCACAGGCATATCTTCCAGGTAAAATTTGAAAACATGGGTGCACCACCCCAGCTAAATCAACACAGGTTTTAAACTGTATAAGTTATCAGATAATTCACCTGAACAGTTTAAACAGAGCTTAAGTAAGATGTAGGCTAAAGGACAGGAAGCAGACTGCAAAAGATGTGTTTTGTCATGGCTGTGGTGTGGTTAGCACACTAATAAATATATTTGGTTTTGCCCTGATATACATGTAATTAATCCTCTGTTTTCAGTGGTAAATGTACAGATACGAAAGGTTCAGGCCAACCAATGCTACATTCATCATCAGAGAATAGGAGCAGTTCTTACACTATACGGAGCTGCTGGTGGTGAAGGTAAAAAATATGCTGGAAGGCAAGGTTCCTGTATGAAGAGGAGAAGGTTTGATAGTGTTTTCTTAAATGTTACTGAATTTTAAAGAACAGCTGCAGTTAATAGTGTGATTGGGGGTACAGCAGGGAAGCTTGATGTATTCATATGACTTTATCTGTGAGACCTGATTGTACAGTTTAGCTAAGTGGAGTTCTTCTGTTTGCAGTGCTGTAGTGTGATGCCCTGCAGTGGTACATTTGTTCTCTGTGTTGATCACCTGTACCTGTTTCTAACCGGTGTGGTTACATTGAAGGTGATATCGGTGTCATACTACATACTGTACTGTACATACTGTAAGGTATACTTTCTGTACAATGCAAAGTGCTGCATTAATGTAACTAGAACAAAGTTTTGGGATCTCTTCAGTGTCACACATGAGACAAGTTTTATTACAATAGTGTCATGGTCCTGAGTTTGTGGACTCAGTGGTTTTGTTTTGATTGTTATTATCTTTTGTTTCAGTTTAATTCTGTTTAAGATTTTCTAGTTCTGAGGTTTTAGTTTCCTTTGTAGTGTGTTAGTATTGTGTCACTGTGTTCATGTCATTTCCTGTTTTATTTTGACAGTGCCATGTCCTACGTTAGTGTGTCTAGTTTTGCTTCCCCTTGTCTTGTTATGTCGAATAAATCCCAGCTCTGTCTCTCTCGTGTTTCTCATTCCCTGATTGCTCCTTTGTGTATATGAGCACTGTGTTTTCTCCTGCTTGTTGCTGGTTCATCTGTGTTATCTCCCTGTGTTTCCCTGCATCTCTGTTTAAGGTTTCAGGTTACTTTTGTTAGTTTTTTCCGGTATAGGTTATCTTTAGGTTCTGCTCATCCCATCGCCACTTCTGTTTGTATTTCCACCGTTTAAATAAAGCTCACTCACATCTTAAGCTGTGCCTGCGTCTTGGGTTCTAATTCTCACACTCCCCAAATAGAGCTTAACTGTCAACAATAACTTGAATAAGAAACAGTAGAGGACAGCGAAAGGCCAGTGTACATCTAGTCTTCCTAACTGAAGGAAAGTAAGTAATGTAGAATAATGTAATGGGTAATGTTTTCTTTTATTGCCAGGAGCAGTTTGGAAATTTCTTTCTTTATATTTTCCCTGTTGGTTTGTTTTTATAACTAAAAACTAAAAAATGAAGAAAAAAAAAGACACAACCCCAAAAAAAGAACCCAAAATGAAACTCAGCACCTCCTCTCTATCCATGTTCCCTCCCCTTCCGATCTGCACTTTGACCGGAATATAGTGACTTGTAAGAGCTGACAGGCCCCATTAACTGTAGAAACACAAGATTTTTAGATCAGAGTTCAGAATAGTTTCAGTTATAAGGAAGTGAAACTCACACAGTCACTGACACTCAGAGAAGAAATGGCGACGAAAGGAGTTCAGCTGGACCGAGAAACTTTTTCTTGTTCAATCTGTTTGGATCTACTGAAGGATCCGGTGACTATTCCATGTGGACACAGCTACTGCATGAACTGTATTAAAATCCATTGGAATACAGAGAATACAAAGCAAATCTACAGCTGCCCTCAGTGCAGACAGACTTTCACACCGAGGCCTGTCCTGGTGAAAAACACCATGTTAGCAGTTTTAGTGGAGGAGCTGAAGAAGACTGGACTCCAAGCTGCTCCTGCTGATCACTGCTATGCTGGACCTGAAGATGTGGCCTGTGATGTCTGCACTGGAAGAAAAATGAAAGCCTTTAATTCATGTTTAGTCTGTCTGGCATCTTACTGTGAGAACCACCTTCAGCCTCATTATGATTCACCTACATTCAGGAAACACAAGCTGGTGGAGCCCTCCAAGAAGCTCCAGGAGAACATCTGCTCTCGTCATGATGAGGTGATGAAGATGTTCTGTCGTACTGATCAGTAGAGTATCTGTCATCAGTGTTTAATCGATGACCATAAAGGCCACGACACAGTCTCAGCTGCAGCAGAAAGGACTGAGAGGCAGAGAGAGCTGGAGGTGAGTCGACAAAACATCCAGCAGAGAATCCAGGACAGAGAGAAAGATGTGAAGCTGCTTCAACAGGAGGTGGAGGCCATCAATCAGTCTGCTGATCAAACAGTGGAGCACAGTGAGAAGATCTTCACTGAGCTGATCCATCTCATCCAGAAAAGAAGCTCTGATGTGAAGCAGCAGATCAGATCCCAGCAGGAAACTGAAGTGAGTCGAGTCAAAGAGCTTCAGGAGAAGCTGGAGCAGGAGATCACTGAGCTGAAGAGGAAAGATGCTGAGCTGAAGCAGCTCTCACACACAGAGGATCACATCCAGTTTCTACACAACTACCCCTCACTGTCAGCACTCAGTGAGTCTACAGACTCATCCAGCATCAATATCCGTCCTCTGAGCTACTTTGAGGATGTGACAGCAGCTGTGTCAGAGGTCAGAGATAAACTACAGGACATTCTGAGAGAGGAATGGACAAAGATCTCACTGACAGTCACTGAAGTGGATGTTTTACTGCCACAACCAGAGCCAAAGACCAGAGCTGGATTCTTAAAATATTCATGTAAAATCACACTGGATCCAAACACAGCACACAAACATATGTTATTATCAGAGGGGAACAGAAGAGCAATAGCAATGATTCAACAACAGTCTAATTCTAATCATCCAGACAGATTCACTGAATGGTATCAGGTCCTGAGTAGAGAGAGTCTGACTGGACGTTGTTACTGGGAGGTGGAGAGGAAAGGGATAGGAGTTTATTTAGCAGTTGTGTACAAAAATATCAAAAGATCAGGAAATGAATGTGCATTTGGACGTAATGACAAATCTTGGGCATTAGACTGTGATACAAAGAGTTATACATTTTGGTACAACAATTATAAAACTCCTGTCCCAGGTCTTCCATCCTCCAGAGTAGGAGTGTACCTGGATCACAGAGCAGGTATTTTGTCCTTCTACAGCGTCTCTGAAACCATGACTCTCCTCCACAGAGTCCAGACCACATTCACTCAGCCGCTCTATGCTGGACTTTGGCTTTACTCTGATTACGGAAACAAAGCTGAGTTCATTAACCTTAAATAGACTAAAGTATTTCATTTTGGTGTGTATTTCTTTTTTCTCCATTATTGTTGTGACATCTCTGCACTGCACAGAGCTCAGCTGTCAGTCAAACATTATAGGTGGTACCTTAACGTCTTCTTGTTATTCTCTTGATGTTTTTCAGGGCCATTTTTTTTTAGGTCGAGCTCTTTCCTGTTTCCTGGAGGCTATCACTACCCATGATGATTTTTTATTTACAAGCCAATATTCTATCCTTCTACAGCCTCCCTGAAACCATGGCTCTCCTTCAGATTCCAGACCACATTCACTCAGCCACTCTATGGACCAATTATACAGAACTGTAACAGCTGCAGAGCTCTGTGAACTCGGATAGACGGGGGAGATAGATGGATAGGTCTATCTACGTTACTTTCTCTGCTCCATTTTTCTTTCTCTCTCTCTTGCTGTCACTGTTTCCCATTACTGTTGTGCCAAGTGGAGATGCACCTGCAGTTTCATTGAAGGGCAATGTCTTTCTCTAAAATGAACTGACAGCCCGGATAGTCTGCATGACTTTAACACAGAATATCTGGGCTGTCAGTCAATTTTATGGTGTTTTGTCCTGCTCTGTGGTGAGGAGTGTGTTTCGGTGACTTACTTTTCAGTTTAGTGACCAACTCCTGGGTTTCTTTGTTTTCCTTCTTTAAAAGGTTTAGTGGCTTATTCATCTCTTTTAGTTATAGTATGAATAGGAAAATTAATAAAACTCTTTAACAATTTTGCACCCCTGTCTCCTTTTTTCAAACCAAACACCGTTTGTGTCTTCCCCCCACTTCCACTGGACCTTTTAGGGGAACGTAAAATCAATAGTGTGTTTTATGTAAATATTACCTATTTTAAAAAAAGAACAGCTGCAGTCTTAATAATGTGTTTGGGTGTAGAGCAGGGAAAGCTTCATGCCCTCAGGTGACTGCATCTAGGAGACCTGACTGCACTTTAATTGTGTAGAGTTCTTCAGTTTGGAGTCCTGAAGTGTTGTGCTCTGCAGTGGTGCAAATTTTTTTTTATGTGTTGTCACCTATACACCTGTTTTTTCTGGCAGTGTAGTTACACTGTACTACTGGTTTGTACTGAGAAGTAGACAAAAAAGACAAAACAAACAAACTAACTTATGACACTAATGTATTTTTTAAACAGTCTCCCTGTTTATCAGCTAACTTTTCTCTGTTCATTTGGAATATTTGAATTATTTTAAGGAAGAGAAATACTGCATTCAGCAGATTTGCACAAGAAACTGAGAAGAATGATTTTTTAAAGAGGGTTTTTTTTTTATGTTGCAACAGATGATGTCATATTTTTACTGGTAGGAGTTGCTCAGCACAGCTTACAAAGCATCTTATTTTCATTGATATCGAATGTGAAACTCACACCTTTCTACACAACTGAATTCTGATTGGATTTCGTTTGTATTTGTTTACAAAAGTGTGAATACAAGAAGTGTGTGCATTAGTTTTTATTTGGTTATCGTCTTGTTTTTGCCAGAAAAAAAGGTTGTTGACAAAAATGATGAAAATTACCAGTGAACAAAATTCACACTACTGTCAACATACTTTCTCGTTTCCTGCTCGTCAGATCTGGAGGTTGTAGATGGTGGAACCAACACGTTGTGACATATAAGAGCTGACAGACCCCATTCACAGCAGAAACCCATGTTCTTTTGATCAGAGCTCAGTCTAGTTTTAGTTTCAGGAAGTGAAACTAAGGCTACATTCACATTGCAGGTCATTGCAGGTCTACACAGCAAACGCGCTCTAGTGTGAACCCTTAAAGCGGCCCGCATGCGCAAAAGCAGACGTTACACACAACGCGCTCTGTTTAGACCCAGACCAAACAGTATTGTTTGACTGATGACCTTAATATAAAGACTTGTTTCGGACTTTACGTTTCCCAATTTTGCTTTAAGTTATTTTGTTATTTTGTTATTTAAAAATGATCCTTATTGTTATTTTAGAGAGGAGCGGTGCTTCAAAGGATAGTTGGAAATTTCTGTCAGAATCTGCAGATTATACAGTACAAATAAAATGTTCATGTTTCTCCAACGTTGTCTTCCCAACAGCTTCACTGGATGGCCAGGAAGCGTTCGTGTCTTATCGGGTGCTTCTTCGGAGCTGGTCTGTCTTGTGTCAGTGACGTAAAAGACGGATTTAATGCGACATGACCATTCAAACAGCAGTCGTTTTCTGAAACATCAGATATGTATCGGATTCAGTACCACATAGGAAAGTGACCCAGATCGGATTTGAAAATATTGGATTTGTGCTGTTGACACTGTCATACCATGATCGGATATGGGTCGCATAGGGTCAAAAAAGTCGGATTTGATCCGCTTTCGCCTGCAGTGTGAACGTAGCCTTAGAGTCACTGACATTACTCCTGTTCTGTTGAAAAACTCCATGTTAGTGGAACAGCTAAGGAATGCTGGACTCCAAGATGCTCCTGCTGATCACTGCTGGACCTGAAGATGTTGCCTTTGATTTTTACACAGATAAAAAAAAACTTCAAAAAAGGCTTCAAGTTCTGTTTAGTTTGTCTGGCTTCTTACTGTTAGAATCACCTTCAGCCACAGTGTAATGTTGTTCCATTAAAAACAAAAAGAAAAGAAACACAAGCTGGTGGAGCCCTCCAAGAAGCTCCAGGAGAACATCTGCTCTCGTCATGATGAGGTGATGAAGATGTTCTGCCGTACTGATCAGCAGAGTATCTGTTATCTCTGCTCTGTGGATGAACATAAAGGCCACGACACAGTCTCAGCTGCAGCAGAAAGGACTGAGAGGCAGAGAGAGCTGGAGGTGAGTCGACAAAACATCCAGCAGAGAATCCAGGACAGAGAGAAGTACTGTGACATCTGTTTTTTGCTTTGTTTTTTGTTTTTGTTTGATTTTTTAGATGGAGCTCTTTTCTGTGCCTTTTTTTTTTTTTTTTTTTTTGCCATGGAGCCTATCACTGCTTCTCTTGCTCTAAACTTGGACTAAGCATTAAACTGACTAGGGAGGCTTTAGGAAGTGCAGAAAAGGCGTCACCTGGTGGGTAAACACAGACATGACAACAAAAAAAGTAAACTGCACAGACGTGACAATGGTTGAAAATATGTTTCAGAAAATGCACAGATTTTCTGAAACATGCAATAAGATCTTTTTAATATAACTTATGGTGTACAGAGCTGGTATTTGGCCCCTTCCTGGTTTCTCTCTTATTTATATATCTATTTGTTTTTGCATATTTGTTTGCATATTTGTTGTTCAAATTTACATGTTTCAGATCATTAAACAAATTGTATTAATATGCAAAGATAACTCAAGTAAATCCACAAAGGAATTTTTATAACAATGATTTCATGTATTAAAGGAATAAAGCTATCCAAACCTAAACCAAAGTCTGAATTTAAATTACACTGAGCTGCTTTGGCATGATAAACATAAGCCATAAACAGGCTATTCACCAGACTTAGGCTGGTGCACTGTGATTTCAGTTATGGGTTGGCACTTATTATTGGTCATCATATTGAAAAAATGCACATGTGGAAAGGCAGAATGTGCTAGGCATGCTTTTATGATCGGCTCGACCTATGCTGAGAAAGAAACTTTATGCATAGACTATTCCTTGGATCAATATTTAACTTGGATTATTGTAGAGTCATACATTCAGGTTTCTGCAAAGTACCAGTGAGGGGCTCGTAAGTAACTCGTTGAAATTGTACGAATGGCCTGAAGGGGGCAGCAATAACATTTTGATGCGTTTAATCTGCCGGAAATTAACAAGAAAACAATAAGAACGGAAATGACGCACGCTTACTACTTACCTCTGTGTTCAAGTGAGAGTTTATCGAGGCGAGATTAACTGCTGTTATCGAAGACGTTCTCTCAGGTTGCAAAACAATCGTCCGGTATGAGGAGGAGATCAATCATCACCGCAGACTGCTGGATATCAGCCGGAAACTCGAGATAAAGTTACACATAAATTGGTATGTAAAACTGTGACGATCACAATGAACTAACGCAGAAATACGACTCATGTAGGACACTGATCGGAGCCCAGATTGTAGACAGAAAGAGTAAATCAATGAGCAACTATGACCTGTTTGTATAGAAATAACACAAGTTCCCTTTTAAACGGTAAACTTCTTTTAGCGTTACACACGAGGAAGTGATTTTACTGGAAGGCTTCGTGTATTAAAGTCAAACAGAGACAAAGAAAGCTTCTGCTTTCTGCACAGTACCGTAGGTCTCTCTCAACATCGCCATGTGGCTGTTGTGCAGGTCTTCCCAGCTACCATATACACTTTGGAGAAGCACAAAAAAAATAACATAAAAATAAAACCTAGTGCGCGTCTACATTGCTGTTTACGGCTAAACGCACCTCCACAAATCGTTTGTGTGGTGCCTTTACGTATACACCGTAAAGTCAGAAATTCGGTCCATACAAATTTCTTATTCTTAAATATACTTGTTTGTGATATGCGCATGTTATTCCCCTTTTTTCAGTTTACTGTTGTGATTTTAATACTTCAGCCAAGAGTTATTTACATTACTTTTCCATCTCTTTAAATCTTTAAATATATTAACTATTAAAATTTTCAACAAACAAACAAACAAAAAATCTTGTTCAACGCTGCGATTATTTTACATCTTGTTTTACTGCCGCGCTGAAGAGATAAAGCCCCCAGCTCTCTCTTGCTTTTTCTCCTCACTTTTGCATAGATAGATGTAGCCTGTCTTTCAAACTGTAATATGAACAGACCTATTCCCTTTAGAGACAACAATTAAATATAAAATTCTGTTTCTATGTCATATTATTTCAAACCTCCGACCAACAGTAGACCTGAAAATTATGAAGAGCATTGATAAGTGTAAACTTGACTAGTGACGCTTTGCAGTTAAGAGTGAAGGTAAATGGCAGACTAAATATATCTATTTAATGTCAGACACACTGAAGTGAGAGTGCTTGTGACTTGTTAAGGTACCATGCAAAAGTCTCGAGCCACCCCTCATCTCTTCATATTATGAGAAGAAAATTGGAAAACGGTTATTAAAACACATGCAAACATGCATGGAAATCCAGTATGTAAGGCTAAAACAGAGTTTGTACAATTCTATGAGCTTGAAAGGCAACACTTGGTATGACCACCTGTGTTCCTCAACACAGCCTGAAATCTGTTAAAATTAGCTTTCTTCTTGAATGACAGTCCAAAGCTCTCGACTGAGTTTGAGTTAGATGCCTGTTTTATGCTTGATTGGGAAAAAAAATCCTCTGATAATTGTCAGGTACAAGGGCTGGACTGAAAAAAGTGAAAGAGCAGCCAATTTCTAAAGACCTTCTGAAAGGCTGGAGAAGTATTACTCAAGACCTCTGTAAAACATTACCAGAAACTGGCTCCTTGGATGCAAAATATAAAGATTGGCTGAAGACTTTTGCACATCACTGGTATCTGTTTTAAGTTTTCCATCATTATATGTTGGGAAGTTCGGTGAGTTATGTGAGATAGGCTATTTATACATCCTAATTAGATCTGTAGTTCACCAATTGGTAAAAATACTTATTATGAGGAAATTCATGGCCTGATTCAAACCCTACATTAAATATGGACAGTATGAAGGATTACAGTAGTGACTGCACTGCACTGAGCTTTGGATGTGCTGCTGCTCCATGGTGCTGAAGCTCTTTGGCTTCACATCATTATGTGGTACCCTTGTGAGGTCTCTTAATTATTACGGTAGTATAGAAACAGAGCTGAAGAAGTCGCTCAAAAGCCAAACACTAAAATGCAATAAAAAGTCCAGAAAAAAGCAGATTGTCCCAAAGCCAGCTAAAATGATAAAATCTCAGTCTAAGAATATAAGAACACTTTGTTGGTAATATGTTTATATAGGAAGTAACAAAGTACAAATACTTTGTTACTGTACTTAAATAGAATTTTTGGCCTTCTGTGCCTTACTTGAGTACTTTTTACTTTTACTTCTTACATTTTCAAAACAGGCTTGTTACTTTTGGTTTAAGGGATATGAGGGAAGCTATTATTTCATGTCACTGCACGCCTTCAAACATCAAACTGATTTAAGCGTGAACAGTAACACATGAGGGGCAATCCTGTTCGTGTATTAATCACCAGGGTATGTTGATAAAAAGGCATTAAAGAGGCACAATGGTGTCTGATAGTCAGGGTTTAAAGTGGGTTGCGTTTTCTTCTTCTTTTCTTATTTTTGGCACAACACCAGAACAACTGCAGGTGTCCATAAGTTGCAAGTGTGATACTTCAGCCTCTAACTAGCCCTGCAGAAGAGTAGTGAGCATAAAGGGAGCAATGTTTTTTAGTGGCAGGTGATTTCAAATGCAGCATTTCTATTGGCTCAACAAACATCAGCTAACACACAAACTGTTTGTGTGGAGTTTGTCTCACAGTGTGTTGCAAGCTAAAGGTCCAGCTGCTGTATTGCACTGGGAATGAAAAGAAAGAGCTAACTTCACTCAGAGATGGAGAAAGATAAGAGAGATAGGACAGGAGAGGATAAAGAGAGCTTAGATTTAAAGGGAAGGACTGCTCATTTAAAGCTTACATTTAAGTCCTTGTGCTTTTTATCAGATATTGGGTTTGTACATGTGACACTGTTTTTTTTTTTGTTTTTTTTTTGTTTTTTTAATATATATTGTAAAACATGCTGCAAAACAAACATGAGGTAGACTGTTATTTAAAGGCTGCATTAAAATAGATAAACAGGTTAGTTTGCTGTACTGTGATGGATTTAAAGTAAAGATCAGTGTGTTTGACTGGTGTACAGTGGCCGTCCAGTATAAAGACAGCACAAACTGTATACTGTCAGTGTAGAGCAGTTGTGTCGTACTCCAGTCCTTGTGGGCCTGTGTCCTGAAACTTTTCCATGTGTCCCTCCTGCAACACACCTGAATAAACTTAGTAGGTCATTAGCAAAACACTTGACTGCATGCTGCGGTAGCAACCCCTAAACCTACTCAAGTAAACTGAAGTGACGTAAAGTGTTTGGAAAGATGTACTTCTAAAACTACGTGCACCATGTTCATTCAGTCATGAGCTGCTGTTACATGAATCAAATTGCTGAACTGCCACCTCAGCATGCAGTCAATTTCTATAGAGTGTTGCTAATGACCTACTTATGTTATTCAGGTGTGTTGCAGCAGGGACACATGGAAAAGTTTCAGGACACCGGCGCTTGAGGACTGGAGTTTGACACCATGAAACATCTGGTCGAATTCAGGTGGAATTGGACTTAAGTAGAGAATGTCTATAATTTTGCCAGCCTTCTGCATATCCTCTTTCTCTACATGCATGAATCTTCTCTGTGGTCTACCTTTTTCTTACTGCTTTGCAGCTTCATTCGAAGTACTGCTTCCATTTTCTCCATACACTCCCTTCACTCATTAGTACATATCCATATTTATCCTTAAACATGCTAACCTGCTGCACATCTTTTCCAGCTTGATCTCTGCCTAGCCACCGATGTGTTCCTGTTGACTGACTATCCTCCTTTTTCTTTGCTAACCTCTTCCTTTGAATACTTTCCTGTAGTTCCTCTGTCCATCAACAAGTCTCTTTGTTCTCTTTCCTCTCTCCAAAGGATACATCAATCACCTGGTTGTGAGTTTCCCTCACGACTACAACTGTACCTTCCCATTCATCTGGCAACACGTTCCTACTAGGGCTGGGTATCGTCACTGATTTCTAGAATTGATTCTATTCCGATTCACAAGGTCCTGAATCGATTCAATTCGACTTGAATCGGGGAAATTTTGCCTCAGACAGTCAGAAATATTATAATTCTGATCATTTATCAGTACATATCCATATTTTTATATCTATAAAAAGAAAGCTGACATTTGTGAGACTTTATCAGAGGTGTAAGCATCACAGCAGATGCCTTTGTGTCAAAGTAACTGAGCATTAAACACGGAAAAACATGAAGGCGATTTTCCTGGCCTGGCTTTTTATAGCAGATAACCTTAAAAATGTAGTAGAACAAAAACTGAAGAAACCCATGAATCAACATATAAACATTGCCTGATGCTGATGAAGTGAAGCAGAGTAAAGTTACAGAGGTTTTATTAGAGACACAGCTAAGCGTTTTGCAATTTTGCATAATTCTAAAAAGTTTAAATTTCTTCAGTATTGAACAGCAGAAATGAGGCTTTCTTGTTGGAAGTCAGTTAGATTAACAAAAACAACAACAAAAAAACAGTGCCCGACAGCGCTGTACATAACGGTAGACTGGTGGGTAATAAGCAAGCAAATAATGCAGAAAACAGAGCTGTTTAGATGGGAAACTGTTGTTGAAGTACACTGAGAGAGTGAGCGAGAGAGCGCTGCAGGAAGTGTGATATATATTTTTTTTTTTATCGTGGTGGAAGCAAAACAGGAAGAGGGAATTAACGATGATGCTTATGTGAAGCGACATGTAAAGCGTAGTTTGGATCTTCTTTTGTGGCTGGTTCAATCAACTTTGTTTGGAGAGAGACAAAACCTGAAGCTTCAGAATCTAGCACAAAACAAGATTTAAGCACAAAGTGCAGCCCCGCTGACACATCAGAATCTGTGAGCTCTCGGCTTTCAGCCCCGACGGCGTGTCCATGCCGTCGGGTGAGAAACTGTTTCCGATGCGTTGGCGAGTCCACGCTCTCATTTACTGCTTTAGCCGTTTGGTGGTTCTCGAAATTTTGTGAGGTTTAACCTGAGACTCTAGCATTTTGGGCAAACTAAATTTATATTTAAAAATCGATTCAGGATTCGATATCACATTATTCAAGCTAGAATCGATTTTAATCGGAAAATCAATAATCAAAACCCACCTCTAGTCCCTACCACCCAGAGCCTGTCTCAACTCCTTCCAGAACTCTGTGGAACATTTTTCCTTCTTCAGCTTCTACCATTTAATCCTTGCTTCTTCCTTCACTTGTTTCCTCTTCTTGATATTTGAAGCCATACCATAGACTGCCATCCGATGCTGCCTAGCTGCATTCTCGAATAACACCACCTTCGGGTGTCTTTGCTTTCAGACCGCACATTCTGCATAAGCTGTAATCCACCTGTGTGCTCCCTTCTCCACTCTTATCTGTCACCCTAAATTCCTCCTCCTTGTTGATCCATGTGTTCACTACAGTTGTTTCCATCCTTTTCATGAAACCCACCATCATCTTTCCTGCACTACTTAACAGGAACACCATACCAACCCAAGACCTCCTTGTCTCCTCTTTTCACTTCACCTACATTAAAATCTGCAGCTAGTAATCATTAAATATAGATTTCTTTTTCTCATGGAAAGGATTTTCTGTCATGTAGTTACTGATGTTTGTTATCTCACAAAAGTGACAACCAAAAAGTGTTTTAAAACATAAGTTTCTTAGAACCTCCCCTAATGTTTTGTACTCTGCTATTAAGGGTGCTAGAACTCAAGAGTGACTCGCACAGGTGCTCTTGAAACATTTGTGCACTTATTCACATATATGAGAGACATGCTCATTGTGTAGAGGCATACTGGAAGATATTTTTTAAAATGTTTGTTTTCTTGTCATCACATCAATAACCTCTTTCTAGTGTCCCTTTCATTAAGACCTCCCACAGCAACATGAAGTGTGAGGAAGAGGAGGGTCTGGATGACCAGCAGATGTGTAACCAGGAGAGTACCTCCAGTATGGACCAGGAGGACTCGGAGCCTCCACAGATTAAAGAGGAACAGGATGAACTCTGGATCAGTCAGGAGGAAGAACAGCTTGTAGTGAAGCAGGAGACTGAAGGCATCATCATCTGGACTGGGGGAGAGCTAGATATTATGTGGAAGCCTGAAATAAAATTACACAGAATAGGTATGTGAAACTTCAAAATACCATTTATGTATTTTTTCCCCTAAACCTTTAACATTGAACATTAAACCTACATTCTCATAAGCCAAAGTGGAAACTGACTTCTTTCGTTCTGGTGAGGATTTCACTTCCCAGGTCCTTGGCCTCTGAACCATACTTGGCAATTTTTAATGCAACTTCAAATGCAGGACGGTTTGGTGAAAAAAAAGAAACTCAAAAACCAAAGGCAGAAAGTAAAACTCTCTCCCATGACGTTCTGCAGGAAGTACTCAGATTCAAGCATAATCAAAGATGGACAAGCTGCCCCAAGCTTTTGGGCTCTCAATTTCTAGAGGGTGGTCTTTTAATCGCCCACTTATTAATTTCAACTCATGACTTCACCCATGGCAGACATTAAGCTTCAAAAGATTGAAAACTGTCCAGTTTTCTGTTTATTATTTTTAGCGTGGTCACTCTGACCTGAAAATCTATTAAATATCCCCCCTTGTCAAAGCATTCCCCCTTTGAAGTGCCCTGTGTCCCATCTGAGGAACCTAAGTGCTATCTTTCTTCTACTACATGAAAGAAGACTGCCTGGACAGAAAACAGTCTACTAGTGCAGATACCTAAATACAACATATAGAAGTGCTTGAAACAGCCCATATGTGAGATGAATACATTACTTCTAAATAGGTGAGACATTATATGAGAATTAAAATAAAGTGTCCTTCAGTGCTGTTCTATAATATTCTAGTATGAACGTGTGATAATTTTGAATACTAGATTTACAACCTGAAATACCCAGTTGTGTTTTTTTTTTTTCATATCATTTTTGTCCATGTGTCACATCAGATCTCCCGCAACAATATATGTGTATGGAGGAGGAAGCTATGAATAACCAGCAGGTTGATAACCAAGATAGAAACTCCAGTCTGAACCAGGTCGACCCAGATCCTCCACAAATTAAAGAGGAACCGGAGGAACTCTGCACCAGTCAGGAGGGAGAGCAGCTTGTTCTGAAGCAGGAGGCTGATATCTTTATAGTGACTCCTATTTATAAGGAAAGTGACCACAGTGAATCAGAACCAAACTGTGACCATCTCCTTTCTTACAACTCTCCTGAACCAGAGAGCCAAGATCAGAAAGAAAGTGAGCATGTGCAGACAGGATCAACTAGATATGCAGAGCCGAAGAAGAGAAGACATCACAGTAACAAAACAGATAACTGTCCAGTGACGGAGAGTCAGTGCAAAACTGACATAAGTGAAAAGTCATTAAAATGTGACACCTGTGGAAAAACTTTTCAGTATAAATACAGGCTGACTAAGCATCTAAGAGTTCACACAGGTGAGAAACCTTACTCTTGCAGCACTTGTGGGAAAAGATTCAGTCAGCTCATACATGTGAAAAGCCATATGGCAATTCACACAGGTGAAAAGCCATATTCTTGCAGCTCTTGTGGGAGAAGATTCACAAAGAAATCAACTTTAGATCATCATGAAAGGATTCACACAGGTGAGAGACCCTATTCTTGTAGCACCTGTGGCAAAGGTTTCAGTCAGACGATACACTTGAAAACTCACATGAGAATCCACACAGGTGAGAAGCCCTATTCTTGTGAAACCTGTGGGAAATGTTTCAGTGACTCATCAGCATTCAGAGTTCATGTTAGAATTCACACTGGTGAGAAACCTTATTCTTGCATTGCTTGTGGGAAAAGTTTCCGTCACATGATAAACTTGAAAACTCACATGAGAATTCACACAGGCGAGAAGCCCTATTTTTGTGGGACCTGTGGGAAAGGATTTACTCAGAGAAAACACTTGAAAACTCACATCAGAATCCACACAGGTGAAAAGCCATATTCATGTAGCACCTGTGGAAAAGAATTTAGAGATCAGTCAACATTAAGAAAACATATCAAAACCCACACAGGGGACAAGCCACGTTCTTTTGACACCTGTGAGAAAAGATGCAGTCAGACAAACATAGAAACTCACACAGCTTAAAAGTTTCATCCTTAGAGTCTATCAGAGCCGTTAGACATAGCAGTGTGTTAATGGTAAAACTCACACTAGTGAGAAACCAAATAACCCCAAAACCAGAAGGAAGAGATGAACTTACATTCAGGTCAATGAGCTACATTTTATCTCCTGGACAGTAAAAACACTTTTTGTATTGTTTGTTTGCCTTATACTTATGATGTAGGGGAAACCCAGATTTTTACATTTGTCTGAGCAGATATATATGTACACCTATCAGGCATAGTATTATGACCAGTGAACAACATCTCTACATCTTGGCTCTTGTTGGGGGGTAGGATATATTAGGAAGCAAGTAAACATTCTTCTCTCAGAGTTGATGAGCTAAACAGGAAAAATGGTTGAGTGAGTGAGGTTGACTTTGGGTCAGACAACTGGGTCAGAGTATCTTCAAAAATGCAGCTCTTATGGGATGTTCCCGGTCTGCAGTGGTCAGCATGTATCCAACGTGGGCCAAAGAATGAAAAGTGGTGAACCAGTGATGGTCTCATAGACAGCCACGGCTCACTGATCCAAGTGGGATCAAAGGCTGGCCCATGTGGTCCGGTCCAACAAACAACCCCCAAAACAGAGTTAATGCTGGTTTTAATAGAAAGAAAGTTAGAATATACAGGGAGGGCAGAATTATTAGGCAAGTTGTATTTTTGAGGAATAATTTTATTATTGAACAACAACCATGTTCTCAATGAACCCAAAAAACTCATTAATATCAAAGCTGAATGTTTTTGGAAGTAGTTTTTAGTTTGTTTTTAGTTTTAGCTATTTTAGGGGGATATCTGTGTGTGCAGGTGACTATTACTGTGCATAATTATTAGGCAACTTAACTAAAAACAAATATATACCCATTTCAATTATTTATTTTTACCAGTGACACCAATATAACATCTCCACATTCACAAATATACATTTCTGACATTCAAAAACAAAACAAAAACAAATCAGCAACCAATATAGCCACCTTTCTTTGCAAGGACACTCAAAAGCCTGCCATCCATGGATTCTGTCAGTGTTTTGATCTGTTCACCATCAACATTGCGTGCAGCAGCAACCACAGCCTCCCAGACACTGTTCAGAGAGGTGTACTGTTTTCCCTCCTTGTAAATCTCACATTTGATGATGGACCACAGGTTCTCAATGGGGTTCAGATCAGGTGAACAAGGAGGCCATGTCATTAGTTTTTCTTCTTTTATACCCTTTCTTGCCAGCCACGCTGTGGAGTACTTGGACGCGTGTGATGGAGCATTGTCCTGCATGAAAATCATGTTTTTCTTGAAGGATGCAGACTTCTTCCTGTACCACTGCTTGAAGAAGGTGTCTTCCAGAAACTGGCAGTAGGACTGGGAGTTGAGCTTGACTCCATCCTCAACCCGAAAAGGCCCCACAAGCTCATCTTTGATGATACCAGCCCAAACCAGTACTCCACCTCCACCTTGCTGGCGTCTGAGTCGGACTGGAGCTCTCCTGCCCTTTACCAATCCAGCCACGGGCCCATCCATCTGGCCCATCAAGACTCACTCTCATTTCATCAGTCCATAAAACCTTAGAAAAACCAGTCTTGAGATATTTCTTGGCCCAGTCTTGACGTTTCAGCTTGTGTGTCTTGTTCAGTGGTGGTCGTCTTTCAGCCTTTCTTACCTTGGCCATGTCTCTGAGTATTGCACACCTTGTGCTTTTGGGCACTCCAGTGATGTTGCAGCTCTGAAATATGGCCAAACTGGTGGCATCTTGGCAGCTGCACGCTTGACTTTTCTCAGTTCATGGGCAGTTATTTTGCGCCTTGGTTTTTCCACACACTTCTTGCGACCCTGTTGACTATTTTGAATGAAACGCTTGATTGTTCGATGATCACGCTTCAGAAGCTTTGCAATTTTGAGACTGCTGCATCCCTCTGCAAGATATCTCACTATTTTTGACTTTTCTGAGCCTGTCAAGTCCTTCTTTTGACCCATTTTGCCAAAGGAAAGGAAGTTGCCTAATAATTATGCACACCTGATATAGGGTGTTGCTGTCATTAGACCACACCCCTTCTCATTACAGAGATGCACATCACCTAATATGCTTAATTGATAGTAGGCTTTCGAGCCTATACAGCTATTTGCCTAATAATTCTGCACTCCCAGTACAGTGCATTGCAGTTTGGGCGCTGCATAGTTGTCTTACCCTCACCCCAACTGGTCGTAGTCAATTGTTCCTCCTCCCTGAACCTGGTTCTGCAGCAGATGTCTTCCTGTTAAAAGGGAGGTTTTTTTTCTTCCCACTGTCACAGAGTGCTTACTTATAGGGAGTTGACTGATTGTTGGGGTTTTTGTGTTATACAAATAACATTGAATTACTGCATACCAGTCGGAGTGTCCATGCTTATCCCTGGCCATGTGGACAATGGGTATGTGAAGATCGTATCAACTACCTAGTATTGTTGTAGACCATGAACACCCATTCATGGAAATGGTATTCTCTGATGTGTGTAGTTTCTCAATCATCCAGGCATGTTAGTTTAAGGAGTTTGGAAAGAAAGTAACTGGACCTCTTTACCTTTTGTGAAGAAACCTTAAGAAGCCTGTGGCCTCTCTGTGTGGGGTAATGTGCCCCACCAAAAGCAAAAATGCTTGCAGGGAGCACAACAAGAATTTTGAGGTGTTGACTTGCACTCCGAATTCCCCAGATATAAGTCCAGTCGAGCATCTGTGGGATGTGTCGGACAAACAAGTCCATACCACAGTACACCTTCAGGGGTCTGGAGTCCATCCCTTGAACAGTCAGGGCTGTTTTTGCAGCAAAAGGGTAGCCAACACAATATTAGGCAGATGGTCATAGTTTTATGCTTGGTCAGTTTGTGTACATATGTATATTATAAATTTATATATTGTGTTAGTGCTGGTGAGGTGATAAATATTAATTGTAGATCCAGATTCTTCAGTTTTTTCACTTGACAGCGTTGTTACAGAAAAAATATTTTTCTGTGGGTACTTGGCTTTTTTTATAGCCAAGATTTTATTATTTTATTGTCTAATAAAGAGTCTTTAATCTCTTTAAAGAAAATTAAAAGCTTGACAGTTACAAGACCAAAAACAATGTGCCTTTATGGATTTGAGGTCACCTTATGTTGTAATACTTTTCATAAAAAATAAGCTTCCATATGGACCTCTTCTGTTGATTTATTTATCCTGATTTATTTAGTTCTGTTCCTTATTGTTGTGGGTTCTTTATTCTTAAAATTTAAATAAAAATTTCTGTAAAACGTGACAATTTTTTTCTGAAGTGTCATTTCTAAAATATGAAGCTTTGGTTGCGCCTGTCATTATTTTATATGTATTTTGAAACTGAGTTTTTGATTATTTGAGGAAACATGCTTCTGTGTGTATTACCGTTCCTGAGCTGCTCTGGCTGCAGAGCGTTGCTGCTTCATTGAAGATATTTGTGTAGAGTAGCTGCAGATTGACAGTTCATACAGCATAAAAATACACTGCTCAGATATTAAAAGAACACTTTTTAATCAGAGTATAGCATCAAATCAGTTAAACCTCTGGGATATTTATCTGGTTAAGTAGTAGAAGGGGTTGCTAATTAGTTTCAGCTGCTTTGGTGTTAATGAAATTAACAACATCTAGAAGGGCAACAATGACACAACCCCTGAAACAGGAATAGTTTTACAAAAGGAGCCACTGACATTTTCCCCCTCCTCATCTTTTCTAGAGTTTTGCATTTGCCAGTGTCACTACTGGTAGCACGAGCGGATACTTGGACCATTAAGAGTTTCCACAGGTAGCCTGAGTCCTCCTGGATGGCACATCAATATGTGCAATTACCAGAAGCTTTGCTGTGTTTGCCAAACACATTCTCAAGAGCATGGAGGAGGTTCTGGGAGACAGGCACTGTAGGAGAGCTGAGTATGGCATAGAAGGTCCTTATTCCATCAGCAGTACTGATATCTGCTCCTTTGTGCAAGGAGGAACAGGATGATACAAAATAACCTAAATCAGGCCACTGGTGTGAATGTCAGTGAGCAAATGATCACAGACTTAATTATATATTTATGCGGTCAGTTTTAGCGACATAACAATATAAAAGATGGATGTAGCCACCATGAGGATTTGGCAGGTAGGGGAAATTATAGTTCTAGTGCAAAGGTGCATGGGGAAATTACTTACAAATAAGTCACCTAATATTTTTTATTGTGAGTTTTTAGTATTTAAAGCTAGAGGGGAAAAAATGAAACTAGTTTGTGAAACTATGCTAAGAACACACACCTTCAATCAAAGATGTCCAACCTTTCCTTCATCCTGGAGAGCAACTGTGGATCACACCCACATCCTCTGCAGGCACTGTTGTCGATTAAGCACTTACACCATGCACATGAGAAATGTAACTCCAGCGCTAAATAACATAAGAGCTTCAGGCAAAGAGAGAAAAAGCAGTGTTACATGTTGTGGCTCCTGTGAGCAAACTGACTCACTGTGTCACACACAGATATTTAAACCTCTCTTTATTGATGATGTATAAGCTGCTGAAGGCTCAGTGAAGTTTTTTATATCTTTTTCTGCTAAGTTAACTGAAGTCTGATGATGCACAACACACGAGGGCGCCGTCATCATGCTAACAGGGGTGTAGAGGAGGTTAAAGCACCTCAGCTGAGCTTGTCCACATATTTTTAGGATGATACAACTCTTTGTCACAGCACACTGTGTCCCATCAAAGTAATTTAGTTTGAAGCTGCATCACATTCCTTCAGCTTCAGCACAGAGTGTTAAAAACAGAACAAACAGCAGGTTCAAAGCACCAGCATGGTCTTTGTTTTTTTCAGTAATGGGTGTCAATTTTCTGCCATCGCTGCTAGGCAACAGGACCAGCGCGACGTAAGAGATATAAAAACGCTGAGTGCGGCCTTCACGGCCTGAAAGGATGCAGCTGATGAGGTGGGTCAAAAGCTTTGTGCAGTTCAAGGACTCTGATGGATGGTGTTTTATGTGCGGTAGACGGTTAGCTTGAAGAGCCTGTTTTGGTGGTATGAGAGAAATATTTCAGTTGTCCGAGCAGCACTGCCTTTAATTCAGTGTCCGAGCGATTAACTGCTGAAAAAATCTGCTCAGAGGCTAAAAACACGATCGTACAGTATGAAGAGGAGATCAGCCTTTAACGCGGACTGCCAGCTATCAGCCGAAGACTCGGGATAAAGTCACAGATAACAGGTATGTGACGCTTACACAGGAGTAAGACGTGTAAGGACCCTGATCGGAGCTCAGTCTGCAGGCTAACAGACAATAATGAAGCAGCAGCTATGAGCTATTTTTTTTTAAAATAGATATACCAAATAAAGTCGCCACCACCCTCTCTCTCTTTAACAGTAAACTTTTGGCATTAAGCATCCAAGGAGACACAGGGGAAATTTACGTTAGCAGAGGATGGCGTTAGAGATTACGATAGAGGAGGCAGTAAGGGAAAGCAGTTTGCAGGGTGCCCCCAGTTGGATGTCCGCTTCGGCTCTCTGTCTGCCGGTCGGTGGCTACACAAGAGCCCGCTGCCGCCTGTGGCTCTCTTCGCCCAGCAGGCCGGCAGGAATTTTGCTTTCAGAGAGGGGCTTCAAGTCTGGACCAGATAACCAGATGATGATCCCACCACCCTCGCTTATTTTTGTTTTAAATATAAAATGTTAAATAATTAAAATGGTCATACTGGCCAAAATTATGGTAACTGTGACTTCAGCATTAACTTAGACTAAAAAGATCCAAACGAAATCTCCCCTTTCTTTTTATTTACTCTTTTTGCCAACCCTTGGCTAAATGAGAGTCCGCTGCTCCAAGCTTTTAATGTGGAAAACTCAGATAATAGAAAAACGGTCAGAAATCCCACTTGGCAAAAATAAAATACAGAATGTTGTTCAACAGCATCTAAACTTATACACTTATACTACAGTCATTTTTTAGAAAATAATTTCTTTTGGATTTAAGAAAAGGCATTTCTTCTTTGGCATTTGCGTAGTGCTTCCAGAACGCACTGGAGTGATGTGGCACCATTTGTATGTGAATAAAAATATTCACAAAACAGGAGCTCATCTTAGGTGTCACAGGGAGAGAGGCAGGGTGCAGCCTTCACGAATTGACAATCTGTTGCAGGGGTACACACAGAGAAAGAAACAAACTCTCTTTTTGGAAAATGCTAATGCGGTGGCTACAGGGCTGGCCTTACATTCCTTGTTGACAGTTCATTGGTGGTTGAAACTGAGCTACATTAGGAGGCAGCACACCTGAACAGGTTAGGCTTAGGGCATATGAAGCAACCCTGCCAAACCTTCTGTGTACTTACTCCTGCCTTGTACTACATGCCGTTGGATTGATGAACAGAGGATTTGGTTTCTGTCTTTGTTGCATGCATGCATTTACCATATTTTGTTTCTTCACTTTATTATCATAGCACTGAATCTCACATCAAGAATAAATGAGGTTACCCTTTTTTGCCACATTGTGGATGCTGTAGGGATTGTGTGTTGACTGAGACTCAAGTGGATACTAGGATTTATCTAGAGGAGAGCTGCATTATTACTAATGTGCCACTGTATGAACCTGACATGTTAGTGAAGCAGATCCCCATGTATTTGTATGTTAATGAAGTTGCTTTGCCACCTTCATAAATGCATGCATTACTCTTTTTTTGTAAGCTGTAGGTATTTAAGTCAGTATTATATATTTTTATATCTGTATTAACGCACTAATACAGTCCCAAATCTGACAAAAACCCCGAAACACTGCAAACCCATTGCAAGGGCGTAGATTTGGTTTTAGCATTGGTGGGGATGATTCAACCACCGAGCCCTGCCCTGTTTCTTTTTTTTTTCCTTTTTTGTCTTTGCTTCTTGATAAAAAAAAGGAGAAATATACTTGCCTACATATGCTATTCTACATACTTTTAAACCATTTAAAATTACAATTCATAGTTTTATATGTGAATTATATAATGTTAAATTACTATTAAACAAATGACTAAGTGAAACTAAAAAGAGCTCCCTGAAAGGCACAACCAATCACATTGGCCATATTTGTCACATGAGGTAGGACTCCAGTAGAGAACGTAATTTAACTGTTTCTGCACCGCTAAGTGAATGAGAGGTTGACAGATCGTTTTTTTCTTTCTATTGGGTTTATTTTTCTTTACTAGAAGAGACCAAATTATTGGTGGGGACAATTCAATAATCGCTGGATATTGGTGGGGACATGTCCCTTCCGTCCATGCCAAATCTACGCCCTTGACCCACTGTCACAGTACCTGGGTCATTGACCCAGTGTTTCGTTCTGGTAGGTCAGGTGTGTGGAGAATGGAGACAGAGGACCAAAATGCTGGACTCATAGATTTATTATTAGGTTGAATGAACTGAACATAAATGACTGAATGAACTAGGAACACACACGAGCAGTTGACAACAACAAGAGTTCAGCACTGTTTAATCAAAACATCAGGATTGACATTACAAGAAATATTTGGGGTTGGCTCTAAACATGCAGGGTGAGGACTGAGTGATGAGTTGCAGGATAGAGCCAAAGTTACTAATAATCTAACTAATCTTAGCTCTTTGAGCCATCTGCCCATGGAAATTACCCACTTGGTGTGATAACATACAAAAGATCACTGCATCACAGGAAACAACAATAAGAATAGCTAATCGGGTAGTGATTCAAGAACTCAATATGTACTGGATTATATTTGTTTAGAGGTGTATTTTCATGTCATCACATTAGTAACCTTTTTCATGTGTGCTTTTGTTCCTCAGACCTCTAATAGCAGCATGAAGTGTAAGGAGGAGGAAGGTCTGGATGACCAGCAGGTCTGGATCCAGCAGGAAAACTCCAGTCTGGACCAGGAGGACCCAGAGGCCCCACGGATAAAAGAGGAACAGGAAGAAATCTCCACCAATCAGGGAGAGAGAGAGCAGCTTAAACTGAAGGAAGAGGCCGAAAGTGAGGATGAACAACTCAAACTCAGTGATGATATGTGGAAACCTGAAATAAACTTACACAGAACAGGTATGCAAACCTGTATCGGTCTTAATAAAAAATGAATTTGAATAATTTAGGATCCTACTCACTGCTCAAATTTACATTTATTTTTAGAGAAACAGGAAGAACCTAAAAATCAGCTGCAATCAGTAGCAATAGTGCATGTGTTTCTTAAACATTTAACATCAACAACATTTCTACTGGTGCAGTGGAAATGATGAAACTGAAGAGTTCACTTCCTTGGAGCTGCAGAAAAACGGAGTCACTCTGATTATACAGCCTTTAGAAATGATTTGTTTCCCTCATAAAAATATTTGCTGAGTACAGATAGCACCATAATGTCAAAGGTCACAAATGTTTTGTGAAGCTTTAAAGACTAGTTTCTAATTTTCCAAATGTCACTGAGGGAATGTTCCCTGTTCTTCTTGTTTTTATTCAGCTTCAGTGATAGTGGAGGAAGCAAATATCTAGAAACTGTCTCAAATGTTTTTACCAGTCCCCAAATTACAGAGAACAGATGTATTTTCTTCCCCTGTTCTCCTCTCCATCTCTCACCTGCTGCTGTCTCGTTTTTTTCCTCCTCTTCCTCACACATAGCTGAATTTGTCCTGGTGTTTCATCAGGGGTGGAGAGCCTTCACCTCTCACCTTGTCAGTCTTTTCTGACTCTAGACACCTGCAGAATGAAGTCAACCATGACAGTTAACAACAAAAACAGCAGAGGTTTATCAAATATCTGTTAACTTGCAGGATGAAAACACAGTTTTTAATAGAATTACTCTTTATGTATTTTAAAAACAAAAAAAGGGGAAACAGGACATGTGACCCTGCAGAAATGTTGGGCTTTATTACAAAGGTGACAGACTCAGGTTGTATGATATAAGCATGACAAAACATGGAGGAGGACTTATTATTAGTGGTTTATGCAGGATGAGAGTTCTTTTAACTATAAACCAAGCACAGCATGGTTGGGTCTGTTTCCTCACCACAGCTCATGGGACAGATGTTTGGTCCCTGTGAATACACTTAGCTTAAAGATTGAACTGTCTGCTTGGTTTACTCTAAAACGTTTAAGTACCGTTGGCTTTACATCTACAAACAGACCCAGCTTCGGTAGAAAACTAAACTATCTAACCAAAGCTTGTATGACTCAAGCCAGGTTATGTGGCGATACCAGTAACAATTTTTGATTTGAAGTATTTATTAATGAATTAATTATTCATTTTGAAATATTGATTAGTGTTTTTATTTTACATTTTTATTTTAAATAAACGTATTAAATAATAAATTACTTATGTAATGTTTGAATAAATAAAATAATTTAAAAAAGGAATTTGTAAATTAATTTACAAATGCATAATTTACTGTACAATTTATGCACAGAATTCTTTATTTTGATGAGTGTGGCTCTTGTGGTCCTCCATAATTACTGAAGGGACCAGGTGACACGTGCACCCCCCCCCCCCCCCCCCCACACACACACACACAAAAACTCAGCAGTCATCTGTTATCAGAAAAATAAGAGAACTAAGTAAATTATATCTATATGTGTAGACTTAGAAGAGTCAAATGTTTGACTGAGAGCCTCATTGCTTTTATCTCATTACTTTTTCTTGTTCTTTTAATTATCACGCGCTTGATTTTTACGAGTTTAACATTTCCACTTGCTGTTGACACTAAATCTGTGCCTGTGCAGAGACACAAACCCAACACCAGAAGTTTCATTTTGTTCTGTCATCCATTTAAGTTCTAGAATTACATGTTTTTGCTGTAAGCATAGAAATTCGATTTCAACAGCATCCGGGTCTGGAAAAATATATTGGCTTCATCCTGAGTCTGTGTTGTTAGTTTAGTTAGTTATATATGCATTTTAGTTATTGTTATATTTTAATCCTAGTTTAATATTAGTGAAGTTGTGTTTAGTTCCCTCATTTCTACGTTCATTCAATATTTGTTACTTTCCGTTGGTTCCTATTTTTCTTTGTCAGTTAAAATCTCTGTGTGATTTGGAGTTTGGCTTTCTCACCCTTGATTCATTTAGATCATTGCCTCAACATCATCACATTTTTTAAATTTTCTGACATTTGTTTTGTTTATTTACCGCTTCAGATTTTCCATATCAACATGTCTGTAAGGATGAAGAGGATTTCACAGACCAGCAGATGGATAACAGGGAGAATAGCCACATTATGAACCAGGAGGATCCAGGGAGTCTGCAGATTAAAGAAGAACACGAGGAACTCTACACCAGCAAGGAGGGAGAGCAGCTCGTATTGAAGCAAGAGACTGAAACCTTTCTTGTAACTCTTGGTTATGATGGAGGTGACCACAGTGATTCAGAGCCACACAGTGATCAGCTCCTTTCTCACAGCTCTCCTGAACCAGAGAGTCAAGATCAGGAAAAAAGTAAGCACATCAACTCAGAATCAACTCGATATGCGGAGCTGAATAAGAAGACATATGACACGAATAACAGTAACAGAGTGGAAAATTCTCCATTGTCAGAGACTCAGTGTAAATCTGAAATAAGTAAAAAGTCTGCAAAATGTGAGATTTGTGGAAAATCCTTTCATGATAAATCCAACCTAACGAGACATCTGAGATCACACACAGGTGAGAAACCTTATTCTTGTACCACCTGCAGGAAAGGTTTCAGTAGGAAATCAGGATTGGAGACTCACATAAGAATCCACACAGATGAGAAGCCATATTGTTGTAACACTTGTGGAAAAAGATGTAGTCAGATGATACATTTGAAAAATCACATTAGAATCCACACAGGTGAGAAACCATATTCTTGTAATACCTGCGGAAAAAGTTTCAGTCAGCTAATTAACCTTAAAACTCACATGAGAATTCACACAGGTGAGAAGCCATATTCTTGTACCATCTGTGGAAAAGAGTTTTGTGCTTTGTCAGCATTCAACAGACATATGCGAATTCACACAGATGATAAGCCACATTGTTGTAGCACCTGTGGGAAAAGATTTAGAGACCAATCGACATTCAAAAAACACATGACAATTCATACAGGTGAGAAGCCTTATTCTTGCATCACCTGTGGAAAAAGATTTGGTCATAAACCAACAATGGAAAGACATCAGAGAAGTCACACAGGTGAGAAACTACATTCTTGTAGTACCTGTGGAAAAGGATTCAGTCAGATGATAAACTTGAAAATTCATATGAGAATTCACACAGGTGAGAAGCCACATTGTTGTAGCACCTGTGGGAAAAGATTCATTCAGATGATACACTTGAAAAGACACATGAGATTTCACACAAGTTGAAAATTTCACATAAAATCTGGAATAGCTGTTAGTTGTAAAAGTGGGTTTATGACAGGGCCAATACAGGCAAGCAGGCAAATTACTCAAAAGGTTGATTCTGTTCATCTGGACGTAGTGTTTTCAGTGGAAGAAACCATCTGTCACTCATCACTACTCCTCAGAGAGTAAAATGAGAATTTTTAAAAATGAGGATGAGAGGAGATATTTATCTCATATTTGGAAAGTTCTTCTGCAGTGGGAATTATTATTATTATTATTATTATTATTATTATTATTATTATTATTATTATTATTAACAATAACAATAATAATAATGTGTCTGAATAGCATATATAATAAGATATGATATAAAATCCTGGAAAGGTATATGCCTGGACACGGGAGAGAAGAGTCTGCCTGTTAGTTGAAACCAGGATTCTGAAGGAACGATGCGGATTTCTTCCTGATCATGGAAAAGTGGATTGGCTCTTGATTTTCTTGAAGATATTTAAAGATGTGTGGAAGTTTACCAACCAGTCTTGTGGAGTTGAAGGAGACATTTTCACATTTTCCCTTGGAACCCTGTTTTGGATGGAAAAGACTGAGAATATATTTAAAAAATATATCACCATCCTGTCCACTACCCCACGTTTTTCCCAACTATTGTTAGAACATTCCTTGAAAAAGTTGTAGTGTGTTAGTGCTTAAGTCTGTGAATCTCTTGTGTGAAATTAAATATCCTTATGCATTATCTTGCTTCTGGGTCTGTCCTTAGTCCTCTTCGGAAACTGATTATCTCATCGTTAGCCTTACTGGTATTGAGTTGTAAAATTTAGACAAAGTTTCCTTTTTAAAGAATCAATGTTTTGTTGGAGACAAACAGAGGCAGAACTAAACTTAACAAAAAGCGAGCCTTTTATTGTGACTGATTACAAGCATAAACCAAACAAGAAAACCAACTAGACAAGAAACTAATCATAAAGCCTAAAGTGGGAAAATTAACACATGAAAACCTGGAACACTTGGAAATACCTTGAAAACACAGGAACACGAAAGAGGATTAACTGGTGGTCTGACAAAAGGCTGAGGAAGACGGAGACAATGTATACACTAAAGGGTGACGAGGAAAGTGGAAACACAAAGGATGAAGTGAAGATTGAGGATGAAACGCAAAGGGGAGGAACGTGGGAGGGCGAGGGAGCCAGAAACATGGAGAGAGACACAAATACGAAAACAAACATGAGACAGAGGGAATAAACATAGACATGACTTGGGAAACATACATAGAGGACATGACAGAATCTCACAAGAGACACAAGGATGAGACAAAGACAAGACAACATAAGTAGAAATACAAAAAACTCAGACATAAAAGATTTGGACTCAAGACCAAACTGTATAAACTTGAACTTAAAACATCTTCATAAAGCTGAATACTGAATACAAAATAAGACTCAAATACTGAGTCAAAGACCTAGTACCCTGATAGTTCGTAATTTTCATGGGCAGATAAATCAAATTTCAAGAGCAGAGATGCTACCCTAAGCACACAATTTAGCCAAGAACCTGTTAAAGATTATTACAGAAGTTGTGATCAGCTTGACCATAGAAAGAAAAAACATATTCTGACATGTTTCATGTTTCTCTTCCTTCGTGAACATAAAGATGAAGTTAGAAAATTCTTTCATTGCTTCAATTCAAAAATGAAGAAAGTTTTTGTGGCAGTAAATGTGTTTGCTTTATGAAAAACATAGTTTTATTTAATTGTGAATCATTGGTTAAATTTAGAAGTTTGAGACTCGAATCTGTGTTTAAGTGAAACATGATATTTTTTAATGTTCTTTGTCATATGCCTCAAATGTAAAACACTTTGGGTTATCTCAGATTTTAAATGTGCTATATTGTAGCAGTTTTGGTGAAGAAGTGAAGAAGACTGGACTCCAAGCTGCTCCTGCTTATCACTGCTATGCTGAAGCATAGACTTGACCCAATAAATGAGCCCCATTTTATTTTAATCTTTACTTGGTCTTAGACTTTTAGACCACTGACACCACTAAGGCTGCAGCTGTAAGGATGAAAACTAAAACTATCTTTCTTCTTTTGCAAAACTCAGCTCTTCTGCTGCTAGTATACAGTATGTATACCAATGTTTGTGATTGGTTAGATGGTGCCAATGCCACCACTCTCATGTGAACATGCAGTGGAAACCCTGGTTTAACTTAGTGATTTGATAACCAGCTTCATGTGAGCACATATCCTCGTGGAAAAAGGGGACGTGAATCCAGATAACAGACAGATATCCTGGGTACATTGAACTTGGAAGTATTTTAGGATTTTCGTAAACTGGAAACTCTTTTCTCTTATCTTTCCCATGGTCCCTTAATGCAGGATCGTTGTTACAGGCTGTGACTGCTGTGAACAAACTGACAGAAAAATATTTAAATGTTTGCTTACTGATGGTCGTCCAGAGTGTGAGCACAGGTTCTGCTTACTGAAAACCCATGATGACTGTTTGCTTTTTGTTGTTGTTATGTTGATGTCTCCAGAGTGACTCTCCTCATGTGATAGTTTGTGTAACTACTGTTGTTTTTAAAGCATATTTTTCATGTCTGCTGACCTACAGTTTATGACTTGTGTCTCTTATCCTATTTGTCACTGTGCTGGAACAACGACACTGCAGAGGATAAAAAAACGGTTGTTTTATGAGTTTTAACTCTGCTGCTCCTCGTCCTGGAATGTGGTAAAGCCTGAAAACACTCCCTCTGCTTTCTGCTCTCTCACAGCTGATCCCTTCCCTTCACACACCTGACAAAAATGAGATCAAATGATGAGAAGGAAACAAAATCAAATGAGAGAGTGAACAAGAAACAAACAGCATAGGTCAGAGTATAGAAACTGTTAAAACCATAAAGAAGTGAAAATACTGCATATATTAAACTCAGTGACTCTGGCAGATAATTACCTGAAAATTGGTACATTCGCTGACTGACATTGGATGACTTTGAAAAACATGGAACCATCAACAACTGCCAATAAAACATTTCACATAAACTTAATGTAGAAAAATAAGGCAAAGGCGAGGAACAAACTTTAACTCCCAAGAGCTGATCCTTATCTCAGAATATTTAAAAAACCTGGTCGCCTTCATTCCTCTTTCTCGTCACAGAAACAAGAATGAAAATTTTAACGCAATTAAACCATTTGGAGTGCAGAATGACTCAAAATCCCTGAAATGTCTCTGTCAACGCATTTCGGGCAGTTTGTCCAAAGTTTGTCCATTCTGCGCTCTAGATGGGTTGATTGCGTTAAAATTTGTAATCTCATTAATCGTGATGAGGGTGTTAATGTTGACAGCCCTAGTTTGTTGGTTTGTTTTTATTTTGTTTTTATTTTGCAAGCAAGTTATTAGATCCCGCTCCAGCCAGCCAGAGAATCCTCTGCCGTCCCCCCTTTAACGCGTTGAAGTTTACAACCCTACAACAAACACAAAAACTGAAGACATTATGATATAGACTTATAATTTGCACCGATCTGTTTTCTGAATTCTATCACACACATATAAGCGAAAAGTGAGCGCGAGGGCCCTCAGTGAGCCTGCAGGGCACCAAGCAGGCAAGACAGAGCAAAAATGTAAAATGATTTTTAGATAGACTGTATGATTCTAATCGCTGTTCTGTAGATTGACTAGGTGATTAGACAATGTTTTAAGTCATATTTATTAATATTCAAAACAGATAACTAACATGTAAGCATAGGTTAAAGTAAGGGAACCAATCATTTCAATCATTCTCGAAACCTGTCTTTTCCCATGTACTTCACTAAACAATGACATGACTCACAAAAAATCCACTGACTTGTGTTACAACAGCCAGAAGCACAGTGACCCAAGACATATCAAAGTCCTCAGTAGATCCTACAGAGCTTAAATCCCAAATCACCACAAGTCAGTCAGAACCGAAAAACCCTCCTAGATAAGAGATCCAATTCAATTCACATGTTAGGAGCTAAAAGTTAAAGCTCTGAGTGTAAAAATTCCTGTTTAAATTCCTGTAAACTGTTTAACTGGGTCATAGTTGTTACTGTATTCAGTAAGTCAAGCATAACACACCATGCCTGTCACAACACGCTCTTTGTCACACTGTTAATACTTCCCCTGTATAAGGGTGGATTGCAAGAAGTAAAAAAGAGCTCAGTTTCCCTTCAGGGCACAGAGGCTGTTTGTCTTCACAGAACGTGAAACCTACGTGACAGTCAGAGAGAAAATAGGGAATTAGCGCAGCAAGAAAATCAAATGGACCCAGAAACCTTCACTTGTTCGATCTGTTTGGATCTACTGAAGGATCCAGTGACTATTCCCTGTGGACACAGCTACTGCATGAACTGTATTACAAAACTCTGGAATGGCGAGAAGGTAAAGAAAATCCAAAGCTGTCCTCAATGTAGGCAGATCTTCACAGTGAGGCCCGTGCTGGTGAAAAATACCATTTTAGCAAATTTAGTGGAGGAGCTGAAGAAGACTGGACTCCAAGCTGCTACTGCTGATCACTGCTATGCTGGACCTGAAGATGTGGCCTGTGGTCTCTGTATTGGAAGAAAACTGAAAGCCCGCAAATCCTGTTTAATCTGTCTGACTTCTTACTGTGAGAAACACCTTAAGCTTCATTATTATTCACCTACATTAAAAGAACACAAGCTGGTGGAGCCCTCCAAGAAGCTCCAGGAGAACATCTGCTCTCGTCATGATGAGGTGATGAAGATGTTCTGCCGTACTGATCAGCAGAGTATCTGTTATCTCTGCTCTGTGGATGAACATAAAGGCCACGACACAGTCTCAGCTGCAGCAGAAAGGACTGAGAGGCAGAGAGAGCTGGAGGTGAGTCGACAAAACATCCAGCAGAGAATCCAGGACAGAGAGAAAGATGTGAAGCTGCTTCAACAGGAGGTGGAGGCCATCAATCAGTCTGCTGATCAAACAGTGGAGCACAGTGAGAAGATCTTCACTGAGCTGATCCATCTCATCCAGAAAAGAAGCTCTGATGTGAAGCAGCAGATCAGATCCCAGCAGGAAACTGAAGTGAGTCGAGTCAAAGAGCTTCAGGAGAAGCTGGAGCAGGAGATCACTGAGCTGAAGAGGAAAGATGCTGAGCTGAAGCAGCTCTCACACACAGAGGATCACATCCAGTTTCTACACAACTACCCCTCACTGTCAGCACTCAGTGAGTCTACAGACTCATCCAGCATCAATATCCGTCCTCTGAGCTACTTTGAGGATGTGACAGCAGCTGTGTCAGAGGTCAGAGATAAACTACAGGACATTCTGAGAGAGGAATGGACAAACATCTCACTGACAGTCACTGAAGTGAATGTTTTACTGTCGGATCCACAAGCAGAGCCAAAGACTAGAGCGGAATTTTTAAAATATTCACGTGAAATCACACTGGATCCAAACACAGCAAACACATATCTGTTATTATCAGAGGAGAACAGAAAAGCAACATCCACAAAGAAACAGTCTTATTCTGATCATCCAGACAGATTCACTGGATGGTGGCAGGTCCTGAGTAGACAAAGTCTGACTGGACGTTGTTACTGGGAGGTGGAGTGGAGAGGTGGAGGAATTATTGTAGCAGCTGCGTACAAGAATATCAGCAGAGTAGAAACTGGATGTTGGTTTGGACATAATGACAAATCTTGGGCATTAGATTGTTTGAAAAATAGTTATACATTTCAGTACAACAACATCCAAACTCGTGTCTCAGGTCCTCGTTCCTCCAGAGTAGGAGTGTACCTGGATCACAGAGCAGGTATTTTGTCCTTCTACAGCGTCTCTGAAACCATGACTCTCCTCCACAGAGTCCAGACCACATTCACTCAGCCGCTCTATGCTGGACTTTGGCTTTGTTATTCTTATGGGGACATTGCTGAGTTTGTTAAACTGAAATAGACTGAATCCTTTCATACTGTTGTGGGATTAAAACAGTATTTTAGTTTCCATTTCTTTTTTTATTTCCATCATTATTGTGGCATTCTGCAATGCACAGAAATCAGTTACACATTACAGGTGGTACCTTGACATGTTCTAAATGTTCTCTTGATGTTTTTGAGGTCTTGTTAGATTGAGCTCTTTACTGTGTCTGTCTAGCCATAAAAACAATCACTTCTTGTGACTCCTGTGAACAAACTGACACGGTGTGGTTTTACAAATGTCTCTTTGCTGATGTTGCTGAAGATGCTGAAAGCTCAGTGAAGTTTTTTTTTAAATGTTTTTCTGAAGGTTAATTTTAAAATTGATGCACAACACAAGAGGGCACCTTCATCCTGCTAACAGGGATGTAGAGGAGGTTAAAACACCTCAGCTCAGTTTGTCCACATTTTTTAGATTCTGACATGTTTTTAGCCTGATAAAACCCTTTATGAGTCGATTGTATTGCAAATCATGGTAAAAAGAATCAAATTGTCATTAGCTAATTAATTTGGAGCTGTATCATGTAATATTATAGAAACATTTCCTTCAAAAACAGAATATTTACTAACTGACCTTTTTCCATGGACTCATGTCTTCCTCATCTTACTGCCACGTTGAAACCACAAACTCCAGAAGATGTACAACAAATTGTGCATCTTCACCACACAGCTTTCTACTGTTTACTTTCATACCCACTAAATAAGAACCAAAAATATAATATAATCAATATGAAAGTGTGAATTTTTATGTACCCCTTAAAAGAAAAGAAATCTTATTTGCTTGTTTCTTCTTGGTCATAATCCTGGATCCTGAAAGGTTTTGAGTTTTTGGACTTCTAGTGTATCCCTGTTCACTGTACCCTCTGCTAAACACCCCTCCCAAGAGGTTTTGGCCTCTAGTCAAAGGAACATTGTAATAAAGCATATTTCACCCAGTGGGGGTTTAATTTATTCAAGCATAAAATAAATGTCTGTATGCCAAATGCTCAGGAAGAACAAGGAAGTCCACAACCCCAAGCGAGGTAACACAGAATCATTGCCATTTCTATAGCCAGACAAATCCTGCATCATCTCCCAAAAGCCTGTTCTGAGCAAAAACCCTGTATGTTATTGAGGCTGACTTCACACAAGGAGGACCTTTCCTTAAGATTAGTGAGCAAACTAGACACAGTACCTATAAACCTTTAAAAGAGAAGAAGATGAACCTTGTGGCTCACAACTAACCTGAAATTGAGTATGTGGTTTCCTTCCCTTTTTATAGTGAGACGGAGAGGAGCGGAGAGAGAGGGAAATCAGCTGGGACCGACAGCTGTCAGACTGGTGATAAAGACCTGTGTGTGTGTGTACCTGTGTATAGTGCATTTCACAGAGTATCATCCTACTTTTCCCTTCTGACTCTTCTATGGTCATCCATTTGCATTTGTACATGACATCAGAAGAGACACCAACACAGACTGAAAACACTGCATCATTAACTCATAATTTATATTTTACAAATATATAAAATACAGACAGTGTTGAAAAAAGAAAAAAACTAAATGACTGAGACGGATTCTGTTGTACTGGATTAACTTTCAAGATAAGCCCACGATTCCAGATGTTCTGCAAAACCTTTTTGCACAAAATTGCATTTACCTTATTTTACTGAGACAGTGTGCAAAGATGAGATCAACAGCAATGAGCTGTGGGCTGAAACACAACACAGATGTATAACATTGTTAATAAAGTTAATTTGTCTGAAATAAATTGATGACATTTATATGTCCTAGGGCCCATTCAGATGAACATCAAGATTCTCCTCAATTATTTAACTGTTTTTAATATTATTTAACAGAATTCTACTTGTACAAACACAGAAGGGCATTCAATAACAAGAAACCCAAAACTGGATCATCCATTAACTCAAGTTAAGGTAAATATGGTGAGTTGTGAATTTAATGTACACTCGGCCTAGTGTGGAAAAGCTGGAGTGCTGGGCTGCAGCTTGTCAGTCTGGTAACTCAAACAGGCTCTTTTCCACACTGTTCTTATTTATAAAGTGCATTACAAATCCGAACACGACTACTAACAGGTGGATATTTGTGTTTTAATTCAAATAGCCAAACAACATAGAGCCACTTACTCCTAAAGAGAGAGACAGTGAAAGTGAACAGTATATCCTTGGTTTCTTAACATAACACTCATTGTTGCAGACAGGTGTGGCCCAAAAAGTGATCCCTTAGACTGATTTTTAGTTTTAGTGTTATTCATTTTCCTCTGAGTTATCCATTCTGCCACTAGTTAGCTAACATAAACTAATCTAAGTCTATTAGCTGCAACTAACAAACCAACAACATGACATTGGATGATGTTCCATACTGACAGAATATGGCACTAAATATGTTTTTAAAACTTTGAGCACTTATTTCTTAATTCCAGCTTCACAGACAGCATTATATCTATATCTGTTTTTGAGATCAGGGCTCAAAGGTTTAAATTAGCATTTTTATGTGTAGTGTTTCATGTCTTCTATAAGTAAAATAAATAAATAAATAAAACCTTGTGCAGATCATAATTCAGAACTCATCAGATTTTTACATTTTCTTTAACATCAAGTAATATAGTAGAATCTTCCTTTAAATGTATGGCTATATTTCAAATCAAACTTTTAACAGCTTAATCAAGATGATTTTATGACCAAAATAATAATCGACTGTCTGACAAAACTGGGACTTAAAATCTGACATAACATCAGATGTACTTACTATGGATCAGCTAATAATCTAATTTGTTGGGACTAAAGTCTTCCTCATTCCTGGTTCTCTTTGTTTGACGAAGTCTATGTGTTGTATTATCTTGATTAACATGTTCAACTCTAGATTTGATGCTTCTTAGTAGTGAATAACGTCCACAACCCAGTCTTTCTCCCTTTTCAGTAAAATCTGCAAATGTTTGAGGGTATCTGTTAACAATGATCTTAGCAACCTCTTCACAAGATGCAACGTTTAGGGTTTCTGCAGTTAACTTGCATGGCCTCCACAACAATTCTAACCATACTTCTCCTGTCCTCTGGATGACCTCTGTCTCCTCTTGTGATTGCATGCGACAGTTGGAGTGGAAATCTTTCCCAAGCTCAAATTTTTTTTCAAATTCAAATTTTATTTGTCACGTACACAGTCATACACAGTACGATATGTAGTGAAATGCTTGGACAACTGCTCGTGACCTAAAGAGAACAAAAAAGGAAAAGGCTATGAATAAGATAGGAAATAAATATGAAAAATTAAAAAGGGTAAATTTAACTAGGAAGGAATAAAATATAAATTAAGGTTAAAAATGAAATAACTGTACAACACAAATTAGAATGAAGGGTAAATTTGACTGGGAAGAATAAGATAAAGATAAATATATAAATTAAAGTTGAAAATAAAATAACTGTACAACAAAATACACAATACACAATATAGAACTATATAAGAATGTATGAAGGAATCTAAATATAAATAAATATATACACAATAACAGCAGCTGTACAAGTATTAACCGGAAATGAAGAATATAGTGACCAGTGTTGTGCAAAACCAAAGTCCAGAAAGTCCAGTGTGTGTGTAAGAACCATATGTGTGGGTCAGTACTGTGTGGTGGTGTGATTGAGAGACCGTATCGCCTGCAGGAAGAAGCTCCTCCTCAGTCTCTCTGTGTTGGTCTTCAGGGAGCGGAATCGCTTTCCTGACCTCAGCAGAGAGAACAGTCTGTTGTTGGGATGGCTGAGGTCCTTCACAATCTTCCTGGCCTTGGTCCAGCACCGCCTGCTGTAGATTGAGTGCAGGTCAGGGAGCTCGGAGCGGATGGTGCGCTCAGCTGACCGCACAACCCTCTGTAGAGCTCGTCTGTCCTGCATGGTGCTGTTCCCGAACCAGGTTAAGATGTTTCCCGCCAGGATGCTCTCTATGGTGCACGAGTAAAAGTTCCTGAGCACCTTGGAGGGCAGTTGGAAGTCTCTCAAGCGTCTGAGGTGGTAGAGACGCTGTCGGGCCTTTTTCACCACGGTGTTGATGTGACAGGACCATGACAGGTCCTGCGTGATGTGAACTCCGAGGTATTTGAAGCTGTCCACTCTCTCCACTGGGCACTCGTTGATGACGGGGGTCTGGTAGTTCCTCTCCTGCTTAGTGCTGAAGTCCACTATCAGCTCCTTTGTCTTACTGACGTTTAGAAGGAGGTTGTTCCTCTGGCACCAGTTCTCCAGATTCCTCCAGAGTAATGGTGTCATTCAAATTCTTTGGTCTGCCATCTAAAAAAAAAAAAGAGAGAGAGAGATCATTGGAAAAGCAACTTTATATGGCTATTTCAACAAATATGTCCTCACTAAAAGATGAACCCTGCAATTAGGATTGAGTACTAACAGAAAGGCAGTTTTGGGGACCTTGTCTGAAGATGAAAATCAATCCCAGGACTGCAAAAGAAATACAAACTCAAGGTCTTGCATTGAAAAGTTGAAAAATACATCGTAAAATACAGTATATTTTACAGTTTGTCACAATTTCCAACCTTAGTCCTACCATTACCAACGAAAGGTTAATGGTGTTAGATTCAGTGTCTACTTTTGCTTCGTGCATTGCACAGCTTCAAAGGTCCTGAAATTCCTCTATGATGCTCTGTATAGTGCTGGTTGGCAAGAGCATTTTAGCCTGCATTTTTAAATGACACAAAGTCAACTGTCTTCTAATAGATTGTTTCCTGTCCTTGTATT
Organism: Rhamphochromis sp. 'chilingali'; assembly: GCF_963969265.1. Lineage (NCBI taxonomy): Eukaryota > Metazoa > Chordata > Actinopteri > Cichliformes > Cichlidae > Rhamphochromis > Rhamphochromis sp. 'chilingali'. Next base: position 32,740,419 of record NC_137943.1, read on the forward strand.
ATGGCAAATCCCCCAATTTCTTGTTTCCTTGACTGCTGAACTGTCTATTTATGTTTTTGAGAAATATGGCTGGAAAATGATGTTCGGACACTGAAGTATTTAGAGCAACCTTCAAATGGACATAATACTCCCCCCCCATGTTTGATATGAAATCTGAGAGGGGCACAAAGAGCTGTGAAGTTTTGTGCAGCATACCCACATCCAGGAACTTGACAGCTGAGGTCACCAGTGAACTTATAAAACTCCTCCTCAGTGGTCTCCCTTCTTGTCCTGTGATTCCTAGGCATATGTGAATGAAGGCAGAAAATGTTCTGAAAGTGGCAGGGCAGTTCTCAGTTCCACAAGAAAGCCTATAGTTAGCTACATGTTTGTGGCTTTTAACATGCAAACTGAACAATATAAATTTCCGTGCACTGAAGCCACAAAATTTAGAAATACACACAGTTGCAAAAAGTTCAGTGACCAATTACCTTTCCTAAATGACATATGCAATGCAAAAAATAAGAGTATTGTCAATAGGGACCAATTCCCAGTTTTTACATGATCAAAATTATTCACAAAAGGCTTCAATAAACAGAAAATGTGTGTCGACAAGAGAGCAGTGCACAAAAATGAAAAGATATCTGAGCTTGACGCTTTAATGGGTTTAACATGACTTAGTCAGCACTCCGCACCGTACAGGTAGTACAAGCACACCTGAAAACACTGACCAGCTAACAGCTTTAAGCATTTGGGCGCAACCTCGGTAGTTCACCGATTCACCTGTTGCAAAAGTTTTCTATCAAGTCTCATAAATCCATCGGCAACTATTACCTAACTAGTCTTTTGAGTCTCCACATTCATAGATATTGACATTTTGTCTTAGCATTTGAATTAAAATATCCTGGTAAGGTAGCTTAAATTCAAAACAAACAGTAATAAGAACGCATTTCAGACTTCTCTCGAATAAGTGAAAAAAACACTTACCTTCAGACTGATTAGCTGGTGTCAATCCAACTTTAATGTGTTCCATGTCAGTCCGTTTTAGGGAAAAAGTGTTAAGTGGTTTCATTTAATTTTGAAATACTCCCGCATGGATGAGCGATTTGGAGTCTAGCAGAGTTATCACGAATAGCATATGATCTTCAGATATAATCCAATCAACCTTGCATTTAACCCAATTGAACATCCAGTTACCTCAGACTACTTCTAAGTTGTACATGTTAACGGTCTCATCATCACTCTGTGCTGCAGCGAACTGGATCTGTGGCACAGAATAGTTGATGGCCATGTTGTTCTCCTGCTTTGCAGCTTTGTTTGAGTCTGAATTGCGGCTTAAACGTGCAAAACTAAGAAAAGCAGATCAAAATTTTCTTCTTGTTGTTATTTAATGGTGGTTGGCAACCAGCAAAAGGAGCATTAACCACCTCGAGCAATATTTTGTATCCCCATTGTTGTTTAGAAAGTGAATACCCGACGTGTGCGTCATACGTCACGTTGTATGTAAGAAGAAGGTGTGGTGTCGGCTATCGCACCAGTCACATTAAAAAGCTTTAAAAACGTAACAATTGCTTTAAAAACACAACCCAACGCGCTAAACTGTTATAATGTGTTACATTATCACATATATCCAGGACATCTCTTCTGAACCTAGACGAAGTGGTGCTACAAAGGAATTATTTCTTTAGGAGAGTGCATTTAATAGCAGTCTGGCCTGCCACAAAATGCACCTCTAAAAATACAGTTTCTGCTTGTCCCAGAATTTATTAATTTTGAGAGTGAATTGTAGGACTGATGCTGGTTAGTGGTGTAGGTTTCATGGATGTGACACCTTAACTTGTGTAAAATGACGACCAGAGCATATTATTAGGTTAGTTCACTGTAGTTAGGCAGAGGTGTCTTAAAAAGTACCACCTTATACAAAACAAATGAAGGTCCAGTATAAGAAAGAATAAGAAGAGAAAAAAGGAACACCCTGCTAAATGAAGTCATTTTTAAACATTTCTCTAAATGTAGCCATTAGTTTTTGTTGCTGGCCATACAAAAAATAAGTATACTTCAATTATATTTCCCAAGTATACCTCACCTAGTACGTATACTAATAATGCTTCTTGGGACTATATTGGCCCCCGTTTTAGTACAGGGCGAGGCTCAGCCATTGCACTGCGGTTGTGCTGACCCCTGTGAATTCCCCAAATGCGGGAATCTCAACTGCATAATTTGTGGTACTGGGGGACTGCGTTCGCGCTCTCCCCTCACTCTTGTGTCCAGCAGCAAAGATTTATGTGTCTGCTCTTCTCTCGGTGTGGCCTTTGAACTGGGACAAAATGCGATGGCGTGCTCACGTCACTGGATTCAGGCATTATGCGTGTTAGGCACCATCAGCCAGAGTGCTGCATGTGGAAAGGGGACCCCTGTCTCCCACGCTGGCAACTCATACTTACCTGGCAGGGGAGATACCATGATCACGAAGATGGTTCACCCAGGGCAAGGGAATACAATACAAGGGAAACTGTTGAACTGGAAAGATAGGGAACTCTCCTTTATAGGTAAGGTTCTGGTAATAAAAGCTGAAGTAATAGCTTCTATAGCATTTTTGGCAACGATGTTGCCAATCCCTTATGAAATATTAACTTCATTGAGGAAGGTGATGTTTCAGTTCCTATGGGGAGGTCAACATGAGAGAGCAAAGAGGGAAGTTATGTACAAACCAGTAGGGAAAGGGGGGAGAGCAGTACCAGAATTAGAGTCCAAGTGCAATGCGATGTTTATCACCCCAATTCTTAAGGCATGTTTTAGTGATCCTAAAGATAAACTTTGGCCATACTTTACTAAGTTTTGGGTGGGTCGGAAAGTTTTGCAGACGTGGGGTGTGCGCCCCCCCATTAACGTGCCCTTCTCTGAACAATATCCTGTAATCTACAAGGTAGTGTTTAGTTTGCTGAAACGCCTCCAGACTAGGATAACCCTTCAGGAGATAACGCGCGCAACTATAGAGGAGACATTGTTTCCAACAGGTAGCATGTCACCGATAGGAAAATTGCGTGAAACTCACACTAAAATGGCTTGGGGTAATGTAAATAACAAATGCCTGCTAAATCCTCATAAAGACTTAGCGTGGCAAGCCGTTCAAGAATGTTTGCCGACAAGAGCTTTTTTGAAAAAAAGGGAGTGCACGAGGAGTGCCCAATGTCCAAGAAAGAGGTGTGGAGGTGACGAAACGGTTAAACATTTATTTTGGGAATGTTTTTTTGCGCAAAAAGTGTGGGGCCTATTAAGACAGTGGTTGAAAGATTTAAGTAAAGAAGAGTTGACATATGAACTTATAATGTATGGGATTTTGGAAAAAACCGGGGAAAAAAGGGAAATGTGTTGGTGGATAATGGTGAATTGTGTTAAAGATGCTCTGTGGAGAGCGAGAAACATTTGTGTATTTAAAAAATATGAAATATCTGAAAGAGTCGTAATCAATAGTATGGTTTGTTTGTTAAAGGATTACATTATGAGAATCTCAGTTGGAGATAATGAAGAAGACAAAAGAAAGATGTGGAAAGTACCAAGGAAGTATTTGAATATTTTGCATGTAGGATAATGTGAGAGTATTGTGCGTTTGTTTTACTTGACCTTTGTGTTTGTTTTTTTCCCTTTCTGGGTTTCCCCATCTTGGGTTTTGATTTCAGAGTCTTGGTTGTTTATTTGTTTTTATTTCTTCACGAATGAACAGATGTAATTTTTGATTTTGAACAATAAAACTCTTTGAAAATTGAAATTGGTTCACCCAGGGCGAGGCTCAGCCATTGCACTGCGGTTGTGCTGACCCCTGTGAATTCCCCAAATGCGGGAATCTCAACTGCATAATTTGTGGTAGTGGGGGACTGCGTTCGCGCTCTCCCCTCACTCTTGTGTCCAAAAGCAAAGATCCATGGCTGTATCCCAATTCAGGGTCTGCAGCCTTAAAGGCCGCATTTTAAGGCCGATTACGTCACCGTGAGGCGACAAAGGCTGTCCCAATTCGAAGGCTGCTCGAAATGCGGCCCTCAAATGCGTCCTTCATTTCCCTGAATTTTAAGGACGTGGCGGTGTAGACTTCGTGGCCCAACATATCCCAGAATGCATAGCGCCTCAGTGGGTGTGGATAATTTTGCCGAAAAAAAAACGGCGGACGAGGGGCAGCCGAAGAGTAAACTTTAAGTAAGTACTGAATATTATGTCACTTATTTATGTGCAAATGTTTAATAACGAAGAACATGAAAACATTACTGTTGGCCACATGTCGGCAAAGTTATGTGACATTAGTGACGTTTGTACTAACTTGGTTTTAAAGCCTTTACTTTAAAAAAAATACGCCGTTCAATAGCTGACCTTAATCTTACAGAGAATGATCAAAGCTCATGTAGAAACAAACAAACAAATGTACAAAAGATTTTCTCCTTCAATTCCTTCAAACAATGCTGTATGTAGCGTTTCCAGCTGTTAGTATCATGGTTGCTAGGCAACCTGGGCATCGCAACGGAGGCTAGACCGTCACATTTCACAAGCCTCGCACTTCCGGCCTTAGCGGTCTTTAAGTACGCGGCCCTTGAGGATCGTTGAGGCTGCGTACTTTAAGGCTGCAGACCCTGAATTGGGATACAGCCGATGTGTCTGCTCTTCTCTCGGTGTGCCCTTTGAACTGGCACAAAATGTGTGTTAGGCACCATCAGCCAGAGTGCTGGATGTGGAAAGGGGACCCCTGTCTCCCACGCTGGCAACTCATACTTACCTGGCAGGGGAGATACCATGATCACGAAGGTTGTTCACCCAGGGCGAGGCTCAGCCATTGCACTGCGGTTGTGCTGACCCCTGTGAATTCCCCAAATGCGGGAATCTCAACTGCATAATTTGTGGTAGTGGGGGACTGCGTTCGCGCTCTCCCCTCACTCTTGTGTCCAAAAGCAAAGATCCATGGCTGTATCCCAATTCAGGGTCTGCAGCCTTAAAGGCCGCATTTTAAGGCCGATTACGTCACCGTGAGGCGACAAAGGCTGTCCCAATTCGAAGGCTGCTCGAAATGCGGCCCTCAAATGCGTCCTTCATTTCCCTGAATTTTAAGGACGTGGCGGTGTAGACTTCGTGGCCCAACATATCCCAGAATGCATAGCGCCTCAGTGGGTGTGGATAATTTTGCCGAAAAAAAAACGGCGGACGAGGGGCAGCCGAAGAGTAAACTTTAAGTAAGTACTGAATATTATGTCACTTATTTATGTGCAAATGTTTAATAACGAAGAACATGAAAACATTACTGTTGGCCACATGTCGGCAAAGTTATGTGACATTAGTGACGTTTGTACTAACTTGGTTTTAAAGCCTTTACTTTAAAAAAAATACGCCGTTCAATAGCTGACCTTAATCTTACAGAGAATGATCAAAGCTCATGTAGAAACAAACAAACAAATGTACAAAAGATTTTCTCCTTCAATTCCTTCAAACAATGCTGTATGTAGCGTTTCCAGCTGTTAGTATCATGGTTGCTAGGCAACCTGGGCATCGCAACGGAGGCTAGACCGTCACATTTCACAAGCCTCGCACTTCCGGCCTTAGCGGTCTTTAAGTACGCGGCCCTTGAGGATCGTTGAGGCTGCGTACTTTAAGGCTGCAGACCCTGAATTGGGATACAGCCGATGTGTCTGCTCTTCTCTCGGTGTGCCCTTTGAACTGGCACAAAATGTGTGTTAGGCACCATCAGCCAGAGTGCTGGATGTGGAAAGGGGACCCCTGTCTCCCACGCTGGCAACTCATACTTACCTGGCAGGGGAGATACCATGATCACGAAGGTTGTTCACCCAGGGCGAGGCTCAGCCATTGCACTGCGGTTGTGCTGACCCCTGTGAATTCCCCAAATGCGGGAATCTCAACTGCATAATTTGTGGTAGTGGGGGACTGCGTTCGCGCTCTCCCCTCACTCTTGTGTCCAAAAGCAAAGATCCATGGCTGTATCCCAATTCAGGGTCTGCAGCCTTAAAGGCCGCATTTTAAGGCCGATTACGTCACCGTGAGGCGACAAAGGCTGTCCCAATTCGAAGGCTGCTCGAAATGCGGCCCTCAAATGCGTCCTTCATTTCCCTGAATTTTAAGGACGTGGCGGAGTAGACTTCGCGGCCCAACATATCCCAGAATGCATAGCGCCGCAGTGGGTGTGGATAATTTTGCCGAAAAAAAAACAGCGGACGAGGGGCAGCCGAAGAGTAAACTTTAAGTAAGTACTGAATATTATGTCACTTATTTATGTGCAAATGTTTAATAACGAAGAACATGAAAACATTACTGTTGGCCACATGTCGGCAAAGTTATGTGACATTAGTGACGTTTGTACTAACTTGGTTTTAAAGCCTTTACTTTAAAAAAAAATACGCCGTTCAATAGCTGACCTTAATCTTACAGAGAATGATCAAAGCTCATGTAGAAACAAACAAACAAATGAACAAAAGATTTTCTCCTTCAATTCCTTCAAACAATGCTGTATGTAGCGTTTCCAGCTGTTAGTATCATGGTTGCTAGGCAACCTGGGCATCGCAACGGAGGCTAGACCGTCACATTTCACAAGCCTCGCACTTCCGGCCTTAGCGGTCTTTAAGTACGCGGCCCTTGAGGATCGTTGAGGCTGCGTACTTTAAGGCTGCAGACCCTGAATTGGGATACAGCCGATGTGTCTGCTCTTCTCTCGGTGTGCCCTTTAAACTGGCACAAAATGTGTGTTAGGCACCATCAGCCAGAGTGCTGGATGTGGAAAGGGGACCCCTGTCTCCCACGCTGGCAACTCATACTTACCTGGCAGGGGAGATACCATGATCACGAAGGTGGTTCACCCAGGGCGAGGCTCAACCATTGCACTGCGGTTGTGCTGACCCCTGTGAATTCCCCAAATGCGGGAATCTCAACTGCATAATTTGTGGTAGTGGGGGACTGCGTTCGCGCTCTCCCCTCACTCTTGTGTCCAAAAGCAAAGATCCATGGCTGTATCCCAATTCAGGGTCTGCAGCCTTAAAGGCCGCATTTTAAGGCCGATTACGTCACCGTGAGGCGACAAAGGCTGTCCCAATTCGAAGGCTGCTCGAAATGCGGCCCTCAAATGCGTCCTTCATTTCCCTGAATTTTAAGGACGTGGCGGTGTAGACTTCGTGGCCCAACATATCCCAGAATGCATAGCGCCTCAGTGGGTGTGGATAATTTTGCCGAAAAAAAAACGGCGGACGAGGGGCAGCCGAAGAGTAAACTTTAAGTAAGTACTGAATATTATGTCACTTATTTATGTGCAAATGTTTAATAACGAAGAACATGAAAACATTACTGTTGGCCACATGTCGGCAAAGTTATGTGACATTAGTGACGTTTGTACTAACTTGGTTTTAAAGCCTTTACTTTAAAAAAAAATACGCCGTTCAATAGCTGACCTTAATCTTACAGAGAATGATCAAAGCTCATGTAGAAACAAACAAACAAATGAACAAAAGATTTTCTCCTTCAATTCCTTCAAACAATGCTGTATGTAGCGTTTCCAGCTGTTAGTATCATGGTTGCTAGGCAACCTGGGCATCGCAACGGAGGCTAGACCGTCACATTTCACAAGCCTCGCACTTCCGGCCTTAGCGGTCTTTAAGTACGCGGCCCTTGAGGATCGTTGAGGCTGCGTACTTTAAGGCTGCAGACCCTGAATTGGGATACAGCCGATGTGTCTGCTCTTCTCTCGGTGTGCCCTTTAAACTGGCACAAAATGTGTGTTAGGCACCATCAGCCAGAGTGCTGGATGTGGAAAGGGGACCCCTGTCTCCCACGCTGGCAACTCATACTTACCTGGCAGGGGAGATACCATGATCACGAAGGTGGTTCACCCAGGGCGAGGCTCAACCATTGCACTGCGGTTGTGCTGACCCCTGTGAATTCCCCAAATGCGGGAATCTCAACTGCATAATTTGTGGTAGTGGGGGACTGCGTTCGCGCTCTCCCCTCACTCTTGTGTCCAAAAGCAAAGATCCATGGCTGTATCCCAATTCAGGGTCTGCAGCCTTAAAGGCTGCATTTTAAGGCCGATTACGTCACCGTGAGGCGACAAAGGCTGTCCCAATTCGAAGGCTGCTCGAAATGCGGCCCTCAAATGCGTCCTTCATTTCCCTGAATTTTAAGGACGTGGCGGTGTAGACTTCGTGGCCCAACATATCCCAGAATGCATAGCGCCTCAGTGGGTGTGGATAATTTTGCCGAAAAAAAAACGGCGGACGAGGGGCAGCCGAAGAGTAAACTTTAAGTAAGTACTGAATATTATGTCACTTATTTATGTGCAAATGTTTAATAACGAAGAACATGAAAACATTACTGTTGGCCACATGTCGGCAAAGTTATGTGACATTAGTGACGTTTGTACTAACTTGGTTTTAAAGCCTTTACTTTAAAAAAAATACGCCGTTCAATAGCTGACCTTAATCTTACAGAGAATGATCAAAGCTCATGTAGAAACAAACAAACAAATGTACAAAAGATTTTCTCCTTCAATTCCTTCAAACAATGCTGTATGTAGCGTTTCCAGCTGTTAGTATCATGGTTGCTAGGCAACCTGGGCATCGCAACGGAGGCTAGACCGTCACATTTCACAAGCCTCGCACTTCCGGCCTTAGCGGTCTTTAAGTACGCGGCCCTTGAGGATCGTTGAGGCTGCGTACTTTAAGGCTGCAGACCCTGAATTGGGATACAGCCGATGTGTCTGCTCTTCTCTCGGTGTGCCCTTTGAACTGGCACAAAATGTGTGTTAGGCACCATCAGCCAGAGTGCTGGATGTGGAAAGGGGACCCCTGTCTCCCACGCTGGCAACTCATACTTACCTGGCAGGGGAGATACCATGATCACGAAGGTTGTTCACCCAGGGCGAGGCTCAGCCATTGCACTGCGGTTGTGCTGACCCCTGTGAATTCCCCAAATGCGGGAATCTCAACTGCATAATTTGTGGTAGTGGGGGACTGCGTTCGCGCTCTCCCCTCACTCTTGTGTCCAAAAGCAAAGATCCATGGCTGTATCCCAATTCAGGGTCTGCAGCCTTAAAGGCCGCATTTTAAGGCCGATTACGTCACCGTGAGGCGACAAAGGCTGTCCCAATTCGAAGGCTGCTCGAAATGCGGCCCTCAAATGCGTCCTTCATTTCCCTGAATTTTAAGGACGTGGCGGTGTAGACTTCGTGGCCCAACATATCCCAGAATGCATAGCGCCTCAGTGGGTGTGGATAATTTTGCCGAAAAAAAAACGGCGGACGAGGGGCAGCCGAAGAGTAAACTTTAAGTAAGTACTGAATATTATGTCACTTATTTATGTGCAAATGTTTAATAACGAAGAACATGAAAACATTACTGTTGGCCACATGTCGGCAAAGTTATGTGACATTAGTGACGTTTGTACTAACTTGGTTTTAAAGCCTTTACTTTAAAAAAAATACGCCGTTCAATAGCTGACCTTAATCTTACAGAGAATGATCAAAGCTCATGTAGAAACAAACAAACAAATGTACAAAAGATTTTCTCCTTCAATTCCTTCAAACAATGCTGTATGTAGCGTTTCCAGCTGTTAGTATCATGGTTGCTAGGCAACCTGGGCATCGCAACGGAGGCTAGACCGTCACATTTCACAAGCCTCGCACTTCCGGCCTTAGCGGTCTTTAAGTACGCGGCCCTTGAGGATCGTTGAGGCTGCGTACTTTAAGGCTGCAGACCCTGAATTGGGATACAGCCGATGTGTCTGCTCTTCTCTCGGTGTGCCCTTTGAACTGGCACAAAATGTGGGTTAGGCACCATCAGCCAGAGTGCTGGATGTGGAAAGGGGACCCCTGTCTCCCACGCTGGCAACTCATACTTACCTGGCAGGGGAGATACCATGATCACGAAGGTTGTTCACCCAGGGCGAGGCTCAGCCATTGCACTGCGGTTGTGCTGACCCCTGTGAATTCCCCAAATGCGGGAATCTCAACTGCATAATTTGTGGTAGTGGGGGACTGCGTTCGCGCTCTCCCCTCACTCTTGTGTCCAAAAGCAAAGATCCATGGCTGTATCCCAATTCAGGGTCTGCAGCCTTAAAGGCCGCATTTTAAGGCCGATTACGTCACCGTGAGGCGACAAAGGCTGTCCCAATTCGAAGGCTGCTCGAAATGCGGCCCTCAAATGCGTCCTTCATTTCCCTGAATTTTAAGGACGTGGCGGTGTAGACTTCGTGGCCCAACATATCCCAGAATGCATAGCGCCTCAGTGGGTGTGGATAATTTTGCCGAAAAAAAAACGGCGGACGAGGGGCAGCCGAAGAGTAAACTTTAAGTAAGTACTGAATATTATGTCACTTATTTATGTGCAAATGTTTATTAACGAAGAACATGAAAACATTACTGTTGGCCACATGTCGGCAAAGTTATGTGACATTAGTGACGTTTGTACTAACTTGGTTTTAAAGCCTTTACTTTAAAAAAAATACGCCGTTCAATAGCTGACCTTAATCTTACAGAGAATGATCAAAGCTCATGTAGAAACAAACAAACAAATGTACAAAAGATTTTCTCCTTCAATTCCTTCAAACAATGCTGTATGTAGCGTTTCCAGCTGTTAGTATCATGGTTGCTAGGCAACCTGGGCATCGCAACGGAGGCTAGACCGTCACATTTCACAAGCCTCGCACTTCCGGCCTTAGCGGTCTTTAAGTACGCGGCCCTTGAGGATCGTTGAGGCTGCGTACTTTAAGGCTGCAGACCCTGAATTGGGATACAGCCGATGTGTCTGCTCTTCTCTCGGTGTGCCCTTTGAACTGGCACAAAATGTGTGTTAGGCACCATCAGCCAGAGTGCTGGATGTGGAAAGGGGACCCCTGTCTCCCACGCTGGCAACTCATACTTACCTGGCAGGGGAGATACCATGATCACGAAGGTTGTTCACCCAGGGCGAGGCTCAGCCATTGCACTGCGGTTGTGCTGACCCCTGTGAATTCCCCAAATGCGGGAATCTCAACTGCATAATTTGTGGTAGTGGGAGACTGCGTTCGCGCTCTCCCCTCACTCTTGTGTCCAAAAGCAAAGATCCATGGCTGTATCCCAATTCAGGGTCTGCAGCCTTAAAGGCCGCATTTTAAGGCCGATTACGTCACCGTGAGGCGACAAAGGCTGTCCCAATTCGAAGGCTGCTCGAAATGCGGCCCTCAAATGCGTCCTTCATTTCCCTGAATTTTAAGGACGTGGCGGTGTAGACTTCGTGGCCCAACATATCCCAGAATGCATAGCGCCTCAGTGGGTGTGGATAATTTTGCCGAAAAAAAAACGGCGGACGAGGGGCAGCCGAAGAGTAAACTTTAAGTAAGTACTGAATATTATGTCACTTATTTATGTGCAAATGTTTAATAACGAAGAACATGAAAACATTACTGTTGGCCACATGTCGGCAAAGTTATGTGACATTAGTGACGTTTGTACTAACTTGGTTTTAAAGCCTTTACTTTAAAAAAAATACGCCGTTCAATAGCTGACCTTAATCTTACAGAGAATGATCAAAGCTCATGTAGAAACAAACAAACAAATGTACAAAAGATTTTCTCCTTCAATTCCTTCAAACAATGCTGTATGTAGCGTTTCCAGCTGTTAGTATCATGGTTGCTAGGCAACCTGGGCATCGCAACGGAGGCTAGACCGTCACATTTCACAAGCCTCGCACTTCCGGCCTTAGCGGTCTTTAAGTACGCGGCCCTTGAGGATCGTTGAGGCTGCGTACTTTAAGGCTGCAGACCCTGAATTGGGATACAGCCGATGTGTCTGCTCTTCTCTCGGTGTGCCCTTTGAACTGGCACAAAATGTGTGTTAGGCACCATCAGCCAGAGTGCTGGATGTGGAAAGGGGACCCCTGTCTCCCACGCTGGCAACTCATACTTACCTGGCAGGGGAGATACCATGATCACGAAGGTTGTTCACCCAGGGCGAGGCTCAGCCATTGCACTGCGGTTGTGCTGACCCCTGTGAATTCCCCAAATGCGGGAATCTCAACTGCATAATTTGTGGTAGTGGGGGACTGCGTTCGCGCTCTCCCCTCACTCTTGTGTCCAAAAGCAAAGATCCATGGCTGTATCCCAATTCAGGGTCTGCAGCCTTAAAGGCCGCATTTTAAGGCCGATTACGTCACCGTGAGGCGACAAAGGCTGTCCCAATTCGAAGGCTGCTCGAAATGCGGCCCTCAAATGCGTCCTTCATTTCCCTGAATTTTAAGGACGTGGCGGAGTAGACTTCGCGGCCCAACATATCCCAGAATGCATAGCGCCGCAGTGGGTGTGGATAATTTTGCCGAAAAAAAAACGGCGGACGAGGGGCAGCCGAAGAGTAAACTTTAAGTAAGTACTGAATATTATGTCACTTATTTATGTGCAAATGTTTAATAACGAAGAACATGAAAACATTACTGTTGGCCACATGTCGGCAAAGTTATGTGACATTAGTGACGTTTGTACTAACTTGGTTTTAAAGCCTTTACTTTAAAAAAAAATACGCCGTTCAATAGCTGACCTTAATCTTACAGAGAATGATCAAAGCTCATGTAGAAACAAACAAACAAATGAACAAAAGATTTTCTCCTTCAATTCCTTCAAACAATGCTGTATGTAGCGTTTCCAGCTGTTAGTATCATGGTTGCTAGGCAACCTGGGCATCGCAACGGAGGCTAGACCGTCACATTTCACAAGCCTCGCACTTCCGGCCTTAGCGGTCTTTAAGTACGCGGCCCTTGAGGATCGTTGAGGCTGCGTACTTTAAGGCTGCAGACCCTGAATTGGGATACAGCCGATGTGTCTGCTCTTCTCTCGGTGTGCCCTTTAAACTGGCACAAAATGTGTGTTAGGCACCATCAGCCAGAGTGCTGGATGTGGAAAGGGGACCCCTGTCTCCCACGCTGGCAACTCATACTTACCTGGCAGGGGAGATACCATAATCACGAAGGTGGTTCACCCAGGGCGAGGCTCAACCATTGCACTGCGGTTGTGCTGACCCCTGTGAATTCCCCAAATGCGGGAATCTCAACTGCATAATTTGTGGTAGTGGGGGACTGCGTTCGCGCTCTCCCCTCACTCTTGTGTCCAAAAGCAAAGATCCATGGCTGTATCCCAATTCAGGGTCTGCAGCCTTAAAGGCCGCATTTTAAGGCCGATTACGTCACCGTGAGGCGACAAAGGCTGTCCCAATTCGAAGGCTGCTCGAAATGCGGCCCTCAAATGCGTCCTTCATTTCCCTGAATTTTAAGGACGTGGCGGTGTAGACTTCGTGGCCCAACATATCCCAGAATGCATAGCGCCTCAGTGGGTGTGGATAATTTTGCCGAAAAAAAAACGGCGGACGAGGGGCAGCCGAAGAGTAAACTTTAAGTAAGTACTGAATATTATGTCACTTATTTATGTGCAAATGTTTAATAACGAAGAACATGAAAACATTACTGTTGGCCACATGTCGGCAAAGTTATGTGACATTAGTGACGTTTGTACTAACTTGGTTTTAAAGCCTTTACTTTAAAAAAAATACGCCGTTCAATAGCTGACCTTAATCTTACAGAGAATGATCAAAGCTCATGTAGAAACAAACAAACAAATGTACAAAAGATTTTCTCCTTCAATTCCTTCAAACAATGCTGTATGTAGCGTTTCCAGCTGTTAGTATCATGGTTGCTAGGCAACCTGGGCATCGCAACGGAGGCTAGACCGTCACATTTCACAAGCCTCGCACTTCCGGCCTTAGCGGTCTTTAAGTACGCGGCCCTTGAGGATCGTTGAGGCTGCGTACTTTAAGGCTGCAGACCCTGAATTGGGATACAGCCGATGTGTCTGCTCTTCTCTCGGTGTGCCCTTTGAACTGGCACAAAATGTGTGTTAGGCACCATCAGCCAGAGTGCTGGATGTGGAAAGGGGACCCCTGTCTCCCACGCTGGCAACTCATACTTACCTGGCAGGGGAGATACCATGATCACGAAGGTTGTTCACCCAGGGCGAGGCTCAGCCATTGCACTGCGGTTGTGCTGACCCCTGTGAATTCCCCAAATGCGGGAATCTCAACTGCATAATTTGTGGTAGTGGGGGACTGCGTTCGCGCTCTCCCCTCACTCTTGTGTCCAAAAGCAAAGATCCATGGCTGTATCCCAATTCAGGGTCTGCAGCCTTAAAGGCCGCATTTTAAGGCCGATTACGTCACCGTGAGGCGACAAAGGCTGTCCCAATTCGAAGGCTGCTCGAAATGCGGCCCTCAAATGCGTCCTTCATTTCCCTGAATTTTAAGGACGTGGCGGTGTAGACTTCGTGGCCCAACATATCCCAGAATGCATAACGCCTCAGTGGGTGTGGATAATTTTGCCGAAAAAAAAACGGCGGACGAGGGGCAGCCGAAGAGTAAACTTTAAGTAAGTACTGAATATTATGTCACTTATTTATGTGCAAATGTTTAATAACGAAGAACATGAAAACATTACTGTTGGCCACATGTCGGCAAAGTTATGTGACATTAGTGACGTTTGTACTAACTTGGTTTTAAAGCCTTTACTTTAAAAAAAATACGCCGTTCAATAGCTGACCTTAATCTTACAGAGAATGATCAAAGCTCATGTAGAAACAAACAAACAAATGTACAAAAGATTTTCTCCTTCAATTCCTTCAAACAATGCTGTATGTAGCGTTTCCAGCTGTTAGTATCATGGTTGCTAGGCAACCTGGGCATCGCAACGGAGGCTAGACCGTCACATTTCACAAGCCTCGCACTTCCGGCCTTAGCGGTCTTTAAGTACGCGGCCCTTGAGGATCGTTGAGGCTGCGTACTTTAAGGCTGCAGACCCTGAATTGGGATACAGCCGATGTGTCTGCTCTTCTCTCGGTGTGCCCTTTGAACTGGCACAAAATGTGTGTTAGGCACCATCAGCCAGAGTGCTGGATGTGGAAAGGGGACCCCTGTCTCCCACGCTGGCAACTCATACTTACCTGGCAGGGGAGATACCATGATCACGAAGGTTGTTCACCCAGGGCGAGGCTCAGCCATTGCACTGCGGTTGTGCTGACCCCTGTGAATTCCCCAAATGCGGGAATCTCAACTGCATAATTTGTGGTAGTGGGGGACTGCGTTCGCGCTCTCCCCTCACTCTTGTGTCCAAAAGCAAAGATCCATGGCTGTATCCCAATTCAGGGTCTGCAGCCTTAAAGGCCGCATTTTAAGGCCGATTACGTCACCGTGAGGCGACAAAGGCTGTCCCAATTCGAAGGCTGCTCGAAATGCGGCCCTCAAATGCGTCCTTCATTTCCCTGAATTTTAAGGACGTGGCGGAGTAGACTTCGCGGCCCAACATATCCCAGAATGCATAGCGCCGCAGTGGGTGTGGATAATTTTGCCGAAAAAAAAACGGCGGACGAGGGGCAGCCGAAGAGTAAACTTTAAGTAAGTACTGAATATTATGTCACTTATTTATGTGCAAATGTTTAATAACGAAGAACATGAAAACATTACTGTTGGCCACATGTCGGCAAAGTTATGTGACATTAGTGACGTTTGTACTAACTTGGTTTTAAAGCCTTTACTTTAAAAAAAAATACGCCGTTCAATAGCTGACCTTAATCTTACAGAGAATGATCAAAGCTCATGTAGAAACAAACAAACAAATGAACAAAAGATTTTCTCCTTCAATTCCTTCAAACAATGCTGTATGTAGCGTTTCCAGCTGTTAGTATCATGGTTGCTAGGCAACCTGGGCATCGCAACGGAGGCTAGACCGTCACATTTCACAAGCCTCGCACTTCCGGCCTTAGCGGTCTTTAAGTACGCGGCCCTTGAGGATCGTTGAGGCTGCGTACTTTAAGGCTGCAGACCCTGAATTGGGATACAGCCGATGTGTCTGCTCTTCTCTCGGTGTGCCCTTTAAACTGGCACAAAATGTGTGTTAGGCACCATCAGCCAGAGTGCTGGATGTGGAAAGGGGACCCCTGTCTCCCACGCTGGCAACTCATACTTACCTGGCAGGGGAGATACCATGATCACGAAGGTGGTTCACCCAGGGCGAGGCTCAACCATTGCACTGCGGTTGTGCTGACCCCTGTGAATTCCCCAAATGCGGGAATCTCAACTGCATAATTTGTGGTAGTGGGGGACTGCGTTCGCGCTCTCCCCTCACTCTTGTGTCCAAAAGCAAAGATCCATGGCTGTATCCCAATTCAGGGTCTGCAGCCTTAAAGGCCGCATTTTAAGGCCGATTACGTCACCGTGAGGCGACAAAGGCTGTCCCAATTCGAAGGCTGCTCGAAATGCGGCCCTCAAATGCGTCCTTCATTTCCCTGAATTTTAAGGACGTGGCGGTGTAGACTTCGTGGCCCAACATATCCCAGAATGCATAGCGCCTCAGTGGGTGTGGATAATTTTGCCGAAAAAAAAACGGCGGACGAGGGGCAGCCGAAGAGTAAACTTTAAGTAAGTACTGAATATTATGTCACTTATTTATGTGCAAATGTTTAATAACGAAGAACATGAAAACATTACTGTTGGCCACATGTCGGCAAAGTTATGTGACATTAGTGACGTTTGTACTAACTTGGTTTTAAAGCCTTTACTTTAAAAAAAATACGCCGTTCAATAGCTGACCTTAATCTTACAGAGAATGATCAAAGCTCATGTAGAAACAAACAAACAAATGTACAAAAGATTTTCTCCTTCAATTCCTTCAAACAATGCTGTATGTAGCGTTTCCAGCTGTTAGTATCATGGTTGCTAGGCAACCTGGGCATCGCAACGGAGGCTAGACCGTCACATTTCACAAGCCTCGCACTTCCGGCCTTAGCGGTCTTTAAGTACGCGGCCCTTGAGGATCGTTGAGGCTGCGTACTTTAAGGCTGCAGACCCTGAATTGGGATACAGCCGATGTGTCTGCTCTTCTCTCGGTGTGCCCTTTGAACTGGCACAAAATGTGTGTTAGGCACCATCAGCCAGAGTGCTGGATGTGGAAAGGGGACCCCTGTCTCCCACGCTGGCAACTCATACTTACCTGGCAGGGGAGATACCATGATCACGAAGGTTGTTCACCCAGGGCGAGGCTCAGCCATTGCACTGCGGTTGTGCTGACCCCTGTGAATTCCCCAAATGCGGGAATCTCAACTGCATAATTTGTGGTAGTGGGGGACTGCGTTCGCGCTCTCCCCTCACTCTTGTGTCCAAAAGCAAAGATCCATGGCTGTATCCCAATTCAGGGTCTGCAGCCTTAAAGGCCGCATTTTAAGGCCGATTACGTCACCGTGAGGCGACAAAGGCTGTCCCAATTCGAAGGCTGCTCGAAATGCGGCCCTCAAATGCGTCCTTCATTTCCCTGAATTTTAAGGACGTGGCGGTGTAGACTTCGTGGCCCAACATATCCCAGAATGCATAGCGCCTCAGTGGGTGTGGATAATTTTGCCGAAAAAAAAACGGCGGACGAGGGGCAGCCGAAGAGTAAACTTTAAGTAAGTACTGAATATTATGTCACTTATTTATGTGCAAATGTTTATTAACGAAGAACATGAAAACATTACTGTTGGCCACATGTCGGCAAAGTTATGTGACATTAGTGACGTTTGTACTAACTTGGTTTTAAAGCCTTTACTTTAAAAAAAATACGCCGTTCAATAGCTGACCTTAATCTTACAGAGAATGATCAAAGCTCATGTAGAAACAAACAAACAAATGTACAAAAGATTTTCTCCTTCAATTCCTTCAAACAATGCTGTATGTAGCGTTTCCAGCTGTTAGTATCATGGTTGCTAGGCAACCTGGGCATCGCAACGGAGGCTAGACCGTCACATTTCACAAGCCTCGCACTTCCGGCCTTAGCGGTCTTTAAGTACGCGGCCCTTGAGGATCGTTGAGGCTGCGTACTTTAAGGCTGCAGACCCTGAATTGGGATACAGCCGATGTGTCTGCTCTTCTCTCGGTGTGCCCTTTGAACTGGCACAAAATGTGTGTTAGGCACCATCAGCCAGAGTGCTGGATGTGGAAAGGGGACCCCTGTCTCCCACGCTGGCAACTCATACTTACCTGGCAGGGGAGATACCATGATCACGAAGGTTGTTCACCCAGGGCGAGGCTCAGCCATTGCACTGCGGTTGTGCTGACCCCTGTGAATTCCCCAAATGCGGGAATCTCAACTGCATAATTTGTGGTAGTGGGGGACTGCGTTCGCGCTCTCCCCTCACTCTTGTGTCCAAAAGCAAAGATCCATGGCTGTATCCCAATTCAGGGTCTGCAGCCTTAAAGGCCGCATTTTAAGGCCGATTACGTCACCGTGAGGCGACAAAGGCTGTCCCAATTCGAAGGCTGCTCGAAATGCGGCCCTCAAATGCGTCCTTCATTTCCCTGAATTTTAAGGACGTGGCGGTGTAGACTTCGTGGCCCAACATATCCCAGAATGCATAGCGCCTCAGTGGGTGTGGATAATTTTGCCGAAAAAAAAACGGCGGACGAGGGGCAGCCGAAGAGTAAACTTTAAGTAAGTACTGAATATTATGTCACTTATTTATGTGCAAATGTTTAATAACGAAGAACATGAAAACATTACTGTTGGCCACATGTCGGCAAAGTTATGTGACATTAGTGACGTTTGTACTAACTTGGTTTTAAAGCCTTTACTTTAAAAAAAATACGCCGTTCAATAGCTGACCTTAATCTTACAGAGAATGATCAAAGCTCATGTAGAAACAAACAAACAAATGTACAAAAGATTTTCTCCTTCAATTCCTTCAAACAATGCTGTATGTAGCGTTTCCAGCTGTTAGTATCATGGTTGCTAGGCAACCTGGGCATCGCAACGGAGGCTAGACCGTCACATTTCACAAGCCTCGCACTTCCGGCCTTAGCGGTCTTTAAGTACGCGGCCCTTGAGGATCGTTGAGGGGCTGCGTACTTTAAGGCTGCAGACCCTGAATTGGGATACAGCCGATGTGTCTGCTCTTCTCTCGGTGTGCCCTTTGAACTGGCACAAAATGTGTGTTAGGCACCATCAGCCAGAGTGCTGGATGTGGAAAGGGGACCCCTGTCTCCCACGCTGGCAACTCATACTTACCTGGCAGGGGAGATACCATGATCACGAAGGTTGTTCACCCAGGGCGAGGCTCAGCCATTGCACTGCGGTTGTGCTGACCCCTGTGAATTCCCCAAATGCGGGAATCTCAACTGCATAATTTGTGGTAGTGGGGGACTGCGTTCGCGCTCTCCCCTCACTCTTGTGTCCAAAAGCAAAGATCCATGGCTGTATCCCAATTCAGGGTCTGCAGCCTTAAAGGCCGCATTTTAAGGCCGATTACGTCACCGTGAGGCGACAAAGGCTGTCCCAATTCGAAGGCTGCTCGAAATGCGGCCCTCAAATGCGTCCTTCATTTCCCTGAATTTTAAGGACGTGGCGGTGTAGACTTCGTGGCCCAACATATCCCAGAATGCATAGCGCCTCAGTGGGTGTGGATAATTTTGCCGAAAAAAAAACGGCGGACGAGGGGCAGCCGAAGAGTAAACTTTAAGTAAGTACTGAATATTATGTCACTTATTTATGTGCAAATGTTTATTAACGAAGAACATGAAAACATTACTGTTGGCCACATGTCGGCAAAGTTATGTGACATTAGTGACGTTTGTACTAACTTGGTTTTAAAGCCTTTACTTTAAAAAAAATACGCCGTTCAATAGCTGACCTTAATCTTACAGAGAATGATCAAAGCTCATGTAGAAACAAACAAACAAATGTACAAAAGATTTTCTCCTTCAATTCCTTCAAACAATGCTGTATGTAGCGTTTCCAGCTGTTAGTATCATGGTTGCTAGGCAACCTGGGCATCGCAACGGAGGCTAGACCGTCACATTTCACAAGCCTCGCACTTCCGGCCTTAGCGGTCTTTAAGTACGCGGCCCTTGAGGATCGTTGAGGCTGCGTACTTTAAGGCTGCAGACCCTGAATTGGGATACAGCCGATGTGTCTGCTCTTCTCTCGGTGTGCCCTTTGAACTGGCACAAAATGTGTGTTAGGCACCATCAGCCAGAGTGCTGGATGTGGAAAGGGGACCCCTGTCTCCCACGCTGGCAACTCATACTTACCTGGCAGGGGAGATACCATGATCACGAAGGTTGTTCACCCAGGGCGAGGCTCAGCCATTGCACTGCGGTTGTGCTGACCCCTGTGAATTCCCCAAATGCGGGAATCTCAACTGCATAATTTGTGGTAGTGGGGGACTGCGTTCGCGCTCTCCCCTCACTCTTGTGTCCAAAAGCAAAGATCCATGGCTGTATCCCAATTCAGGGTCTGCAGCCTTAAAGGCCGCATTTTAAGGCCGATTACGTCACCGTGAGGCGACAAAGGCTGTCCCAATTCGAAGGCTGCTCGAAATGCGGCCCTCAAATGCGTCCTTCATTTCCCTGAATTTTAAGGACGTGGCGGTGTAGACTTCGTGGCCCAACATATCCCAGAATGCATAGCGCCTCAGTGGGTGTGGATAATTTTGCCGAAAAAAAAACGGCGGACGAGGGGCAGCCGAAGAGTAAACTTTAAGTAAGTACTGAATATTATGTCACTTATTTATGTGCAAATGTTTAATAACGAAGAACATGAAAACATTACTGTTGGCCACATGTCGGCAAAGTTATGTGACATTAGTGACGTTTGTACTAACTTGGTTTTAAAGCCTTTACTTTAAAAAAAATACGCCGTTCAATAGCTGACCTTAATCTTACAGAGAATGATCAAAGCTCATGTAGAAACAAACAAACAAATGTACAAAAGATTTTCTCCTTCAATTCCTTCAAACAATGCTGTATGTAGCGTTTCCAGCTGTTAGTATCATGGTTGCTAGGCAACCTGGGCATCGCAACGGAGGCTAGACCGTCACATTTCACAAGCCTCGCACTTCCGGCCTTAGCGGTCTTTAAGTACGCGGCCCTTGAGGATCGTTGAGGGGCTGCGTACTTTAAGGCTGCAGACCCTGAATTGGGATACAGCCGATGTGTCTGCTCTTCTCTCGGTGTGCCCTTTGAACTGGCACAAAATGTGTGTTAGGCACCATCAGCCAGAGTGCTGGATGTGGAAAGGGGACCCCTGTCTCCCACGCTGGCAACTCATACTTACCTGGCAGGGGAGATACCATGATCACGAAGGTTGTTCACCCAGGGCGAGGCTCAGCCATTGCACTGCGGTTGTGCTGACCCCTGTGAATTCCCCAAATGCGGGAATCTCAACTGCATAATTTGTGGTAGTGGGGGACTGCGTTCGCGCTCTCCCCTCACTCTTGTGTCCAAAAGCAAAGATCCATGGCTGTATCCCAATTCAGGGTCTGCAGCCTTAAAGGCCGCATTTTAAGGCCGATTACGTCACCGTGAGGCGACAAAGGCTGTCCCAATTCGAAGGCTGCTCGAAATGCGGCCCTCAAATGCGTCCTTCATTTCCCTGAATTTTAAGGACGTGGCGGAGTAGACTTCGCGGCCCAACATATCCCAGAATGCATAGCGCCGCAGTGGGTGTGGATAATTTTGCCGAAAAAAAAACGGCGGACGAGGGGCAGCCGAAGAGTAAACTTTAAGTAAGTACTGAATATTATGTCACTTATTTATGTGCAAATGTTTAATAACGAAGAACATGAAAACATTACTGTTGGCCACATGTCGGCAAAGTTATGTGACATTAGTGACGTTTGTACTAACTTGGTTTTAAAGCCTTTACTTTAAAAAAAAATACGCCGTTCAATAGCTGACCTTAATCTTACAGAGAATGATCAAAGCTCATGTAGAAACAAACAAACAAATGAACAAAAGATTTTCTCCTTCAATTCCTTCAAACAATGCTGTATGTAGCGTTTCCAGCTGTTAGTATCATGGTTGCTAGGCAACCTGGGCATCGCAACGGAGGCTAGACCGTCACATTTCACAAGCCTCGCACTTCCGGCCTTAGCGGTCTTTAAGTACGCGGCCCTTGAGGATCGTTGAGGCTGCGTACTTTAAGGCTGCAGACCCTGAATTGGGATACAGCCGATGTGTCTGCTCTTCTCTCGGTGTGCCCTTTAAACTGGCACAAAATGTGTGTTAGGCACCATCAGCCAGAGTGCTGGATGTGGAAAGGGGACCCCTGTCTCCCACGCTGGCAACTCATACTTACCTGGCAGGGGAGATACCATGATCACGAAGGTGGTTCACCCAGGGCGAGGCTCAACCATTGCACTGCGGTTGTGCTGACCCCTGTGAATTCCCCAAATGCGGGAATCTCAACTGCATAATTTGTGGTAGTGGGGGACTGCGTTCGCGCTCTCCCCTCACTCTTGTGTCCAAAAGCAAAGATCCATGCCTGTATCCCTTAAGGCTGATTACGTCACCGTGAGGCGACAAAGGCTGTCCCAATTCGAAGGCTGCTCGAAATGCGGCCCTCAAATGCGTCCTTCATTTCCCTGAATTTTAAGGATGTGGCGGTGTAGACTTCGCGGCCCAACATATCCCAGAATGCATAGCGCCGCAGTGGGTGTGGATAATTTTGCCGAAAAAAAAACGGCGGACGAGGGGCAGCCGAAGAGTAAACTTTAAGTAAGTACTGAATATTATGTCACTTATTTATGTGCAAATGTTTAATAACGAAGAACATGAAAACATTACTGTTGGCCACATGTCGGCAAAGTTATGTGACATTAGTGACGTTTGTACTAACTTGGTTTTAAAGCCTTTACTTTAAAAAAAAATACGCCGTTCAATAGCTGACCTTAATCTTACAGAGAATGATCAAAGCTCATGTAGAAACAAACAAACAAATGAACAAAAGATTTTCTCCTTCAATTCCTTCAAACAATGCTGTATGTAGCGTTTCCAGCTGTTAGTATCATGGTTGCTAGGCAACCTGGGCATCGCAACGGAGGCTAGACCGTCACATTTCACAAGCCTCGCACTTCCGGCCTTAGCGGTCTTTAAGTACGCAGCCCTTGAGGATCGTTGAGGCTGCGTACTTTAAGGCTGCAGACCCTGAATTGGGATACAGCCGATGTGTCTGCTCTTCTCTCGGTGTGCCCTTTAAACTGGCACAAAATGTGTGTTAGGCACCATCAGCCAGAGTGCTGGATGTGGAGAGGGGACCCCTGTCTCCCACGCTGGCAACTCATACTTACCTGGCAGGGGAGATACCATGATCACGAAGGTTGTTCACCCGGGGCGAGGCTCAACCATTGCACTGCGGTTGTGCTGACCCCTGTGAATTCCCCAAATGCGGGAATCTCAACTGCATAATTTGTGGTAGTGGGGGACTGCGTTCGCGCTCTCCCCTCACTCTTGTGTCCAAAAGCAAAGATCCATGGCTGTATCCCAATTCAGGGTCTGCAGCCTTAAAGGCCGCATTTTAAGGCCGATTACGTCACCGTGAGGCGACAAAGGCTGTCCCAATTCGAAGGCTGCTCGAAATGCGGCCCTCAAATGCGTCCTTCATTTCCCTGAATTTTAAGGACGTGGCGGTGTAGACTTCGTGGCCCAACATATCCCAGAATGCATAGCGCCTCAGTGGGTGTGGATAATTTTGCCGAAAAAAAAACGGCGGACGAGGGGCAGCCGAAGAGTAAACTTTAAGTAAGTACTGAATATTATGTCACTTATTTATGTGCAAATGTTTAATAACGAAGAACATGAAAACATTACTGTTGGCCACATGTCGGCAAAGTTATGTGACATTAGTGACGTTTGTACTAACTTGGTTTTAAAGCCTTTACTTTAAAAAAAATACGCCGTTCAATAGCTGACCTTAATCTTACAGAGAATGATCAAAGCTCATGTAGAAACAAACAAACAAATGTACAAAAGATTTTCTCCTTCAATTCCTTCAAACAATGCTGTATGTAGCGTTTCCAGCTGTTAGTATCATGGTTGCTAGGCAACCTGGGCATCGCAACGGAGGCTAGACCGTCACATTTCACAAGCCTCGCACTTCCGGCCTTAGCGGTCTTTAAGTACGCGGCCCTTGAGGATCGTTGAGGGGCTGCGTACTTTAAGGCTGCAGACCCTGAATTGGGATACAGCCGATGTGTCTGCTCTTCTCTCGGTGTGCCCTTTGAACTGGCACAAAATGTGTGTTAGGCACCATCAGCCAGAGTGCTGGATGTGGAAAGGGGACCCCTGTCTCCCACGCTGGCAACTCATACTTACCTGGCAGGGGAGATACCATGATCACGAAGGTTGTTCACCCAGGGCGAGGCTCAGCCATTGCACTGCGGTTGTGCTGACCCCTGTGAATTCCCCAAATGCGGGAATCTCAACTGCATAATTTGTGGTAGTGGGGGACTGCGTTCGCGCTCTCCCCTCACTCTTGTGTCCAAAAGCAAAGATCCATGGCTGTATCCCAATTCAGGGTCTGCAGCCTTAAAGGCCGCATTTTAAGGCCGATTACGTCACCGTGAGGCGACAAAGGCTGTCCCAATTCGAAGGCTGCTCGAAATGCGGCCCTCAAATGCGTCCTTCATTTCCCTGAATTTTAAGGACGTGGCGGTGTAGACTTCGTGGCCCAACATATCCCAGAATGCATAGCGCCTCAGTGGGTGTGGATAATTTTGCCGAAAAAAAAACGGCGGACGAGGGGCAGCCGAAGAGTAAACTTTAAGTAAGTACTGAATATTATGTCACTTATTTATGTGCAAATGTTTAATAACGAAGAACATGAAAACATTACTGTTGGCCACATGTCGGCAAAGTTATGTGACATTAGTGACGTTTGTACTAACTTGGTTTTAAAGCCTTTACTTTAAAAAAAAATACGCCGTTCAATAGCTGACCTTAATCTTACAGAGAATGATCAAAGCTCATGTAGAAACAAACAAACAAATGAACAAAAGATTTTCTCCTTCAATTCCTTCAAACAATGCTGTATGTAGCGTTTCCAGCTGTTAGTATCATGGTTGCTAGGCAACCTGGGCATCGCAACGGAGGCTAGACCGTCACATTTCACAAGCCTCGCACTTCCGGCCTTAGCGGTCTTTAAGTACGCGGCCCTTGAGGATCGTTGAGGCTGCGTACTTTAAGGCTGCAGACCCTGAATTGGGATACAGCCGATGTGTCTGCTCTTCTCTCGGTGTGCCCTTTAAACTGGCACAAAATGTGTGTTAGGCACCATCAGCCAGAGTGCTGGATGTGGAGAGGGGACCCCTGTCTCCCACGCTGGCAACTCATACTTACCTGGCAGGGGAGATACCATGATCACGAAGGTGGTTCACCCGGGGCGAGGCTCAACCATTGCACTGCGGTTGTGCTGACCCCTGTGAATTCCCCAAATGCGGGAATCTCAACTGCATAATTTGTGGTAGTGGGGGACTGCGTTCGCGCTCTCCCCTCACTCTTGTGTCCAAAAGCAAAGATCCATGGCTGTATCCCAATTCAGGGTCTGCAGCCTTAAAGGCCGCATTTTAAGGCCGATTACGTCACCGTGAGGCGACAAAGGCTGTCCCAATTCGAAGGCTGCTCGAAATGCGGCCCTCAAATGCGTCCTTCATTTCCCTGAATTTTAAGGACGTGGCGGTGTAGACTTCGTGGCCCAACATATCCCAGAATGCATAGCGCCTCAGTGGGTGTGGATAATTTTGCCGAAAAAAAAACGGCGGACGAGGGGCAGCCGAAGAGTAAACTTTAAGTAAGTACTGAATATTATGTCACTTATTTATGTGCAAATGTTTAATAACGAAGAACATGAAAACATTACTGTTGGCCACATGTCGGCAAAGTTATGTGACATTAGTGACGTTTGTACTAACTTGGTTTTAAAGCCTTTACTTTAAAAAAAATACGCCGTTCAATAGCTGACCTTAATCTTACAGAGAATGATCAAAGCTCATGTAGAAACAAACAAACAAATGAACAAAAGATTTTCTCCTTCAATTCCTTCAAACAATGCTGTATGTAGCGTTTCCAGCTGTTAGTATCATGGTTGCTAGGCAACCTGGGCATCGCAACGGAGGCTAGACCGTCACATTTCACAAGCCTCGCACTTCCGGCCTTAGCGGTCTTTAAGTACGCGGCCCTTGAGGATCGTTGAGGCTGCGTACTTTAAGGCTGCAGACCCTGAATTGGGATACAGCCGATGTGTCTGCTCTTCTCTCGGTGTGCCCTTTAAACTGGCACAAAATGTGTGTTAGGCACCATCAGCCAGAGTGCTGGATGTGGAGAGGGGACCCCTGTCTCCCACGCTGGCAACTCATACTTACCTGGCAGGGGAGATACCATGATCACGAAGGTGGTTCACCCGGGGCGAGGCTCAACCATTGCACTGCGGTTGTGCTGACCCCTGTGAATTCCCCAAATGCGGGAATCTCAACTGCATAATTTGTGGTAGTGGGGGACTGCGTTCGTGCTCTCCCCTCACTCTTGTGTCCAAAAGCAAAGATCCATGGCTGTATCCCAATTCAGGGTCTGCAGCCTTAAAGGCCGCATTTTAAGGCCGATTACGTCACCGTGAGGCGACAAAGGCTGTCCCAATTCGAAGGCTGCTCGAAATGCGGCCCTCAAATGCGTCCTTCATTTCCCTGAATTTTAAGGACGTGGCGGTGTAGACTTCGTGGCCCAACATATCCCAGAATGCATAGCGCCTCAGTGGGTGTGGATAATTTTGCCGAAAAAAAAACGGCGGACGAGGGGCAGCCGAAGAGTAAACTTTAAGTAAGTACTGAATATTATGTCACTTATTTATGTGCAAATGTTTAATAACGAAGAACATGAAAACATTACTGTTGGCCACATGTCGGCAAAGTTATGTGACATTAGTGACGTTTGTACTAACTTGGTTTTAAAGCCTTTACTTTAAAAAAAATACGCCGTTCAATAGCTGACCTTAATCTTACAGAGAATGATCAAAGCTCATGTAGAAACAAACAAACAAATGTACAAAAGATTTTCTCCTTCAATTCCTTCAAACAATGCTGTATGTAGCGTTTCCAGCTGTTAGTATCATGGTTGCTAGGCAACCTGGGCATCGCAACGGAGGCTAGACCGTCACATTTCACAAGCCTCGCACTTCCGGCCTTAGCGGTCTTTAAGTACGCGGCCCTTGAGGATCGTTGAGGCTGCGTACTTTAAGGCTGCAGACCCTGAATTGGGATACAGCCGATGTGTCTGCTCTTCTCTCGGTGTGCCCTTTGAACTGGCACAAAATGTGTGTTAGGCACCATCAGCCAGAGTGCTGGATGTGGAAAGGGGACCCCTGTCTCCCACGCTGGCAACTCATACTTACCTGGCAGGGGAGATACCATGATCACGAAGGTTGTTCACCCAGGGCGAGGCTCAGCCATTGCACTGCGGTTGTGCTGACCCCTGTGAATTCCCCAAATGTGGGAATCTCAACTGCATAATTTGTGGTAGTGGGGGGACTGCGTTCGCGCTCTCCCCTCACTCTTGTGTCCAAAAGCAAAGATCCATGGCTGTATCCCAATTCAGGGTCTGCAGCCTTAAAGGCCGCATTTTAAGGCCGATTACGTCACCGTGAGGCGACAAAGGCTGTCCCAATTCGAAGGCTGCTCGAAATGCGGCCCTCAAATGCGTCCTTCATTTCCCTGAATTTTAAGGACGTGGCGGTGTAGACTTCGTGGCCCAACATATCCCAGAATGCATAGCGCCTCAGTGGGTGTGGATAATTTTGCCGAAAAAAAAACGGCGGACGAGGGGCAGCCGAAGAGTAAACTTTAAGTAAGTACTGAATATTATGTCACTTATTTATGTGCAAATGTTTAATAACGAAGAACATGAAAACATTACTGTTGGCCACATGTCGGCAAAGTTATGTGACATTAGTGACGTTTGTACTAACTTGGTTTTAAAGCCTTTACTTTAAAAAAAAATACGCCGTTCAATAGCTGACCTTAATCTTACAGAGAATGATCAAAGCTCATGTAGAAACAAACAAACAAATGAACAAAAGATTTTCTCCTTCAATTCCTTCAAACAATGCTGTATGTAGCGTTTCCAGCTGTTAGTATCATGGTTGCTAGGCAACCTGGGCATCGCAACGGAGGCTAGACCGTCACATTTCACAAGCCTCGCACTTCCGGCCTTAGCGGTCTTTAAGTACGCGGCCCTTGAGGATCGTTGAGGCTGCGTACTTTAAGGCTGCAGACCCTGAATTGGGATACAGCCGATGTGTCTGCTCTTCTCTCGGTGTGCCCTTTAAACTGGCACAAAATGTGTGTTAGGCACCATCAGCCAGAGTGCTGGATGTGGAAAGGGGACCCCTGTCTCCCACGCTGGCAACTCATACTTACCTGGCAGGGGAGATACCATGATCACGAAGGTGGTTCACCCAGGGCGAGGCTCAACCATTGCACTGCGGTTGTGCTGACCCCTGTGAATTCCCCAAATGCGGGAATCTCAACTGCATAATTTGTGGTAGTGGGGGACTGCGTTCGCGCTCTCCCCTCACTCTTGTGTCCAAAAGCAAAGATCCATGGCTGTATCCCTTAAGGCTGATTACGTCACCGTGAGGCGACAAAGGCTGTCCCAATTCGAAGGCTGCTCGAAATGCGGCCCTCAAATGCGTCCTTCATTTCCCTGAATTTTAAGGATGTGGCGGTGTAGACTTCGCGGCCCAACATATCCCAGAATGCATAGCGCCGCAGTGGGTGTGGATAATTTTGCCGAAAAAAAAACGGCGGACGAGGGGCAGCCGAAGAGTAAACTTTAAGTAAGTACTGAATATTATGTCACTTATTTATGTGCAAATGTTTAATAACGAAGAACATGAAAACATTACTGTTGGCCACATGTCGGCAAAGTTATGTGACATTAGTGACGTTTGTACTAACTTGGTTTTAAAGCCTTTACTTTAAAAAAAAATACGCCGTTCAATAGCTGACCTTAATCTTACAGAGAATGATCAAAGCTCATGTAGAAACAAACAAACAAATGAACAAAAGATTTTCTCCTTCAATTCCTTCAAACAATGCTGTATGTAGCGTTTCCAGCTGTTAGTATCATGGTTGCTAGGCAACCTGGGCATCGCAACGGAGGCTAGACCGTCACATTTCACAAGCCTCGCACTTCCGGCCTTAGCGGTCTTTAAGTACGCAGCCCTTGAGGATCGTTGAGGCTGCGTACTTTAAGGCTGCAGACCCTGAATTGGGATACAGCCGATGTGTCTGCTCTTCTCTCGGTGTGCCCTTTAAACTGGCACAAAATGTGTGTTAGGCACCATCAGCCAGAGTGCTGGATGTGGAGAGGGGACCCCTGTCTCCCACGCTGGCAACTCATACTTACCTGGCAGGGGAGATACCATGATCACGAAGGTGGTTCACCCAGGGCGAGGCTCAACCATTGCACTGCGGTTGTGCTGACCCCTGTGAATTCCCCAAATGCGGGAATCTCAACTGCATAATTTGTGGTAGTGGGGGACTGCGTTCGCGCTCTCCCCTCACTCTTGTGTCCAAAAGCAAAGATCCATGGCTGTATCCCAATTCAGGGTCTGCAGCCTTAAAGGCCGCATTTTAAGGCCGATTACGTCACCGTGAGGCGACAAAGGCTGTCCCAATTCGAAGGCTGCTCGAAATGCGGCCCTCAAATGCGTCCTTCATTTCCCTGAATTTTAAGGACGTGGCGGTGTAGACTTCGTGGCCCAACATATCCCAGAATGCATAGCGCCTCAGTGGGTGTGGATAATTTTGCCGAAAAAAAAACGGCGGACGAGGGGCAGCCGAAGAGTAAACTTTAAGTAAGTACTGAATATTATGTCACTTATTTATGTGCAAATGTTTAATAACGAAGAACATGAAAACATTACTGTTGGCCACATGTCGGCAAAGTTATGTGACATTAGTGACGTTTGTACTAACTTGGTTTTAAAGCCTTTACTTTAAAAAAAATACGCCGTTCAATAGCTGACCTTAATCTTACAGAGAATGATCAAAGCTCATGTAGAAACAAACAAACAAATGTACAAAAGATTTTCTCCTTCAATTCCTTCAAACAATGCTGTATGTAGCGTTTCCAGCTGTTAGTATCATGGTTGCTAGGCAACCTGGGCATCGCAACGGAGGCTAGACCGTCACATTTCACAAGCCTCGCACTTCCGGCCTTAGCGGTCTTTAAGTACGCGGCCCTTGAGGATCGTTGAGGCTGCGTACTTTAAGGCTGCAGACCCTGAATTGGGATACAGCCGATGTGTCTGCTCTTCTCTCGGTGTGCCCTTTGAACTGGCACAAAATGTGTGTTAGGCACCATCAGCCAGAGTGCTGGATGTGGAAAGGGGACCCCTGTCTCCCACGCTGGCAACTCATACTTACCTGGCAGGGGAGATACCATGATCACGAAGGTTGTTCACCCAGGGCGAGGCTCAGCCATTGCACTGCGGTTGTGCTGACCCCTGTGAATTTCCCAAATGCGGGAATCTCAACTGCATAATTTGTGGTAGTGGGGGACTGCGTTCGCGCTCTCCCCTCACTCTTGTGTCCAAAAGCAAAGATCCATGATACTTACCTGGCAGGGGAGATACCATGATCACCAAGGTGGAGAACATCAAAATGACACCGTTATCCGGTAGAGAGACCAAAGCTGTGACAGTGATTATGCACTCTGAATACGTGAGAATGGAAGACATTAAGACCTGGTTGTCTTTCAAATGTATGGTGAAGAGAGGTTTGGAGTTAAAAGATGAAGACGGAATTAGAACTGGAGCATATCGTTTCTACGTCCACCTGCAGAGAGATGAGACCTCGGGTGATTTGATCCACCTGCCCCCAATTATCCAATTGGTAGCAATCAGAGGATATGTTTTCTACCCGAGGCAACCGAAGACATGCCGCAAATGTGGCGGTAATGACCATTTACCTGCAGAGTGTGAGAATGTAGTCTGCAAAAACTGTAAAAGTGAAGAGCACACTACAATTGAATGTCCTGTTCCGCGGAAATGTAACCTTTGTGGGGGTGATGGACATACTTTTAGGGCATGCCCCCAATCCTACGCAAATAAAGTGAAAAAACCTCATTAACAACTAATTGAGGAGATGCCAGTCTTAATTGGAGGAAGTCTGCCAGCTGTTGAAGAGGTAATTAACAATCAAGTCAACGAGTTCCAGCAAGAAGAAGTTGAGGACCAAACGACCTTCAGCTGGGGTGGGGAACAAGTTGAAGTGCCCCCCCCCCCTCCTCCCAAGTGATCACCAGCGAGGATGTAGTGACGGAGGAGAAGAAAGTATCTCAAATAGATACGGAGCCTAAGACACAGGACGAGGTCCAGGAGGAGATGACCGTGCCTTCGGGTACTCATACCACTTCACAGCCATCGACATCCCAAGAGTGCAGAGACATGCTTGACTACATGTTTTCTGAGATTTCAACGTTACAATCAAACAAAACTATCACTTTGGAAGAAGAAGGTTTTTCATTACCACCTTGTGACATTGAAGATAACATAACTATTTTTTCTGAATTGCTACCACAAGTAAATGTAAGTGTAGCACCGACATCACAAAAACGACAGATAAACACTTCAACGGAATCGTCTACAGGGATTTTGGAATCAGAAAGTGGGGACCAAATAGACTCCTCGTCAATACCCGTACTGGAAGAACAAAGACTGATATCTACTCAGGGAGTTGTTCGTGAAAGTCAACAGGAAGGTAATGACGTGAGCGCCCCCTTTACGGCATGGCTCCCACGGAAAAAGAAAAAGAAGAAGGTAAAAACATAGTAAGAGACTTTATTAATAAAGCCAGAGAGTAAAAGATTCCCCCTATTTAGTACAAACATAAACTCCTTCTATGTATCGACAATCAACACAAGGGGGTTGAACGATGCAGTGAAGTGTCAATCCGTCTTTAACGTGTTACACGAAACAGGTGGGGACATTTGTCTTCTACAAGAATGTGCCCTTCCCTTTATGGACAATTATACAAAGTTCACAAATCGATGGACATATGGCCAATCTCTTTGGTCAGGGGATAATCAAAATCGGATGTCTGGTATAGGTATTTTGATCAACAATAAAACAGTTAAGATAGAAAAAGTGGAGGTTGTGGTGGACGGAAGAGCTTTATGTATGGATGTAGAAATAAACAGGAGTAAAATCAGGATTATTAACGTCTACGGACACACAGATTCGAGAGAACGGGCAGCATTATTTCAACTGTTACAACCATTTCTTTGTAATAGAAGACAGGTAATATTGGGTGGGGATTTTAACTGTACACCGGAAATAAGTGGAATCCAGGGTGTGGCCCCAACAGTGAAGAAAGATTCAAGTACTTGTGCTTTAGACAACCTAATTAAAGACGGTAAATTAAAAGACGTGTTCAGAGTTCTTAACCCGTCAGACCCTGGATACACCTGGTCTAATAATAAGTCCTCTTCACGGATTGACTTTCTGTTTGCCAGTGAAAGCTTAATACCCCTATCATGTAAAGTGGAACCAGTACCTTTTTCTGATCACCATAAGGTAATGTGTGGATTCAGGATTCAAACTTCCTTTCAGTCGGCCCCAGGCCCATGGAAACTAAACCTGAATCTTTTGAAAGACGGTAAAGTGACGGGAAGATATAAACTTAAATTACAGCAATGGGTCTCCCTACAACCACTATATGAATCTGTAGAGGAATGGTGGGAGAGTATAAAGATTAGGACCCAAGTATTTTTTAGTCTTGAAGGGAAAAGGCAGGCAAAGAGGAGGCGACAATGGTTATTGAGAAAGCAAGCAAAATTACAAAGGTTCTATAACCTTCTGAATTTGGGCTTTGATGTTAGCGAAGAGATTACGAATCTGAAAAAAGAAATGATGGTTTCTTTAAACGAGAAAAGCAAGGGAGTATTAATACGGAGTAGAGTAAAACATGTGGAAGAAAATGAAAAATGCACGAGATACTTCTTTAAAAAATTGTATAAAGCTAAGCCCGCAATTGACACCCTTATAAATGAAGAAGGGAAAGAAGTGAAAAGCACTCAAGAAATTTTAAAGGTAGTACATTCCTTTTACACCAATTTGTACAAAGAACAAAGTATTGATGAGGAGACTGTAGAATCCTTTATCTCTAAGTTAACACAAAAATTAGACCCAGAAGATAGTATAATTTTAGACGAAAATATAACATTAGAGGAAATCACAAGAGCCATGGAAAGTATGCAAGATAATAAGTCACCAGGTATGGACGGCTTACCTAAGGAATACTACCAGGCCTTTTGGGAACAACTTAGCCCCTCGTTGTGTAAGGTTTTACAAAGAAGCGTGGGATAAAGGCGTATGGTCAACGTCCATGAATACCGGAGTGATTTCCCTACTATGGAAAAAGGGTACCAAAAAAAATTTGAGAAACTGGAGACCACTGACATTGTTAGGGGTAGATATTAAGATTTTATCTAAAGCCCTTTTTTTCCGTCTACAAACAGTAGTATCTAAGTTAGTTGGAACGGAACAAACATGTGGGATACAAGGTCGTAAAATGACAGATAGTCTAGCGATTATAAGGGACAGTTACCTCTATAGTTTAGAGTGGAACATCCCCCTTTGTATGTTAGGTCTGGATCTAGAAAAGGCCTTTGACAACGTCAGTCACGCCTTTCTGATGAAAGTTCTTGATAGTTTAGGATTTGGGGAAGGTTTTAGGAGATGGGTCCAGGTGTTATATACTGGATGTAGTAGTGTTGTCGTTGTGAATGGGGTACAGACCGCTACGGTCCCAGTGAAATCTGGAGTAAGACAGGGATGTCCCTTGTCCCCTATTTTGTTTATATTGGTGATGGAGCCACTGGCATGCGCACTAAGAGCTAATGATCTAATTAAGGGGCTGATCCCACCGGGTAGCGGAGGGTTGGAAATAAAATTCTCCATGTATATGGACGATATAACTCTGCTGCTTACAGACAATAAGTCGATTGAAGCAAGTTTGGCAGTTTGTGAAGCTTTTACAAAAGCCTCAGGGATGAAAATTAATAAAGAGAAGAGTGAGGTGATTTACTTTAAGTGGTGGGAGATTAAAGAAAATGGGGATTGCAAGAAAAAACCAGAAACGTTGAAAATTTTAGGGGTGGAAATAGGAGAAAATATGAGAATTAAGTGTAGCCGAGTGGTAAATTAATAATAATATTTTCCATTTCAGTTAACCAAATATCCATTTAAGGTTCAAAAAGGGGTCTTAAAATGTTGTTTCTTTGTTTCCATGTATGGTAAGACAAGAATGTTATTGGGTAATTTAATGTTATTGCTGGTGCTATTTCTTTGGTTATCTGCATGTTGTGTGCACTTGAAGCTGTTAATTTTATAGGTTAGTGTAGTTGCATATTGTGGTCACGGGGGGGGGGGGGGGGGGGGGGGGGGGGCAGTGCTTAAGGGTTAACTGCAGTTTTCCAAAAAAAACTTAACAAGAAATGAGTCTTGGGACTTCCTGTTTACTTTTCTTTTTGTTGTGGATGTGGAACGGGAATGTTGTGAAGGAGTTAAATTGTTGGTAAGGAATTGTTAAATATGCACATAACTCATTGAAACATATTGTTATAATTGTAGTGCAGTGGCAAAACGTCAGTATTTTAACAAGATGATGTATTTCTTAAATGTATGATGCAAAGGACCTGTATGTGCAGCGTGGAGCGGCCATTTTCTCCATGCAAGGGATAAGCTGCGAGATCATCTGTGTGCTCCAGTATTGCAAGTGAGCTGAGATTTCTGTGGAATGTAAGTGTTTATAAACATGTATGTAACCCTTCCACATTTTTTTAAAGGAGCCTTGTGTGATTTAGTTCTTTGTATTTTGTTCTGCACAGACAGAGGCCACTGCCGTATTTTTGTATTTTGTATTTCATTTCATTTCTTTTATTCCTCGTATTGTAGTGGCGCATCTTTGTTTAATAGGTCATTCTGTTACGTTGCCACGTTACCTCTCGTGCTGTAGGTGTTCAGTACAAGTCCATATGGCCGCTGTTTGACAAAAGTAAAGGTCAAAGGACATTTTTTTTTGTTTATCCAGTCGTCATTGACAATAAAACTGCACATTAAGAACCCCAGTAATTGTGTCCTGCGTGGCTAACCATTTCCCAGGCTACATAAGAATTGGAATTCAAAATTACAAAAAATACAAGGGAAACTGTTGAACTGGAAAGATAGGGAACTCTCCTTTATAGGTAAGGTTCTGGTAATAAAAGCTGGAGTAATAGCTTCTATAGCCTTTTTGGCAACGACGTTGCCAATCCCTTATGAAATATTAACTTCACTGAGGAAGGCGATGTTTCATTTCTTTTGGGGAGGTCAACATGAGAGAGCAAAGAGGGAAGTTATGTACAAACCAGTAGGGAAAGGGGGGAGAGCAGTACCAGAATTAGAGTCCAAGTGCAATGCGATGTTTATCACCCCAATTCTTAAGGCATGTTTTAGTGATCCTAAAGATAAACTTTGGCCATACTTTACTAGGTTTTGGGTGGGTCGGAAAGTTTTGCAGGCGTGGGGTGTGCGCCCCCCCCTTAACGTGCCCTTTTCTGAACAATATCCTGTAATCTACAAGGTAGTGTTTAGTTTGCTGAAACGTATTCCGACTAGGATAACCCTTCAGGAGATAACGCGCGCAGCTATAGAGGAGACATTGTTTCCAACAGGTAGCATGTCACCGATAGGAAAATTGCGTGAAACCCACACTAAAATGGCTTGGGGTAACATAAATAACAAATGCCTGCTAAATCCTCATAAAGACTTAGCGTGGCAAGCTGTTCAAGAATGTTTGCCGACAAGAGCCTTTTTGAAAAAAAGGGAGTGCACGAGGAGTGCACAATGCCCAAGAAAGAGGTGTGGGGGTGACGAAACGATTAAACATATATTTTGGGAATGTTTCTTCGCACAAAAAGTGTGGGGCCTATTAAAACAGTGGTTGAATGAGTTAAGTAAAGAAGAGTTGACATATGAACTTATAATGTATGGGTTTTTTGAAAAAACTTGGGAGAAAAGGGAAACGTGTTGGTGGATAATGGTGAATTGTGTTAAAGATGCTCTGTGGAGAGCGAGAAACATTTGTGTATTTAAAAAATATGAAATATCTGAAAGAGTTGTAATCAATAGTATGGTTTGTTTGTTAAAGGATTACATTATGAGAATCTCAGTTGGGGATAGCGAAGAAGACAAAAGAAAGATCTGGAAAGTACCAAGGAAGTATTTGAATATTTGTATGTAGGAAAATGTGAGAGTATTAGTTGTTGTTTACTTGACTTTTTTTGTGGGGGGTTTTTCCCTTTGTGGGTTTCCCCATTTTGGGTTTTTGATTTCAGAGTCTTGGTTGCTTATTTGTTTTAATTCTTTATGAATGAACTGATGTAATTTTGATTTTGAACAATAAAACTCTTTGAAAATTGAAATTGGTTCATTCAATGGAGATGGTTCGCCCCCATGATGATGACAACATCTGATGCTACTGTTAGCATGGCAGGTTCCAGGCGGAACGCTGTACGTTTTGAGCTACAAGAGGTTTGTGAAATGGATCGATTGCAGTTTAGGACTGTTATTCAGAAGGAACTGGGTTTTTCACCTAACCAGTTGGATTACATTTTTGGCTTGCCTGGAAGAAGAATTTATGAAGTGATTTTTACCACGACAACTTTGTATGAGTCTTGTATTAACATCTTCAATAGAAAGAGACAATCCAGCCCCCAGCTGGCTCATATCGAGATGACTCCACTATCAGGCAGAGAGCCTAAAGCAGTGACTAAAGCAGTATGCATTCAGAGTATGTGAGAGTCGAAGATATTAAAACATGGCTGTCCTTTAAATGTTCGGTGTTAAGAGGATTGGATTTAAAAGACGAAGATGGGATTCGAACTGGAGCATATCGCTTCTATGTACATCTGAAAAGAGATGAGAACTCTGGAGAACTG
The DNA here is from genome assembly GCF_963969265.1 of Rhamphochromis sp. 'chilingali'. Lineage (NCBI taxonomy): Eukaryota > Metazoa > Chordata > Actinopteri > Cichliformes > Cichlidae > Rhamphochromis > Rhamphochromis sp. 'chilingali'. The sequence goes on from NC_137943.1 coordinate 32,777,218, forward strand.
ATGCAATTAGAGGATATGTGTGTGGTTCTAATGACCATCTGGCCATGGAGTGTGTCAACGTGGTTTGTAGGAACTGTAAAAGTGGTGAACATATTATAAAAGGTTGCCCTTACCCAAAAAAATTGTAATTTATGTGGGAAAGAAGATCATACCTTTAGGTCATGCCCACAGTCTTATGCAAATTGGTTGAGAATGCCCCAGGTTCAGCAAGCAGAAGAAACTCCAGTGGTAACAGGGAATTCTGCACCAACGAATGCGGATAGAGGTTACAATCAAAGTAATGAACCTCAGCTGGAAGCCGTTGGGAACCAAACGGGGGGCTGACCAGGACGGTGAAACAGCTGGGAGCTCATCTTGTCAAGCAGGAAATGTTAGAGAGTCCAATAGAATTGAAACTATTCAGGAAGAGATGGAAGTTTTTCTAAGAACCCCAGACCTCGCGCTTCCTTCAACATCGAAAGAGTGTAGAGATTTGTTGGACTATATGGACCCTCCTATGGAGGGAAACAAAACATGCTGTAAAGCTTGACGAAGATTTTCTTCCTCTACCTGTGCATGCAAGCAAAGACAAGCCCCCCCCCCCCTTCCCCCAGAACTTCTAATACAACCTGGGTCTAATGATGTGTCAAGTTCACTCAAACGACAAATAAATACGTCAACGGAATCTTCAACCGGAGAGGTGGATTTGGATGGTACGAGTCACCCCACCCCCTCACCAGTACCCCAGTTTGAGGAGCAAGTTTCGAAAGTCACCCAGGAAACTACCCAGATAACCAAAGTGAGGGATAAAGTAGGGAAAGTAACATCAGCGGTTTGGTTAGTATCCAAAAAGAAGAAGAAGAAAAAGGCAAAGGTCCAGCAGAATTAACATTTCTCCTTTAGGGGTCAATGAACACACTTCAAGTAACTACTATAAATACGAGAGGGCTGAATGACGTTGTGAAATGTCAGTCAGTCTTTAACTTGTTACATGAAGCTGGTAGTGACATTTTTTTACTTCAGGAGTGTGCAATATCCTACATGGACAACTATGCAAAGTTTGAGAAACGATGGGTATATGGGCAATCTGTTTGGTCAGGGGATAACCAAAACCGTTTTTCTGGAGTGGGGGTGTTATTTAATAATAGAACCTTTAATATAGAAAATGTGGAGACTGTGGTGGATGGGAGAGTGTTACTTGTTGATGTGGAAAGATGTGGGGTCAAATTTAGGATTATCAATGTTTATGGATATACTGACAAAAAAGAACGAACTGCACTTTTTCAAACTTTGCAACCCTTTCTTTGTAGTAGAAGAAATATAGTAATGAGGGGGTTAATTGTACCTTCGAAAAAAGAGCTAGACGGAGTGAGAACCCTGTGGATAGAGGGGATGGGAGCTCCTGTGTGTTAGAAAATTTAATTATTGATGGTAATTTGAATGATGTTTATAAGTCACTTAATTTAAAAGACCCAGGATATACTTGGTCCAATGGGAAATCCTTTTCCCGAATTGATTTTTTTGTTCGTATCAAAAGCTCTGAATCCTATTTCTTGTGAGGTGGAGCTAGTGCCTTTTTGAGATCATCATAGGTTAAAAGGTACTTTTGAAGTGCAGTCCTTTTTTAACCCGGTTTCGGGACCATGGAAGTTAAATATAAATTTATTAAAAAATAAAAAAGTGGTTGGGAAATATAAAATTAAGTTACAACAATGGTTTTCTCTCCAACCTTTATATGAGTCTGTGGGTGAGTGGTGGGAGAGCATTAAAGCTAGGCCTTTTTTTGTTTGCAGGGGAAGAATTTGGCAAAAGGGAGGAAGCAATGGGAAAGAAGAAAACAGGCTCGTTTGCAAAGATATTATAACCTTCTTGTTTTGGGTTTTGATGTGGGTGAGGAGATCACGAGATTAAAAAAAGAGATGATGGTGTGTCTGAATGAGAAAAGCAAAGGGGTATTAATAAGGAGTAAAGCATTTTGAAGAAAACGAAAAATGTACAAGGTATTTCTTTAAGAAATTGCATAAATCCAGACTAATTATTGATTGTTTGAGGGATGATGAAGGGAAGGAAGTGGAAAGCACAAGAAATTCTTGAACTGACTCATTCCTTTTACAACAATTTATATAAAGAACAAGGTATTGATGAAGAAATAGCAACATTCTTTCTTTCAAAGTTATCATAAACATTAGATTCGGCTGATAGTATTTTGTTAGAAGAAGATGTAACTGTAGAGGAAATTACAAGAGCAATGCTAAGTATGCAAAATAATAAGGCACCAGGACTGGATGGTTTGCCTAAAGAGTACTATTTTACCTTTTGGGAACAGCTTAGCTCCTCTTTGCTTTTAGTTTACAAAGAATCTTGGGACAAAAAGGTATTACCGTTGTCTATGAATAAAGAGATGATTTCGCTGTTGTGGAAGAAGGGCTCAAAAAAAGATTTAAGAAATTGGAGACCCCTAACACTGTTAGGTGTGGACATAAAAATTTTAACAAAAGCCTTATTTTTCCGGTTGCAGGCGGTTGTACCTAAACTTATTGGTGTAGAACAAACATGTGGGATATTGGGACGGAAGATGACAGACAGTTTGGCTATTATAAGAGATAGTTATTTTTATAGCCAGGAGCAGAATATTCCCCTTTGCGTTTTAGGAATTGATCTAGAAAAAGCTTTTGATAATGTTAATCACATGTTTTTGATGAAGGTTCTTGAAATTTTGGGTTTTGGGGAAGGTTTCAGGAGATGGATTCATGTGTTATATAGTAGCTATAGTAGTGTGGTTGTTGTTAATGGAATGTTTACTGATCCAGTTGCGATCAAGTCGGGGGTACGTCAGGGATGTCCGTTGTCCCCTATTCTGTTTATATTGGTAATGGAGTCACTTGCATGTGCTTTAAGACTGGATAATTCAATTACAGGGTTAATCCCCCTAGGTAGTGGGGGGAAGAAAATAAAATTCACTATGTACATGGACGATACAACTTTGGTACTCACAGATAATATGTCGATAGACAGAAGTCTGTTGGTTTGTGAAACCTTTGTGGCAGCTTCTGGAATGAAAATTAATAAAAGTAAGAGCAAAGTTATTTATTTTAACTGGCGTGAGACTAAAGAAAATTGGGGATTGACCGAAAAATTTGAAACAATAAAAATTTTAGGGGTGGAAATTGGAATGGATATGCAATTTAAGAATTGGAATATGAAACTACCCAAAATACAGGGGAAGCTGTTGGGATGGAAAGACAGAGAGCTTTCCTTTGTAGGCAAAGTTCTGGTGTTGAAAGCCGAAGTAATCGTGTCTTTAGCTTGTTTAGCAACTATATTGCCAATTCCTTATACAATGTTGGCCTCCCTGCGGAAGGCCATGTTTCGCTTCCTTTGGGGAAGCCAACATGAAAGATTGAAGAGAGACATTATGTATAGACCAATAAAAATGGGGGGAAGAGCTGTTCCAGAGATTGCATCTAAACTTAATGCAATGTTTATTACTCCAGTCCTTAAGGCTTGTTTTAGTGACTTTAATGATTTGATCTGGCCATATTTTACAAGATTTTGGATTGGACAGAGAGTTTTGAAGGCACGGGGCAGGAGATGCCCCCTTAGTACCCCCCTTTCTGAACAATATTCTGTTGTCTACGACATAGTGATAAAATCATTAAAGTGTTTTTCATCTCAAATCATGCCCCAGGCTATAACCAGGACTAATATAGAAGAACTATTATTCCCAACAGATAGAATGACTCCAGTAGGGAAACTTCCAGAAAACCTCTGTAAAATGGCATGGCTTAACGTTAATAATAAGCTTTTGTTAAATCTTCATAAAGACTTAGCTTGGCAGGCAGTTTTGGAATGCTTACCTACAAGAGCCTTTTTGAAAGCAAGAGCGTGCACGAAGAGTGCACAGTGCCCAAGGTTGAGATGTGGAAATGACGAGACGGTTAAGCATTTGTTTTGGGAATGTCCTTTTGCTAAGAAGGTATGGTGTTTATTACGACACCGGTTGAAAGAGTTATATAAAGGAGACCTAACATATGAATGTATAATGTATGGGATTTTGAAAGGTAAGGGGGGGGGGGGGGGAGGAAGATCGTTGGTGGATAATTGTGAATTGTGTTAAAGATGCATTATGGAGAGCGAGAAATATTTGCCTTTTTAAAAAATATGAAATTCCTGCACGAGTTGTGGTAAATGGTGCCTTTAATTTGTTGAATGATTATTTTCTAAGAGAAAATATCCCTTTGAAGAAGGGAGTATAAAAATACATGGTTGTTTAGTTGAAAAAATTAGAATATGGGACCCCTTATGGAAATCTTTAATTTTTTTTTTTAAGGTTTAATTTTATTTTTTCTTTTATTCTTCATTGGAGAGTTTGTGGTTTGTTTTTTTTTGGGGGGGGGGGGGGTTTAGTCTTGTTTCTGTTCAAAGTTAAGAATTTGTAGTGGTTTTTGTGTTATGAACAATAAAAAATTTTGAAAATTGAAAAAAAATTGATTGGTTCACCCAGACCCACCATGGCGACAACGACTGCTAACATGACAGGTTCCAGGAGGATTGCTGTGCGTTTTGAGATTGCGAAATGGACCGACAACAGTTCAGCAGGATTGTTATCCAGAAAGAGTTGGGATTCTCGCCGACGCAGATCGACTATATCTTTGGCTTGCCGGGAAAGAAAAGTTACGAGGTGATTTTTGCCACCAGTACCTTCTACGAATCATGTCTGGATAAGTTTAATAGACTCAGGCAAACTAGGCCTCAGCTGGAGAACATCAAAATGACACCGTTATCGGGTAGAGAGCCCAAAGCTGTGACAGTCATTATGCACTCTGAATATGTGAGAGTGGAAGACATTAAGACCTGGTTGTCTTTCAAATGTATGGTGAAGAGAGGTTTGGACTTAAACGACGAAGATGGAATTAGAACTGGAGCATATCGTTTTTACATCCACCTGCATAGAGATGAGACCTCTGGTGATTTGATCCATCTGCCCCCAACTATCCAATTGGGGGCAATCAGAGGATATGTTTTCTACCCAGGGCAACCAAAAACATGCCGTAAATGTGGCGTTAATGACCATTTAGCCACAGAGTGTGAAAATGTAGTCTGCAAAAACTGTAAAAGTGAAGAGCACACTACAAGTGACTGTCCTTTCCCGCGGAAATGTAATCTTTGTGGGGGTGAAGGACATACCTTTAGGGCATGCCCCCAATCCTACGCAAATAAAGTGAAAAGACCTCATCAACAGCAATTAGAGGAGATGCCAAGTTTAATTGGAGGAAGTCTGCCAGCTGTTGAAAATGTCATTAACAATCAAGTCAACGAGTTCCAGCAGGAAGAGGTTGAGGATCAAACGACCTTCAGCTGGGGTGGGGAACAAGCTGAAGTGCCCCCCTCCCAAATGATTACCAATGAGGACTTAACGACGGAGGAGAAGGAAGTATTTCAAATAGAAATGGAGCCTAAGACACAGGAGGAGATCCAGGAGGAGATGGCCGTGCTCTCAGGTACTCATACCATTTCACAGCCGTCGACATCCCAAGAGTGCAGAGACATGCTTGATTACACGTTTTTGGAGATTTCAACGTTGCAATCAAACCAAACTATCACCCTAGAAGAGGGAGGTTTTTCATTCACAAAAGGAAATCACAAGAGCTATGGAAAGTATGCAAGATAACAAGTACCCAGGTATGGATGGCTTACCTAAGGAATACTATCAGGCCTTTTGGGAACAACTTAGCTCTTCGTTGTGCAAGGTTTATAAAGAAGCGTGGGATAAAGGTATATGGTCAACGTCCATGAATACAGGAGTGATTTCCCTGTTATGGAAAAAGGGTTCTAAAATGATTTGAGAAATTGGAGACCCCTGACATTGTTAGGGGTAGATATTAAGATTTTAGCAGAAGCCCTTTTTTTTTCGTTTACAGACAGTAGTGCCTAAGTTAGTTGGAGTGGAACAAACGTGGGGTACAAGGACGTAAGATGACGGATAGTTTAGCGATTATAAGGGATAGCTACCTTTATAGCCATGAGCGGAATATCCCCCTTTGTGGGTTAAGCTTGGATTTAGAAAAAGCCTTGACAATGTCAGTCATGCCTTTCTGATGAAAGTCCTAGATAAATTAGGATTTGGAGAAGTTTTTCAGAGATGGATTTGTGTTGTACTCTGGTTGTAGTAGTGTTGTGAATGTGAATGGTGTATAGACTACTACAGTTGCAGTGAAAGCTGGAGTAAGGCAGGGATGCCCGTTATCTCCTACGTTATTTATATTGGTGATGGAGCCATTAGCGTGTGCATTAAGAGCTAATGAGCTAATGAAAGGGTTGACCCCACCGTGTAGCGGAGGGTTGGAAATTAAATTTTCCATGTATATGGATGATATAACTCTGCTGCTTACGGACAATAAGTCGATTGAAGTAAGTTTGGCAGTTTGTGAAGACTTTTCAGCAGCCATATAAACAAACCTCCTGGTTGGGAGATAATCAGAATTATTAACGTAGAAATATTATGACATTTGTGTGCCAACTTGTCCGTGTTTCATTCATTCATGTACTGACCTAGTGTTACACCTTGGAAAGTATAATATATGGGGAGGGTTTGTTAAAAGTAATCTGGGGGGAGGGGGGAAAGTAGTTGGTGGATAATGGTGAACTGTCACGGTATTCGGGAGAGTGATAATTGTGTGTTTTAAAAGATGTGAATGTTTGAAAGAATTATATCTAAACAGTATGATTGTTTTGTGGAAAGATTAAATGGTAAAGTCCAATCGGAGAAGGAGAATAAGAAGAAAGTTGGAAAGTATCAAGAATTACCTGTGTATTGTATATAAAGCCAAATGTAAGTATTTCTGTGTTGTGACAGCCTGTAGTGGTGTTTGCCCTTTGCTTTCTCACTTTGTATATTTGTTGTTTATTTTACTTTAGATGAATTGTTGTAATTTGTATTTGAAAAAAAAATCCCCCTTTGTGGGTTAAGCTTGGATTTAGAAAAAGCCTTTGACAATGTCAGTCATGCCTTTCTGATGAAAGTCCTAGATAAATTAGGATTTGGAGAAGTTTTTCGGAGATGGCTTCGTGTGTTGTACTATGGTTGTAGTAGTGTTGTGACCCCACGCCCGCCCCGGACCCACCCCGGACCCACCCCGGGGCAGCCAGGCTACCAGGTCAGTAACCCACGTCCGTCAGCACAGACCCTCCCCTAGCCTCGCTGCACGCAGCCACAAGGAAACCATCACCTAAGAGCCAACAGAGCCCTTAACAGGCCATGACCGCTACCCTGGGTTGAGCCCCCCAAGGAAGATGCTTCTGGGGAACCCCCCGACGCCCTAAGCCTGTTCCTACCCCCACACCAATCACAACAGCGAAGGTGGGACCAAACTATGACCCCCCCACCCCCACTAGGTGATGGAGCTGATCAAAGGAGCCCAGAGCAATTGATCTTATGTGGTGGCAGAGGCTGTATCAAGACTAATGTAATCTAATAGATAATTTCTATATTGGTTAGAATTAAGATTATTTTTATTTTTCCAGTTCATGAGGACTGTTTTCTTGGCTATGCATAGGGCAGTGAAAACTATATGGGCGGTATTCTTTTCTGTAGTGACATTATCTAAGCTGCCCAACAAACACACTAAGGGGGAAGTTAGAATGTTACATTTCAGACACTTCGATAAGTCTTCACATATCTCGCGCCAAAACTTCAGAAGTTAATTGATAAATCCGCTTCCCATTTTGCAATAGGAAGTGATATTGATTCATCTGTTTTAGAAAGCATTCTGTATATTTTGGATAGTAATTTGGGGGTTTTAAGAGTAAGAAATTGAACCACACTTGGTGGTGTTTGTAGTTCAACTTGACCCAGTTTTAATTTCTTTTTTACTATGGATTTAATTTGTTGATATTCTAAAAATCTTTTCTTGTTGATCCCATATTGTGTAACTAGTCTGTCAAATGAAATCAATTCTGTTCCTTCTAATATATGTTCTAAGTATTTGATTCCTTTACCACTCCAATCTGAAAAGTTTATCATATTATTGTTTTGTAATATGTCAGGGTTGTTCCAGATAGGTGTACGTTTGCATGGGATTAATGAAGACGCCGTCAATTTTAGAAACTCCCACCATGCTGTCAGAGAAGAGCTGATGCTGATGCTTTTAACACATTCATGTCGTTGGATGTTTGAGCTGATAAATGGTAGATCTGAAATCTCTAGATTATTGCAAAGTGCTTGTTCTACATCTAGCCAAGGTTCATCTAAGAGAGTATGTTTTAGCCATCCTGAGATAAACTGAAGCCTGTTGGCTAAGAAGTAGTGCTGAAAGTTAGGTAGTTCTAATCCTCCTTTATCCTTGGTCTTTTGTAGTGTTTTTAAGCTTATACGTGGGGGTTTATTTTTCCAAAGCAATTTGGACATACATGAATCTAGAGATCTGAACCAATCTTGTGGCGGTTTAGTTGGGATCATTGAGAATAAATAATTTATTTTTGGTAAGACCATCATTTTTATAGCGGCAACCCTTCCCATGAGTGATATGGGTAGACATTTCCACCTAGCCAGATCACCTTCTACTTTCTTTAAAAGTGGGATATTCTTTAATTTAGTTAGATCTGCAAGCTTGGGGGAAACATTAATACCTAAATATTTTATATTTCCCAATTGCAGTGGTGTTGAAGAAGAATTATGGAAGGAGCAATTATTCGGAAGGTCTGTAGATTTTGACCAGTTAATTGAGTAATCTGATATTCTTGCAAAAGAGTTTATCAATTCAATCACCACAGAGATATTGGTTTGTGAGTTTTGGAGAAAAAGTAACACATCATCCGCATAAAGGCTGATTTTATGTTCCACGTTCTTGCATTTTATGCCCTTAATTACTGAATTCTGTCTAATTGCTGCTGCTAGTGGTTCAATAAAAATTGCAAACAGTGAAGGGGAGAGTGGGCATCCCTGCCTGGTGCCCTTCAGGAGACAGAAGCTGGAGGATTTTTGGTCATTTGTTTTGACACAAGCTGTTGGGGAATTATCTAATATTTTTAACCAGTTAATGAAAGAGGATCCAAAACCAAATTTGTGTAAAGTTGCAAATAGAAATTTCCAGTTAACTCTGTCAAATGCTTTTTCTGCGTCTAAAGAGAATATTGTAGTTTCTAGGTTTTTACTGTATGAGTAGTCTATCAAATTAAGTAATCTGCGTGTATTTGTTGATGAGTGCCTACCTTTTATGAAACCAGTTTGGTCAGGATGAATTAAGAGGGGGGTTATTTTCTCTAGTCTCTTTGAGAGAGCTTTGCAGATTATTTTAAGGTCTACATTTGTAAGTGTAACACACCCAAAGAAAGATTCTAGGTCTGACCAACCGTCTCTGTCGTGGGCAAAAAGATGACAGTCAATAAAATTCTAAAAGATAATTTATTGACAAAAAAAATATATCAAGAGATAAAAGATAAAACAGTCCAGTGTCCCATTTATGAATTATATAAAAAACACACAGTCCCAAGGCCAGAGCCAGCTATGCCACACGGCCAGTTGCACTCCACGTGTTGCCTGTAACAGGGTTAGAAGTTGTCCTTGGAGACCCACCACCCTGCAAGCATATAGCCAGTGGTCACTCCAGCCTCTGCAACTCTGCTACCTTTAGGCTGTGGCATATAATAGGCCCTGGCCTGCACAGAGAGACAAAACGACACTTTCACTATAGAATTCATAGCACAAAATCCATCCATCCCAAACATATCTGATTTTATCACATTACATACCTGCACAGAGAGACAAAATGACACAGCAGTGTTTGTAGTGTGGGCTATAAGTAGACCAGTGTATCAGTGCAATCAAGTACACCTGCCTCTAATTAGTCCAACCCCATTCCAGCCATTGGCTCACCAAAAATGTGACACACACACACACACACACACAAAACCACTCCCAACCCAGTGCAACTTCACACAATAATATGGAGCTGAATTAACACAGGCACATTAGTCTACCATGTTACATAAGGGATATTGGATGATAGCTTGAGGGATATACAGGGTCTTTGCCTGGTTTTAGCAGGAGATCAATGTTTGCAGAAAACATATTGGATGAAAGTCTGCCCTTTTCTTTGATTTCCACCAACGTTCTGTAAAAAACTGGTGCTGGAATCATCCAGAATTCTTTGTAGAATTCTGCAGGAAAGCCGTCTGGACCTGGAGCCTTATTATTGGGCATACTTATCAGGGCTTCCTGGAGTTCACCTGATGTCAGTGGCGAATCCAGTGCTTGAGTGTCTAATAATTTTGGAAGAGTTATGTTGTCTAAAAACTGATCAATTTCCTTTTTAGATGGGTTTATTTGTGGTGAATACACTCTTTTATAGAAATCCCTGAAAATGTTGTTTATTTGTCTCGGGTCATATATTGTGTTCCCAGATGAATCTTGAACAGCACATATAGTAGTTTTTTCTTTATTTATTTTTAGCTGGTTTGCTAGAAATTGACCGGATTTATTACCATGTTCATAATTTTGTAAGCGTAGTCTTTGTACTGAGAATTTTTTTTTTTTTTTTTTATCAATTATCTCATTTAATTCTAGTTTTGTTTTGTGTATTTTGTTCAATGTTTCCTGATCTTGGTGGGACGAGTAGGCTTCTTCTAGGATTTGATGTTTTTTTTTCTAATTCCTGAATATTTTTTGTTTTCTTCTTTCTTTTTATATGAAGAGAAAGAAATTATTTTACCTCTCATCATAGCTTTCCCTGCTTCCCATAGAACAGCAGCTGATGTTCCAGGAGTGTCATTATCCGGTTGTTCAGTGATGACGCGACGAATCCTACTTCCGGGTCTAAAGTAGTCTGCGTTTAATATGGCTTTTGTGTTGTTAACATGTTTAATGTTATGTATTTTCTTCTATTTGATCTCAAAAAGCTCCTAAAACAGTCAGTGATCCCTGTTGACCTCCCTCGGCTTTTATTACCACTAATCATTTATTTAAGCTCAGTCTTTAAAACCTTACGATGTAACTACAGCCCAGCCCATGCAGCAGTATATGAATGACTAACCTCGTATTGTTGATGGATTATCTCAGTTGTTCTCCTGGCTGAAGTTTGGTCCTTTTACAGCATCCTGCCATGCGATTACATTTGTTCCTGACCACCGAGAACACTCACGGTAACTTTTATCGAGTGGAAAAAAAGTTAGCTTGTTTATATTATGCTAACATAGCTGTGTCGTTAGCGGTCACGTAGCACATCATTATATACCAGCTAGCCCAACTTCAGTAACCCTACAAACGTCACTGCTGTTTAGTTTTCTGTCTTCATTTATGCTGGAAGTGATAGCAGAGCTGTACGTTTTAATTTGTTTCCAAAACCCCGCAGTCAGGACATATTGTATTTAGATAGCAGGAAGTTAGCTCGCTAGCTTCTAACTTCTAACTCCGTTAAATGTCATAAATTCCGTTTTCATGGATGCCTGGATGTTAAACTCAATTGTTACACCTGGTAGAGCAGAACGCTGATCATTTTATTAAAGATGAAAGACTTTAGACAGTTTTTCAACTCTCAGTAATGCCATAGTGATCGTTTGATATATGAACCTGCAGCTGAGTTTAGACCCAGACACGGCTAGTGACGTCAGACTGAACAACCGGATAGTCTAAATATGAAGTCCACTCTTTTTTAAAATATTTAATAAAGTCTTCATCTTTAAGCAGCGATGTATTAAATCTCCAGTTTTTACTTGGCGTAGTATTATTCTTGTGCATTAGTGTTAAAGATACAGGACCATGATCGCTGACAGCTATAGATTGAATCTCAGTGTCTGAAATGTCACTCAGCAGTGAGCTACTGACCAAAAAATAATCCAGACGAGAGTAGGACTGATGAACATGTGAGAAAAAAGTATATTCCTTACTGGTTGCCAATTGCGCTGAGTTCCTGCTGTGTTGAGCCTATCCATTTCTTCATTTAGTCCAAGGTTGAGGTCGCCTCCAAGAGGTTTCTGATGTTAAAAGCTGAAGTAATGGCTTCTATAGCGTTATTGGCAACAATGTTACCAATCCCTTACAAAATATTAATATCAATGAAGAAGGCTATGTTTTATTTTCTTTGGGGAGGTCAACATAAGAGAGCAAAGAGAGAAATTATGTATAAACCAGTAGGGAAAGGGGGGAGAGCAGTACCAGAAGTAGAGTCCAAGTGTAATGCGATGTTTATCACTCCAATTTTTAAGGCATGTTTTAGTGACCCTAAAGATAAGCTTTGGCCATATTTTACTAGGTTTTGGGTGGGTTGGAGAGTGTTACAGGCCCCCTTAACATGCCCTTCTCTGAACAATATCCTGTAATTTACAAGGTAGTGATTCGTTTGTTGAAACGTTTTCCAAATAAGATTACATCTCAGGAGATAACTCGTGCAACTATAGAGGAGATATTGTTTCCAACAGTTAGTATGTCACTGATAGAAAAATTACGTGAAATCCACACTAAAATGGCTTGGGGTAATGTAAATAATAAATTTCTGCTAAATTCTCATAAGAACTTAGCGTGGCAAGCTGCCCAAGAATGTCTGCCGACAAGAGCTTTTTTGTAAGAAAGGGAGTGCACAAGGAGTGCACAGTGCCCAAGAAAGCGGTGTGGGGAAGACGAGATGATTAAACATATTTTGGGAATGTTTCTTTGCAAAAAAAAGTCTGGGACCTATTAAGACAGTGGTTGAAAGATCTAAGTAAAGAAGAGTTGACATGAAATTATAATGTATGTTTTTTTGAAAACAACTTGGGAGAAAGGGGAAACATGTTGGTGGATAATGGTGAATTGTGTAAAAGATGCTTTGTGGAGAGCGAGAAACATCTGTGTATTTAAAAAGTATGAAATATCAGAAAGAGTTGTAATCAACAGCATGATTCGTTTGTTGAAGGATTATATTATAAGAATCCCCTTTGGGGAAAGTGAAGAGAACAAAAGAAAGATGTGTAAAGTACCAAGGAAGTATTTGAACATTTGTATGTAGAATAATGTGAGAGTAATAGTTGTTGTTTTGGACCTTTTTGTTTTTGTTTTTCCTTTGTGGGTTTCCCCATTTGGGTTTTTGATTTCCGATGTTTCATTATTTTTTTTTATGAATGAACTGATGTAATTTTGGTTTTGAACAATAAAACTCTTTGAAAATTGAAATTGGTTCACCCAGACCCACCATGGCGACATCGACGGCTAATATGACAGGTTCCAGCAGGAACGCTGTGCGTTTTGAGATGCAAGGCAATTGCAAAAGGGATCGACTACATTTCAGCAGGATTGTTATCCAGAAGGAATTGGGATTTTCTCCAACGCAGATTGACTACATTTTCGGCTTGCCTGGAAAGAAAAGTTATGAGGTGATTTTTGCCACCAATACGCTTTTTGAATCATGTATTGACAAGTTTAATAGACTTAAACAATCAAGACCTCAGCTGGAGAATATTAAGAGGACAGCGTTATCAGGCAGAGAACCCAAAGCTGTGACAGTGATTATGCATTCGGAATATGTGAGAGGGGAAGATATTAAGATCTGGTTGTCCTTTAAATGTGTGGTGATGAGAGGTTTGGACTTAAAAGACAAAGATGGAATCCGAACCGGAGCATATCGTTTCTATGTCCACCTGCATAGAGATGAGAACTCTGGTGATTTGACTCACCTGCCCCCAATTATCCAATTAGGGGCAATCAGAGGATATGTTTTCTATGCCGGGCAACCCAAGACATGCCGTAAATGTGGCGGCAACGACCATCTAGCCGCAGAGTGCGACAATGTGGTTTGTAAAAACTGTAACAGTGACGAGCACATTGCAAGGAAATGTAATCTTTGCGGGGGAGAAGGACATAATTTTAGGGCATGTCCCCAATCCTATGCAAACAGAGTGAAAAGACCACAGCTGCAGCAATTAGAGGAGATACCAATGCTAACTGGAGGAGGTCCACACGCTGATGAAGATGCAAGTAACGACCAAGCCAACGAGCGCCAGCAGGAAGTGATTGAGGGCCAAACGACCTACAGCGGGGGAAGGGGAACGAGTAGATGACCAGCCCTGCCAAGTAACTACACACGAGGATTCAGCGACGGTGGTGACAGGGGAGACCACAGGATTAATGGATGGGAGTGAACAACTATTAAAGACACAAAAAGTGCCTACGACTAACGTGCATGTATCTCAATTGGGTCACAGTAAAATCTGGAGTACGGCAGGGATGTCCCTTGTCTCCTGTTTTGTTTATACTGGTGATGGAGCCATTAGCATGTGCATTAAGACTCAATGAGTCAATTAAAGGGTTAACCCCACCAGGTAGTGGGGGGATGGAAGTTAAATATTCTACACTGAACAAAAATATAAACGCAACACTTTTGTTTTTGCTCCCATTCCCCATGGGATGGACGTAGAGACCTAAAATTCATTCCAGATACACAATATAACCATCCCTCCCAAACAGTGGTCACAAATCAGTCCAAATGTGTGGTAGTGGGCACATCTGCTATATTGAGATAATCCATCCCACCTCACAGGTGTGCCACATCAGGATGCTGATCTGACATCATGAGTAGTGCACAGGTGTACCTCAGACTGCCCACAACAAAAGGCCACCCTGGAATGTGCAGTTTTGTCTCACAGCAAAATGCCACAGATGCCACAAGCAATGAGGGAGCGTGCAATTGGCATGCTGACAGCAGGAATGTCAACCAGATCTGTCGCCCGTGCATTGAATGTTCATTTCTCAACCATAAGCCGTCTCCACAGGCGTTTCAGAGAATATGGCAGCACATCCAACCGGCCTCACAACCGCAGACCTCGTGTAACCACACCAGCCCAGGACCTCCACATCCAGCAGGTTCACCTCCAAGATCGTCTGAGACCAGCCACCCAGACAGCTGTTGGAACAATTGGTTTGCACAACCAAACAATTTCTGCACAAACTGTCAGAAACCGTCTCAGGGACGCTCAACTGGATGCCCGTCGTGCTCATCGGGGTCTTGACCTGACTCCAGCTCGTCGCCGTAACAGACTTGTGTGGGCAAATGCTCACATTCGATGGCGTCTGGCACGTTGGAGAGGTGTGCGCTTCACGGATGAATCATGGTTCACATTGTTCAGGGCAGATGGCAGCTGAGAATGTCCCAGTTCTTGCATGGCCAGCATACTCACCGGACATGTCACCCATTGAGCATGTTCGGGATGTGCTTGACCGGCGTATACGACAGCGTGTACCAGTTCCCACGAATATCCAACAACCTCGCACAGCCATTGAAGTGGAGTGGACCAACATTCCACAGGCCACAATTGACAATCTGATAGACTCCATGCGACGATGTGTTGCACTGCATGAGGCAAATGGTGGTCACACCAGATACTGACCGGTTCTGGGTCCCCAGACCCACAATAGAACAAAAAACTGTAAACTTCCAGGGTGGCCTTTTGTTGTGGGCAGTCTGAGGTACACCTGTGCACTACTCATGATGTCAGATCAGCATCCTGATGTGGCACACCTGTGAGGTGGGATGGATTATCTCAATATAGCAGATGTGCCCACTACCACACATTTGGACTGATTTGTGACCACTGTTTGGGAGGGATGGTTATATTGTGTATCTGGAATGAATTTTAGGTCTCTACGTCCATCCCATGGGGAATGGGAGCAGTAACAAAGGTGTTGCGTTTATATTTTTGTTCAGTGTATGTATATGGATGACATAACTTTGTTGCTTACGGATAATAAGTCGATAGACGAAAGCCTGGCAGTTTGTGAAGACTTTACGGCAGCTTCGGGGATGAGAATTAATAAGGGTAAGAGCGAGGTTATTTATTTTAAGTGGCAGGAGATTAAGGAGAATTGGGGATTGATTGAAAATTTTGAAACAATGAAAATTTTAGGGGTGGAAATAGGAGAAAATATGCAAACTAAGAATTGGAATTCAAAACTACAAAAAATACAAGGGAAGCTGTTGAGTTGGAAGGACAGAAAACTTTCCTTTATAGGTAAAGTTTTGGTGTTAAAGGCTGAAGTAATTGTGTCTATATGTTTCTGGAAACTACACTACCAATTCCATATAAAATATTAGCCTCGCTGAGGAAGGCTATGTTTCACTTTCTTTGAGGAGACCAACACGAGAGACTGAAGAGAGAAATTATCTACAGACCGGTAAAAAAAGGGGGGAGAGCAGTCCCAGAAATTGCATCTAAACTTAATGCAATGTTTATCGTCCCAGTGCTCAGGGCTTGCTTCAATGACCCTAAAGATAAGATTTGGCCATATTTCACAAGGTTTTGGGTGGGTTGGAGAGTGTTGAAGGCATGGGGCATGCGATGCCTTCTCAGTGTACCTTTCTCTGAACAATACCCCGCTGTCTATGATATGGTAATTCAATCGCTGAAGCATTTTTTGACTCAGATCACACCTCGGGAGATAACTCGAGCCAATTTAGAGGAGATATTATTTCCAATGCATAGAATGACTCCAGTAGGGAGACTTCCTGAAAACCTCTGTAAAATGGCATGGGCTAATGTTAATAATAAGATACTGTTAAATTCCCACAAAGACTTAGCGTGGCAAGCTGTTCAAGAATGTCTACCCACAAGAGCCTTTTTGAAGGTAAGAGAGTGCACGAGGAGTGCGCAGTGCCCAAGAATGAGATGTGGAAATGACGAGACGGTTAGACATTTGTTTTGGGAATGCCCCTTTGCTAATAAGGTGTGGTGTTTATTACGGCACCAGTTGAAAGAGCTATATAAAGGGGATTTAACATATGAATGTATAATGTATGGGATTTTGAAAGGTAGTGGGGGAAGAGGGGAAGATTGTTGGTGGATAACAGTGAATTGTGTTAAAGATGCATTATGGAGGGCGAGAAACATTTGTGTTTTTAAAAAATATGAAATTCCTGCAAGAGTTGTAGTAAATAGTACCTTTAATTTGTTTAATGATTACTTTACGGGAAGATATCCTTTTGGAGAAGGGAGTAAAACAAAATGTATGGATGTTAGTTGAACATTAGTATATGGCAGGGGTCTGCAACCTTTAACACCCAAAGAGCCACTTGGACCTGATTTCCACGCAAAAGAAAACACTGGGAGCCGCAAATACTTTTTGAAATCTAAAATGAAGATAACACTGTATATATTGTTTTTTTTACCTTTACGCTTTGTGTGAACAACTAAAGTAAGTAAGTAAAGTTTATTTATTAAGCGCTTTTCACAGACAGGCAGTCACAAAGCGCTGTACACAAATATTAAAATAAACACTACAATCAATAGACATTATACACAATGTAAAATATCAAATGTAAAGAATATAAAATACGTAGATCAACAAAAGGCTTGTTTGAACAGAAAAGTTTTTAACTGCTTTTTAAAAGAATCCACAGAGCAACTAAGGTGTGTCGCTTATGAAATCCATGAAGTGCTACAGAGAAAATTACATTTTATTTATGTAATTAACACATTTTGAACTCTTAAAGAAATATAACAAAAGGAAAGATACCCAGCTGAACTAAAATGATCCATGTAGCAAACAAAAACTGTTGTGAGTCGCCACCCTTATATCGCCTTTGGGCTTTTGGAGCCTTGACCTGACTTTTAAAAAGTAATTGGAAAAAAAGCTCTATGCTGCTGAAAAAAAAATGGCTATTTGCAAAATTCTGCCTAAATATGTATTTTACCTGGTTAATGTGTGTGATGGGGCGTGGTCTGCAGTGCCGCTGCATGGGAGTCGGGCGCACCTGAGCAGCACCCGCAATCACGCCTCGCCACCTTAAAGTCTGTGCTCTCTCTGCTGTTGTGTTGTCGGGCTGTGAGCTGAAAAGCTACAGCCCGTATCCGTACAGCAACTGTGTGTGAAAAGTGGTCAATAAAGAGATGCTGAAAAGCATGTTCATACAAACATCGTCGGGTCTGCCGTGGTATGTTTACAATAAGACTTATGGTCCCGAACCTCTGCGCACAGCGTCTGCAAATTGGGGCTGTACGAAGTCACTTTCATCTTTACGCAGGACTGTAAGCTGTCATCTGTGAGGCGTAAGCGGTGTTTGTTTTTAACATAGTTCACGGTGGAGAACAGCTGCCGACATAATGTGGATCCAAGATCCATAATTGGCCTGCCTGGGGTTGAAAGTCTCAATAAATGCACAGCGTTTCAGCGGAAAAACATAATAAGATATAATTTTATTTTTATATTTCAAAATCACAATAATCTTCCAATTTAGGGTTGCTGACCCCTGGTATATGGGATCCTTTGTTGAACCTCTTTTATATTATTTTTATTTTATTTTTTCAATTTTTTGTTTTGAGGTGTTGTGGCTTTGATGCCTTTTCTTGGTCTAGACGTTTGAGATTTTGTATAACATTTCTGTAATGAACAATAAAAAATCGTGAAAATTGTAAATTGGTTCACCCTCCATGATGATGACACCAAATGCTACTATGACCTTGACAGATTCCAGGAGGAATGCTGTGCGTTTTGAGCTACATAAACATATTTCATCGCCAATGAATGTGGATAAGGGTAACAACCAAGTTAACGAGTTTCAGCTGGAAGCCATTGAGAACCCAACAAGGGCTAATCAGGACGGGGAACCAGCTGGGAAGTCATTCCACCAAGCAGCTGTGTACGAGGAAACAACGATGTCTCACAATTATCAAAGGAACCTAATGGAGTTGAAATTATTCACGAGGAGATGGCATCCTCCCTAGGAACTTCAGACCTTACCCTTCCAACAAATGAAAAGAGTGCAGAGACTTGTTGGATTTTATGTTCCCGGATTTTCCAACGGAGGAGACAAAACATACTGTTAAGTTTGACGAGGAGGTTTTCCCTTTACCAGCACACGCCATGGAAGACAAGTTGCCCCGCTCCCCTGAACTAGTATTACAACCTGGGCCATATGATGTGTCAGGTTCACTAAAGCGGCAAATAAATACGTCAACGGAATCTTCAGCTGGAGATGCTGACTTGGAACACCCGTGGCGTGGTTGGTATTAAAAAAGGAAAAGAAGGTAAAGGTCCACGTCACGCTGTGCACCATGTTATTGTTTAAATGAGATTAATTGCAGAATGACAGATAGTAAGGTTAACAATAACAGTATTTTGTCTCTATCTTCAGGTTTTACATGCTTACATTTATATACGCAGTTACTGTCCCTCTATTTAGAAAGGCAGAGGCGTCACGGTGTAATTATTTTACGTGTAGTTGTTTTTTTCCTGTGTAATAATATTTAACATTGCTATCAATACATTTTTCGAAAAATACCTCTCTGTGCAAAATGGGTTTAGAAACATAAACAACTGTGAGATGCTGTTTGTCCGTGATTTGAACTGAGGGAACAAATCGTGGCAGGATCAGCCTGATATTATTTGTATCCCACTGTAACGTTACTGTATACAGAGCTAACATGTCAGGAGTAGTTAGTCTTTACAAGAAAGGTTTGTGAACTAAAAATCAAGAATGTGGGATACTGTTTATCCGTGATTTGGAGAGCCCAGCGCGTGCTCCCGATGCAGGGGAAACAAATTCTGCAGGGGAGACCTACCTTGGCACTTGTGCAGGTGAAGCCAAAGGGAAGATTTGCTTCACCATATTTTCTAGTCTTTGGCTTAGAATGAAGAAGGTTTGGAAACATACTTGGCGATGCTTCATCTCCTGCTTTGCGTTTGTGTGGGAGCCCCGTCAAAAACCTGTCCATTATGCTAGCAGTGTCCAAGCGTTTTCTGCTTTTGTTTTTTTTCTCTTTTCATACTGCTCCCCCCCCCTGCAATAGCTCTGCCCCCCCCCCCCCCCCCCCAGGGGGCGGGCCCCACACTTTGGGAACCTCTGCCTTACATGGACAACTATGTAAAGTTTGCAAAACGATGGGCATACGGGCAATCCTTTTGGTCAGGGGATAACCAGAACCGTTTTTCAGGAGTGGGAGTGTTATTTAACAACAGAACCTTTAACATAGAAAATGTGGAGACTGTGGTGGATGGGAGAGTGTTACTTGTTGATGCAGAAAAATATGGGAGTAAATTTAGGATTATCAATGTCTATGGATATACTGACAAGAAGCAACGGACTACCTTGCAACCCTTTCTTTGTAGTAGAAGAAATATAGTATGGGGGGGGGATTTTAATTATCCATCCATCCATTCGCGTCCGCTTATCCTGTTCAGGGTCGCGGGGGGCACTGGAGCCTATCCCAGCTGTCATAGGGCGAGAGGCGGGGTACACCCTGGACAGGTCGCCAGTCTGTCGCAGGGCCACACAGAGACAGACAACCATTCACTCGCACATTCACACCTATGGGCAATTTGGATTAACCAATTAACCTATCCCCACTAAGTGCATGTCTTTTATATTATATTTTAATTATATCCTTGGAAAAAAAGTCCGGCGGGGGGAGAACCCTGTGGGTAGAGGGGATGTTCCTGTGCGTTAGAAAACGAAATTACTGATGGTAACCTGAATGATGTTTTTAGGTCGCAATGGCAAAGAAGGAAGCAAGCTACATTGTAAAGATATTATAACCTTCTTCTTGGGATTTGACGTGAATGAGGAGATAACGAGATTAAAAGCGGAAATGATGGGAGCTTTGAATGAAAAAAAGCAAAGGGGTATCACCCTCGCCCTGGGTGAACCAATTTTTATTGTTCATTGAAGAAAGGTTATTCAAATTCTCAACACTGGAACAGACAAAAGGGATACATCAAAGCCACAGACACCTCAAAAAAAAAAAGGTCTATACATAATAATCTCCTCAGTCTTTCATGTTCTTTCATGTTGGCCCCCCCAAAGGAAGCGAAACGCTTCAGTGATTGGATTACTACATCATAAACAGCGGGGTATTGTTCTGAGAAAGGTGTATTAAGGGAGCATCGCATGCCCCATGCCTTCAACACTCTCTGACCAACTCAAAATCTTGTGAAACATTTACATGGTAAATTTTACTTCATTCCCCCCACTTCATACCCGGGGGGTGTTAACCCTTTAATTGACTCGTTCGGTCTTAAGGCACATGCTAGTGGCTCCATCGCCAGTATAAACAAAATAGGGGACAAAGGACATCCCTGTCGTACTCCAGACTTTCCTCCGACCGTAGCGGTGAGTGTTCCATTTACGACAACCACACTACTACAACTATTATATAACACCTGGATCCATCTCCTAAACCCCTCCCCAAAACCTAAATTATTAAGGACTTTCATCAAAAAAGTATGGTTAACGTTATCAAAGGCTTTTTCCAGATCTATTCCTAGACAACAAAGGGGAATGTTCCGCTCTTGAACTATCCCTTATGACAGCCAAGCTGTCTGTCATCTTACGTCCTAATATCCCACGTTTGCCCTACTCCAATTAGCTTAAGTATAACTGATTGCAACCAGAAAAATAAAGCTTTAGTAGATATTAAAATTTTAGCTAAAGCTTGATTTTTCTCACTATTCCATTACGTAGGTAAGACAAACATTTCCCTACTCAAACCTATAATGCTATTCTTTACTAGCAATAAAAACTCTAAGGTGTAGTCAACACATATCACAATACTAAATCCATTTTGCTATAAACACACTCTAAAATCAACTTTAATAAGTGACAAGGATTCTCCTCCTTCTTCACCTGGTCTCTTCCGGTGACCTCAGACTAACTAGGAAACTTGTACTGGAAATTTCTTTATTTTTATGTATTGATCACATATTTTAATTACATCACTTTAGTATGGCAAAATCACTCCTGACACCTCTTTGTATACATGCATGTGAAATGTTCTCACAAGTGGGCCTCAGGTTTTATTACACCTCACAGAGGTGTAGACTTGAAGATCTCCAGAACATCCTGCTTTTAGGGAGGTGACGGGTGGTCGTAACTTTTCTTAGAGTGGGAGAGGGGCAAGGATGAGCTGGATTGAAGGCATAGAGCTATATGATGTGCTGTGGAATGTTCTTTGTTTGAGAGTGCTCTGGGAAGGTATAAAATGGTTCAGGGCGGTGTCCTTCTTCAGAAAATTGTTTGGTGTTTGGTCTGAACATTCTCTCCACTGCAGTGTTTTCTTTTTTTAATAAACCTCACTTCAAAGATAACCCTGGTTGTTGAAGTTTATTCAAGATTTTCTATAACAAACTATAAATACAGGAAGTGACGCTGCATTTCCTCCTTTCGATCCTTGAACACAGGTATGTAAGGTGAGGGTTTTTCAAAGTGTTTGTTGAATTGGCACAGGCAGAAGAGTTGGATGAGGCCGGAGACTTGTATCACATTCCTTAAACACTTCAAGCTGTAAGCTAATGATAGTTATATAAGAACAGATGCTGCTGGTGCAATAAGCTGTACATTTTACGTCCAATGGATGCATGATCTGATTAGTTGACTAATCGCAAAAATAATCAGTGACTAGTCGACTATCAAAATAATCGTTTTGGGCAGCCATGTATTCTTCCCACACACCTTTGTGATTTGAGGAAAATCAACCCTAAAACTACAGCACACATTTTACATTATCTGCATTCAGATGGGGTGGGTGTTAGTCTGCTTGTGCTAACTGGGATATCAGTGTTTAAATTGGTCTGTTCAGGCACAGCAGGAGGAGTCAGAGGGTGCAGCATCCCCGGTTGAAAAGATGGTCTCTCAAACTGATGGTTCACAATCCTTTTATTAAACAGCCGTGTATGTGAACACACCGTAAGAGCTACAACATACAGAATAAAAGACTATTAGTAAATCAAACAGTGTATTACCTTTAACCTTTTGACTTACTCATTAATCACAAAGTAATTATCTTTACCTTACATAACATATAACAGTGAAACAAATTTAGCATATAAGTGAAATCGTTGCATCGCTGCCTAAACATGACGAGGTACGTTAGCGCCCTCTAGTGGGTGAAAACTTAGCCTTTATCCTTAGTAGCGGTCAGCAGCTATATGCTCCGTAAAACAACAAGGTACATATCCACAGGACAAACTTTGTTACGAACCTTGTTCCCTCATCAACCAGGTGCTAAGAAACTGCTTTCAACTCAGTGTTGCACCTTAATAGCCGTTCTTTTCCCCATTCCCGTCCATTAACCATATAGCATAACTCGCGCTTCTGCTATTTGGTTTACGCCACTTGATTTACGGCACCTTGTAGCTCTGTGACTTTCAAAATAAAAGCACCCACTGGGTCCAACAATATAATAGTAACTCATAACTTTACAAAACACTTTACAAAATATTAATGAGGTCATTTACAGAGGGTTCAGAGTCTGTTACCCCAGTAAGTGACTCAGAGCTTAAGTTGACCTTTTTCTGGAACCAAAAAGAAAATGTACTTGCTTGACCTTTATGTAATTAATGGCTCTGAAATTATGCCTGTGTATGAATAGAAATTTATACACAATGACACACACATCATGTTTTTAAGTAGTGTGTGAGGCAGTAGAGTATGAGCTGTAGTACTGAGCTTATATTCATAAACAATAACTGTAGACAAGTTAAATAATTCTTTAAATGCGATAAATATCAAAAGAATGATTGTATCATCAGTACTTCTACCATCATTATATGCAAAGAGCAGGAATGCACTCAAAATGTTCATTATTACTGAACAATAATTGGCAAAGGAATAACTGAACCCTATTTATTTATTTAAACTCTGGTCATAGCATTTGAATTAGTTAGTAATCAACTGTTTGTTAAATCACGTTTTGCTATTAGTAACAGACTTTTACTCTCATGAATACAATCTCCACAATCAAACATTTATAGAAATTTTATGAAGAACATAGTATCGTCAAGCCTTAAAGAAGCTGATGGTGAACGGAAAATGAGTCAAGTCACACACGTTGTATAAATTCCTTCCTCTTCTTCTTGCCCTCCTCTTGCCAGTACCACTTGTATGAAATCACATTTATGTAAGTATCATATAAGATATAAAATGCCCATTTGATGGGCATCCCAGAAAGTTGATTCTGTTCATCTGGACGTCCTGGGTTATTGACTCAGTTTTTGAGTTTATTTTGAACTTGTGATTAATTTCCTTGGAATTAAGAGATAATTTATGTGCTTCCTGAGTATCTTACTTTCTAGTGCCTCTGAGTTTGGTATTTATAATTCTTGATTTCTTGTTTTGTTATGTTGGTTCCCCTTCCATGTCTAGTCTGCTCTAGTTTTGTCTCTGTGTTTGGTCTTTATCTCTGTTCTTGTTTACCTTCAGTCTCCCCAGTTTGTCATAGCTCCATGTCCATTTGTCCCCAGTCCTAGTGTAAAGTTCTCATGTCATTGTATGAGTCTTGGTGTGCACGTGTTACTTCCATGCCACCTCCTGGGAAGAGCTGAGGAGAGTCCCAGATGAGGGGTCACCCAGTAGCCACAGAGCAGAAGCCAGAGGGGGCTGGACAGGCGTGCCCGCCGGCTCTGCTGGCAGCCAGCTGTGCCAGAGTGAACCGAGCCGCAGGCCCAGAGGCCGAAGGCCCGAGGGCCCCCTACACCCCGGAAGAGGCCTGACCGAAATCTCTTAAAACACCGGGCCCCTCCCCTACCTTCACTGTGTGCTCATGCACCTAGCACAACAGAGTTTAATGTGGAAGAAGTAGCTGAAAAATTAAGAAAAAAACCCCTAAAAAATAAATGCAAATGTGTCAAATGAACCAACTGTCAATAATAGTATTCATAACAATAAGCCTTTGTAGTCAGAGGACGCTGCTGTTGCTAGTACCAGCCGTGGAAAAGTACAGGGGGACGGATTAGTATCAACATTGTGTTGATACTGTGTTGGTGTTTGGCTCAATAGCGCCATCTGCAGGATTAAAAAAACATTGATGCAATCTTAATAAAGAATGTGGAGAGACTGAACTTCAATCTGACTACTGGACATCAAATGAGTGATGAATGGTCCTGTTTAAATAACCAGCTAATGATGCCAAATGAACAAAAGAAAAGTGTCTATTTTTTGTTCACTGCGTGGTACGGCAGCACTACTGCACTACTGCTGTGGACCGCAAACGCCTACAGAGAGTGATAACAACCGCGGAGAAGATCATCAGGACTCTGCTGATCTCTCTGCAGAGCATCTACCATCGCAGAGTCCAGAGGAGAGCTGCCTCCATCCTCAAAGACGCCACACACCCCCAACACAGACTGTTCACACTTCTCCTTCTGCAGACGAAGCTTCAGAAGTGTGAAATCCAGAACATCCAGACTCAACAACTCATTCTTTCCCACTGCTATCAGGCTTCTGAACAGCTGATCTATTTTTGAACAGTAATAATAATTTTTTGCACATCAGGTCATCCTGCATATTAAGCTCATAGCTCTTTTGCACACATCTCTGTTTCACAGTTCAATATTCTCTTCTTTTTTGTCTTAATTTATTTATTTGTACTATTTGTATTTTAAATCACTTTTATTGTCACATCACATGTGCAGGTACATTGGTACAGCACATGTGAGTGATGTTTTTTATTTTTTTATTTATGTTTTTTATGTTCTATTTCTATTGTATATTAATTGGCATCTGTGTGTGGACAGCAAAGAAAGAATTTCGTTGCACAGAAAAATGCCTTTTTTTCTTTGGACACCTGACAATAAACACTTAGAATCTTAAAGCAAAACTCGGGGAAGCAGAGGCATATGAAAAGTAAGTAAAACAAGATGTCCATAACTGAGGCTCTAGAAACTGCCAGGGTGGCTGTAGCTCAGGTGGCAGAGCAGGTCAGCCACTAATCAGAAGGTCGGTGGTTCGATCCCAGGCTGCATCCTGGCTGCATGCCAAATATCCTTGGGCAAGATACTAACCCCGTGTTTGCCTACTGGTGGTGGTCAGAGGGCCCGGTGGCGCCTGTGTCCGGCAGCCTTGCCTCTGTCAGTGCGCCCCAGGGCAGCTGTGGCTACAATGTAGCTGCCATCACCAGTGTGTGAATGGGTGAATCACTGAATGTAGTGTAAAGCGCTTTGGGGTCCTATGGACTAGAAAAGCGCTATACAAATGCAGGCCATTTACCATTACCAAACAAAGACAGCTCTGGGAACTATAGTAGTAATATACGACGGAAGCAGAGGCCAAGAAAATAAATGGCCTGTTTGGATCCAAAGATCCATTCAGTGTGTACACTCAGCTACAAGGGAAAAATGTCACAAGGGCAGACCAGAGGGAATAACAATCAGGATGCAAGATACCTCCAGAAGATAAGACAGGTGTTGAGAGCAGTGGGAATAAAATCCAACAGTTCAAGCCTATACCCTTTCAGTTGATCACCCAGGTTAAACTGATTACCATCACAGATCTGACTTAAAAACAAAACAAAACCAAAAAATCTGCCCACAGTTAGTGGTTAGCACTATGGCCTCACAGCAAGAATATTTGGGGTTTACCTTGTTTAAATCCACCAGCTGGCCACGTGTCTGCGTGGGTACTCCTGCTTAATCCAAACGTCCAAAGACATGTCTGTGTCTCTTTATATGTCTCTCTCTATATATATATTTAGCTCTCAAGTTGTTTTTCCTCTTTTTTAAAAAAATTTTTTTTTAACGGCTAGCCTTTGTTTTACTTGAGTTTCAGTTCACAATAAAAGCTTTTTGTTGTGAAAGATTAGCCATCCTTGTATAACAGGAACCGTTTTATACACGGTAGGTGGCAGTGATGCGCCAGATCAGAAAAAAACCCCACCACGAAAAGGAAGTTCAAAGTTCACCAGGAAGTCATCCTCGTGTTTTTGTGGTGTAGTTACGGCATTGAGACAGGTGCGCACATACCAGAAAGTGGTTAAAACACCTTTTTCGGAGAAGTCATCTCATTGAACAGGTGAGTAAATATTGGTGGAGAGTCGGTGGTGGTAATGTGCTGCTGTCGTCACCGTTACAAACGTATGATTTTAGCTGCTGTTAGCTTCAGTGTTTGCGGTGAAATGCGTGAAATTTCCGAGCTGGTTTCTGCCCAGTACGTTTATTTCGGAACAGCGCAGCGCCACCGTGTAAACACTGAATGTTGTAGCAGCTATTTTAGATTCAGTGTGCGTGTAGTATCGTTAATAATCTGCGTGGTTAGGTAAACACGTGACTTCACAACGCTAGCCGGCTAATGGCTAGCTCCGTATGCTAACCCTCCTAGCTAACATCCATATACAGACGGGTCATTAAAAATAATGACGTCATCACGTGTCTGAAAAGGAAATGTATAAACATTACACGTGGTTTTCTTTTTTTTAAAAATATGCATTTTATGGTTGTCACATAAAACAACGGTGAATGTTTGTACGTGAAAACGTCGTTTTTTCAGTTAATCTTGCATTTAAAATTCAGATTTTAAGGGCTAATTTTAATGGTATCGTTAAGAAGCATCAGAAAGGGGAAACAAAATAAAACATTTAACAAACTAGACATAACCAACTCCAGAGAACCAACTTTCTTTTAAATAAAATTGTTTACGGCTAAACATCTCTACATTGAGATGCCTGTGATTTTTTTTTTTGTTGTTGTTGTTTTTTTGGGGTTTTTTTGTGCTATATGCTGAAAGTAAACCTACTTGAATCCCCAGGTTCCCATGGCCTCATATACTTGCATCAGCTGCCGAGTAGCTTTCGCAGATGGTGAGGTGCAGCGTGCACACTATAAAACCGACTGGCATCGGTACAACTTGAAGCGGAAGGTGGCCGACATGCCCCCCGTCACTGCTGAAAACTTCCAGGAACGTGTCCTCGCTCAGAGGGCCGCTGCTGACCAGCAGCTGACCGATGCATCAGCCACTGAGTACTGCACCATCTGCAACAAGAAGTTCTCCAGCGCCAATGCTTACCAGAACCACCTGCAGTCCCACAAACACCAACAGGCCGAAAAGCAGACCCTTCTCGCTGCCCAGAAGAGAGTGGAGAAGATGAATGAGAAGAACCTGGAGAAGGGGCTTAGTGATGAAAAGGTGGATAATGACGCAAGGAATAAGGCCCTGCAACAGGCGCTGAAAGAACAGCAGAGATCAAGCCCTGCCAAGCAAGACCATGCACAGACCTCACAAGGAGCAACAAAGCAGAGGACTGAGAAGCTGGATAAACCTCCCAGGATGATGTGGCTGGAGGAGCAAGCCAAGAGGCGAGAAAGAGAAGAAGGTGGCACAGCTGGTGAAGGTGAGCAGATTAAATGAAATAAAAAGCATTTCTCAACTGTCTGAATGTCCTGCCGCACCCACAGAACATTATAAACTGAACGTTGACATCAACACTTGCACTAAATTTAGAGGGGAAAAAGCAGTGAAAATGTCATGTTGTCTTAGTTTGAATGTATTTCCATAAAAATGTTGCAGAAGACTGGGAGGATGTAGATGAAGATGATGAGGGCGATGATGGTGATGAGATGGAGGCAGATGATGAAGAGGAGGTGATGGATCAGGAGGAGGGAGAGTCCACCGCTCTGTCTGACACCCAACCTCCCGCTCTACCCGGCTCCATCCCCGTCACTGACTGCTTGTTCTGTTCCCACCACTCCAAGTCCCTCATGAAGAACGTCACACACATGACCAAAGTCCACAGTTTCTTCATCCCTGATGTGGAGTTCCTCGTAGATCTGAAGGGCCTCATCCGTTACCTCGGTGAGTTTTGACTGTAAAATTGCAGCAGCAAGGCTTGTATTAATATAATGGTGTAGTTACAGAAAGATGTGGTCAGGATTATCACATACATAAAAAATAAAACATTCTTTTGCACATGAATGTTTTTTTTCTTTTGTGCTCTAACAATTTTTTAAAATTTATTTGTTTTACAGGAGAAAAAGTCGGTGCTGGGAACGTGTGCTTATGGTGTAACGAAAAGGGGCGTTCATTTTACTCATCAGAAGCAGTACAGAGTCACATGTTAGACAAAAGCCACTGTAAGCTCTTCACAGATGGCGATGCCGCCCTGGAGTTTGCAGACTTCTATGACTTCAGGTAATAAAGACTTTTAACCAGAGCCTCTCTTTAATGTTTAGCAAATAGGGTCCTTTTTTGTTTAGTGGGAATGGATATAATGCATCTTGCTTCGTTAAACCCATCAAAGGCTCATTGATTTTCACTTTTCTTTTGCCAACAGGAATAGTTACCCTGACAGAAAAGAGGGGGAGGATGCTGAAATGGATGATGAAGAGTTGGCTGATGACAAGAACCTGGAATATGACGACGAGACGATGGAGCTGATGCTCCCTTCAGGTGACTTGAAATGAGATTAGTTTTTATAATTGGAAATCCTGGTCAAGTCTTAAATGTATGTAAAGGAATTATATGAATGCTTGCTCTATAAGCCATAACTCTAAACTTTTCATAGCTAACATAAAAATCGGCACCGATTTGGTTTTTAGTTGGTAATGGGTCACATAGATTCAGACCGCAATGCTGATTGTCCAAATTTAGATATATGCTGTGGTGTATTAACAACAACAACCTGTAAAATAATCACATATAAACAATAATTAATATTTGTAGTCCTTTTGGTCAGGAATGTTGAAATAAATTAATTTGCAAGACTCCACCATTGATTTTTTTGATAGTTTGCTCCGTCTGAAGAATGAAAGTTACTTTCAGTTAACAAGCTGTTGGAATTTGGGGGCTTTAGTAAGAGAAGAACACAAGAAAGATGTGATAAATTCAGATGATTCCAAAATTAAGGAATTAAGGCACATTCTGTAGTTTTAATGATATCTAGTCCTATGAAAATATAACCTGTTCAGACCAACTGCATCAGCTCATAATATCAATAATTTCATAATCATCCCTGTCTGAAATGCTGTGTACATTCTAAATTTACAAATTTGGAACCTATTAAAAACAACAGGCAACATCTTAATGGGTTTAGTAAATTTGGAAAATAATACATATAAGTATGTATTAACTTTGCCGTTTTTGTTGGGATTTTTTGGATAGTAAAAATATTAAATAACTATTACTAAAATCAATGAAAGGGTGAGCCACCAGCAGTACATTTGGATAACTGCTTACTCACTGCTGGCCTCTTCTATTTCCTGTTGATCTTATCTTAAGAAGAAAAATAATTAGCACTTTATCGTTGTCTGATTTGCCTTGTCCGACTGGAAAAACATGGCAGAATTGATTGCTGCTGCAGAACTGCTGAGCAAGTCTTTCTTTAGATTTCTCTGTTGTAACAGAATCCATGTCTTTGCTGTGTGTTTCTTCAGGTGCTAAGATTGGCCACCGCTCTCTTATGAGGTACTACAAACAGCGGTTCGGAGCCCAGCGAGCGGTGGTTCTGACCCACAATAAGAACGCCGTTGGCAGAGTGCTCCGGCAGTACAAATCCCTCGGCTGGGGAGGAGATACAGGTAAGAGTCAGTAAACACTTGTCAAAAAGCATGATATCATTTAGTTAGTAAGTTTTGTCGCAGCTCAATTTATGAATCACTTTTATGACTTTATGACAGTGCAGCCTGCTTGTTCAGCAATGAGTTGTCGACCCTGTTTCCATGTCAAAGCCTTTACTGTGTTAGCTTAGGCTTGTTACTCCTCCACATGCTGCGTAGACTGTGTGCGCCGTTCAGCAGTCATTCTACCCTTGGAGACCATTACTGTTAGCACTATTCTTTTGTAGCAAGCTGAGCTACAAGATGATGATGAAGATGATGGTTAATCAATGATGTTACTATGTCTTAAAAATGCAATAGAAGAAAATAATGATTCTAAGTGTTAAGAGGTTTAGAAAAAGATGTGGCTGTGGAAAGGTTTTTAATAAGAAACATGATTTTCTATAGTGCAGAGCTGAATTTCCTCTGTTTATCCAATCATCTTTGAGGATCTTAGTCCAGATCATTATTCATTGTTGTATCGCTATGCTACAGCCTGCAGCATTATGATTTTCAGTTATTAATCCTTCCTCAATTCTTGTAAATAATACCCAGAAACTCCTGGGAGCTTCATTATTCAGCTGCTGTTGGTGATAAAGGTCAATAATAATAATAATTCCATTTATATAGCCCGATTAAAAACAGAGAGCCAAACAACACACAGCTATACAATAGAATACAATACAATTTTATATAGCACATTAAAACCAGAGGTATGCCAAAGTGCTTCACAGAACCAATTAAGAGCAATAACAGATACAAATACAATTAAAGCTGCAAGCAGCGTTACGATTATTGACAAATGGCATAACAAACATTTCCGAGCTCGAGTCTCATCATGCCTGCGACCTTTGGGAGAGATTGGACATTGTGTTTTTGAGTGACAGCAGATTACTGCTTTTTGGCGAGTGTTTGAAACTCCACGTGTCGCATGACCACCCCGTTTCCCTGAACGTAAAAAGCTTTGCAATTTAACATCACAAAGGTCTTTAGATTCCACGCACTGGAGATCGCGTCAATCTGACGAAATCCCTTGAAGGAGTTCGTCAAAATACGGAGCCTGAAAAGAGGGGAAATGTCCCCAAAATGACACATTAATTTTAAAATGGCTGACTTCCTGTTGGATTTGGGATATTGCTCCAAGAGACTTTTTTGTACATCTTGATATCTTCCATAAGCTTACCAGGTTTCAGACTCGTAGATGAAACACAGAGCAGGGGCTGATGTTTTGACATTTTGTAGGGGGTGCTGTTCAGTTTTGCGCTATTCAATGAAAATGATCACAAAACAAGAGCTTTCATGACATTGGAGCTGTGTGCCAAATTTCAAGACTTTTTGAACTTTCCAAGCCCCTCAAAAACCACTTCATCTTTCATGGTGAACAGCGTTGCCACCAGGGTGTGCCGTTCAGTTTAAAGTCACAATTTTCGCACTGAAGCATCATGATATTCACCGCTTTTGAGGTGGCCACGACGAACCTGTGAAAATCAGTACAACAAAGTGTAAGACATGACATTTCCTGTTCCAACTAGGTGGCGCTCTGCGTATTCCTGACAATGGGCATATCAATCTGTTCAGGGCGGGTCTGGCATCATGTCTGTAAAGTCTGGTACTGATCAGACTGGATTTCATTGAGTTATACTAATTTGTTTCTTCATGGTGAGACATGAAAATTCGCCATGCTGCTGGGGTCACACCCTTTTGCGAAAACTCACAGCTTTCACTGTAACCCAAGACCAACTCCTTAATGCTTTCCTGGAGAATTTTGAGGTTGCATATGTCACCCATCACAATACTGTATCCCAAAGTGTAAAACATGACATTTCCTGTTCCCAAAAGGTGGCGCTCTCCCCGATGTCAAATGTGGCAGTTGAAATATGTTCAGGGGTGGAGCTTTATCATATGTGTGCTCTTTGGTCCAGATCGGACAATGTATGACAGAGTGAGAGGCAATAAGATTTTCATGGCGAGTCATCGAAATTCGCCATGGCGCCACGGCCTCACCGTATCCCGAAAACTCAAAATCTCCGCAATTTAACATGGCCCAGGTGTGTAGTTGACACTGACCAAAGATGAAGTTTATGCAATCAAATCCCAAGGAGGAGTTCGCAGAAGTTCGAGGCATGGAAATGGCAAAATTAGAGCCAAAATGTCACCTTCACTTTTAAATTGCGGACTTCCTGTTGGGTTTGCGTCAATGGGCCCAGTGACTTTTTTGTTCGTCTCGGAATGATACACACGTGTGCCAGATTTCATACATGTAGCTCAAACGATGTGTTCGTAGGGCTGCATTTAACAACGCATAAGTGGCGCTCTAGAGCCATTTCCCAGTGCTCATATGTAAAACAATTAAAATACGAAATTTTTCACCAGACCTGATGCATGTGCAAAATTTCACGAGTTTTTGAGCCCTCAAAAAGGCGCTTGTTTTGCCTGAATAATAATAATAAGAAGAAGAAGAAACGGAGCAGATACAATAGGGCCTTCGCATTCTCAGTGCTCGGGCCCTAAATGGCAATATATTTGCTAACAATAAATCGCAGAGCAGAAGATCAGTGTCAACACAACAAAAAAAACAAAAACGCCACCTTCTGGCACTATTTGGCAACTGAGCTTTACAGTTTAATTCTGAAATACGCTTTTACTCCCCAAATTACTGAGCATTAATATGATTGCTTCCACTGATGTCAGTGCTTGGATGATTATCATTAGGCATCAAAGTTGGACTGGCTCTGCACCAGGACTTGTACTGAGCCAGTGGGAAAGGACTGCCAAAAGAAAAATTCATGCAAAGATTCCCCCCTTAAAACACAAATGGCGATGGACCGAGTAGGTGCCCAGTGGTTGTTATACAATCTAATATTTTGTTGGACCACCTTTAGCAATGCTGCAGACAGGCAGGCACACGGCCCCTACCCTCACTAACAGCTGAAGTAGTTGATGTTCACAACACTGAGCAACACTTTCCAAATGTATATGTATAGTTCTTATCCCAGCTGTAGTAGTTTAATTCTTTTTCTCAATTGTTTTCTTTGCTTGATGCAGACTATTAGTTTGAACCTTCTGAAACAGAATAATCTCTTTTCCACAATCATGGAATATGTCGTCCAACATGGTTTTTTTTTTGTTTGGGGTTTTTTGGGTTTTTTTTTGTTTGTTTGTTTTTTAACCCTCCTGTTATGTTGCGGGTCAGATTGACCCAGAACAGAAGAGATGTCACACGTCATCTGCATCACTACAGAAAACAAAAAAAATAAAAATTATAAAAGAAAATTGTAAAATAATCAATGCCAGTGTTTCTGACACTTTTGGATGAGTAAATTTGCCCCGGGTCAAATTAACCCAGGACCATAAATGGTGTTCCAGGAAACCAACATAACAGGAGGGTTAAATGCGAAGCATCAGTTAGGATTGAAACATATTAGTCACTGTTAATTATGTGGTTCTTACTTATTTACTAAGTTAAACCCATTTGTAAACAGATTTGGTAGCTTTGCTTTGTTTGGCTGTCTTCTGTGGAACAAACTAGACTATTATGCACAGATAGGACCAACAACAGTGCTAGCTGTTTGAAGTTAAGCCACACATGCACAAATGATTAACTGCCATTATTTCAGTCATATAACATTTATATTAATGTATAAAATGTCAACCTTTTTTGGAGTGGTAAAGGCATTTAAAAAAACACTTTTGCTCAATATTTGCAGGGACATATTGAACAATTATTTAGCATCGAGACTCATTTTGGTAAATTTCTTTTTTTTTTTTTTTTTTTTTTGCCTGTCCCGTTTGGCTCTTTTGCCATCAGAATTGTTGTCTAAAGGCAAAGAAAGATGCCCAACGGATTTACTTTACCAAATTGACCATCCCAGCCTTGCCATAATGGTCCATTTGATTCACCTTTTATTGTTTATTTTATTTTCACTTACTGAACATGGGACAGACTTGACTGGGGGAAAGAAGGGGAGAAAGAAAGAGGGAAAGAGAAACAGCTGAGAAGAGGGACGGGGAAGAAGGGCAAAAACCAACAGAATGAGCAGAAAAAGAAGAAAAAAAGAAAAGAAAATGCATATATCAATCACCTGGATCACCTGCTGAGAAAGAAAAAAGAAAACAAGCAGAAGAGAACAAGAGTAATAGAATAAACAGCATCACAATGATATATGGGAATATGACAGTAAATACTAAATATTAAACATTATTGTGCAGCACATAAGATCAACAGAACACAGTGTGCTTTGAGGTAGGAGCCAAAAAGGGTGTAGTTTGTGGGTGTGATCACCTGTGTGTACACCTGTGAGCATGGACGCGCTTGTTTTTTGTTTTTTAAAAGGTTCCTTCATGTAATGATCTGCTAGAGGGTGTGGGGGGGGGCACAGCCCCGTCCTCCAGGGCATGAAGCAGGTATGGAGGAGATCAAAACTCCAGACATCCAGAGGCCCCCAGAACACAAGAGACCAAGGAAGACCAACAGAGGGGCAGCCGCGCCACTGTCCCGGAAAGAGCTGAGGAGAGTCCCAGATGAGGGCTCACTCAGCAGCCGCGGAGCAGAAGCCAGGGGGAGTTGCAGTGACGCGCCCGTGAGCTCCGCCGGCAGCCAGCCGTGCCTGAGTGACCGAGCCCCAGGCCGAGAGGCTGGGGGCACCCCACCTCCGAAGTGGCCCGAGCAAGCCCCAGGCTCCAGGCCCCGATAAGCGGCCGCCAAGGAGTGAGCCGGTGTGTACCTGGACGCCCATCCCCGGACACAAAGAACCACCAACGCACCGACGTCTGAGGGAGTCCGCCACTGGCAGGGGAAGTGGTGGTAGGGGGAGATAGGCCTCCATACCTTGGAGGGCCTGAGATGTCCCCAGAGAGGTGGCGCCTGACACCCAACCTGACATATAGACACAGACATACAGGCACACACATATACAAACATCCATTCCCACCCTCATGCTCTCATATGCACTTACTCCACACTCAACCGACGTGGAGACAGACATAAAGAGACGCTGTACACACGATCACACTCCCCAAGCGTACTCTAAGCCCCGGGTCTAGGTACCCTTGCCCCTGGAGGGGGGGGAACTGCACCCAGACCCAGGTGGTGTTACCCTTTTCCCTGCGGTGGGGGGAGGCAGACCGCCCCGACTCCGCAGCAGCAGGGAGGCCCCACACTCCAGACCGCAGTCGGACGGCCAACTCCTCCTCCTAGCCCCCCCGCTCCAGCAGGTCGCAGAGAACGGGGGTGAGAGAAGACTCCAAACCTCCCTCCACCCGCTCATTGTAGTGTTGATGCATGTGTGTTCTAAGGTGCATTTAAAACCCAGGAGGGCATGGAGCTACCTGCCAGAGAGCAGCAGGTAAGCGCATGGTCCCTCCTGCTAGCCCTCAATGTCTACGTGTATTTAAAATTGAGAGGTGGGCAACGACGCCAGGGGTGGGGTGTACACCCTGATGGTACTTTGGATTCCGTGTATCGTGCCCACCCCCAAGATCCTATATGTACGTGTAATGAGAGTGTGAGTAATGTGAATGTCTAAGTTGTGGGATAAAATTGAGGCAGAGGCAGCCAGAAGGGGACAGAGGGGGGGGGGTGGCCTCCTCTGCACCCTGGTGACATACCCCTAACTCCAAGGTGGGTGGTTGTGATGGAGCGGGAAGAGGGAGGCAGCTGGAGATGGGGAGGGAAGGAAGGGAGGGGCAAGTGACCCCTCCCTGGGGCCAGCTCCCCCGCTGACCCCAGTAGGCACCCCCATACTCCGCGACCCACCAGGGAAAGGGGGCCCAGGCCCATCCAGACCGGGGCCCAGCGCAGCAGCGCCTCCCGGCTAGGGCTGGGTATCGTCACTGATTTCTAGAATCGATTCAATTCCGATTCACAAGGTCCCGAATCGATTCGATCCACGATTCGATTTAATTCGATTCGATTTAAATCTGGGAAATTTTGACAGTCAGAGATATAATTCAGATCAGGACATTTACATATTTTTGTATCTATAAAAAGGAAGCTGACACTCTCAAGACTTTATCCAAGGTGTGAGCATCACAGCAGATGCCTTTGTGTCAAAGTAGCTGAAGATAAAACACAGAAAAACATGTAGGTGATTTTCCTGGCCTGGGATTTTATAAAAATATTCTGCAGTACATCAAAAACGAAAGAAAACCATTAATTAATGAACATTACCTCTGACGTTACAGCGGTTTTATTAGAGACATGGCTAAGCATTTTGCATTTTGAATAATTTTAAAAAGTTTCAATTTGTTCAGTATTGAACAGCAGAAATGAGGTTTTCTTTTCGGAAGAATGTAAAAGGGGAAAAAACAGCGGCCGACAGCGCTGTAAGCAACAGTAGACTTGTGTAACAAGCAAGCGAATAATGAAGAAAGCGAAACTGTTCGAGAGAGGGGGGGGGGGGGGAGAGAGAGAGAGGGAGAGAGGGAGAGAGAGAGAGCTGCGCATCGCAATGGAAGCAAAACAGTAAAAGAGTGAATTCATGACGATGTTTATGTGAAGCGTTTGGATCTTCTTTTGCTGCTGATTCGGTCAATATTGTTTGGAGAGAGATCAAACTAACAGCTTTAGAATCAGCGCATAAAGGGCGTGAACACAAAGCGCGGACCCGGATCAGCGAGCTGTCGGCTTTCAGCCCCGACTGTGAGAAAGGCGACATCTAACTGATTCTGATCCGCGGGTCGCGCTGTGTGTTTAAGTCTATGTGCAGAATCCCTGTACCTGCTCTCATTTACTGTTTGGTGGTTCTTGAAATTATGTGAGATGTCACCAGAGATTCTGGCATTTCGGACAAAATAAATTTATATTAAAAAATCGATTCAGGATTTTAATGAATCGATTTTACGTTATCCAAGCCAGAATCGATTTTAATCGATTATAAAAACCCACCCCTACTCCCGGCCCCACAGAGCCCAGGACAGTCCACCCAACCCCACCACAGAGAAAACTGCACCCACCCCACCATCCACTCTTCTTCCAGACTACATAAGACAATAAACACCCAGGCTGAGATCTTCCTCCACCTCTCCTGTATCTCCCCCTCCTGTAGAGAGATTTTGGTAAATTTCTAAGGAGTTCCACAGAGCATTGTTTGATGGCTTTAGATGTCGTTGGCTTTGCATGTTTCTCCTCTCTTTGCTGCACACTTTGGTGGCCCTGCTCCATGCAGCTCATCGCAGACTGTCCCATTTGGGCTGTTAAATAATGGCAACAATTTTTAGCTTTATTACTGTGGCCAGAAGGCGAACGTGTTACATTTTACTTGCAAATAATAATGAAAATGTATATTTTAAGACCAAAAAAATGGTCACAAGAATCACTTATGACAAAATGTTAGCTTTACTGTTTTAATTTAAATTTGTGTCATTTGCTGCTGTCTGTGGTCGATGTGACACCTTGTGCTCATTGTTTATCAAATTTTAACTGAGAAAACCTCTGCGATTTGATATTCTGACACACTGCTCACATGTTACTAACTCCCTCATCTTTCTGTCTCTTAGGTAACAGTGCCCTCAATCAGAAACAGAAAGACATGCAGTATGTACAGATGATGAAGTCCAAGTGGATGCTGAAGATGGGCATAAGCCACAACACCATCAAGCAGAAGCACTTCAGAGCCCAAGTTATTTTCTAAACTCGGACTGAATAACAGGACGGAGCTAAATGAGAAAAGGACTGGCAAGCTCTGAAGTTTAACATCTTCACTAACTCCAAGAAATCAGGCAGATGTCCTTGAACAGTGGTAGGAACAGAAATCGGGCTCGTCAAACGCACAGACTGTATGAAAAGGATGGATGTGGCCATTGTGTCACTCACTGGTTTGTGAAGTCTTGTTTTTAAGCCTCAAACACAGAAAATTGTCAGTCACACTTTTAAGCGAGATGTCATAAGTAATGTGTGGATTAGACCAGGAAACCAAAAGATACTACAGGGTTATACTCTGGATCCTTATTTATCACAGGGTAGCCAAGACCTCAAATTATGTTCTTCTTCATCAACTATTTTACTCTAAATACGACCAAGATTCCCAAAATTTAAAATGTTGTGTTAAATATGAGTTGAAACCAGTGAATGCTCATCAGAAAAGGTCATAGATAAAGTGAAAAAATGCAGGTTTCAAGCATTTCTCCATTGGGTCCACCCATCTTTTGTGTACAGCCTATACTGAAAACCTGATTACAGTCATTCTTTGTTGCGTTTAAAGTAATGCACTAATGCCAGTTTTGAGGGTTGACGATTGCAGGGAATCTTTGATGTGGTAAATCTTTATCTTTGATCTTCGATAAAGCTTCTTGAATTTTTTAGAGCCTTTAATTTACTTTGGTAAAAAAAATCATCTGTCATCTCTCAAATGCTGCTGTACAAAGTGCAGGTTCTCTGTAAATCTCCTTGAAATTGTGATAGAGATCCTGGAAGCTCTTATCGACTTCATTTTGAAAACGGCCTGTTTGAAAACAGATCAAGGACACGAATCACACTTATGAGTTCTTTTTGAAATTATATAAATCCTGTAAAAGCTACATTACATAAATGATAAGAAACTGTTTTAATACTTTGGACAAAACTTATTTAACTGATAGGATTTCATCTTTGTCGTTCAACATGATCGGAACCAATTCAACTAAATAAATGTTTGATATTTACCGCATACATCGCAGTCTTCCTGATGCAATGTTTCCTTACTTTTTATATTTTGTGTTTAAATAGAAAAAAACTGAATCTTTAAAATCAGCATTGTTTTGTTTGTGCTTAAATCAATCAACTCCTCATCCTTTCAACAATGTGACGATTGCTTCGCTTCCAACTAGATGAAACAGGCCCTTCATATGAGACATACAGTCAGGTGCATACGTTTTGTACAGTTACCACAGTGGATTTTGAAGCAAAAAAATATTTATAGTTGGGCAAAAGAATGATATATCGTGATAACGTCAGTCTGTCTGGAGGTTTCTTCGTCTTAATAGCGTTCTGTTTCTCTCACGTCCCTAATTGTTGTTCGGGGATCGTCTGATTGTTGGGGGTTTTCAATCTCAGAAATCGGGTATTTACATTGGAATATAAAGTGCCTTTCAGCCAAATGCTGATGTAAATGGACACTTATGCAACTTCAAAATAATTCTGTTCACCTAAATATTTTGAAGACAGCCTCTTAGGCCCAAGACTAGTCTCAAGATCAGAGCTTCTTCAACTGCAGGACGAGGACTTACGTGGTATCGTACAGGTGATTGCAATGTTGTGGTTGATGGATATACAACTATCATTAAGTCCAGTTCACAACAGTGGTTGAAGTTGGCAGTTATGACATATTTACTACCACATTTCTCTTCTTTGTTTCCCATTTATGTTTTTCTATCATTTTTAATTCACCACAGTCAGAGAAGCAACACCTCACTTCACAAGTATTTACTCTTATCAATGACACTTGGATGCTTGTTACTATATTTATTCTTTTTCATTTATGAGAAATTTGAAAACACTTTTTTTCCTCACTGTGACATTGCAATTTTCCTCCCATGATCACTCTGCTGCTTTCAGATACGTCAGATTTATCAATGACTCTGAGCCTCGTGCAGATGATGTAATCGAAAGCCGATTGGGCTTCGGCAGGATGCTGACCCACCGCACTGCCACATTAATGAGCTCAGTTACTCCATTTGTTTGTGGTGCTCCACTTTATCTTTGGCAGGCTCTCCACTTCCTTTCGTCGGCTGGGAGAGTGTTTGCGGCTCGATGGTTTCAGGGGTTTAGGGCTCTTTGCCCGTACAGCACACCACTGTTTGACATAGTCGACAGGAAAAGCAGAGGAGGAGGGGCCATGCAGACTGGCCGACGGCGAGAAGGAGACTAATTGATCAGGATGACGTGGAGAGGGATGGGGCAGATGGCTAAGAAGCGTTAGCACTGTGGAAGTCATTGGAGGAGGTGATGCTAACTAGACAGACTTCTTTCTGATGGTTGATACAGGTTGTTTTAGAAGCTGATGATATAGAACACTGTCTCATTGAACATTTTTGTGACAAATCTACCTCAGGGTGTTTTTGTGAAATTAAAATGGAATTAAATAAACCAAATTCATGTAAAGACCCCTCCTCCCAAACGAATTAGCAGCTTATTTTCATTAGGGGGTGTGTTTTTTGTTTCATCCGCTTAAAAATTGAGTGATTAAAGAGATTTGAATGATTGGATCATAGCTGGGCTTGATTATCTTCCCCCTCACTTTCATGGAAATAATTATTTTTAGTCATGCTGGCAGCATGGCTTCAGGACAGCAGTGTCCATCAGCCTGTCCACCAGTTTAGTCCAGACTGAGATATCTAAGATCATACTGGCACTAAATCTCATGCAGATATTATTTTTCCACAGAGGTTGAATCTGATCCACTTTCACAATTCACCGACGTTTCCCCTCGCACCATAGTGAGAGTAACATCTTTTGTTTTGAGTGAAATGTCTTTGGTATTGGATGGTGTTCCTTAATCTTTCTCACTCTCGGGATGAGTCGTAGAACGTAGCAATTATCTTTGAGATCAGGTCAGAATTTTTGTTTATCCAATAATTATTTCATAAATGGATATTTCTAATGATTCTCCCTTCAGTACCAACAGTGTTTCAGTTGATATAAAAGGTGACAATGAAAAAAAACCAACATACGGTGTCCTAATAGTGTGTTGGACCAGTACCTAACTCCATAACAGCTTCAAAGCTCCATTGGTTCCTCAAGTCTCTGGAACTCTAATCGATGGTGTACGCAGTTCTTCCAAATGATATTCTTTCATTCTGTATGTTTAAGTTGGAGAGCACTGTCGGGCACTCCCATCTGTGTTCAGATATGTTCACATTATGTTGATACTCAAACCCCATTGCTGGAGCCATTTTCATTTTGGATGAGACCCCTCCTATTAGAATAGAAATGTTTCATCACAGGATAAAAGATGATCACTCAGAATACCTTTGTATAGATTTGCACAAGAAAAGTGGAGCGAAAAGCATGCTAGCAAAATTCCCCTCCCAGCAAAGCAGAGTGACAAAATCCTCTCACTGTACCTTCACCTGAAATGATCACTGGTAAATGTAATCGTACTTGGAGCTAAACTCATAGACTTGCATAAAGGATGGATGTAGCCACCATTACATCCTCTACTGGTTGGGAATTTTTAGAGTTGGACCTGACAGTGAAACCGATGCCATCATTGGGTAACAATGTCTTGGCCACACTGTAAAACACTCAAGATGGAAAAACCTGACAAAAAAGGATTTCATATTGATCTCTTATATCTGATGTAAAATGCATCAGTCTATAATTTGTTTGGCATAACTGAAGCAGTTTATGAAAGTCTGACTTATCACAACTGTGGTTTTA
The DNA here is from genome assembly GCF_963969265.1 of Rhamphochromis sp. 'chilingali'. Classification (NCBI taxonomy): domain Eukaryota; kingdom Metazoa; phylum Chordata; class Actinopteri; order Cichliformes; family Cichlidae; genus Rhamphochromis; species Rhamphochromis sp. 'chilingali'. Next base: position 32,818,809 of record NC_137943.1, read on the forward strand.
AGACAAATTGAATTGATCCTTTTTGATTCTATGGATCGTAATTTGCAAAATAACCATATTGTATTAAATAGGACTTACTGTCTACAGTTCATTATGTGTTAAAAAGTGAAAAACTACAACAGGAGTGCTATGCTAGAGATGCTCCACCTAGCATCGTCTCCATAGCCTTTATTCTCCCACAAATCGTGACCATAGTAATAAAACATAAGTGCATTTATTAACCATTTAAAAGCTTATACTGAGGCTGCAGAATGGCTCTAAAAATAGTTTTGTCAATCAGAGGTCAGCTCAAGGCAAGAGTTTCGATTTCTGTCTATTTTAGATGCTATACGAGTCAGCTGTTAAATCCCTTGCAATACTTAAAACTGTCAAACTTTCTTTATTCATTTATGAATTTATTGCAGCTCTTCTGACTGAATCATAACTTTAATAACATTATTTTTCTTCTTTCTCCTCAAGACAGCAAAAGTGACTTTTTACAACCTGGCAACAAAAAGGATTTCATGCCTTGTGTCTATAACTCGTTTAGCTTAAGTAATTAATGAATTTCTGAATTATTAGAACTGCTGTTTTTAGACAAATTATAAAATATTTACAGACAAAACTAAAAATATGAAAGAAAATTTCAGTTTCTCTGTCTGAATTCATTAGGAAGATTGGCGCCGCCCCATCAGGCAGAAGGTTAAACTCAAAAGTAGATTCAGAGACGGCCTAAGTCACCACCCCTCCTAAACACAATGTGTTGAGAAGCAGTTCACCCGGCCCTCCCTGCTCTCAGCACGATCCCGGTCTCCCTCTGAGCTCTGGGGACCTGGTATTGATCGGTGTCTCGTAGGTAGTGATTGGACATGAGTGGATAATTTCCTTTGCTGCATTAGAGTCCATTACTGGCCTGCTCCCCGGAAAGCGATAGACATCCTCAAAAAAAAAAAAAAATGAGAGAGAAGATTCTTCTTGGAAAAGCAGTCTCCGACAAATGATTCGCCAGCTGAGGCTCCTTGAACTTTATTATCAGGTCCATTTGGAGGATGATAATAGATACTGGGTAACAGCAAAGGAGGATCTGGCATTAACTGAGACGTTTTCTGTCCTTTTCTCAAGCCTGGGGGTGTTGCGTATGTTAAACAAGAAAAACAAAGATGAAATAAAGCTGATATATACAGACACAGAATTATATTCATTCAGAGAAAGAATCCCAGCTGAGTTTTAACCTTTACAGACTTCCTCCCACGGAGGCCGAGCAGGACTATTCTCAGCTTGAGAGTCTCTCTCAGAGCTCCTCGGGAGCGTTTGTTTTGCTGGGTGAATCATTACTCATTGCCACCGTGACATCCTTTGTTTCATTCTCCTGTTTCTTCTTACTCACTGGGATCCTTTTTCTTCACGTTCGAGTGGAAATTGTGACGCAGCAAGGCTCTATATTTACTAAAAGAAAGAAAAAAAGAGGGGGGTGGGTAGCTGCTGAATGAGAAACATTGATATGCTGAATATGAACACAAATACACTCCCACAGGGGCATGAAACACAGAAAAAGAGCTTACACTGACAACTACTCTGGATTGTCATGCATGAAATTCCAACGAGCTTCTCCCATATGGAAAGTCTTTCCTTTTTTTGAAGAAATGGTTTTGATGACTTCTTCAAATTTCGTCCAGCTGGTTAGATATTAAAATGAGGTTCACATTTGAAAATGTCTGTTTTAAATAATGATGCATGTATGTATTTAAAGGTTTATATAAAGCTTGTTATTTTTGCAGTAGTGGATTAAAACTGTTACACAGAAACGTATTGAAAAAGCTTGTGTCTCAGCCCAGGCTTCATCTGTGCTGTGGAAACTGAGCCAAAATATTTAAACTCCCCCTCGGAGGGCAGATATACTTGTAAGCAATAATGCAGATTGTAGACTAAGACCCCGTGTTCGATTTAAATCAATAACTGCCCTTTACAATTTATAAAGAGTTGTATCCTGCACAGAACAAATATCAAGTCATCTCCAAAACCATATCTAGAAACCAACTCATTTAACCCACCAGTCTCAGCTAACCTGAACTGGCTAAATTCTAGTAAAATACTTCAGCTTAACTTCATGACATTATTTGTGATTTGCTCAAATTTGATTTGAGGATATTTCTTTGCTGTTTGTTTTTAGCATGTAATTAAAGATAATTCCACCACCCGCTCGTTATTTACATTTGTTTTAAGCTTAAAGCTTTATTAAAACTGCAAAATTTCTCAGTGTGTTGAAGGAAATGGGGTAAACCTTTAGGCATTACAGGGATCTGAAGCAGACATTAGATTTATTGCTCCTGTAACATCAGATACCCCATTGGTATCCTTTTCTATTCATTTCTAAGGAGGCTATCTTACCCCTCACCTGTATATAAATGGCATCCAGGGTCTACGTAAAGATCCATAAAACAAATACTTTTACTGTCATCACTGTGATCACCAGAGTGCAAGAACGTGTTAAAGAAGCCTGTGATACTAGTACAAGTTTTTCACATAACTGCATATAATTAACATTTGTCTCCCACAAACTCACAGAACCCAGCTTTAGTGGATCTATAAAATTAAAGGTAAAATAAAGTTTAAATGGCTTGTTTCAGGTAATAGGTTAACTATAAATTACACAAAGCTACAATGCCAGAGTCCTAAGACTAGAAATAAGCAGCTGGAAACGAGTATAATAAGTCACATTTAACTTCTTGTTAACATACTGAAGTTTAACTTTAAGACCATTAGCTGGCTGTTAGAACACTTCTCCACGTGGCCCCAAAACAACCATCAAAAGACACTTTCCTATAATGGATACTCATGGAATAACTAATGAAATGACCTTACCCTGTCAAATGCTCCTTAAATGCAATCAGGACCTTTAAAACAAACACTGTTTGTGACTCTATCATCACCAGAACCCAAGATCAAGAAGTGAGAAAGATTTTTTTTTTTTTTTTTTTTTTTTTGGCCTGTCCCGTTTGGCTCCTTTGCCATCAGAATTGTTGTCTAAAGGCAAAGAAAGATGCCCAACGGATTTACTTTACCAAATTGACCATCCCAGCCTTGCCGTAATGGTCCGTTTGATTCACCTTTTATTGTTTATTTTATTTTCACTTACTGAATACGGGACAGACTTGACTGGGGGAAAGAAGGGGAGAAAGAAAGAGGGAAAGAGAAACAGCTGAGAAGAGGGACGGGGGAGAAGGGCAAAAGACAAAAACCAACAGAACGGGCAGAGAAAAAAAATGCATATATCAATCACCTGGATCACCTGCTGAGAAAGAAAAAAGAAAGCAAGCAGAAGAGAACAAGAGTAATAGAATAAACAACATCACAATGATATATGGGAATATGACAGTAAATACTAAATGTTAAACATTATTGTGCAGCACATAAGATCAACAGAACACAGTGTGCTTTGAGGTAGGAGCCAAAAAGGGTGTAGTTTGTGGGTGTGATCACCCGTGTGTACACCTGTGAGCATGGACGCGCTTGTTTTTTGTTTAAACCTTTAAAACAAACACTGTTTGTGACTCTATCATCACCAGAACCCAAGATCAAGAAGTGAGAAAGATTAAAGAACACCATCCAAAGACATTTCACTCAAAGCAAAAAATGAAAATGACTTGTGCATAAATAACACTTACAACCACACCTTCTTTAGACTATTAATGGCTTCCTGTTGTTGCACCCCTAAATTCATTATCAGCCACTTTAAGATCAGGCTTCAGCCTCCTAGGAAACTGTAGCTCTGTTTCAGATAGTTTTTTGTGCTCTTGGCTCTGCATGCTGTTATTAAAAGGTTGTATCCTTAAAATTATGACACAGCTCTGCATGTGCAAAGTTTTCTGTTTGGGACAAGCAGCCAATAAGAAAAAAAACGTTGAGCATTAATTAACTTTACCTCATTAAAGCATTAACTCATAAGTTCCCTTTAAATGCTTCTTTTAGATTCATTTTGGATCGGTAAGATTATTAACCACACGTTCCAAGCAGAGGACACCGGAATTCACCATGAACCACCTTTAGAGAACCACAGGCTCAGCCCTCTACGACATTTAATAAGTCTATCATTTACAGGCTGAAGTTCCTCTTTAAGTTTCAGAAAGATTTTAACCACCACCACTGATAATGATGGCATTTGTAACCCAGCAGGTGACCCCTTTAACACAGGGAGGCTGCTGTGGGTCGCCACGTCTCAGCACATAAAATATTCTTTGTGGCAGGCGGGCGGACTGGCCAAGTTGCTGCTGCTGTGAGTATGATGCTTCTCATTTCTTTCTTACTGCTGGCTGTGCTGAAGTAGTGCCTGCCTGGGTCTGGAAACTTATGTCCTCCATCATATTAATGGGATAATAATGTGATTGATTGGTCATCCCCCGGGGGAAATGGTCTTTTCTGCTTCCTGAGAGTGCACGACTCATCAGAGAACTTACAACTGACTTGAAGTGGATTCGTGCCCAAGAGCCCCTCAGCAGGGTGAATGCTCGAGCACATCAGGCGGCTTCCAGCCCGGGTTGGACCGCTCGGAAGATTGTTTGCGTGCCGCTACTCTGTTGCCATCGGCTTTATCGGTGGGGACTAAAGAGGCGGAGGAGGAGGAGGAAGGGTAGAGGGGGATTTGGGTGCTTCAGGACGGCTGAGTCTCGTTGCGATGCATGGAGGCTGCTTGGAAATGCTCCCCGGGTCTCCGGAGCGCATGAGGCGGTTCCAGCCGAGCGACGGTCCGCAGCAGCATCGTGAGCTTCCTGCGGCTCAACTGCAGCTCTGCCAGGCTGTCACGCTGTAGGTTCCGTTACAGGAGGTGCACGGCTCGGTTCGGAAGCCACGGAGCGGAGTTATTTTCGCCGAGAGCGCCGTAATCAAGGAGCCTGAAGGCTGCATCGCGTCCCTGCGTCGCAGTGGTGGTGGATACTGTGTGAGCGTGTCGGGCGGCATCTATGCAATTTATTTTCGACTTTTCATTTTATTATGAGCACAGAGGAGGGAGAGGCGGGTCCCGCGTGTGGGGAGGCGAGTGGAGGTACCACCATACCTCACCGCCACACCTGGGAGGAAAGCGAACCTCACGGCTTCCAAGGACGTCCGCACCCCGACGATGAGGACGAAGCCTTGGGAGGAGAGGAGGGAGAGGGGGCAGAGGGCTGCCGGGAGGGCCGGAGCTGCAGGGACGCGTGTGGGGGTGACACAGAGAAATTCACTGTGGAGAACAACGAGGGGAATTTTTCCAGTGAGGACGGGGCTGTCGGGGGGAGCTCTTGCAAGGCTCAGACAATGCATTCAAACTGCAGCAGCGAAACCTGCATCCCCACTCCCAGCTGCAGGATCTGCTTCCAAGGCGCAGAGCAGGTACATGTGGTTTTTAGCTTACTGATGCCAACCAATGTGTGTCCAAGATTGTGTTACCAAATGTGTTTGTAGTGTTGGCAGATTAACAGCCCCGGTTTTGTGAGTGGTCGAAGTTGAATTAAACTGAAGGTGAGGGCTCGGTCCTCGCAATGCTTGACCCTGATTGGCTGAATGTAGCAACTCTTCTAATTAAAATTAGGTAAACCTGCTGAGTTCATATCCTGCTGGCTGGCCTGGTTGGACGGATTTCAGTAGCGCAGAGAGCCAATCAGAAAGAAACACACACACACACACACACACACACACACACACACACACACACACACACACACACACAGAGAGAGAGAGAGAGAGAGAGCTGCTGTCCGTGGTGCTGAAATCACCAAGGGCAGCAATTCCAAAGCTGAGCACAAGTACTTCTTTAGAAGTCCTCAAGAGCCAGTCATATTTTACCATTCATCAACTGACTTACCGGTGGATACAAAAAAAATCATATCGTAATTAATTAAATCCCATAGTTAATTAATGTCAATTTCCATTTAATTTCCATTAAGTTATTACATTCTAATGAATTAACTAATTAATGTATCATAACTCATAAAGTACAGCTGCATTGTGACGTATAAGATTTTATATATTATAATGTATTTGTTAATAATTGTCAGATCTTACTGTGTTTAGTAGTAAAGGATTAATTCCTGATCAGGGCATCAAACACTGCTCTTTATTAAATGTGTGCACTGGATGTCCTCTGGGGCCACTGCAGTGAGACACCTGTTGCAACATAACCATTTTCACTGCCAGCTCCTCATACATATACTTGGAGAAAGCATTTTTCTTTTAACATTTTGACTACATGATATATGTAAAACCGATAAAGCCACCATGGCATTTATTTATCATTTACAAATTTTGTACCCACCAACACAAACTCTTATATAATATTTGCCCTTTGAGGGTGTAATAGATGTATAACTTAACTCCAGTAGCTTTCAGAGCACATTTATACTGCAATGCTATAGTAGATTCAGTGAGCATCAATATCTACTGTTATACTTTTAGTGCAGGTGACAAAATTCAGGCACAGGTAGCCTTAGAAAGGAGTCTTGAGGTCATGAGACTGGTACTGCTGAAGCAGTTGAAGCAGTTTCTAAACACAACCCAGTGTCTTGTTGCAGTTCTGTTTAAAAAAACAAAAAAATCCTGAAATCACACTGACCCAACCACATGCCACTTCCCCCATGTCTATAATGCCTGCACACAGCTGTTCCTACATAATGTTGTTTGTGTTATAACATGAAGTCAGAAGCTGCCAATATTTATCTTTTTACCAAGTAATAAACTAAAGTTTTTACATACTGAGACTGAATAATTCATCCCTTTATGGATGAAGGATCCCAGCCTTACTATTCATCCCACTGACTGGAATTACAGGCTTAAAAACATAACTGTAAAGTGTGTGTACTTATATACACACACACACTTTAGTTAGAGGAAAATGTGTCTCTGTTGTGGTACTGGCAACACGATGTTGATAATGTGTGGGTTAATTTTATTTATTTATTTATCTAATAAGGAAATCCCACTGAGATAAAATGTTCACAAGGAAAAAAGGACAGGCATACAAAATATAAACATATTGTATTAAAAATGCAATAAGTACAACATGAAATGCATGATATGCAGACATTCACTACATGGCACCTTTAAATCCAGAGACAGATGTAAGCATGTTTAAGTTTGGTTCTTTCTGCAAGTATTTCATTTCCAAGGTGTTTGGTGAGATCCTGTTTTGAAATCTCCAAATCTGTCAAAAACATCAGCACATCAGAAGCAACTGTTTAGACACACACACACGTGCACACACAGACACACACCGGTGCTGTTTCCTCTGTGGTCACTGATGTCCAGGATTAAAGAATGCAGTGGTGAGTGGTGATTTTGTTTCTCTAATAAATCTGTATAAATAAAGAAGTACAGATGAGCAATATGCTGAATCAATGTTCAATAAAAGTGAGGAGGTGGCTTGAACATACATTATATCACCAAATATCACCATCAATCCTCAAAATAGCTTCCACGTTAGTTTTTTCAACAATTAAAACAAAATCTATAAATTGTATTTTCTAATAAGAGTGCCAACTTGTACAATAAAGAAAAGCTTGTCATTTATCCATATACCCTAATACTTGTGTAATTTAAATGACAGTCTCATCAGCAAAGAGATGTATTCTTGCTGAAATATAATTTTTATTGTAGTATTAAGATAACTTCTAAAATTATAAAACAAAATATGTCCTCAAATGGAAGCCTCTGGGACACCTTTAGTTATTCAAGTAAATCAAATTTGTGCATCTAGACAAGAACATTGACTAAACATTGCTAGTACTATGTCATAGATTTCCACTGGTTGGTTTATTTTCAGACATGCCTCATTTCAGAAGCCAAAATAGTGCAAGCCCACAACCCATGATTTTTATCAATAACAAATAAATAAAAATCAACCAAACATACAGACAGAAAGGCTGAATTTTAGTAAACAGTCAACAGAATAGCAAACTTTTATTTGTTTACAAAAATAAAGATCAACAGATCTTCATGCAAGATCCTGAGCAGGGTCCAAAGTACGAAAAATGGATGATAAAAAGTTCCAGGTTCAGAGGCTAAAGTTCTGTTATTGTATTTTTGTAACAGGAAGGTTAAATGAAAACTGTTCAAAGTGCAGAGAAGATGGTAGATCCCTCCATAAGGACTCAAAGTGTTTAGCATTTTGGATTGTTAGCAGCTAAGTACACCTTTCTGCCACATGTCAGTAATCTCTAATTTATCCAAATAACATTTCTATTAATCAGTTTTTGTGTTTAGCTGCTTCCTTTACAAACACACTAAGAAATCAAAGTCTTCATTTCAGAGCAGCTTTCTTGAAGGAGATGCTAGATGCTCCAAAACTATTTACATCCTGTTTGTGTATAAAGTGCCTTTCAAACACTCAAATAAATTAGCAGTGCTTTAAATGGGTTGTAGAAATGCATTAAAACACAATAAACTGAGAAATAAAAGCAGATAAAAGATAAACATGCTGAGCATTATTTTTGTAAGGGTGGAGGCAGCATGTAGATCATGAATGAAGTCCAGTATAATATTACATTACATTTTATTATTGTTTAAGTGAAGCTCCTGTTATAGATGAAACTAAGATTAAACTGGTGAGTCCTTCCACCCGTACACAGAAAACTGCAGCTCCTTCATCGTAACAGAGGGGGATGACAGTGACTGAATCATAGGCCATTAATAATAAATATTTTCCCTGAAGCGATGCATCAGTCTAACTGTCTGCATGTTTTCCTGGAGGTGAATGGACTGATGTGGACCTGCAGGGACAAATGGACATTGTCCTACTGGCTCTGAAACCTGACACTCTGCAGGCCTTTTGGGCTCGTGACAGTGATGGCTGATGAGGGACGATACATCCCTGCTGGAGCTTAAGGGAAGAGGGGAGTAAGGGCAGTAAATGCCTAAGTGAATATCCTGTCTTCTGAACGTGGGCTACAGCCTATTAGCAGAGTTAATCTAATAATGCTGCCCCCGGGTCCAGACTGATATTTGATTTTGATACACGGCCACAGGCTGGGCAAGCTCACCAGTTATCAAGCAAATTGCAAAACAGACATTTAACATTTTAAATATTCATGTCTCGGCAGATAGAGTGAAAATGTGCCGTAAACACCATAAAAATCCTCTTCCGGTCTTTGGATTGATTGGTTTAAGCCATACTCTGACATCTTCCATACCACCTTCCTTTCAGAAACCAGTGCTATTTTGTTCATTCAACAGTCCAGGCTAATGATTGTAGTTTATCTTAATTTTGGAAAGAGGAGCTGAAAAAAAACAACCACAACTTGGGGTCTAATTTTACACATTTTCTGCAGCTTTCGGGCTAATCCACCAGCAGATGTATTGAACACACTGAGAACTTCTCATTTGTTTGTTTAATAGATCTGCTTGATATTTCACTCAAACAGCAGTTGACATGTGCTGCTGCTACATGGGATTTTTCTGGAGCTTTAAACCACATGTCATAACAATCGTCAGTGGGTAAAGGGTGCCCCAAAGGGCTGTTAGGTGGACTAAAATTATAGAATTTGATGAGTGTATAGTTTAAAAGAGGACTGCAGAGCGGGAAACGAGCCAATCAGGGTTGGCCTATGATATATAAACACAATTATCAAACCAAAGTAGTGGAAAACTAGATAAAATCTTAAAGGGAGTTATAGCTGTTGTATTGCAAATTACTGAAATTCTTTACCTTTGGTCTACTCACTAAAGTTTTCTGGAGATTTTTCCTCCATTGCTTATTCCTCAATCTAAAGATCGAGTGTTCCTGTGAAAAGCTCCAGAGCAAATAAAGCTTTAGGCCTTGAGCAGTTTTATATCTTTTATTATGGCAGTTCTTTCACAAGCTCTAGATTCATTTACTGCCTTTTTAAAGAAACTTTGTTGCATTGTTTACTCTTTAACAATCATCAGACTGTTTACTTGAGCTCCCCAGAACAACTGAATAAAAAGCCCTCGATTTTCCATTTATTTTAAATGTTACATTTGCATTTGCCTGTCTGCACAACAAGTGTATACGCAGGCCTTGAGGTGGCATCGTCAGTGACATGAACTTGTTTATTTGGAGCTTTCATCTGCACTGTAAACACCATTTGATTATGAAAGTGTTTCTTAAAAGCCGCACTAAAAAGCTATAAGAGTGCCATGAATGACATGAGAACATTGCTGTTTTTCTTATCATGGTTTAAATAACGATTTTCTAATGTGAAGCATATTGTGTTCATTCCCAACTCCAAAAGTGTATTCTTGGAATGTACTAGAGTGGCTTTTTATTTGTTTTATACTGGGTCTCACTCAGACAATCAAAGCAGTGCTATAGATTACCTTCATTAGGCATATCTGCTCTCACTGACATCAGCAAAGGTGAAAAAACGGTGTTTAGAGCTTTTGTTTTGAGCTTCTGACTTTGGGGGGTGTATTTGCACTGATGTGCTTACTTCCTTATTCAAACTTTTGGACATTTTTTTTTTTTAATATTAGCACCCACCATTGTAACAGTATGAATATGACAGAGAGTAAGAAAAAAAATAGCCCCCTTCAAGGTTTACTCTAAATGTTTAGCTACTAACACAAGGTCCAGCTACATAAGAAATACATTGTCTAACGCAGAGCTTGCAATATGGTTGAAGGGTTAGAGTGAAAATTTGCAATGAAGTTGGATTTTGTTGTTTGTTTGTTTTTTTGACAAATTAATCATAACTCGAGGACCATTTAATAGCAAGACTATACCACACAGACATGATTAGGAGCGGCCATGATAGCAAAAATATCTTCACTCATCAGGTAAATCCACTCATCCAGCTAAAAACGTGTTTATTCCCCAAGCTTATATGTATCAAAGCTTTAATCATATAATCCAATGTCTCTTAAGAAAAATCTTCCTGTTTCTCGGTTCAGAGCAGAATTACAAGATCTACATCTGTAATGAGGTCTTTCACACCAAAGCTAAGATGCTTTAAAAAAGCCTCAGACAGAGAGGATTCAAAGAGGCTCTGATTAAAAAAGCCTCATGTTTTTTTAAACATATCTCGAGCTGAATACCTTATCATTACAAATCTAAAGAAGGAGAACAAGGAATTGTTTATGCCACGCAGTATTTACTGGCATTTGAGGCTGTGAAGAGTATAATCAAAGAAGCCTGGCATTATTTGTGAAACAGATCTAGTTCTTAACAATTGTTTTTCTCAGCCCACTCAAACGCACTGTAAGGGCCCTCTCAGCTGAGCAGACCTTCCCCTGCATCACCCTGACATTTCCTCATCTGGAAATTACCCAGGTGCTCATTGCCAACTATTATAACTCATTTAACCACCAACTCATTGGAAAAAAATACAACATTAAGCAAGTTTTACATTGTATACACACCTCAGTGTGGATTAATACACACTAGTTTGTACAGTTGAACACAGCAGCACTATCACAGACATCTAGTGCTGTGGATGTACACTTAGACAAAGTGCAACACTTCCTCTTTCAGATATGTGGGTATTGAGGCAATAAAACATCCACCCAGAGTGGGAGATATAAACTCTTTGCTCCTAAAACTTGAACTCTGCTGTATATACACACTGAGCACTTCAGCCCCTAAAGGCCTTAATGATGACTTTGACATTAAATCGTTTTTTGTGATTGAACACCCCGCGCTGCTGTGTGGGCTTTATTTTTCATATAGTTTCATTTGTGACTGCTCAATTTTTCTCTCGCTGTTATCCTCCCCATGGTAATAATAATAGACAGAGGTGCACACAGAAGCAAAATATACGAGTCCTTTATGGATTACCGATTATGTGGAGCATTTTATTTAAAATCTCATATACAATTTATTGTTATTTATCCTGGAAAGTCAGACTCTTGAGATGTTGTTGGTGTCCAGGTCAAAATAGGTAGCTCTGTCAGCTCAGTTACATTCAATTATAATACACACACAAAAATAAACAAACAGCAGTGCACACAAATGTGTGCAACAAAGAGATATCACAAAATGATAAACTTCAAAACTAAGAAAATGTGAAATATGAGAATAAGTGAACCTAGCTCAGGTCCAACAGGGGAAGCAGTAAGTCTGCAGAAGCAGCTTCCAGGTCATTTAAAATGATCTTGAATCCGCTAAGCTAAACCAGCTCCCCGAGATTTAATTGATTTTGCAGCTGGTAGTCAGCAGGCTAAGCAAGATGTTGATGCATTATTACATTATTTTATAAATTATTATAGATTATTTTTATATGCTTATATTGATTGCTGACACTAAGTAACTCTTTCTTTGCATTTTCTGTGTAAGTTTTGTACTCACACAGCAAGTAAAACTCAACACTGTAATCAATATGCTTTTATTTTCAAATTTTGTCACACTCCATTTCCAATGAATCAGTTTTCATGGTCAGTGGTAATAGTTTGTTGAAATGGACTGCTATTTGATAAAGTCAAAATATGAGACATGATTTTTAAACTTGATCATATACTTCCAAATCTGCTCTGGGGTAAGTGTGAGCTTGTCAGTTCCTCTTATCAATACTGTCATGATTCTCATTTGTTGTGCGTTGTAAAACAATGAAGTGTAAGTTTATTGTGCACCAGTGAAATTTTATTTCTGAATGCAAAACAAACACAAATTTAACCAGTATCAGATCCCAGTACTGATATTTTCCTGCTTGTTTACTTCCTCTCTCTGTGTCTGCAGACAGAAAATTTGTATTGCAATTTTTATCATACAATAAAAATGCTTTAAAGCTTAACTCTCATCAGGATATTTGACAGTGCAAAAGGATGGGCCAAAACAGATAAATATCAGCCACTGACACCCAGGCCGTTTTCCTTCCCTCAACATAAAACTTTGTCACTAGCAGCTTTGACAAAGCTGCTAGTGTGCACTACAAAGTGTCCTTGGGCGTTGTGGTTATGGCATCGGTGAAATAGGGCTGTCAGTCCCAACTCATCATTTATCAATGTGAACGAGGCTATTTTAACACAAAGCAACATTTGGTCCAGAACCCAACCATCTAGTTTTTGATCCTTGACCCAAAATGAAAATGAAAGTATAAAGGGGAAATTATTCAGAAAGTGGAAACAAAAGAAAAACACAAAGATCACTACTGCTACACAACTTCAAACTCAGCATAACATAAAGGTGTTAATTCTAGAGAGCGATGGGGTGGTTAATGCCAGCCTCCAACAAATGCTGCCAAATGATTTAAAAAACCTAATAATGCATTTAATCTGCATATAGACATTTTAACATCTTATTAATTCAGTTGTGCTACTGTTCTGCAGAACAAAGAGGACGGGAGCACCTCAAGGTTACTTTTTCATGTTTAAACAACATGAATAGGTGGCTTGATGAAAGATTTTAATTGTACTTTTCTATGAAAATACTATTAAGTGAAGGTTAATTTCAGTTGGTGGAAAAATAATCCCGAACAGCAGCTGGCTGATCATCTCGCCCAACATAATTTTTTTACTGGTGCCAAACCATTGGTTATGTCAGACCCTGCAATATTGTTATTGCCGGTGCATTAAGGCACAGTGTGGACTGCTGTGACACTGGCATGCCCCGAGATTAGAACACAGGTGAATTGATTGCTTATCAATATGCCATTATTAGTCACCAAGCCCAGTATCGGTTGACCCAGACACCCATATTCATGACCATGGAGCTTTTCATAAACTGAGTCCCTTTTTCTGCTCTATTTCTTCAGTCAGTTCAGATTCACTAATATGTGAGTTGTTGATAAATCGCAACACTGATGCTGAACACCTGTGCAAGTTTCCCACAGAGAAACTTGATCAGGAATTAATAAGGAAGAAGGGAATGATAAGGAAAATCAATAAAATGTTATCAATGCTCATCATTAACGATCGTCTCTTTATAGATGTTTCTTTAATGTTCAGCTGGAAAAGAAATACACAAATAGTTTACATTATTTTCTGACCTTGTGTACTTCTCAATGGAACGACCTTGTGTTACTAAAATAAGTGCACTGTTTTCAGAGAGCCCCTTTAGAGAATTCTCTGACTTATTCAAATTATCCTTGAAGTTGGCTTTATCAATCTCTGCTTCAGTGCATAGCTGACCTGCATCAGTTCATTCAAGCGAAAGCCTCCGAGGTCCTTTTAAACCCACAAGGTTAATATGACATGATGAAAAATGAGCTCTCTGACCACTGACCTTAATATACTATTAATATGCCACTCACAGCCCAGCCAGCAGGTCAAAGCTGCAGTAATGGCTGCTTGAGGAATGCCTAGAGGAAGAAAAAAGAAAAGAACCCATCGGAACAAATAGATGCGGCTGTAATGATTAATGTCAGGCTGCATCCCACCGTTAATATCCGTAAGTGTTGTAGCTTTGAGAAATGGTCATTGATCTGAGCGATGCTGGTAAGGGCCTCTGGTGAACAAGCCGTGTGTTTTCTTTGATGTATGACATGTTGGGATAAAAGGCCAAACTGAGGCCTGAAAACAAGAATTTTTGGATGATAGGAAAGATGACACATGGACCATGAAATGGATAGAAGATTAATATTGGATAGACAGCTCCAATATTAAACCGAAAGCAGATAGTTTCTCTCCGTTCCTGAAAAGAGTCTGAGGTTTAATTTATCACTGGTACTACAGAGAGTAGCCAAAACGATAAGAACACGAGACAAGATATGAATGTCAAGCAAGTATAGCTCCAGGTTTTGTTTGCTGCTTTTGCATTACCATATGCAGGGTTTGCAGAGTGATTGTGAAACACAAGTTCATATCGTGAACCTTGTACAAAGAAGGAGAGAAAAGTGCTCTATCAGTTTCATTATCTGCAACCACAGACTAATGGATAAAGTCACTTTGTATATGAACATAGCTTCCAGGTTTGAATACTAAAACCCGTTTGCCTTAAGGGAAGACTCCATGGGCTATACAACTTTTATCCAGATGAATAAAAGTCTATCAAACAATAGCTCTTTGGCTGCGATCTCAGTAAACATTTTCCTGTTGCGTTATTGGCTCAGTCATCGTTTTTGAATCATATAAATGAAACATAATGGTATATTTTTTAGTAAAAATAAATTATGGTCATTACTCGAATCAGAAAGGAAGATTTTCCAGGGTTTGCTGAAAAGGCACAAGTTGTTAGCTAATGAGCATGCCGTCATTGGTGCAGCCAACGATCCAATCATCAATCATTGCCAACTTTTGGATGACATCAGATACACTGATCTTTTGGACTGTCTTTGAAATCTCTCAGTGGTCAGTGAGTCCTTGGGATGTCAGTGGAACAGATATGACTTGTTTTTGCAATCACAGGAGTTGACCCCTGCTGGTGAGTAATTAGATTTGTGTTAGATTTCAGGTCGGATGCAGAAGCATGTTCAAATTTGGGGCTTTTTACCTGTTGCTAGGCAGTCAGTAGGCTGTGGGCCTCTTGCCTCAACCTCAAATAGGCAACATCATTAGGGAATGATGTTGTGCCATCATGTGGCATCTCTTACCAGTGATGTCACAGAATGATATTTCAGAGATTGAAAATGTTTCATTACTCATGATAACTAACCAAGAAAATTAAAGGTGATGTCACACAACTACAAAGAAGAGGTGTATTAGAGTTTATGCACTGATCCTCACATTTGTTTTTGCTGATGCTAACATGCTTAAAGATGCCGTGCAATAACAGATATCTAAGCAGAGGTTTGAGGATGTAAAGTCCTAATAAACAGGACGAAATCACAAAAATTGTGTGTGCCTGGTGCACCAGTGAGTACTGCACAAGTAATGAGAAAGGTCTCAAAGTTTTATCATACTTTATAGCTTGGTAGGATGAAACTTTGGATATAGCATTTAAAGTCAATGCTCCAGCAAAAACTGTAGTATTTTAGCACAGGTATCAGCAGTTGCTCCTAGAATTTGCACTCGGTCTAAGCTGCTTTAGACTGAAATGCCTACAAATGGTATTTAAGTTTAATCAGACCTTTAACTTCTTCAGACTCTTCCCCATTTACCTTGGAGACGGGTGATAAAACTCAAAAAAGTGACAAAGGACCTCAAGCTGCCCATGGCATGGAAGTGACAGTAAATAAACAGTTGCTCTTGGAACTTGCACTTGCTTTTTCTTTCACTGTGAGTATTATTGATGAACAATTGAGGCTAGACTAATCAGAAATCATCTCTGCATCAGTCGTCATGAAGATAGTCTAGCTATTTAGTAGTTAGTTTCAAGCTACAGCTGGATAAGCTAAACTATCTCCTTGACATGATTGGAATGATTTTTAATCCATCCTCAATCATTTAACATATAAACCAGTGGTGTCAAACATAAGGTCCAGGGACCTTGCGTGTTGTGCGTGGCCCTCGATGTAAAATGAATTTGACAGCTCTGGTCTAAACTGTATTTGTGTATTTGTGTCAGTTTGTCCCCTCCCTTAAAATTTATCTCTGTTTACGTTTGACCTTTGCCCTCTCTCTGGTCTCCAGGGGGACTTGTTGAACCCATGCAGGTGTGACGGCTCAGTGCGGTATACCCACCAGCAGTGCCTGCTGAAGTGGATCAGCGAACGGGGCTGCTGGACCTGCGAGCTGTGCTGCTACCGTTTCCAGGTGATCGCCATCAATCTGAAGAGACCATGGCAGGTATAATACTGCTGAAAGGCAGAGTATTTACCCTCTGCTGAAGGTTGCCTCACTTTCAGACTTAACTGTTCTCTCTTTATTATGATAGCAGTAACAACTTTTAAAATAACTCAATAGAGAAATGCATAATTAAAGCCATGAAAGGTCCAACCATGGATTATTTAACAAACAGATTAAATTGAGTTATTTTTCTAGGCTTTTGTTTGGTTTTGTTGTTTAGTGTCTTTAAAACTTTTAAATTTAACACACACAACCCAAAAGGGGTTTAAGGGGCTTTTAGGAAAGGCACTAACTGTTTGTGAGTCAGTTACTTGTTATGAAAAATAATACAAAGTCCTCCAAATGGAATGACAAAATAGATTTGTTTGCCTTTTCTAAACTTCTACCTCTATGATTAAGGTTTGGGTAGATTTGTGCAACTAAAACTGCTTAGTTAAGGTTCAGGAAAAGTGGCAGTCATTATATACAATGGAGATATGGAAGATGTTAGCTGACCACATAAATAAATAATTACACTCTGACTGTTTAAATTTTGTGTTGTGACATTTTAAATAAATTTGATATGTATTTGTGAAAGGGCTGTTCAGTGGGGCAGTGCTTAGGACTTGCTTACAGCAACCCTGGGTTTAAACCTGCTGGAGGGTGTGGCGTTTGCATGTTCTCCCTGTGCCTGTGTGGCTTCTCTCCAAGTAGTTTCTTCCCTCAGTCCAAAGACATACATGTTAATTGGTTATTCTTTTTTTGGCCTGAGGTGTGAATATAAGTATAAATGGTTGTCTGTTTCTCTGTGTTTGCCCTGCCAACTTTTCCATGGTACCCTGCTCTATGCTTAGTGTAGGCTGGGATAAGCTAGTAGCGTAGGAGAGCAGAGTGCTGTTTCATTATGTGAATTTTCCTTTTTTTCATTCTTGGTCAAGTACTTCCAATTATTTTGGTTTTCCTGAATTCATTTTTTTTTTTATCAGACCACTTGCGTACACTGCTCAAAACAACAAACAAAAACAAAACAATCTTGTCTGATCTGGTCAGTTAAGGGTTGTTAATCAGTTTCAGCTGCTTTGATGTTAAATTAAAAACAGGGGCAACAATGACACAACCGCCAAAGCAAGACTGGTTTAATAGGTGGAGGCCACTGACGCTTTGTCCCTCCTCATCTTTTCTGATGGTTTCACTAGTTTTAGCATTTGGCTAGGTCAGTGTCACTACTTAATAGCTTGCTCAAAGGGGAATCATATGATTTTGGGGGTTTTCTCTGTTTTCTTTATATTATTGGTGAGGAAAGGTCTCAAACGCCAGTCCTTGAGGTCCAGTGTCCTGAAATTTTTCCATGTGTCCCTGTTGCCACCTCAGCATGCATTCAAGTTCTATAGTCTTGCTAATAACCTACAAATCGTCTTCAGGTGTGTTGCAGCAAGGACATATGGAAAAGTTTCAGGACAGCGGCCCTTGAGGACTTGAGTTCGAGACCCCTGTAGAGTCTTCGCCTTACAATTTAAAGTGCCTTGAGTCAACTGGCAATGCCTGGGCCCTGTAGAGGTTGCACAGGTAGGCATTTGTGAATGCCAGTTGAATACTAGAGTTGGTAAATCCCTGTGCTTTTTACAGATGAAAGCAGGTTCAGTGTGAGCATATGTGACAGACATAAAAAGGATCTGGAGAAGCCATGGACAGTGTTATGCTCAAACAGCAACCTGACTGCCATGAAAACCTTAGACCCACTGTCAGACCTCATGCGGGTGCAGTGAGTCCTGGGTTCTTTCTGTTGTTCGACAATGCCCGGCCTCATGTTAATAAAACTGTTAGGTTAGGGTAAGAAAAAGAACATGATACGGGTCAAAATACAAAGGTTGTTGGTTTTTCTAAACTCCATATTCTTTCCCCTGGAGACTCTTGACAACATATGTGCTGCATGCACAAAGTATACTTCCTTATGAGTTTCAAAGTCATTCTTAACATCTTGTTAAAAACATATGGCCAAATCCTATTCATGAACTGAACAAATAGAATATCTCACATTGGTTTTTCATGGTTTTCTGTGGCAGAGGTAAAAACCACATAAAAGGTGGTTTCTGATTTATTTTAACTGTCTAATAAGGTCATTCCACTTCACTAATTTCTAAATGAGATTCTTCAGTCTTCATACTTGCAAACTGTGTGGAAAGGACAGAGTACATCAAAAAACAGATGTTTCAGGGTCATTTCGATGACTGTTATTTTTAATATACAATTTTGAGCTAAAAGATCCTGTCATGTTTTTTTTTCTTTTTACCCCATTAATGTTGAAAACAGCAGCTGTTTTGGAGACCTTCAGCAGTCCTTTGCTGCTCTGCATGATTATACCAAACAGTCACATTATGGAGTAACTGATGATTTTTTTGGTAACTGCCAATGATTGAAAAAGCGAGTGCTCTTTTTTCCAAAACAAAATGCTCTCTGAGATTTGTAGTTTTAAGAGGCTAAAAATGACACATGCCACCAAACTGCAGCCATTTGTTTCCTGTCCGCCTT
This sequence comes from Rhamphochromis sp. 'chilingali', assembly GCF_963969265.1. Taxonomy (NCBI): domain Eukaryota; kingdom Metazoa; phylum Chordata; class Actinopteri; order Cichliformes; family Cichlidae; genus Rhamphochromis; species Rhamphochromis sp. 'chilingali'. Next base: position 32,837,880 of record NC_137943.1, read on the forward strand.
TTTTTAACTGCTTTTTACTACCGTCGAGGTTACAATTTGCCCCCACTAAGCATGCTCTCTAAATTATTATAGGGGCATTAACTAGAAATTGTTTTTACAGTCACTGATGTTATCGACCCATCAGTTGGATTTATGCTCAGAAATATTCACAGCTTCTCAGTTGGAGTAAAAACAGCCTCACGGAGCCAAACTGGTAAAAAGCCATTTCACTGGCAAGCTGACAACAGATAAACCCACCTGCGTCTGTTAGAGCTGCTCTTGTAAAATGTTGGCTTAAAGTCATACTCAGAACCCAAATGTGGAAGTGCACTTATCCTATGATGATGATGATGCACACTTTTCTCCGTACTGACGTTTAAATAAGCGCCTCTAATTGCAGTTCAGTGACTCATTGTGCACAGAAAGTAGAAATAAGTGGATGAATCTTGACCTTTTTCAAAGTAGGATTTAACCCTTCAGATGCAGAGTTGTTTTGCAAAAACTTTAGATTATAAACTAGACGGATTTTTTTTTAGCAGCAGTTACACAGCTTCAACCACAATGACACATCAGATCCATAGCTGGAAATACACAATTCTGCAGTCAGGGCTGAAATAACAGAGAAGGTCAATGCAAACATATAATGTCGGTATTCTTAAACCAAGAAATATAAAAGAACTGGAGTACCTGTTACAGCAAAAAGGCATTTGGTTTGAAGGTGTACCCTGGGTTTGATCTGGTGTAATCTGTCTCGGGCCTGCCATGATTAAGCAGTTAAAAAGTTGGATGGAGGGTTTAAATATGACAATGATGTAGTCGCTGAAGTCAATAATAAGTAATGCAGCCTCACCAGACAGACGCACATAATTAACATTTCTAGCTTTAGTTGAATCTCAGTATCCACTTGAAATAGTAGCCCTCAAAAAGATTTACTCCGGTTACATTGCTAGAAATTTGAAAGACTTGAGCACTAGTGATGGCTGTAATAAGCAGTTGCTTTACCACTTTAGTTCTTAGACTGAAACATGTCAGCATATATTTGATGAGCTGACATTAAAATGTCAAAATTTACAGCAGAACTGAACACAGCACGGTCCAAAAATGCTTTTGATTTTCCCTTTTATAGAAACATCCATCCATCCATTCGCTTCCGCTTATCCTTTTCAGGGTCACGGGGGGTGCTGGAGCCTATCCCAGCTGTCATAGGGCTAGAGGCGGGGTACACCCTGGACAGGTCGCCAGTCTGTCACAGGGCTAACACAGAGACAGACAACCATTTGCGCTCACATTCACTTCCGTATTAACACCTATGGGCAATTTGGATTAATCAGTTAACCTATCCCCACAAGCTGCATGTCTTTGGACGGTGGGAGGAAGCCGGAGTACCCGGACGGAACCCACGCAAACACGGGGAGAACATGCAAACTCCACACAGAAAGACCCCGGCCTGATGGTGGAATTGAACTCAGGACCTTCGTGCTGTGCCACAACAGTGCTTTTTAAATAAAAACAGTACAAGGATATTTTTTTAAATAACCCATTTAGAGTTTGGTCTATAGTTGAAATGTGGCTGTTTTGATTGACAGATGTGCTGCTGATATGGGCGGCTGTAGCCCATTGATATCTCGTAGGCTTAATCTCTGCTTATTTGAGTCGCTGAATTGAACCTCTGAACTGTGTTTGTGTTTTGTATTTTCAGTGTCACTGTCTGATAAATAGCATATCTTGCTGCGTGGTACAGACTATAGAAGAAGTTAATTCTCTGTGTGGATGCAACTTGCTAACCAAGATTGCTAGCTTTAAGAGAAAGTTTAGCACTCAATAATAAAGAGAACCTATAGGTTTCAGAGTAGAAGTTGTTAAGAGAAAGCTTGGTTAACAAACGGATGGTGTGACATTAGAGAAAAGATGTGTAGGTGTACACACGGGTGTTCACAGACGCGGACTACAGCTTTCTTGGCTGCTGCCTCAAAGCACATTGTGCGCTGTCTATCTTGCGTGCTGCACAATATCGTTTATTATTTAGTATCTACTGTTATCTACTGCTAGCTCGTTTATTGTGATGGTGCTGTATTTATTATTTTGCTCTTTTTTTGTTTGCTTTCTCTTCAGTTTTTTTTTCTCCATACAGGTGATCCAGGTGTTTTGTTTGTTTTTCTTTCTTTCTTCCCCCCCTTCTCACCGTCTCTTCTCCCCTCTGGTTTTCTTTCTCTCCCTCTCTTTCTTTCATTCTTTCTCCCTGTCCTATCCCCCAGTCATGTCTGTCCCGTTTGTAGCAACCGAAAATAAAATAAATGCATAATTATAACCAAGGTCAATCAAATGGACCAATATGGCAAGGCCATGATGATCCACTTGGTAAAATAAATCCGCTTGGCATCTTTCTTGGCCTTAAGACAACAATTCTGATGGCTAAAGATCCAAACGGGACACAAAAAAAAAAAAAAAGAGAAAAGATGTGTAACCAGTATCCAGTGACAGCTGTGATCTTTCTGAATTATAGAAATCTATAACTGAGATATTTTTGCCTCTATTGCTCTTTTTTTTTTGCTCAGCTAAACTTAAAGAAAATGTCTCTTCTCTTAAAGTAATCAAGTACAGAATTTTTTATTGATGAAAACAGAGACAGCGATGGCTGCTTTTGGTAGCTTGAGATGGATGCAGCGTTGAGTATGAACCTGCTGTGTGTTTCTGGTGCCACTTCACGTCACTGCTGTCATTTTGGAGCATCAGGATTCCTGCAGTCGTTCTTTCTTTCAAAAGCCCGAACAGACAGAGACTCCTGAGGCTTAAAATATCTGCATTCTGGATCGTTTCTCTCACTGAAGAACATTCAGGCCTTTTCATATCTGTTTGCTCCAGATGGGAGTTGAGTCACTGGCAGACTGAACAAACACACAGCTGAGGCTCAGCAGAGCTTTAGTTTCTGTCCACAAAGTCCGCCTTAAGTCTTTTCTTCTGAAATGAGCATCGTGCAGCTTCAGTCATCTGCTCGTTGTCAACAATCTTCTGTTTCCAAGTATTTTTATTCAAAAGTTTATTCTGTACTTTCTGGTATCTCCCTCTCCATTCTCCTATTTTCTGTTTTCTTATTGTTATTGATTGAGCTCCATAGTTTTTCCCTCCTTTTGTCCTCCTTTTTTACTTTCTTCATGGCCTCCTTCCACTGCTTCTTGGCCATCCTCATCTCCTTTTTGGAGACTTTGTCATTCTTGTAGCATGTTTTCAGGGTAGTCTTGAACTGTTTGGTCATTTCTTTGTATTGTCGTCTGTCAGAGTTCCTCGTCCTGTTTTGGTTAATGTGTTTATCCAGCCATGTGTAGGTCCTTCTAGTTAGGTTGGCTATAGCCTGTTGGACAGAGGAGATGACAGGCTCTTTCACTCAGGTTTTTGTTTACATATGTATACAAAATATATATATAAATATATAACTTAGCAGAAGTTGCATCACATTAATTACATTTTGTGCCTCTTGTGTTTTCCTTACTTTTCGTATCCTGCTCAGGAGTTTACTCCAGCTCAGTGACAGTCTTTTCATCCTACTTTGTGTCTTCAAAGAAACATAAATAACAAATCACAAATACTACCAAGAATGTTGCTACAAAGATGACTGCCTAACAACATCTACTGCAGTTTTTAACTTATTTTAAATCTTCTTACATCATTTTTTTCACTATACTCCCACAAGGACACTTAAAGAAAACCTTTACCACCAAATTACCTGTATTCAGTTTAGATTTAAACTCCTTATTATACTATATTTAGATTTTAAATTCATATGTTTTTTATCTTTACTGAGCAACATTGGTTTTCATGTTTTGGTGTCTGTAATTATCTGTAATTGTATCTGTACAATATCAAGACAGTAGTTTCCCAACCTTTGGGATAAATAAAATCAGGCTTATTTTATTTCTCTGATAATATTTTTTAAGTTTTTACTCAAGCAAGATTTTTTAAACGCAGGAATTTTGCTTTTTACAGAGTAACTTTACAGAGTATTTTATTCTTGTATTATGTGTTGCCTCTCTGTGCCGTTCTGGACCACCCCCAGCCCTCCTTCTACTGTTAAATGGCTCTGTGGAAGTCACTTTTACATTTGCTTTAGTGCACCACCTTTATTCTCGTGTTTTAAAACTGCAACCCTTCAAACTTCACTTTAGTTTTCCATTAGCACACACAATCGGTGTACAATATTGGAATGTTAAACATCCATGAATTTTTTCGGAGTCCTTTGCAACGAGATTTAGTCATGTCCATTATGCAGGTGCAATGAATGGAGTTAAAAACGTTATATTTTTCTTGAATGAAGACAAGCTAAAGTCACCTGACTACACACCTTATTTGTATGCAAATATGTTTTAATTAACAGGAATGTGGCACCATGTAAAAAAAAAAAAAAAAAAAAGCAGGTTTATTTTGGTGCAGTTTTATTTTCTACTAAGCAAAGCACTGACTTTAGGGTGAATAAAGAGGCCCATTTTTATTTTGATACATAGATTTTTATATTAGCAGGACTGTGGCACACGTGTGTAGGCTATGTGAGCTTAAAACTGTGAAATCAGTCTAATGCTTAGTTTCCGAGATTGGACCAGATTGCGCATGCACAGGGTGCAGTCCTAAAGTCCCAAGTTATGTAAAAATGCCCTCTGAGATCAAACCCCAGTGCATTATTACCATACTGACAATGCATGAACACCAAGCTATTTTCAAGCGTGCAGCCTATTTGAAAGCAGTTAAAATTTGAAAAGATGCAAAATGACCAATTTAAAGTAGCGCAGTACAGTGCGACACTGATGCATTCTGTTATGCATGTTTGAATCTGATGCATAATGATGCATATTTAAGGTCACTTTTAGCAGGTCTGTCTTGTGAGCCTCCCCACATCACTGCACTGATATCATTCGAAGCTGCTTTGTTATACTTAATAAAAGTAGTTATATGCAGCAAGTTAGTGAGTGGAGTGTTTGAGTGTTTACCATCTCGGTGGAGGGTTTTCTGCGTGCTTCTCTCGCTTCCTTTCAGGCTTTTCTTAACTGATAGTTGTATAATAAAAGGAAGGCTAAGAAAAAACTCTGTGTACAACAACCAGACAACTTAAAATCTTTCGAGGTGTTTTCGCGGCTCCGTTTTGTGGCTTCTCGTTTCGAACAGAACATGACGTCACGTTTTTCTGCTGTATGAAAATATTCTATTTCTTTGTTAGGCATCATTTAAAATCACACGAGGCTGTATAAACTAACATAAACTGCTGTGTTGTTTTCAAATCGTTGTTGGTGAACTGTTCACAGCTACTGCTGCACATAGTGTTGTCTAAAATAAAAGCACAATTTAGGGGGATAATGGTTTCTCATTGTGTTTTTTGGTCCTCACAGGGTGGTTTTGTGCAATTCCGCCTCTGTTATCGCCAAATAAAACGAGTGTAGTAATTATCCCTGCGCTCAGTGGCGGACTGTGGGGAGTATTCTGGTGGTATGAATAGTTGTATTGACCCGCAATAATATAGAAACCGGATATGAGCTGAAAGAACTGCCAGAGTTCACCAATCACATAGTGGATAATCTCTCTGCCTCGCAGCAGTGTCCACAGGGTTCATGCCTGCTGGCCTCATGCTTATGTATAAATAAACTTTAGACGCGTTTCTTGGCGAAATGGACGGTCAGAAGACTGAGAGGGGGGATAAAACAAGGTGATCCTTAACACAGATACAACTAAATGTATTCTAAGACAGCGGTCCCCAACCCCCGGGCCTCGGACCGGTACCGGTCCGTGAGTCGTTTGGTACCGGGCAAAGAGAGTTGAGGCTCAGGTGTGAAATGTAGGGTTTTCAGGGTTTTTATCGGTTTTCAGCGTTATTTTGTTAGCGTTTTTATCGTTTACTCGGTTTTCCTGGGTCTTTTCACGTGTGTTATGAATACATTTTCTTTTTTTCGGTACCGGTACTAGTTTTATTTTGTTGTATTTATCCGCGACACCTTAAAGGCCGGTCCATGAAAATATTGTCGGGCATAAACCGGTCCGTGGCACAAAAAAGGTTGGAGACCGCTGTTCTAAGAGACCAAGTCATTGAAGCCAACACACACACACACACACACACACACACACACACACACACACACACACACACACACACACACACACACACACACACACACTTCGCTTCAGCGCATCTCAACCTGCAGTGAAATGTGTATGATTAGTGTATTCCTATTGATTCTTTTGTTTTTACAGAGTGCTCATCACCATAACATACCTTGAAAACTCAGCTTTCAGTGAGGCCACTGTGTTATTTCCATTTTTTAAAGAAAAGGAAAAGAAAAAATCACCTTCCTCCCAGACATGATAGTGGGCACAATTATGTCTAGTACCTGTTACCAGGATTATTTAAATGAGGTGACAAAAAAACAGATGTGTTCTGCTTACATCCAGACTGTTTATGCTTCGCTGTATGGTAGATATAGAAAACAATGTCTTTTAGGGAACGGTAAGAGGTGGACAAAACCATTGTAAGACATTTAAGGGTCAAGTCAAGTCATTTTGCCCAAACTAAAAAAAAAATAATAATAATTAAAAATTATTTTAGCACAATTAACAACTTATTATATTGTTTAATATTATTTAGATATACACTGTACTAGTTTGTTGTAGTGTAGACAGATGAGTGAGAAGAACTCGCTTCACTACAGTTTACTGGTTGAGCTCCAGTCCCACCCTCACACTGAACTTTGAGCAGTGACCAAGAGATTAATATCATCGAGAGGTGGGACAGGGAGGGCTGGGCTTCTCTGATTAGGCTGCTGCTTTCTGAAAATGGACGGATTGATTGACAGATGCATGGAATGAACAGATGGATGGATATAATTATATATTCAATAATGCATTAATAAGTCCAACATTGTTTTTAATCATAAAAATGGGACTCGGACTGCCTTGTCACACTGACATGATACTGTGGAAAGGCCCTCCTTTATTTATGTATTTGATTAACACAGGTCGGGCATCCGAATTTTGTGGTGCTGCAGATTGATCCGACATGGAGCAAAAATACTGTTTTGATTAGGTTGTCATGACAAAAGAATTTCCCACGGGATAAATAAAGATCTTACTTTATCTTAACTCTTGCTAAAATATAAACAAAGTCTTTAAAGTCAAAGTGTGTATTTAATGTATTGCCTCTGTTCTTTGTGCAGTGGCAGTCCATCACCATTACCCTGGTGGAGAAGGTGCAGATCATTGCGGTGTTCCTGGGCTCTCTCTTCCTTGTAGCCAGCATCTCCTGGCTGCTCTGGTCGGCGCTCAGCCCTCAGGCCACCTGGCAGCGTCGCGATGTCCTCTTCCAGATCTGCTACGGCATGTATGGCTTCATGGACCTGGTCTGTGTAGGTGAGAATGGGCATGCGGCTGCACACCAAACACCTGTGCTTTGTTGATGTGGCTGACTCTCTGTCGTGGCAATGTGTAACTTTTAGGAAATTCCCTGAAACTCAGACGTGGATGTATCTGACTTTTTGACAAAGGCATGACACCACAAGGCAACAATTCTAGTTTCAAGCAGAGCATTTGATCTCAAATGTACTTGTATAACAAAAATTCCTAAACATAGGCCTAAATTTCAGTGCTTAAAATCAGTGTCTTTATAAACTCATTCCTCAGATATGCTCTTAAACGTGTTTAGCTGTTCTGAGGACAGAGTGAGGGGGTGGTTGGCTGAGGGCAACAGAGCTAGAAAGTACAGTCAGTACTCAGTGCTCAGGTCTCCTCTCACCTCTGCAAAGCTGGACGATCACAACGTGAAGTGAGTGTGGAAAGTCTGAGAAATGATTCCCCCTATGAGTCAGAGCTGTTGGGTTTTTGTTATCCAACCATCCAATATACACGTTGGACAGACCATAAATCCTTCCTAAGACTCCAAGATCCACTTTACACTTCACGGACAGTGTATGATCTCGGGCAAAAAAATACTGCATTGTGCTTTGAGGTTATCGACTAAAGTATGAACAGCCTTGGAACCACAGTTTAGTGATCAGTTCAGTATTTTAGCAAATATTTCTTTGCCATCTTAAAGATTTTCTGTCAAATAGGATTATAAATAATATTTTTCTCAACATCTAAATTGGTTGAAAAGTAATTCCTAAAATAGGATATAATATGAAATTTCCCCTTGTGGGACTAATAAAGGTATATCAAAATAGGATATGATACATGCACATCTACACCAGAAAATGGGACAGGTGCTGTGCTGAAATATGAGTCAATACGTGGGAAAAGAAAAATAACAGCTTGCACACTGCAGATCTCTAGTTTGCTTATTTATTGCATCGTGGTACCAAAACTTTAATAATTTTTCATGTACTGAAAAGTAATTACAAAATGAAAAGTTGTGCAGGGACTTGGTGTCTGTCTTTCTTGGACTTCTTTAGTACAAATAAAGTTTTTATTCAATAATTATTTTATATTAGCATTTCATAAACAAAAACAAAATGAAAGAAATAAAACATTTAGGCTTGTGAGAAGAGGAAGACATGAAAGCCATTTAATCGCTAAGAGATTCAAAATGACAGTGTCTTTCTGCGGAGACCATGAGTCACTGTACTGAATGAGTGTCAGTACGTATACATGAGCGCAGGTCTGATAATATGACTGTAAAATTGGTCACTGTGGTGTGTGTCATGGACAATCGGTGGTTGGCAGAGAAGTCCAACAATAGAAGACCGTTTAGGTTCAGATCAGGCAGGCTGCTGAAGTTTCCCAGTAGCTTAATGGAGTCATCCAAGAGCCTTCTTCAGTTACCAGTTCAGTCCAGTTGTCTCCTTTTTTCAAGCCCTTAAGACTACGGTGATCTGGATGACAGAGAACTAACACAGACACATGAACGGGTTGTTTAAATGATCGTTCTTGGTCTGTTGTATGTTGAAACTGTGTCATCATGTGTTTATATACGATGCAGTTTTTTGCCATCATACTTGTGTCAGTTTTGACTGGTGAGATAATGTCGATGCTCCGCCCTTGTTTGCAGGACATAAATGACTGTAAATGATCTTTTTAGCAGTCGGTGCTACAAATTAGTTTCACAAATATGAAAGGTTTCTAAGATTAGCAGTCTAAAAGTTCATCTCTCAGAATAATGCTGGACCTCTTTATAATTTATGGTGCCAAGAAAATAATGCACTCCTGTGTTTTTGATTCATTCACAGTCAGTTTCATGCTATCTCATAATAGTACTGAGCATATCCAAGGGAGTATTTCTCTTCGGTCTTTTGTTGTAGCCATGTTAGCAGACTGAACCTTTCCAACACTGATTTCTTGACAACCGCTCTCTGTTGTCAAGAAATGTCACAGCCACCTTAGGTTGGGTTACACAATAAATCACTAGAAAAAACAACAACATAAAATACCACCTTCTGAGCAGACAGTACAAACACTAAAAAGGTTTTTATGTATTTTTCCAATTTAGGGAGGCAGGGTATCCCTAAATTTGTCACTCATCTACCACTCCACTGGGGTTTTTTGTCAGTGGAGCATACAGAAAATCCATTTCCCTTCAGATTTCCTCTAACATGCATATAAAAAGCCACGTTCAGCCTTTAAAATCAACAAAGGCTTTGGTGTTACTCTAGATCCACACACAAAAAATAAAACAGCTTTCTCAGCAAATAGTTTATAGATGTTGTTGGAAGAGAAGGAGAGAAGGGCAACTTTAAAGTGAGGAAAGATGAAATATGTAAGAGGAAACAAAAAGACAAAATACTTGCAAAATATTTTATATCTGTCTGTGCAGGTTAACAGTCATCCAGGTCGTGGTAGTTCTATGTGCTCAAGTTGAAGGCAACTGGACTACTTTTTAAGTTGGTGAAGACATTTAAGAATTCGCACCTTGGCTCACGTGACCATAATGGCTCACATGATTACCAGGTAGATCGACAGCACTCAGGACAGTCAGCAAGGCACCAACACCACTACAGTTTGAATATGTGGGACTTCCCATCAGCTGCTAGAGCTTTCAGATGAGAGGTGAAATGTCTTCAACTACTTGGAAAAGAAATCGAGTTGCCTTCAATTCAAGCACTTAGAAAACCTTACAGTAAAGATTTCCTGAAAGTTGGTCATGACAAACTGCCTAAAATCAAAATTCCTATAAATGTGTCAATTGCTGTCATCATAACAGGCTTGATCATCCACGAGGGGGCAGCAGTGTACAACGTGTTTCTGCGCTGGCGAGCAGTGAACCTCCACTGGGATGTTCAAAGCTATGACAAGACCAAGGACATGGAGGACACAAGCACTGGTCACTCTTCGCTGGCCCCCAGGACACTTTGGTTGCCTTTGGCCACTTTTGGGCCCAGCGGCCCCTTACACCCGACCCAGCTGGGATCACATCCATGGACTTGCCTGTGTTTGGCACCCTTTTGCCACAGAATGGTAGCCCGAAACAACCTCAGCCAGGACAGTGATTCGGGAGAGGTTGTCATTCGTGTAACATCGGTATAAACTCCAAGCAGTATTTGTGGAGAGACGAAGCATCTGATGGGTTACATCTGGGAGTTACAGTCTGAGCTGTGCTGCAAAGTTGTTTTGTTGCAGATTTTTTTCCGTAACTTAATACTTTTAATTATTTGAACTGTGTGTGCTGTCTGGGGCTGGTCCTCAAACCAATCTAATACCTTCAGTAACTCACATTTTTGTGTTGGTGCCTTTGTTTTTACTCTGAGATATAACACTGTTTATTTTGTGACAGAGACATGAGCCACCCTCACATAAATCTTTTTTTTTTGTAGTTTTCCTTTTAAACTGTTGTGTGGCACTCATGTCATGTGGAATTGAAGGAAGTGATGGGATTATCCAGATTACAAATCTAAGGCACAACATCAGACATGGTGTAGGATCACAGGGTTGCCTGTTCAAGGTTGAGGAATACTGTACACAGCCAATATCCTCTCTCTCTCTCGCTCTCATATATCTCTGCTCTAATGTGGCATAGAGACAGTATGGTGTCATAGTCTCAAGCCACCCTTAATTTCATTAGGTTTTGTTAGGAAAATGTGAAATAAGTGTAGCGATTTATTCAAATAAGTGCAAACATAGATGGAAATACAGGATATAAGGCAAAAAAACCCAAAAACAAAACATATTTTCTACAATTCTAACAAGCTTGAAAGTCAATAATTGGTTTGACATTTCTTTTTCAACACAGCCAGAACTTTCTTAGACAAGCTTACTTACCTCTTGTAATTTCTTTAAGGAGCATTCAGCAGTAGTTCTCCAGACTTCTGGAAAAGCCATTCAAAGTTCTTCTTTGGATGTTGGCTGTCTTTTTGTTCCATTTACTCTGATGATTCAACGTTGCTTTCAATAATGTTGAAGTCAAGGCTCTGGGGAGGTCAGTCCATGACTGACAGTGTTGGCAGTGTGTCTGAAAATGATCAGAAGCTTTGTGGATGGCATTCATGGTGAATTAAAATCTGATGGTAGACTTCTATACATTTAGAAAACATCCCCCAAGAACACCGGCTGAAATTCAGCCCCAAATTATGACAGAGCCTCCACCATGATTTCCAGACGGCTATAGACGCCCTTGTAAATATTGAATGATTTGAAACAAACATTTTACATTTAAAACTCAAAAAGAACTGATGCCACTGACTTCCAGTCCAGTTCTTGTGTAATTTTCATTCCTCAGCCTTTCCTCCCTGTTTTTGGCTTTCAGATACTGTTCGTCTGCTGTATATAGATTTTTTTCTGCAACTTATTCTTTTGTCCTCCATTTTTCTCAGTTTTCTCAAATTTCTTCAAAATTTGAGGAAAAATTGCTGAGATAGACCAAATTATCAACTAATAGGTGTTGATCAGACTGAAGACAAAGTGAATTTTATGAACTTTTTTCGAGAAGCAAGTCTTCCAATATGGGAGCCATATGGGCATCACCCTCTCTTTATTTCCTTTTCTTCTTCTTGGGTCGGCTATTTTTGGACACACTGTCAGCTGCTGAAAATCAGTGTTACAATTTACTGTTATTACGAATTATTCAAAAGTGTTATATTGTTAATGCATCATTGCAGGACTGCTAACACAAAAGTGTTCTAGGTTCAGAGCTGTACTTAGGAATGATGTATAGCTTTTAATTTTAAGCAGGGTCTCTGAGCTTTGTAACTATACAACCAGATGTCCTGCTTTATGTTTTATGCCGATAAAAGGATTTGACAGACAGGGATGCAGGAATTATGACACATTTCATATGAGCACAAAAACCTGATGTCAAAATGATATTGAAAAAAATGATCCAGCAAACATTTAATGCTGGTTAAGGATGTGATTCTTGCTTTGGGTATAAGAGGTCCAAATCCTGGATGAGCCCCCATGATGTTACTCTCAGTCCTAGAAGAATCATGGGTGTAGCATAAAAAGTGAAAAGAAGCATTTTTCACCAATCTAAAGGACTGAAGAGTGCCACGGCAGAATTGCACTCCAGAAAGAAGAGATTTATTTATCTATTAATGTAGACAATATCAGGGTGTGCACGAGGCCAAAGAAAAAGAAAAATGCTTCCCACACCTATGCTTCCTGGAGGGAATGTCCAAGATAATGTCCATAGAAATGGCTTTCTATGCTTATCGATTCTTAGGAGGAAGGAGGAGAGAGGTCAGCCTAATAGGTCTCTAATTTAAAGGAGCTACCATCAGTCTCCCGTCCAATCACCAGGTGCCACATAGAACTCAACATAATGGGTAAGCAGAAATGGTTGGACCCAGGGATGAAGGGGCAGACACCCAATGTACATAAACACAATTTAAATTATGACATGGGGCCATAACGTGACCCCCCGATCCCCCTTTTTTAGATTTCATTGTCATTCATAACATTTCCAGTGCTGGTATAAGCTGGCAAAGTGACATCTGTTCAGCATGGCAGTGTTTGCCTCAAAGGACTGATCCTCAGATGGTTTGTGCCAGTATAAATATAGCTATTGGAAATTGTGTTTTTCCCTGTCTGTAAACCATTCTTTTGAGCTTCCATGAGCCCTGTGATGTTTGGGCCATGGGCTAATCTGTTCTTGACCTACGAGTCATTTACTTTTTTTGGTGCCTTAGGAGGCTGGGTGTCGACGTTGCAATGTGCAGCACAGAAATGACTTGAATGTGACTTTTGCTGTTGGCTGTATTTCTATTTGTTTTGACTGTAACATGGATGTAATGTATAAAGAATATTTATAGATACAAAGCTGTGCGAGTTATTTGCCCAACGTCATATTGGTTTTGAGTATCTGCTGCAGGATGCTACGTGTGTGGCATCGTTACAGGAGATGAAGTCAAACCCCCAGTGATGAAAGGTATCATTTTTGCTCATCTAGACCAAAGAACACTACTGCATATTATCACAGAAATTTTATTTATGACAGCTGGGCTGGTGACATCCATGGGAACACTGATCAGACAGTGTAACATCAATAAACCTAGGTGGCGAAATATCAGACATTCGTCACTTAAGTACAGATACTGGTGTTGAAATAATAGCAGTCTTTACTCGAGTAAAAGTGAAAAAGTACAAGCTCAGAAATGTACTTGAAGTCAAACTAAAACTAAAAAGCAGTAACTTAACATTGACCATGAACAGCACAGCTGCTCTGCCCCACTCCAACTTAGTGCATTGCTGTAAACTTTACCACAGTTAGCAAAATTAGGTGTGTAACAAACTACACAAACATTTAGTGTTAGCTGATATTGAGCTGTGAGAAATGTTGCATTTTAAATTACCTGTCACTTAAAATTTTTTTACTCCATTTATGCTTCTGCAGTGTGAGCTACATGCTGAAGAACTATGACCACAACTAACTGACTTCTGCAACAAAAGCGCTGTTCCAGATTGCTCTTGTTAGGTATGTGTTTAATACTGATCTTATCTCTCTATCTACATAGATATATAGATACATACATATATAGCGAGCTAGCAGCTGGATAGCGTAGTGGTAAGACTACACGCCTTTGGAGTGGAAGCCGCAAGTTCGATTCAACATTTGGCTCTCACAGCTACAGATTGACAAGGTACAACACACATACTACGGCAAGGGGGAGCCAGGACCACAGGTCAGGGGGGGAGATGTTGTCATCACCCCCAACCAAGATTAGGAATCAAGGTGGTGGAAGTTGAGTGTAAGAGGAAGTGACTTGACTGGTTAGTGAAGTTAAGTACCCTTGAGATCAACTAGAGGATGTGAGATATATACATGGTGATGATAAGTAGAAAGGAAAAAAAGTAGCTGTTGTTGGTGAGGTGTATTTGTTTGTGGCCTTTTTTAGGTTCTTGGATGTGTGTCCAGCAGCTTTAGCCGTTGGTTGTCACATTAACTTTCTTAAACTAAACCTTTTTTTTAATAGTCAGGAAAAACAAAACGGTAACTTGAGACCAAAAGTGTAGCGATTTATTGTTAGAGTCATCAGTTCAGCACATAACACTAATTACAGCTAGGAGGAAACCCCCCCCACAAAACATTGTGTCAAAGATCCACTGTCAGATAGTTGTTTAGAGAAAAATACAAGATTTGTTAGCTTGGGAAAACTGCCATCTGATCAGGATTCAGGAGAAAAAAAATAGAAGGCAAAGACTTACAATATAAAATGTACAGCCACATGATTAAAGTATATATAACATTGCACATATACCAAAAAAAGAACCCACACATGAAAAAAAAAAAGTGTACATCATATACAACAAGGCACTGTGGAGGAAACCTGCACACGCATCTTTGGATGGATCTGCCGCCCGCGGAGGTCCAGTGAAACGTTTTTAGGAATGTTACACTGCAAACAGTCCAACTGAACAAGCCATTCAAGCTAAATCGTGACAGATTACACTGAAATACAACGATTAATTCTTATGTCTATTATGTAATAGACACATCATGTAATAGCTTTTTGAATTTGTAAGTGCTTTTTGTAGACAGGCAGCAGACAGAAAAAATATCTACATCTTCTTATTTCACGTTTTTAAAAAATGTATTCCAATATTTCCTCTTTTCTACCCCCCAAAGAACCAATTTACATTTTAAGTTCAGGTTGTTCTAAAGGGAAAGATGGTGTTGCAGTTCACATTTGTTGCCAGCAGATGTCAACGTGGATCACAAAGAGACGTAAAAGATTGTCTGACATCAAATTACCCATCTGCAAATATTTTATTATACATAGCTTTTTTCTTTTTTTCTTTCCCAACAGCAAAAAAGAAAGAAAGAAAGAAAAAAGGTTTGGAGAAAAAGATAAAAACAACTGCATGTATATGTCCAATATTGTCAACGCAACATTGTCAGTAAGACTCACGTACTCGGGTACATTTGCAAACGTTCAATTAGTCAATGATCCAGGCTGCTGCCCTATATCAGTATCTTTAATATTATAAACAATTTACGCCTCAATTCATTTAGTTTCTCACAACTGACAGATTTAAAAACCCTTGAATGACGTCCATTGCTGGTCAGAGTTTGCAGTGCACAAATACATTGGCAGTTAAAGGGAAATGTGTGTGGGAGCACCTTTCAGATTCAGGCTACACAGGAACGAGTGTGGCACCAATAAAGGCTAAATCTGATTAGATATCATCCTGCTTCAGTTGGAACAGGCACTTTGTATCGTAAGCAAAACAATCAGTCACAAACGTAAAGGTACAGTTGCATCTTATTTACAGTGAACAGGAAAAGGTCAAGTCCCAGAGTTTCTCAAAGCAGAGGAAAAGGCTTGTAGGCTGTAGTTGTTTTTCCTCCGTCTTCTTTGCCTTTAATTTTTTTATACATTCGGACAGCCTGTAGACACTCTTCTTTTTTTCTAATAACATACTTCCTCGCACACACACACACACACACACACACACACACACACACACACACACACACACGCTTACCAACCTCTGTGAGAAATCGACCCCTTCTGCAAAAACAGTCCCTGTAGGGCCTCAGAGGTTTACCATCGGACAGAAAATTAACTGTTTCTTTTCAAAACAAGACACATCCACCTTTTAGAAGCTGCATCTGACTTCATGAAGACTAATATAAAAATATGATTGTGTATAACCACCACCTAGTTTTCTTTGGTCTAAGAGACTGTGGTTTGTAATCAGAGTCTGGGGGTGAACGTCTGTCATGGTACACTTTGTACGCCTTGGGATTAACAGATTAAACTGATCCTTTGTTCTGTTTTCTCTAGTCAGTTTAGGAAGCTTAGCTAGAAGTCCCCTTTACTTTAATGTGGGGCAAAAATGTGCACTTGTTAGCTTATTTAAGAAAGTGAAGATTGTACACAACTTCCATCTTTAAAACAAAAACTTCATATTATGTTGGCTGAACAGAGGTGAATGTGACAAGGATGATAGTCCTTCAAGCATTTTATCACTTTATGAAAAATAGTAATTAACTTGTGGAATTTATAGGAGCAATTGATCTTAAGCCCTAAAGGATCTTAAATAAAAAAATAAAATAACACTGACAGCTGGCAGGCTTTGAGGGAAACCAATTAGAAGCTGCCCGCAGTTTGAGTCTTTTAAAGTCTGGTCCCTGCTCGTTATCACATATCTGTTGATTTAGATAACAAGAAGCATTCTCATGTTGCTTTCTCAGTCAACTTTTGGACTTCATTCTGTTTTCTTGAGTTTTATGGATAACTTTCCACCATGTTTGCTACAGAACTATCCACAGCCCTGTGCCTACATTTTATCGTGATGAATAAGGAGTGGATGTGTACTGTTTCTAAAAGAAACCAGGTCAAGATAAGTTGAGCTAGTTTACATTAAGAGCATATTGGGTTTTTTTTAACTTTTTTTCCTCCAGCATTCAGAGTCAGTCTGACATGAAATGTATGAGCTGCTCTCTCCAGAGTGCAGAGGATGGGCGTCCATGCATGGCCGGCACCGGCCACGCTCGGCCCCCTGGCTGCACTCCTGCATGTGGCTGCGAGGCAGAGGGTGAAAGGGCGGAGTTCACCAGGTGCTACAGTGGCTGCCGTGGCTGCTGACGGACTGACAGTTGCTGTAGCGCTTCTTGACGATCATGCTGATGTAGGCTTTCATCAGCTTGGCGATGTCCATCACCTGCAGAGGAGAGGAGTAAATGTTGGTGTTGTATTTAATGACCTGCATTGAAATTATGGGGAGACCAGGAGTTATGACTGAGTGAGGATGTACACACCATTTGGGTTTCAAACACCAGCTCTCGGCCTTCCACGGTGATTTTGTAGGTGTTGGATAACGGAGCTCCGAAAGAGAGTATCTGTTCATACGGGAACACCTCCAGAGGCCACGGCTCCCCTCGCTTGTACACTGATATGGCCTCCCGGCTCACACCCAACCAGAGCTCGGAGGGGAACATGCCATCCCGGCACTGAAACAGCAAGCATGGAACATCAAAATCTCCTATCATTCCCTCTAAGATCAGTTTTGTTTAGAACTGGCAATAGATGACTTTAAACCAACCAAACAATCCCATCTTTCCACCTATGGCTGTGTAGCTGTCTTTATGGGAACATAACCATCCTTTATCATGGAGAACAAAGTTTTTGCTTAAACAGAAAAGTGATTTCTCTTCTCACCTCGACGTTGAACAAAGTGGATCCGTATCCCTGCCACTCCTTCACCAGCGCCATGTATTTGACCATTGCCTGTTCCTGGTTCATCCCCTGCAGCTTCTTCCACTTGTCCATCACGCTGGTTCTCACGGCCGCCGCCTCCTCCCTCATCCAGGCCTCCAGGCTGTTCTCTTCTTCAAGCTTCTGCCGACTCAGCGAGCTGCTCCTGAAACTCCGCCTCAGTGTCCCCTCCAGGAAACTCGAGCGTTTCCTCTCCGCCGTGCCTGAGCGGTCGGCCACCGAGCCGGTCCCCGGAGCGAATGTCTTGGCCGAGTTCTGCACCCGGGCCCGCAGTCGAGACATGGGGAACACCTGGGACATTTCAGGGATGGTGGACTGGGAGTTGTGATCACCCAGAAGGTACTGAAGTCTCAGAGCAGCCAGAAACTGAAGAGTCTCCTCAGGGGCCGGGTATTGACCACGAATCACAGCTTCATGGGCCTTTGAGGGAACACAGAGAAAATTATAGTTAAAACTATAAGATCTAAGCATTTTTTCTTTTTTAATTTCCACAAAAAATCTTTCCAAGTTCAGTCAGAATCAGCTACAAAAGTCTCCTAGTCCCATCCCCAGACAATGAGCCACGAGTCTGACCTGCTCGAACATAAAAGCAAACTCCACGCTGTCTTTGGGAACGTTGTCCGTGTCTAAGAAGCAGTAGAGTTTGAAGTAAAACTTCCATCCAGTGCTGCCTTCGTCTGGGCTTGCTGAAAGCCTGCAGACCACAGAGTGATTGTGTTAGCATTGGCCAGAAGACAAAAACATTTGCTTCAGAATCAAACATGGTGGGGCTTACTTTTCAAACTTGGCGAGCACGTCAGCCACCACAGTGCGGCTCTCGATGGCTTTCTCTGTGGTGTCGTTGTGTTCAAACAGGGCAAACATATTCCTGCTGTCCTCCATGGCCAGACCGCGGATCAGTTTCTCCACCACCTGACACACACGATGAGATACAACAGGGACACATGCAACTGGTTTTAAAACTGTAGATGAGATTAAAAAAAAAGAAAAAAAGCATGAATTCTTGTCTAAATTCCAGACATTTGGGACTGCCATTCAATAAAGGTGGAAAGTACAATTTCTATAACTATAAAATATTTAAAATGTCCTTTTAACAGGGTCTTAGCTCATCATATTATCCAGATTCTGATATTTTCTGCAGCATCAGAAAATAATAAATTCCAGCAAGCATGTCAGTGTATGAGCATTTAAGCCTGGATGCTTACACAGGCTCCAGGCCAAAAGAGCTGAATAAAAGCAGGATTTTATTGCTGTGACTGATGAATTAATTAATTGTTAATTAATTATTGTTAATTATTATTGAATAACAAATAAGGAAAATTGTAAGGAAAAAAGCAGAAGAGAAGAAGATAAGAAGCTCAGGCTGTTACAATACAAAGTCATTTTTAAAACAGCTGTCAATTCATTTTCAATTAAAATAGATGATTGACAATCATTTCAGCTCTGTATTTACTGTTGGGTTGTTCTGTTGGTACAAACATATCTTTTATACTGTGCTTAAATCATAAAAACTAGAGCTGAGTAAAAAGTACACTGTTTATTTGTATGCTTTGGCACATAACCCCGTTTTCCACAAACCTACCTCTCCTGCGGTGGTGTGCGAGTTGATGGTTATCTTGCAGGACCCTCCTCCGTGGCAGTGAACGGTGGTGCTCATGTCCTGTCGGGCCACGATGCAGCGGATCTCCTCCTGAGACGGCACGTTCTCTCTGGCTCGAGTCTTCCTCAATGAATCAGCGGCGAAGGCAGCATAACGATCCATCTCAGAGCCGGGAAACAGCTCGCGAGTCCTGCAGAGAGCAATTTGGAAATGGTCAGCTTGAGAGAATAAAAGTAATTTATCTATAAACATGTGGCAGCCTAGTGCACACCTCTTCAGGTGGAACTTGAGGTATCTAAGGATGCTCCTTGTCGGGACGAATGTGCAGGACATGCAGGCGAGGATCTTCCAGTTGCACAGGTTCCCAGGGCTGCCGGGCTGTGGCGGCCGTGTGGTCTGCTTGATGAGCTGGCAGTAGAGCTCATCTCGCAGTGGTTTGAGCTCCTGGCCCGTCTGCAGGATGCCCTGAATGATGGGCACGGGGTCAGCCACGCCCTCCAAATGCTGCAGCGAGCTGAACACCTTGAGGGCTTCATCCTGCAGGGTTGTGTAGCTTCTGCTTCTTGGAGCTGAGCAGGGAAGAAGTTGTGATTAAATCAGTACATATGGTACATTAATATCTTAACTAAAATGGTAAAAATGAGATACTTTAAAGACATTAGTACTAAGTTAGATTGTCAATCCCAATTTAATCCTATTCTGTCTCAGTGGTACTCACTGGTGAGATGAATGTCCCCGTAGGGCAGTGGCAGCAGCGGGGAATGCAGAGGGTGATGACTGTAGCGAAGGATCGGGTTCCTCTTGTAGATCTGCTCAACGACCTCCAAGTTCAGACAGTTCTCCTGCAAAGAGAAGAGGAGCTTGGGTTTAGTGCAGTGCTGATTATCTGAGGCTTTACTGGAAGGAAAGAATTAAAATGACCACTGACATCCATTTTTGCACTTTCAGAGTTTCCTACCTTGATGTCCTGGATGAGCTGCTGGGTGGGTGTGTCGATGGGAGCTTTGGTATCTATGACATTTTGGACGGAGTTGGCCCAGCGTGTGGCTTCAGTCAGCAGCTTGCAGTAGAGACGGTACGAGTGTTTACGGCCGTACACGATCACGTTCCAGTATCCTGACACGACAAGAGGGGCGGAGAGAAATTGAAGCTACTGGGTAGAGAATGAGTTGGCAGTTCTTGCCATTTTCTTCTCTTACCAGTCTCTTTGAAGACCTTCTCATCGGGCTGAACCACTGAGCAGAGGCTGTTCAGCACCAGCGTTCCCAGCTTGAGGGCATTACGCTCTGAGCTCTTATAGTAGTCCAGGGAATTGTGGGTAAGCAGGAACCAGCGCTTCTTCAGCTTCAGCGAAGCTTTGGTGCTGTTCTTCATCTCTTTGTGCAGCCAGCCTGGTGGGAAATAATTATTAAATAACTTTTTGTATTCTCTGGTTTCCTCTGAACTTTTCAAAACTATAAAAATGCAGAAAGGTCAAGCTTATTCTCTGTGAAAGAGCTTTATTACGGTTTTCTTTAATAACAGAGAAAATCAAACCTGCTTAAAACTGAGCGTTTGAAGCTTTTGCCTTACAGCTTCTACATATACACATTTGATTACTTGAATTATAACATTGATATGAGCACCCACCACTGGAGCTGTAGATATGACAGGGGAAACTTCTTTTATTTAAAATCTGATTTCCTAACCTGCAACTTTTAACCTGTAGTTAAAAATTTTAAACACAAATTAAAAAAGGAAAAACGGCCACGATAAACGAATCATTTGTCACCTCGGATGATGAACTCCTGTCCATCGACTCGGGTGTCTCCTTTGGAGCGCTGCAGCAGAGTGATCCAGTGGTGCATCTCCTCAGGCGTGTCAGCATTGCAGTGCAGCACTCGGTTCGCAGTGATCATGACGAAGGAGTTCGGCCTGTCGAAGTTCAGAAATTAATAAGACGACAGAAAGGAGATCAATAGTCTAACACCGTAATAGCTCTTGGGTGCACTTCTTGGATTAAGAGATATGAACTAAACTTTTAATTTTGAACCAGACGACTAAGAAGAATTAAAGCTACTGACATAAAATAGCAGGAATTATATATTTGTCACATATAGGTTAGAACACAACAGAAGAAATACAGGACCAGAATGTACTGATCTAAAATGTTCCCCGTGTGAAGAAATGCAGCTGCTGAGGTGCTGAAACCCAACGGGCTTCACTCTGATGGCTTTTTTCCGACACCTTCTGGTTTCTTTGCTTTAGTCTTTGTCAAAGAAAATCCATATATATATGATGTGATGTTTGATGGTTTGATGTAGGTCCTCACCTCTCTGGATTATCTGAAGCACACACTGAATCGATCATCCCCACATCCAGCGTTCCCTGAGGAGACACACAGAGAGATGGAGGGAGGTTCACAAACAGTTTTCAGGGTGTGGATAATGAGTTTGACCTTCGCTGCACCGTGGAAACCAATTATCTCACACGCAAGCAGCAAGGCCTTCACTCACAGGTGCAACACTGAAAAAGCACGTGGCATTTTCAGCACATCTGTGTCCTGTTACTTCAAAACAAAGCATTACAACAAAATTTAAAATTTAAAGAGGAGAACAAAAGAGGGTTGGGGTTAGGGTAGCATGAATGCTGGATGAAAGGCTCAGTGACAGATTTTGGGGCTTTTTTTCTAATTTTCAGTTTTTCCACCAGGTGCCATCCTCAGTATAATTCAGCTGCTTTTCTGTGAGCTTCTTGTCACACCAGCAGACAAACTCCAACTCCACAGCCTTTGCCTGCAGCTCAACTTGGAGCTTGTTCTGCTCTGGAAATCTGCTGAGAACTTCCACTCTAACCAGTTTGTCTTGAGAGCTGACTGGAGAGGCAGCTGATTATTACCATGTCATCTCTTTTCATAAAGTACACAATATCTCCAATTATTTATTAAATGGCCATTGCTATCCATTGTGGGGAAACCCAGAGCTATACATGCATATATTAACTATGTTTTTATTGCAGCTGGAATTTAAAGGAGGAAAAAATGCTACTAAGAGGTGAGGCATGAATAAGGAAATGGAGGAACATATATTAAAGGCTAACGTCCTCTCCTCGGTGTGAGACGAAGGTTTGTGTTATGGAAATCTGTTAAAGCAAAGTGCCGAACATTCTGCTGTTAGGACGACATTAAACGGCCGCATTTTGAAGACATTTATTTTCTTTAAACAGAAATGTTATTAGAACTCCATCTCCCAGAGTGCTTTGTTTCCTCACAGTACTCACCACAGCATTCTGGGGATTGGCCTGCTCATCGTGCATTTCTCTGATCTCCTGCTCTGTGGAGCCATGGACCTGACTCAGCACGCTGAACCACTGACTGTAAACAAAGAGATCATAGAGAATAGAATAGCCCTTTATTGTCAGGACACAACATAAATAGTAGACAGCAGGAATAAATAGCAAACAGGTGAAAAAAATATAGAATCAAGAGAAATATAGAATATATTTCTAATGCAAAAAGAACTGAATAGACTCCGTGTGTAAATGACCTGAGTGATGAGGGTTACTCAGGCCATGGCTCAGATTGGCGAGTTTGGTGGGCAGGGCTGGGGCGTGGGGATAGTGTTTGTTAGCAGTCCAAATGGTCCAGGGGAAGAAACTGTGAGTCTGGATGAACCTGATTGATCTGAGGCACCGACCAGAGGGCAGCCGGTCAAACGGGTGACATCATCATCATCACCATGGAATAAACAGTAATCAGCTTTAACAGTGGACATACAGGCCGGTCAGTTAGACACAAGCATCTCGGCTCCTCCTACGTCCAAAAATTCATTTGAAACTGAATCTTACTCAACACTAAACTACTTCAAAGTGAGAACAACTAAAAATGAAAAATAAAATGAAAGGAAAGTTTTAGCCATACTTTTATCATGAATGCAATTATTAGTGTGAACCTGCATGTGTGTACCTTTTAATATAAATTGTACATCTATAAGTTTTATATGTGTGTAAAATCCAAAACACTTCTGGGTTCAGTCTGATTGTGTCTCAGACACATGGAGCTGATGTTGGCTCGCACTGAGAGAGCGTCTGGTTTTACAAACCTGCTCCTATCACACACCCACAGCCATGTTTTCCTCACTTCAGAGTACATTGCATTAACTAGCATTCATGTCCTGTGACCTCAAACTAAGATTTGTCCTTTTGTATTTTTCTCCCTTAAAGGAGGTCAAATCCCCACAATGTGACAGAGCAAACATAATTATGTCCCAGATTCAGACAGACAGAGTGCTTGTTGCCCTTTTGAGCCACAGCGGAAGTAGACTGTCTGAGAGGAAATCAATGTGTTGCCAGAGGCAACCGTCACATTGACCTATAGCAACAATACCTCCTGTTTGTTATACAGTTTTCGACAGACTGTGAGCAGGTTCATGCCAGTTGAGGAAATAATAGGATCAGGAGAGAAGAAACAAATGGGAGGACTGGGAGCATTAGGAGTGTAATAACAATGTGACTAATAATCACTACTGTCATTATACGAAAAAGATTATAGAGCACATTTAAATCCTGCCCACCAGAGAGAAACGGTGCATGGCTCTCCATTTACCCTGTAATGTGTAAAGATGCCTTCTTGTCAATTGTACTTGCTAGCAGGTACTAGAAATGATGAATAACACTAGAGAGCTGAGGTTTCCATGAAAAGCTGGTCATGGTTTTTGGCGGTTGCAGGGTGGAATCGGTCACAAAGCGAGTGTTGCTGTGACTTGGTTTCTACCAAAATGATGCAGCCATCAATGCTTTGTATGGAAGAAACCAGCTTGCAAACACTTTTCAAAAAGTGTGACGTAAACCAGATAAAGAGGCTTTCCTCCAACGTTTGACTTACTGCTGCAATCAACATGTAAGGCAAATGTTTTCCACATCCAGTAAGCCTAGCATTTTTCAGTTTCACTACCTCTTGGTGAAAAGTTTGCAAGTGTGTACAGGCAACTCGGCATCTTCTATGCAAACTACGGGGGACCGTGACAACCTGCCATTGACCAAAGCAATCGTGAGGAGGTTTTTGGTGTCACACCGTATCCCTCTTTGCTACTATTTAATGCTAGCAGCTACCAACAATCTTCAGCAACCACTCATTAGCCAGCTGTGGACTCTTGCACGACTCTTGGTTATCAGCGGGTCACAAGCTATTCTCTAAGCCTATAAGACCAAGACTTGAGTAGGTTATTAACACATAGCTACTGTTAGCTGTTAGAGGTTGCTAAAGATACTCCTCAAAAGAAGCTAAACCTTTAAATAGTTGAAGACATTTTGAATCATTGCACTTTTATTCTGAAAAATGACTCTGAGATATTTCTACTCATATAATGCATATTTCTATTAATGGACAAGACCATGTAATTAATTCTGACAGTGTAATTAAATAGACCAGGTAAGCGAAGTTAGTGGTGTCACTGAAACTAACTTACTACTGAATTCTAGTTTTTACTTGTTATTTCAGTCATTTTGACTCCATGCTTGCATGAAAGGTCCTTTACAGATCAAATCACAATTCATTTCTTTGGTTATTGTGAAAAGATAAGAACAATACATCAAAGACAAACACACAGCTCACCTTGCATCCTCAGCAGACTCGGCAATCAGATGATAAGTTCTCTCTGGCATCACTATGTCGATTCCATTCTCCTTACCGGTGTTATCAATGATTTCTCTACAGGTCAAAAAAAAAAGGAAAAATAATGAGTGAGGTTCCCTGAATATACAAACATCCTTCCATAACCATTTCACCATGAATCCTTCAGAGGTCTGAGTTTTTATCTCTCTTCAATAACACAACCATATATCTCTTGAATATTTTACATGTACCGTAAATGTCGGGCTATAAGCCGCTACTTTTTGCACAAGCTTTGAACCCTGCGGCTTTTAGTCAGGTGCGGCTTTTCTATGGATTGTCCATGATTTTTGTCATATCGTAAGACGATTTGTTTTGTGTGTTCCGCTGTTGTACGGCACTACGTTGCCTGGCGGAAGGATCGGGGTTCAAGAGTGGTATGTTAGTCACATGTCCGTCCGCCAGGCAACGTAGTGCCGTACGAAGTAGCGCGAAAAACAAACTTCAAAGTAGCGCTACGCATTCAGCGGGAGGCGTGGATGATGAGCGGCGATAAACTTGCAAGTTATGCCCAAAAAGCAAGTTATGCCCAACTCCACCGGTGGATTCTGACAGCGTGGAAAAGTGTGAAAACATCCACGATCACCAACGGATTTTGAAGGGCTGGACTGCTGCATGATGGAGAGGAGGACACCGCCACGGCCCTTCTGAGGGTGTTCGACTCTGACACTGACAATGAGGATTTCTTTGGTTTTGAAAGTGACAACGAAGGAGAGAAGAAGAGTGGATGACGAAGCCATCCTGAGCCTGTTTGTATCCGACACTGGAGAAGAGGACTTTGGTGGTTTTAGTGCGCAGGAAGAAGAGAAAGATGGTGGTGAATGACTGACTTTTCTTCTTGTTAAAGCTGTGTCACTGCACCTGAGCCTAAAAAGTAGTCCGAATCTATTTTTCTGGTGTGCTGTAGGTTACTGTTATGTACTACATGTGCAAATATGTACCCATAACTTGTTTTTCAAAATATTAATAAAAGTGATGTCTCCAAACAGCCATCTCTTTCCTGACAATTCCCTTTGTGCATATTCTCTTACATATGATAAGTCAACATTGAAACACCTGCGGCTTTTGGTCAGGTGCGGCTAATGTATGTACAAAACAGGATTTTCCCCTGATTTTAGCTTGTGCGGCTAATATTTAGGTGCGCTTTGTAGTCCGGGAAATACGGTAAATGATTAACTGACAGCTTTTCTGTTGTTACTGTAAATGAAAGTATTGTCATGCAAAAACAACAACCCTCAAAGTTATGTTCTCTTGTCCTTACTTGGCGTTGTGCATGTCCAGCACCCCCTTCATCTTCTCCTCTCCGTCGTTCTCAAAGTACATGAGTTTGCTCTGACGCAGCACGAACCAGCGCCGCTTCCAGTTGCGTCGGGAGAGCGTGGACGAGCCCCCGCCCTTCTTGTGCAGCCAGCCCTGCTTCAGAGCCTCCTGCTTAGTTCTGAACCACAGGAAAGTCTCGTCCTTCAGAACACACCAACGCCGCTTCCACGTGTTCATCAGACCACCTAGAGAAGAAAGATATGAGATTTCAAATGCTCCACCATCATTACGTCACCTGGAGGGGAGAATCTTGCTCTTTGTCTCTTTGTCTTCACTGAGATATTTGAATGCTAATCAATAAAATCAAATCAAATCAAAAAATCAAATCAGAAGGTAACACAGAAAGTACAATGCTTTTTCACCAAAATACATCCTAAAGCCATATAGATGATGCACGTAACTCTCACCTGTTGGGGTTTATTAAAAGAAGAGTATGTTCTATAAGAAAATAATAACCTTTGATGTAGAGGAAGCTGTGGAAGTACGGCAGCGTGACACAGCTGTAGACAGAGTCCCGGCGATAAGACAACTCGTCGTCTGTGTCGAACCTCTCAAAGTCGTCCTCGCTGTCCTCAAACTGGAGCAAATCAACAAAAATTTGAAATTAAACAAGACATGCAAGACCTTAGTTTGCATATTATTTCAACAAATAACAGAGAAGGTACAATGTGGTGCTCTTTGCACCTGTGAGTTGTAAAATGGCTAAAGTCATGCCATTTAATTGATCTCTCTCACTGGATCCTTTTTTGAAGCCTGCGTTTTTTTTGCTAACTTCAAAGACTACACTACTTTGGAGTTAGAGCAGCTAAGTTTGAGTAGAAAATCGGGCATGAAATGTTCTCCCTGTCATTGAAAACAGAAGTTAAACAAGGATTCAGCTTACCGAGGACTGAGCCCCCTCTGAGCTAAAGCGGTAAGCCCCTGAGCTGTTGTAGGTGCCAACAGATCCGCGGTAATCCGGAGACCACTGTCCACTGCGAGGGTTGGAGAAAGCCATGCTGCCACTAGACACGATGGCACCTTCATCGTAGTCATCCTGATCGTAGTCTGAATCCTCATCTGGAGGTATCAGCTCTACCAGCTCATCAGACTGAGCCTCAGATGAAGCCTGGGGGTGGCAGTAAGCCGAATCCCCGCTGGATGATGCGCTATGGCAGGCCGAAGGCATCGCTGGCAAAGAGTGGTGAAGCACAGTGGTCGGTGGCAGTGACGGAATCACAGCATCGTTGGCGTACGGGTCTTCTTCGGATGAGTCATCGCTCGTTCGGATACCGCTCGTCCGCTGGCCGTCCGAGTGGCCGTGCTCGCTTGGGTTTGGTGAGTCTTTGAAGGCATCATCATCAGCACCAAACCCTTCATCAACCTCTTCTTCCTCGTTACCCCTCCTCTGGTCATCCTCCTTCTTCTCATCTTCTTCACCCACGCCCAAGGAGCTCTCAATGTTCCTCACACACTCGTCAATCTCATCAAAGTTCAGGGAGTCCAGGAACTGCTGCGCTGCCTTACAGGCTTCATCCTCCAGCCGCCGGAGTTCCTGATCGCGAAGCTGCTGCAGGCGGTTCAGCGAGGCTTCAGTCAAAGAGAGCTCCTGGCGCTCCTTCTGTCTCTGCAGCACCTGGATCTCCCGCTCTAGTCGAAGAATTTCCTCCACTTGTGATGCCTCGTGCGGACGTATTGCCTCCTCTTCCTCTGCTGATGCCTCCACAAAGGTTTCTGCTGACTCCAGCTCCTCCAGGGCGTCTGGTGATGCTGCAGCTGCTGCTGCATTTTGAGACTCTGTCAAAACCAGCGAGGCCAGCTCCTCAGCACGACGCAGCTCCTCCAGTGTTCTGGCTTCCTCAGCCTGAAACCACAAACATGAGACTGCAGTCATAACTTTTTCCCCCCAAGATATCAACATTAATTTATACAAAATACCCAAAACAAGTTGATTTACAGAAACCAAACACTGAAGTAATCTTAGTTTACTGAGAGAGGGCCAACTTTTATAAGCAAATTATACACGACAAATACCTGAGAGGATACAAGCTGTTTATTGTACTGGGCAGTGTGTTTTTCACTGCCCAGTACAATAAACTGAAGCCTGCTACAATAAGCAGAAGCCTGTGTAACATAATAGAAAACATAATTGTGTTCTCTGTGTTCTTTACCAATCAGATATGGCTGTAGAGAGTGGGCTGCTCAGGAGACAGTCGGCCAATAAAAGTTATACACCGTTTTCCACTTAAATCAGTTTTATCATACCTCTCTGGTGAATCTCTCGGCCTCCAGCCTCTGTCTCTCCCTGCAGGGCACAAACACACAGACATCAGCTGAACGAACACACAGTAGGAGATACGATGTACCAAAACCAGAGTAACTGCATTTCCTGTCTCACTGTGAGATTAAAATACCAGAAACCCATTTAGTATGCAGTTCACTATCTATCAAAACAACAAAAATACAAATGTTGCACCACACTGTGAAACCTTCTTTGGAAAACATAATGCAAGCTACAGATGTAGTCCAATAAGGATGTTTATACAAACTCAATGGTTCTCTACTAAATTGTGACAGCAGCAGTGATTATAAAGCAATCAATCTGCAGTATAAACTGAGCTGTGGCCCCTTCAAGGTCAAAGGCACCACTGAGGATATGGAGGTCATGACTCAGTCTTGATTGTGGGATTTGAGGGATTTACATTCTATTCTTACAGACAAATTACATGCTGTTTTTTAAGCCTGATGACATCTCCCGTCCATGAATCGTCAGAATGACTACCGTCATAAGAGCACTGCGTACATCTGTAGCAATTTACATTGTTGTCCTTACACATGCATATGTAGTGAGCATAAGATGGGGAGCAGCAGCATGACCCCCCATTGCAGAAAAAAGCCAGCATCAGTGAAAACAAATGTGAGATTCATTCAGTGAGGTAGTCTCTAAAAGAGGAGCTCAGGTGGTTGCAAAGCAGCTTGCAGAAGCACAGCAGCTGTAGCCAAGCTAAGCTACTTAAATAGCATGTCCTACATAAGCTTTGTAAATTAGCTGCTGATGAGATCCACTCATCTGATGACTGCAGCTGAGAATGAAATAGTTGCCTGCCAGAACTAAAGCTATGCTCTGTTTCTCCTCCAGTATTATACACTGGCATTAGGAACATTTTTTATTATATACGTGTAGTATTTTTATGTCATTTGAAATAATGGAAGCAGGGGATTTGTACTCCTTAACTACTCATGATCATATTTGAAAGTCCTGAATACAGCCCAGATGATGGACTTGTGTTAATTCCTCACTAACTGACTGAAATAAACCAGTGCCAGAAGAAGACAGTGGGCACACGTTTTTCAAACACATTTTCCAGTCCAGATTTCTCTCTCATTTCTTTTCTTTTAATTTAAAAAAACAAACAAAAAAAACAGTCATTTGCAAAAACCTACTTTCTTTTTGCACAATAACTTTTCATTTGGCTGTAGCTATAGTACCACACGGTGAATAAACTGAGTAGCCCACCTCTCCATCTCCTCCATCCACCTGCGGCGCTCCTCCTCCTCCTTCTTCCTCCTCTCCTCCAGCATCCGGCTGCAGGTCTGACGAGCCAGCTGCCCTCGCAGACACTTCTGGAAGGTGAGTGCTGCCCAGCGGAGGAGCAAGAACTTCCTCCTCCAGTAGAAAGCCCGGTAGTTCTTCTGGATGACCACAATACACCGCAGCAGCTTCTTGTACTGCTTCCTGTTTGGAGGACAAGGACCGGGCTATTGAGCATTTTGGTTTCAATGAAGATTAAAACTGATCCTATTGAGGTTTATGATGTTTTTATTCATTGTTTGTACCTGGCCATGTAGCCTGTGACATAGGCCTGAATGATCATGGCTGCTTTCAGCACCTCCACCTCCCTCTGCTTCTCCAGGCGATGCTCCAGAGACTCCCGAAGGAAGACCTGATAGATAGGATAAAGAGACAAAAAAAAAGTGTTATTTTATTATTGTTACTGAGGGGAAGTAAGGGAAAAATCAATAATGTAACTGCTCCTCATTTCTTTCTCTTCTAATTTTGATTTACTTTTCAGGTAAAATCATGTTCACGTTGACCTTTAAGAGTTAAAGAACATCTCATGACATGTTTGCATAATACACAGCAGAGTTTAAACGTGTCATATTTACAGTGTGCAACACCAAAACAATTTTGGGGTAAAATAGTTCAAGGAAGTGCTAATATTCAGAGGGAAAAATGCATATTTGTGAGAATATGAAGGTGTACATTTGCAAAAGTCACATTAAAATGCCCCATCTCTAATAGCCACAGAATGTTCAAGTCCCAGCAGCTTAACATAGTTTGTCCATTAGTTACGCTGTATTACCCACACTTTATGAATAAAAGATTTACAAGTGAACAGAATTAAAAAGAGGCAGGCCGTTTCTTTTTCTATAACATTACCATTTAACAGACAGTCGCTCACAGAAGAACAACAGAGCCAAACAAAGCGGCCGACATAAATCAAACCCAGATCCTCCTCTCCCTTTGTTCCTGCTACTAGAGACTGCAGATTACTGCAGCGAGTGATTTCAGCTACATCTCTCCATGAAAAGACCGATCTTACGGGCACTTAGTGCAGCTGCCTGCTCCAGGAACCAAGCTGTCGTCCATTGATAGAGAAACTGGGCCCAGCGAGGGCCGCCAGGGGTTAATCCGATTAGGGAGGGAGGAAAATGAGATATGGGACGCAGTCTCAGGCGACTGTGACGGTGGGGAAATATCACGGTGCTACGGGGGTACAGGAGTACACACTGCCTGTTGATATGGTGTGTGTGTGTGTGTGTTGGCTGAGTGACAGTGTTGGATCCTCAGCAGTGAGGCAATAATGAGATTTTTTTGGGGGAAATGTAAACTTGTCAGGGTGATGTGGATGTCACTTATGAGCAGGTTAATTAACAGGGAAACATCCATTACATGCCGAACACGTGCACATGCAATACAAAGACAAGCACACAAACCACTGGTGTCTCTCCAGGAATTCAGTTTTCAGGCTGGAAAAGCCCCAGAGACAAAATTTTAAGTATCGAAGCAGATTGGAACCAGATTAATATTTATGTGAAATGTAAAAAATATTCATAGCAAAATAAGAGTACCAACAAGTACATTTACTCATCTAAAAATAACAGAAAAATGGGCTCATTAACAGCATGCTTGTGGACATGCTGCCTCTTGCACTCTCTTCCCAGGTGGCACTCTTGCCTAAATGAGAGTATTTTAAGTAATACATTTATATATTAATAGAACACATAAAATATGCATATCTATGAAAATAGAAAGATGTGGACTGTTGTTGGAACCATTGCTAATAAGGGAGCAGCTGAAAGAAGAAGTGCAAGTACCTAAAGTTAAGTCTCCTGCTGGGTGCTACGTGGCAGAAAGAGCAACTTCTGAACACATCCCAACCTTATCCTCTCATTTTATAACACTGGTGAGCATTAACAATCATAAACTAAGGGATAAACCTGACCAAACAGGAGGGAGGTACAACTGTGGACCCCTCTGAAACCTTACGCCATAACTTTATGTGCACATCCCTAGAAATGTAACTACATGTTGCGTCAGTACAGCCTGCAACTATCCTCAGTACTGTCGACTTCCTTATATCCATTTCTGGCTACTGTTTTGGAACAATTTTTGAATTCATCAGCAAGAGAATAAAAGTAATCGCCTGAATATAAGGACTTGCATATGTCATCAGACTCCTAGAGCAAAACTGGTTGTGAGGAAATGCACAGAGAAGTGGAATAACTGGATGGACAAATATGTTTGCCTTCGACACAAAAACAAAAGCAAAAAAAAAGAACAAAGAACAAAAAGTGGCAATGCTGGAGGGAAAAAGTCGCAGCATTTCATTTGTTTCTATCATCGTCTGCAGCGCATATACAATACCGGAACACAACTAAGTGGTAATTAACACATAAATCACCATGCCAAAGCACGAATGTTGGTTATGGTGTCGTCAACTTTTGTAGATTACTTTATGGGCTATCCAAAGATTCACCAGAGAAGTCTACATCAGCTGTCACATTTTATACTTTAGAGCCAGAGCCTGAATCTGGGTGGTAAGGGTTAGAGTTAAGTTGTTGAATGAGAAAGTCACTAAAGTCACTTCCAATCTGTAGGACTAAATACTAAAATCTAGTTTACCCTTATTTCTTTCATAGTAGATTCAATGTAACATGAATGTGTTTTTCCACTGTATTTATATAAAATAAATTCAAAATTCAAATTCAAATTCAAATTTTATTTGTCACGTACACAGTCATACACAGTACGATATGTAGTGAAATGCTTGGACAACTGCTCGTGACCTAAAGAAAACAAAAAAGGAAAAGGCTATGAATAAGATAGGAAATAAATATGAAAAATTAAAAAGGGTAAATTTAACTAGGAAGGAATAAAATATAAATTAAGGTTAAAAATGAAATAACTGTACAACACAAATTAGAATGAAGGGTAAATTTAACTGGGAAGAATAAGATAAAGATAAATATATAAATTAAAGTTGAAAATAAAATAACTGTACAACAAAATACACAATACACAATATAGAACTATATAAGAATGTATGAAGGAATCTAAATATAAATAAATATATACACAATAACAGCAGCTGTACAAGTATTAACCGGAAATGAAGAATATAGTGACCAGTGTTGTGCAAAACCAAAGTCCAGAAAGTCCAGTGTGTGTGTAAGAACCATATGTGTGGGTCAGTACTGTGTGGTGGTGTGATTGAGAGACCGTATCGCCTGCGGGAAGAAGCTCCTCCTCAGTCTCTCTGTGTTGGTCTTCAGGGAGCGGAATCGCTTTCCTGACCTCAACAGAGAGAACAGTCTGTTGTTGGGATGGCTGAGGTCCTTCACGATCTTCCTGGCCTTGGTCCAGCACCGCCTGCTGTAGATTGAGTGCAGGTCAGGGAGCTCGGAGCGGATGGTGCGCTCAGCTGACCGCACAACCCTCTGTAGAGCTCGTCTGTCCTGCATGGTGCTGTTCCCGAACCAGGTTAAGATGTTTCCCGCCAGGATGCTCTCTATGGTGCACGAGTAAAAGTTCCTGAGCACCTTGGAGGGCAGTTGGAAGTCTCTCAAGCGTCTGAGGTGGTAGAGACGCTGTCGGGCCTTTTTCACCACGGTGTTGATGTGACAGGACCATGACAGGTCCTGCGTGATGTGAACTCCAAGGTATTTGAAGCTGTCCACTCTCTCCACTGGGCACTCGTTGATGACGGGGGTCTGGTAGTTCCTCTCCTGCTTAGTGCTGAAGTCCACTATCAGCTCCTTTGTCTTACTGACGTTTAGAAGGAGGTTGTTCCTCTGGCACCAGTTCTCCAGATTCCTAATCTCCTTCAGGTAGGCCGTCTCGTTGTTATCAGAGATCAGGCCCACCACGACGGTGTCGTCAGCAAACTTGATGATGGTGGTGGAGCTGGTAGTGGCCACACAGTCATATGTGTACAAAGAGTACAGCAGGGGGCTCAGAACACACCCCTGGGGGGCTCCAGTGCTGAGAGTGGTGGAGGCTGAGACATGTCCGCCCATCCTTACTGCCTGTGGTCTGCCAGTTAGGAAGTTGGAGATCCACTGACACATAGATGAGCTGAGTCCCAGATGCTCCAGCTTGGTGGTGAGTGTGGAGGGAATTATGGTATTAAATGCAGAGCTGTAGTCTATGAAGAGCATTTTAACATAATTCCCCCTTCTAGTGTCCAAGTGAGTGAGTGATGTGTGGAGGAGATGAGAGATGGCATCGTCTGTGGAACGATTTGGACGGTAAGCGAACTGTAGTGGGTCCAGTGTGTCTGGTAGTGAAGAAATGATGAAGTCTCTGACCAGGCGTTCAAAGCACTTCATCACTACTGAGGTGAGGGCTACAGGGCGATAGTCATTGAGAGAAGCAGGGTATAATATATACACTTAATCTAAAGAAAGAAATCTAAAATTTTCCTGTGAAGTGCTGCTATCCAGGCTCATTCAGGCATTCATACAAAACTCACACATATAAGCTGCAGAAAGCAGCTCTTTGTGAATCTCTACAGTGCACACGCTGATCCTTTTATTAAACAACCCCCAACATGAGCTGCACATGCTCAGAACGCACAGCCTCGTGTACAAGTGCACACATTTGCATCCCAATAAAATGGGCGACTAATCCTTTTTAATCATTACTATGCTAATTAGTGCAACAAAGGCCTCGCTAAGCCTCGCCGCGTTTTGATTCTTGCTGCTGGGGCCTTTGGGGAACACCGCTTACCGTCCCAGGTCAGGCCCGTGGAGAAAACTAAGCAGTAGGAGAAGAAAGCAGAGCCACATCTTTTCCAGGAAATTAAGTTTAAGGCGGTAAAAAAGCAAGACATAAGTCTAAGACAATAGTCTGGACATGTGCTGAATGAAAAGAGCTGCAGGCCTCCTCGATGTAAATCTCACTGCGAGAGGCAGCGGGACAAAGTGGACAAATCCCTCTGAGGGAGATGGAATTGATTTAACAGTTTACAGGCAGTCACAGCAGCAGGGACGACTCCGTGGTTCAGTGGAGAGTATGGTCTCAGGGTTAGAAGGTCTACAGAGGCCATTCAGGCTGAATGTTTTATAGGAGATTTCAAAAAAGGTCTTCCAACCAATAAGTATGCGGTGAGTCACGAACAGCTGTGTAAATCTGGTAAAAGGTGGCAGACACCCAAAACAAAAGAGAAACCAAAAAACAAAACATGTTTCTCTCAGTCTTTTAAAATCTGTTACAAATACGTTAGTAAAAAGTATATGAAATAAAGCAACCACTGCTATTTATAGTAGATTGTACATATATTGTAATATAATGGATATTTTTGATGACTAAATAATCTCCAAGAATCTTTTGGGTAATCTAAATGTTGTTGTTCTGAAGCATAAACCATTATGAATCCATTTCATCTGCTTTGATGATAACAGGTGCACTGGAGAGGCAACAACAAGAAAACCCCAAAAAGCGAATGGCTTGACAGGCGATGGCTACACACCACTGTGCTCATCCCTCCTGACTGATTCTCTCTATTTTTGCTTTTTGTTTGTGTCCTCGTCACTGCTGGTAAAGCGAGACGGTATCTGCAGCCCACTCAGGTTGAACGGGTAATCCAGCTCCTCCAGGACGGCTCATCTATATGTGCTGTCAAAAGAAGGTTTGCTGGGTCAGCACAGTCTCAAATGTGTGGACGAGATACCAGGAGGTGGACTGCTACATGAGGAATAGTGGAAAAGGCCACAGAAGTTCATCAGCCCAGCAGCTCTTTTGTGCTATATATGTGTCGTGAATCCATCTCATCTGCTCTGATGCAAATGAAAGCAGATAAAATATATATGGGTGCACTGACACCTGTAGTCATAGAAAGGCTCCATATAAGCACCGGTCCACTTAACAATTTTAAGTCTATTGTTATTCCTGTGACTGTAATAACATTTGTTATCCTCAGTGTGTATTTTATTTTATTTTTAGCTAAATAGCTAATTTTACTTGAAAATAATGAACAGAATGTTGAAAACTGTCAGTAACATGAAAATAGGTTTTTAAATGGGCTACATGTAGTGGAGGGATCCATTAAATATTCAACCAAAGACACACTTGTTCCACCTCGCCGCTCTAACGGGGTATTCACAATTCAGCTTCCTGTGCCATCGTTGGTCCTGGATGGACACTGACACACATACTAATGACCACTCATCCGTTCGTCTGTCCACCCACGACCACACTTATCCTTCACTGCTGTCACCTCCTGCAGCATCACACGGTCATGCTGTGATTAGCGATCTGTATCCCCCATCTGTCATTTCCCCTCAAAACACAGACACACACACCCTGGCAGTAGGTATATTCTTCCTGATCCGGTGTAGTGGAAGCAGGAAGCATTAGACTGAAGACTGGATCCAATAATTGTTGGATTCTATGCTTCAGGTGCTCTGGACCTCAATATCACACACACACACACACACACACACACACACACACACACACACACACACACACACACACACACACACACACACACACACACACACACACACACACACACACACACACACACACACACACACACACACACACACACACACACACAGCAATGGTTTCATAGAGCTGAGTTTCTACGGTGTATGAAGTCAAATTAAGCCTTGAGGGGAGCACAGAGCAGCCAAAATGGATTGGCATCCCCCAGCAGTGATGTTCAGTCTGCATCCAATATTCCAAGTTAGCAAAGAGAATACAGAACAACCGGTATGGAGCCAGATACATTCAGGAGCTCAGACAGGAAAAAGTCAATTACGCCACCGAGAACTGAGCAGAAGGCATATAATTCACTGCTGACAGAAAGGGAATGCAAACCTGTAAGTAAAGACTGAGTTATTATATAAATTATATTTGTATTGGAGAGCCTTAAACATAAAAGATGTTTGGAACGGTATCGTTTTCAGAAACACTTTCATCTTTTAAGACCAAGTTTAAACTAAACCAATAAACAGCAAGCTTTATGGTTAAGCAAGACTTATATGTTCAAAAGGACCTTATTGGACAACAATATAACCTGGACTGAATCTGGACCTGGATCAATTCTTGAGCCAAAGGCCTCCCTGGAGACTTCTATTTAATGATCCACACAAATGCAGAGAGCTCAAATGAGACGAAATTATCAGGAGTTCAAGAAGAAAAAACTTTAAAAAAATAAGAAAAGAAACAATGATGACTTAACCTTATATTCCTGAAAATGTGAGAAATTTGTTCTTCTTCATGAATCACTGTTTACCCAATCCACCAGGACCCTGAATAAGTGCAGTCCTGAGTTTAAAGTGCTTTCCTATACCAGCCTGCTCCACTCCGTGTGCAGGAGAGACCGGCTATAAAGTGTGGCAACAGGGAAAAACCTGGGTTACACTCTCACCTTGGTCTTGCCCAGCTGCCACTCTGCACTGCTGCTGTCATATTGGCAGAGCAGCTGGACGCAGCACCCTCTGGGGTCTTCTGAATTCAACAAACCACGCATCAGCACCTTGTACCTGAAGAAGTAAAAGCAGGGGTGAAGGGTTTTTGCATGATTTTTAATGATTGCTTTGTTCTTTAATGTCTGCATTTCAAGAACTGAAATGACCCTGCGCCTGTTTTGGGGTCTGACATTTTTGGTAGAGCAGTGCTTATGTATGATTGCACAGCGTAGTGGGTACAAACCTCGAGCAGAAGTCCTGAATAGTTCTCCGGACAGGGAAGCCGGTGCGTCGAATCTTGACTGTTTCCAACATGCCGGAATACCTGAGCTGGTTCAGAACCACCGTCTGGTCAAAATGATCAGGCATCTTTGAAGAAAAACGGGAAACATATTCAGATGAATGTCTCTGTGTTCAAGTAAAAGTAATATTGTCTCGAAAATCAAGCACAAACAAACATCAACAGATTGAGCATCCGCCTGCGTCCTGCAGCAACAGCTAACGATTTTCATTCTTTGACGACAGAACACTTTAACAACACAGCGCACATCTATTGATGTTCCCCTACAAATCACTCAATGCTGCTTTCATAACACTGTTACAACAATACTAACAAAGTGAATCGCCTTTCACATTGCGACCTTACCACTCAGCATGGTGCTCGGTGACGGGGATATAATGTTTTTCACTGCAGTTTTGATTGATTTTGCTGTCTGACTTATTTTCTGTGTTTGCAGCATCGTGTGATTTTGATGTATTTTGTTGTGTTTCACTGAGGTGGTCATTGCTTTGTGAGTGTGGCTGGCAAAAAACGTTCAGAAAGAGTAGCAACACATCACATGTGAACACCATGCCAACCAGATAGCAAAACAGCCGATGCACATAAGCTTGCTAAAGCTGGCTAACACTTAGTTCTAAAGTGTTACCTTGGTATAATGTGTTTGGTTAGCTGTAGGTAAGTAAGGCATGTGCACACTTACAGATAGCTTTATGAATTCTACACAATAGATTGCAACACAAACTGCACACCGAAAAATGCTTTAGCTCAACTTAAAGAAACACAGTGGCTTTCTAAAATTTGGATATTTGACATATCAGAGATAACATGCTTGCTTTACACACAGGCATAATTGTTTCTGGACATGCTTCCCCCTGTTTGCCCAATGGCTGTATTCTGGTTATACTCCTATATAAAAGCAAGGTTGCCAAGCATCTACATCATTTTGTAGTTAAACTGCAGTCCTGCATTAACCGCCCAACTACTTTTGTTTCAGATCTATGAGCTTCAGGCTGGTCTGAAACTGGAATTTCTGTATAGATGCAAACAATTTCAGATTTTCACTAATCTATCAAAGGTAATGGCCATATTATCACTAACACATGCATTTCTACCTTCACTCCATTCAATGGCAAACACACTTTACCAGTACTGTACTGTACATGAAGGGGTGTGTGTGTGTGTGTGTTACTCACATCTAAGTTATTTGCTAGCAGATAAAATTGACCAAAGTTTCATGATGTTCAGAAAAGGCAGACATTTTTAAGTCCATGCCTTCAAAATTCAAACTATCTATATGGATAAACTGAAGTGCAGGTTAGAAAAAATACATACATTTGATTTCTAGAAGATTTGTCCCCTGTGAAAAGCACCTTCTTATATCACAGACATGGCAACATTATCATCCACTGGAGTCACGTTTCACTTTGTGTCACAAATGCAGCTTCTTTGACTTTGGTTATCTGGCTCCTCAGAAGCTGCATGTTGTTAGATTGTGTACAGCAATCTTATCACAGCTCATTTGTTTGAAACAGCAGTCTACTGATACAAACTCAGTTGATGTGAGAACAGAAAAAGAAGCAAAACTAGGCAATGAAAGAAGCTAAAAATCCCCAAGAATGAATCCTGGATAACTGAAACAATCCACCCATATCACATGACGTCTGCAGCTAAGCCTCATGAAACTTCAGTCCCTTTAAACTCTCATGTACACGCATCCAACTGCATACCAGCCATTCAAAAGTCTGAACTCTGAGACAAAGAAATGCGTATGACAGCAGCAGCCAGCAACAAACCAATCCCTCCCCTCTCCAAAAACACACTTGGCTCTGAGATACCATTATTACTTACAGAAGTGCATTCAGAGAAAGCCATTTTCCCGGGAGCCCTCTCACCCTGTAACCTCGGTGGGCGTAGAGGGGGACTCCAAATAAGAGGGTGCTTTCATACTCGATCGTAATGCCCCCTTTATTCAGCGACCGTCTCCCCTGATAGCCCGCTGATAGTCCATTTGAGCAGTTGAGATGAAGGCAGGCCAATTCACCACCAGATCTTGACTGAATGATTGAATGGCGCCCTTTTTACTGCCACTGGTTGCAGAGTGCACCTTATTAGCATAATTTGCATTTGCATACGGCCAGGCTGTGGAGGTACAAAGCCAAGCGGTGTCGGGAAGCTGCCCTCTGCCTCCTGGCTTTCTTTGGCCCCACTATCGCTTCCTCTTTTTGCTCAGCTTTTGGCTGCTTCTGGGATGTCAAATACAGCTTTGTCTGGATGCTCCTCTGTCTTGTTCTTCTTCGGCTGTCTGGCCAGCTTCAATCTGCTGTTTTCTTTGATTTTTAAGAAGTTCCAATATGTTTCCACTGGCATTTTTTCTTTTTTTCTTTCTTTATCAGAAAGAAGGTCAGAGAGAGACTTTCCTACTTTCTTCATCACTTTTTCTGTTTTAGAAAGATTCATTTTTTCCTTTGTAGTCAGTATTTTTAGTGCTGAATGTAAGCAAACAGCTGGAAAGGAGAGGAGATAATAGATCAGGTGAAATTATATCCCTACAGAAGAAAATACACCAGGCTCTCACACAGCTTTTGGTATTACACAAAATCACGTGAAAGCATTTGACACATGAATATAGCCTTTAGGTCTCACAAAATAGGGCAAGTGTCTGGACATTTTCACATAAACAAATTATGTTTGGTATAATTGTTTGGAAAATTCTCCCATTTTTCCCTCTCTGGAGCCAGGAGCCAACTGTTTTTATTACTAAATCAACTTTAATACATGGCCATCCCTTGTATATGAGGCTGGTCTCATCCCAGTCTGAGGCTGGCTGTTACGCTTTCGATTTAACAAAGGGGAAATGTACCTAATTTCACTTGGATATAAAATAAATCATTCACTAAACATCAAATTTTTTGAGAAGGCTGCCAAGTTATAAGGATACATGTTTTGGGGAGAGTTACCAAGAATCTAACAATCCATCAGCCTAGAACAACAAAAGTGACATGAATCAGCTATCAGGGGAAGGCGAAGCATCCCAAGCCTCCACAGGTGCATGACAACAAAAGCCTGAAGGGTCGATTCAGTAACTTTCTCAGCCCAACTTTCCAGCTAAAAGATCCCAAACTCGGAGCATTCAGCTGGACAAAAGGAGTCGTGGTAGTCGGCTCCCGAGGGGGTTGGGAACTGGCGGGGGTTAAAAAAGCAAACAAGGAAAAACAACCAAACTCAGGATGAGCTGTCCATCCTTCAGTCCCAGTGACAATGTCCAGAGAGCCGCATTTCATCATAACCAGCGACTGCTCCATCATTTTTTTAATAGTCCTCAGGATAAGTGCAGTAAAAGTCACAAAACCACTATGTGGCTAAGATATGGATATTTGAAGCTGAAACAGAACGCACAGCAGAAACATGAAAACAAAATCAAAACAATTTGCAGCTGTGCTGAAGCCTGAGATGTCAAAATGTCCTTTCTCGCCTTCATGAACTACAATTGTTTCTTTTTAAAAAATAAAATCTAATTAATGACAGAATGAGATCTGACGTTTACTTTGATAGAACAAAGGAACCGTTACCTACTGGCTCATAGTTAAAGCTTAGTGTTTAAAAGGTTCATCTCTATAAACAGACACAAATGAACATGCAGAATATGATGTTAGAAGCTTCTGGCTTCCATTTGTTTTCCTGATAAGATAAGATAACGTTTATTAGTCCCACGCGTGGGAAATTAGTTTTGTTACAGCAGTGGACAGTGCAAAGGTGCAACACTGGAATAAGATATCAATAAGATACTGTACACAATAGAATAGAATAAAATACAATACAATACTATATACAATCGAATAAAATAGTACAAAATAGAATACAAATGCTATATACAATATGAGTACAATACAACGATGTACCCAGGTTCTGTTGGTAGGTGCAGGTACACAGGTACAGTGTCTGCAATGGTTCCATTGAGCTGAAATTATAAATCGTAAATGTTTGGTGAGCCCAGGGTGTAAGTCAGGTGGATACCTGATGGGACCCAGAGTGAGAAAAGGTTTGTTGTTAATCCAAGTTTGTTTTTAGGTAATAAATTAAACTCTCATTTTGACAAAATGTTGGGTTTCTAGAATATTTATGAAAAAAAAGGAAGAACCTCTTAAAGTATGGCTGTAATACATGTTTAACTGTGTTGCTCTGATATAAAGCTGCAGTTCATTGGCCACAGGCAGCAGTAATTGAATGATGAACATCATTACTCAGAAAGTATAAAAATAGGACAGAGAAAGACTGACTGCTGTTACAGTATTTGCTGTAGTCTGCACTTCAAAGTCCAGATTCTTTGGATTAAACAGCAAATTTGACAAAATCTAAACCAAAGCCTTCTAACAGCTTATTTTGTCCAATATAAAGTCCACAATCCAAAAGCATTCAATGTACAGTGGCTTTAAAGCAAGCAATCCAAATGTATTTGAAGCCTTTCCATCTTTGCAAGGATCAACATTCCTGCTCTACTGAGAGGAATGATGGCGTCAAGAGCCCCAAAACCTCTCTTTGTCAGAAGCTCTTTTCCTGTGAGCATCCAGGTCCGCCTGTGGGAGCCAGCTGGATTATCACTCACTGCTCAGTGGGGGCTCCTCCAAAGAGTTTTCGGGGAATCCCCGGAACAATGTTTTCACTCACAGGTGGACATAAATCCAGCCTAAATCCCTGACCCTGCTGGACTTAGAGTTAAAGCACTTTGAAGAAGGATTGTTGTGGGTTTGCATTTCTTGGTTATATCAACGGCACAAAAAAAGGTAATGCAACTGAAATGAAACTAATAAAACAACTTTTCCACTAGTGGCTCATCTTTGACAAATCCTCTTTTGGAAAATATCTGTGCTGATTTGAACAACACTTCTTAGCCCTCTCTCATGTGAGTATCAGTTTTAATGAACCCTGAACCTGAGATCCAGCAAATAGGTCTGAGCTGTATAAGAGCCCTGATATACTTCAAAAAAAGAGAAACCATTAATAAACCAGTAAAAAAATGTGTAGCCTGATGCAGAAGACATTTCAATTATCAGTTAATCCATCAATTAGTTCACTGGGTGAGTGCCCGGTCAATGCATCGTCTGAAAGCAGCGTTTAAAGGCCAAAATCTCATGGTGAGATCATTTGTTTGGTCTAAAATCCAAAAGGACTCAATCTCCAATGATATGATTATAACAAAAGCAGCAAATGCTCACATATAAAATATTGTAAGTAAGCAAAGGATCATGCACTAAATCCTACGACTTGACACATTAAGTAACACCACACAAGAGAAAACATCTATAAAGTGACGTCCCACCTTAGTGTCTTTAGAAAATGTCAATTGTGTAGAAAAGGCAAACTAAAGAGTCAACTAGTCAGAGTCACGCTACAAGTGCATTCTTAGCAAACACACAGTCGTTTTCCTCTTCATTATTCTGCCATTAACTAAATCAAACCTTACCATTGTTTTGTCCTTGAACATTGATTCTAACAATCATCACGCACTCAAAAAGCAAAGGCTTTCACTCTTCCCTCTTACCTCTCCAGTGTCGCTTCCCCTCAAAATGCACTGTGCATCACTCAGGGACTAACAGCCTTCATGTCCAATTAATGAGACGACAAACAGAAAACATCAGAAGGGCGATGTGTTCCTCCAGTGCACGGCTTTATGAAGTTACAGAGGAATAACGACACTGATGGGAATAATTCCGGCATTTAAATGAATTAAGGAATGCATGCTTGCATCTTTTTCTGGACAGAGTCGTAACTAATATGCTCACAGATACTTGGACTACAGAAGAACACAGATCAGCCTAAACAGATTCACATGTTTGTACCCAAACTTTAGAAATGTATAGATTGATTCTAATTGCTGCTGCACCCCACTGCCTGATTAGGTTAAGTCTGTAGTTGAAGCACTAAAAACAAGTTTAGACATTAAAATACAAGAATTGAACCTATGTGTCCCTGGATATTATAATATATTTGTCTGCAAAAAGTGGAAATGAAATCTGCCTGAAAAGCCTGAGACCTGCTTTGTGCATCTGTCATGTAGCCACACACACACCAATGCATCGCCCCTCATACCACAGCACTAAAACCCACCGCTTGACATTTAATCCCCATGCAACAAGCAAGTACTTGAACGCACCACTTCCCATTCAAAGCCTGCATCAGGGTCTCACCTTGCATCGTAGCTCCTCCACGCCACGATCTTTCAGGGTTTTTCAGATTAAAGACAATTGACAGAAAACTTCCCAAAGCTGCTGTCCGTCTCCCCGTCTCTCTCCTCAGACACACACATGCACACTCTGCCAACACAGACTCTAACAAAGGCTTTCAATCCCCACAACTCCACTCCCCCCTTTTTTTCTGTGTGAGTGGAGAGAGGGAGGGCCACGGTTGCCATGGTGATGCATCTCCTGCTGAGGCTAATTTGTGCGGGCCACTTGTCGGGCCTGACGGAGTGTGTGTGTGTGTGTGTGTGTGTGTGTGTGTGTGTGTGTGTGTGTGTGAAGGGGAGAGAGTGAGGGAGAGAGAGCAGGCTGTTTACTTTCAAACATGGTGGTGACTTTTGTGTCCACTCAGCACTGAGATGCTGCCTCAGACTGGATCCTTGGTACGACCCAAAGGCACTGCAGTGTTTCAATTATGATAAACTTCACATCTAATCATGGTGTGTTTCTAATTTCTGCTCCTCTCGTCACACAATCCAC
The DNA here is from genome assembly GCF_963969265.1 of Rhamphochromis sp. 'chilingali'. Classification (NCBI taxonomy): domain Eukaryota; kingdom Metazoa; phylum Chordata; class Actinopteri; order Cichliformes; family Cichlidae; genus Rhamphochromis; species Rhamphochromis sp. 'chilingali'. The sequence continues at coordinate 32,881,999 of NC_137943.1, forward strand.
ACTGTAACATTGTAACAAACCATGATAAATGTTCCTTCAGGTGTTTATGCATTTCTTTTAAGCTGGAATGGTTCAGTTTTTTAATTACCTTAATTTTTCAGACCCAGAAGTTGCCACTTCAGTAAAGCTCATTAGATGCCTGCACACATTCTGTAACTCCAAATCTAGGAGTAACAATGTTTTCCTCTGGCATAAATGGAAAAATAGCAAAAAGACAAGCTTTTTTCTCTTCATTATCCCTCCATTAACCAAACCAAACCGTATTACTGCTTTGCCCTCAAACATTAATTATAATAATCATCACGTACTCACAGCGCAAAGACTTGCAGGCTTTTCTGTGAACTTGGGGTCTTTAAGCCTTCAAGCCCAATTAATGAGATGACAAACAGGAAACAGAGTGGCGGTGTGTTCATCCAGTGCATGTCTTTATGAAAATACAGAGGATTAACACCTTTTTTTTTGGGATACCCATTTTTCTACAGAATGGAAACATTAAAGGCCACAGTCTATGGTTTAAACTGATTACTACCAGTAATTACAAGATGTTCAATATACACGTACACATACAGGAGTGTGTGGAGTGAAATTTGTCAAAGAAACACGCGATGTGCAGTCAACACAGGTCAGGCTTGATGAAAACAAGAACTAAAATCAATAGATTGTGATCAGCTTCAACTGTTATTACTGTCACTGTCACAGAGAGTGCAGACACACAGATACTATAAAGCTGGCTGCAGAGAGGGGCGGGGATGCTGTGGTAACGGTCGACTGCATTTGATGAGTGAGGATGATGAGGGTGACAGCTTTTTATGAATTTGAGGTGATGCAGCTCACAGACAAAAAATGGAATATGTCTGTGAAAGCTGGAATCTGAACACGATCCTTTTATCCAACAGAAATCCTTCTGTCATCTAATAGGCAGTGAGGGTGTCACAAAAAGGACCCCACCCACCAAAAATAGTGGCTGGTCTGGTGTATTCAGGGAAAACAAAACAGTTTTATATGTTAGCTCTGCTGCGTGTGACTGCATTGCACTTTTAAATAAAATTCTGTGTCCACGTTTCAGGCTTTAACACAGGGTGATGTTGTGTTTTGCTGCAAACTGAATTGAAGATTTGTTGCTTTGCATTCATCCAATTAAATTAAGTTTTCACAGTTGCTAGTCTGTCAGTTCACCAGCAACACTGACAAAGTCTTCAAACGGTTCATGCAGAGATGCAAATGTTACAATTTCTGTTTGAAAAAGGGAAGTAATGTTGACACCATATCTTCATTGGGGTCACACTTCCTCATTTTACTATAGATAACTTGTAGATCTGCGTGCTGCGCCTGCTCTGGACCAGTCTGTGGTGGCACGGTGCCAGTGTTTCCATTTAACATACTGGCTGTTGGACTCAAACACAGAGCACCAAGTGTTAAAGAACCTTAAGATTATGTCTATTTGAAAATGTCCAGCATATGCAAATGCATTTTATATGCTGATATCGCTCCTCGTTGTATTCAGAGCCAACGGTCCCTTCCATTATGCATTCAGTCTATATATTGATATTTCCACAGACTCCACTCACCATCTGCAGGAGTCCCATTGACCATGCAGGTCTATTCAACAAACCATTACATCACTGCAGCCAAAAAAGCTCTTAGTTTACAGCTAGACTTATAGGAAGTTCCTGAAAATCTTCCTGAAAGTCCTAAATGTTGAAACAGGGAGGGAATGTCTTGCAGCAAGAGCAATTTATTATTTAATTGCTTTTTTGTAGAATGAGGTTTTCACTTTCAGATGTTTGAGACTTTTACCGCTGCTCATATGAACACACTCACTGCATCCCTCCACCTCTCCCCCACCGCCCTCTGACACCTGCTCTGAGTCAAACGGCAGATGACAGGGACGCCTCTCGAGGGCTTTTTAGGGGCCACGTGCCGTGGTGCTCTGACCCCTGTATCCCCCTGGGGAGCGGCTGATCCTCTCTCCAACTCGTTTCCCCACTACATTAAGCTCCACTCAGGAGTCATCACCCAGCCTTGTTTAACATTCGATCAGAAGAGGAGTCCAGACGTTCGTGTTTCGCCTCATAAAAACACGCCGGCTGTCCAGCTGGACTCCCAGCGGACAGTCAAGATACTCCGTCTGTGCTTCTTACCGCTGCATCTTTGTGTATAATATAACCTTAAAAGCTTTTCATGAGAACATCGTGTAGTGTGTTTTTTGGTATAAGCAACAAAGAGATCTGTGATTTGTTCATTTGTTTAACAGTATGGTCTTAAATTGGTGGGTTTTTCACTCTATGCTACAATTTTATCCTGCTGTTTTCTATAACAAATATAATGTCTCTCAATATACAGTCAAAAAAGTACAACGTTACTGCTTCCATTAGTTTCCACGATCTTCTGAGCAAATTCATCCCAAGGTCAGACTCTGCAAGCTTAGTGTGCAAAGATAGAGGTGAACATACCATAAAACCTCTGGAACAATTTCCTTCAGACAGATGAGACCAAGGTGAAGATGTTCGCCCTTCCATTATGCACAGTGGCACGTTTGGTGAAAACCAAACCCTACGTATCAGCACAAACTCTCATAGAGATCAGTCACAGCACAGACTCAACCTGAGTGAAATACTGTGGTGCAACCTGAGCTGTGCATGAATGAAAGCACAGAAGAAGAGTGGGCCAAAATTACTCCACAGGGATGTGAGAGACTGATAAAAGTCATAACGCTGCTTCAGGTGGTTCAACAAACTACTGAATGAAGGGGTGTGATTAGCTTTTTACTTCCTGGTTTAAAAATCTCAAATATCTCAGATTACATTAAGTAAAGATTAAATAAAAAAGAAAACATTTTTATTTAGTTTATAGATTATAGGTTTTATTCCAGTTACACTCACTACAGTTTTCCAAGGAAAAATATAAAAATGCATCTTAACTCTCATGGCAGCAACCATCTCATATGTACTGCTGATGCACAAAGAACAGACAAACTCTCTTTGAACACACACACACACACACACACACACACACACACACACACACACACACACACACACACACACACACACACACACACACAGAAACAGAAGCGCCCACTGTGTGTGTGTGAATCAGACGACTTCCAGAAACGACAGAGGCACTTTCATACACAGAAATGTTCACGGTGACGGTGCAGATGCACCACATCTGCGTCACAAACCTCCGAGTATCCACGTCCAACTTCGCCACAGCTTCCCAGCAGAGAAATAAAGGCTCAGCAACATAAAGCGAATAGTGTCACTTTAAATACCACAGCTGTGCCATAAATCTCAGAACTGATATCAGTTGGATTTGTCAGCAATGAAACAGGACCCACTTCAGAAAACAGGGAGAATGTGTATGTGTGTGTTGATGCAACTTCCCACAGATTTTCAACTTCCCTGAAAGTCTTTTCTTCTTTTTCAGTAAAAATCCAATCATACCTCGACCATCTTTTAATGGCTTCCTGACCTTTCAACTCTGTGAAAGTCTTACTCTCAGACTTTTTTCTACTTCTATTTTTTTCCATTTTCTTTTAAAAGCCATTGTAAGATAATGATGAAAGAAAGACAAAGTGTGGCTGAGAAGCAGATACTTTCTATATTTAAGGACGTTTTTGTTTTTTTTAGACTAATAGTCAAAGCGATATTTAGAGATATCTGTGAATAAGAGCACTGGTAGTATAAAGAATCCCTATTAAATTAAACACATTCTATATAATACTGTAAAATGTTACACTTTCCTCATAAATGAACTAAAAACAGTTTCAAATGCTTATGACCTCTGAGCATCACTGGTGACCTTGTGGTTAGAGAAATAATGTTAATTAACATAACAATTAACGTCTGCCAGACAGTCGAGTAGCAGAGGGAAATTCTCGGGCAGCAAATGATCACTGGCATCAACAATCAATGAGAGTATTTCAAATTCAGCTTGACACATTCAACATTTGCAGTGACGTTAACGAGGCAGCGAGGCATCCAGACAGATATTGATGATATCCATCAATACACGAGCACCCTGGGAAATTTGGCCAATTTTAAACCATTTTCTATAAACCACAGCCTGCAGATAAACATGCAGCAGGTATGAGCTAGAAATAAATACGCCGCAAAAAGACAGAATAAAAGAGGCAGCTGCTGAGAGTATGTGTGAGAAAACTGACAACCAAGCAAACAAAACGACAATCCAATGTCATGCTCCATTTTCAGGTTCCAGCTTCAGCTCAGCTCTGCTTCTGAAAAGCTGAGAGCTTCTCTGCTGCACTGAGCAAGTATCTACGACTATACTGGGTCATTTTGACTGATTCGTATTTTAAAGCAAGCCGATCATTTAATATTACATAACTACACTGTTTTAGAACCATGTAGTTACAAGCTCTGAACCAAAACTGTATAAAAATACATTATACCTTTGTTGTGGCTCATAATTAACTCTCACTGTGCACACAAAAAACAAAAAAAACAAAAAAGCTGACGATGTAAAAATAAAATCCATCGAGACAGCTGCTGGAAAACACAGGTTAAGTAGTTCTACACAAACCAAATAGTTCCCTGTTTCTTCTTCAGCTCTTTGATCCATTTACAAAACCAAATGAGTAAATATGTTTGAAAAAAATGTGTTTTAGAAGTTATTTTTGCTACATATGTTTCTATTCAGACTCTAAGCTAGCCTTGATTATTTTGGCTAATTGGCTTTTATAAGGACGCACAATTTTAGTGGAAGTCAGATGATGGGAAATCACCAAAAAAATCTGTTTTAATAAAATAAACACAAGATCACAGAAATATATGCTTCAAGCTGGGAAATGAAAACAGACTTATATGAATTCATATTCACATTTTTTACATCCAAGACGGCTTCTTGGTTGTCAGCCAGCAAGTTGTAACTTAGGTAAGGTGCATCAACCTGGTGATGGTCAGCTCAGAGCATAATGGAGAGTTTGGATTCATGGTCTGCAAACCGTTCCTGTAGGCTAACATTCCCAGGGTCCCTAATGGTAACACATGCCATGCTGATGCTGACTCTATTTTTCTCAACCCTCTTTGTTTTTGCTCACATGGGCTATTGTATTTTCTATTGTGTTGTTTTCTATTTCCTCCAATCCTTAAATCAAAGAAACCAAAAGCCAAACACAACCATGCAAAGAATTTGAAAATATTTCATATGAACAACTGAAATCACTCATTTAACATTATTAAAAACAATATGCAGTAGATTTGGTTGATCCTTAGTTGGCAGAGATACTTAGTCCCACTAGTCCCAGTATATCATTTGTGTACATTAACCCTGCATTTTCCACTTCTCCTGCCTGTTGCTAAGCAACTGGAGGTGAAAGGTCACCAGAAGGGCCATACACTGTTCATTCCTGTCTGCAGTTCGTTGGTGGGGGAGGATTGTTTGATTATTAAATGACAGTCCCACACAGACTTCCCCACGGCCCAACATCTAGAATGTGTGCTCAAGGCAAAGCTGTGTGTGTTCGTGAGCACTCACCTTGTGTGTATTTGGTTTGATGCACCGGATAAAATATGGGTTGGAAGAGCTGAGCGTGGCCATCAAGGAGTGCAAAGAGTCCTGTAAGAAAATAAATGGGTGTAAACACTTTAGTTACTGCCACTATTACAGCCGTCTGAGCACAGAGAGCGTCAGACACTATAGACAGAGATGCTCCTGCTCCACTATTTTCCAGCCTGCTTTGAGGATGCAGGCACAGTTGGTACCCTTACTGAGTGAGCTCCACAACCAGCAGGGTACACGAATACAGGACGAAGCCCTGCGTTTGCCGTCTGATGATGAAATTTATGTCACTTTGACCTTTTTTTAACTTGTAATCTTTACAAACATTTACAACAGGTCCAGTACTAAAGGTGTGTGAACATGTGCAGAAGCTACCGTGACATCCAACAGAAGCACTCGGAGATAACGACTCTCTATACATTTCATTCAGTCCTTATAGTATTATTACAACTTGTACAACATTGCTGCTACAACCACTGTTTCTGTTACTATGTCAGCTCAAACTCTTATTGCTGTAATAACCACAGACTGCAATTTCCTGGTCTGTAAAGAGAAGCCTATGAGAAAGTACCTCAAACATGTATTCTTTCTAATGGCCAGCAGGGGGAGACTCCTTGGCTGCAAAATAAATCTTTGTATAGGATTCTATGCAAAAATGACCCTACTTTTAAATTGATTTATTATCATAGCGTCTCCTTCTTTTAATTACTATCGCAACCATTATTTCTCCAAGTCACATGTTTTTGCTTTATCTGGAAAAACTACTTTACTCAAGCACTCTCTATTACTTTCAAAGTAGTCGCTGCTGCTACCACAACAACTGCACATTATTTAATAGGTATTAGTTAACAAATGTTTCTGCTGTTGCTCCTAATGCAATTCTTCCTATTATCACTCTTTCTTTTACTGCCTCTCTTACTAAGATTTGTGCCCCTGTAGCAAAACTCCCACTGCTGCTAATAAATAGCTTTTGGTGGTTTCTACACACCTGTGCAACTTTCCCAAAAACAGATCAATCAGCTGCAGCATTCAGCACTGCTAGAGAACAATTCAGGAAGACTTTAAAGTAAACACACTTTTTATTTGCGACTTACCTTAAACTGGGTGCTGACTGTGGGCCGTCTGTGTTTGATGCTGCTCTTCAGAGTGTCCTGTTTGTTCCGGCTCAGGACGTGTTCAAACAGATCGTAGACAAAGTCCAACCTGACAAATAGAAGCAAATAGTGTGATGTGGAATTTGCAGTGCAAATGCAAAAATGAAATAAACTGACAATAGTGTTGTTATGTAAAAGTCTAATTTAATACTATTGATGACCCTCTTTATGTGGGACTGAATAGCATTTTTATAGCTTCGCCTCCGTCCCACATTTTAAGTGGTTCTGCAGAACAAGTGCTTTTCTAAAGTTTAGCTTTTTCCCAGTATATATGAAAGGAAGGGTTTTTATTCAGGAAGGTCAGCCTGTCTGATGCGATACACATCAGGGACAAAAACAAATCACAAAAAGTCTCTAGCTTTACAGATTTTGTTGAATGTGATGGGAAATGAAGCCGCTGTTTATTCTGAGAAATAAAGTTTTTGCCTTTTTTGCTAGAGTTATTTTTCAATTTCACACAGGGGGAAATATGATATCTGCTAAACGTGTCAGATGTGGCTCAGAAATGTCATTTAATCTCTAAATACAGAAGCTGATATAACAGTGAAATAAACTCAGACATTCAGTCTCTGCATTGTTGACATGTCTCACTTTCTCCCACACAAACGGTGTTTGCCCCACATTTAGCTGGCTGGGATCTGGTCACCCTAGTTAATACTTACAGTGCCAGCCCCAACAAAGTGAAGGTTAAATAAAAGTCAGTTCTGATCAATCAATTTGAAAAATCACATTTTTGTCCAATTTCTAGTTTTCAGTTTTTGATTATTGGTGTGAAAAAAAAATTTAACTGAAGGAAACGAGAGAGGCCACTTAGAGGCGCTGTGCAGCTTAAACCATTATTGAGCTTAGCTGTAGAAAGGTTAGGAAAATGCTTTTGAGTCTAAATTTTTGTGAAAACTTAAACAAATATGAGATCAGTATGCCCATTTCCTTTTGAAATATAATTTAATAATTTAATTTATTTTAATTTCATTTAAATAAATGTGTGGTCCAACAATAGAAACGCAAAAATGCAAAGCAGGGCCACACGCCTACCTGCTCTCCCTCAGCATGTTCAGGATGTCGTCTCTGAAGGTGTCTCTGTTCTTCTCCAGCATCCCCCTCACGTCATACACCACCTGTGCCAAGCCACCACAGTGCGTCAGAGAGAGGCTTTCACTGGAGCAAATAAAAAGCCGAATAGCACCTGGACACGTGATTTGCTTTGGGGCTTCACTTTAAATCAATCTGCTGCTCCATTAAAACCACAAAAACACAACAATAAAAACAGTAAACAGAAACAGATATTATGGTCTCACCTCTCCTGCATAGTGTTTGACTCCAAAGTAGTGCACAGCAACACGTGGCTTCACATAGAAAGGGTTTTTCTGCAGGAGAAAACATGCTTTATGGTATCTGAGGTCATACCTGCAGAAAACTGAGGGAAATATTTGTTCCTAATGCTAAAAATTACAAATCAAGTCCCACCGTTGCTGTTTGAGTCTCCACTTAACACTCTTCTCTCTGGTTTTAATATATCTAAGAGTCATTTACTGGCTCTGAATCCTCTATAACAAGGCTGTAAAGCTGCACTAAAAGCACAGCCAAGAAATTATTTAGCAACATTAAAAAAAGAGCTCCCACTCACTCAAAGTATTACTCCTCTTTACTACTTGCAATGACATCAATGTTAAGTCAAATCAAATCAAGCTGCTTGCTCCACAGCCAAACGCCAAGAAATGAGCAGCGCTGTTTGCTGGAAGCGATCGATATCCTCTCAGCAACATTAGACGTGAAGCTGCACCACAGCATGTAACGTGACACACTGTGAAGTTCCCAGTTTACCAGTTATTTATCAGATGGAAACGGAGAAAGTAGATGTGAAGTTGTGTGAAATTTGAGGCACTGATCGAAATTCATTTGAACATTATCGCAGAAGTCTGACGAATATTTAAAATTGGGTTTCACCCCACCATAAAGGAGTCTGTGTTTATTAATTAACTGTAGTGCCAACTAGGTATTAGTAGTATTAAAGTATTAAAGCATGCATTTAAAAAACTAAGATTCCTCACAAGTGAAAATGAAAACAGCAAACTTTTTAAGACTAAGGACAGGTGGGACCACTTTTATAGACCTTATATTTTTAAAGCAATGTAAAAAAAAAAAAGAAAGAAAGAGGGAAGTAGATGCACGTGTGGGACTGAACTGTTTTCCAACAGTTAAAAGGAGAAGCTCCAGCTGCCAAAGTGAATCAAAGTCAAGCGCGACATACTGAGTGCTGGCTGTGGAGTTTCTCCAGCAAGGTGTCGTCTGTGGCTTTGGGGAAGTGACTCTCCTCATTCATCAGTGCCAGAAGACCCAGTTTCTATGGAAACACAGATTTAATTACTATCAGCAGTCATCACCATGATTTATATCATCATCATCATCTTAAATGTCTCTACACTCACCACCTTTGTGCTCTTTTTGTTCAAGTCTTGTCTACTCTGATCTCATCACTGCTTTTTTTCTTGCTTTTGTAAAATAGTATCAGTCTACCACTATTAATATAACCACCACGCAAGCAATATAACCGCTGTCTCAATGAGGTCAAACCAATAACTAATACTACCTGCAACTGCACTTTTTGGAAATATTTGTTTGCATGGATCGTAGAAACACTTCTTTTAATCACTGACACAACAGTATTCGACTGCCACTTCACAAATCTTGAATCATCTGCATACCTTCTCAATCAAATCCAAACATTCTCCATTATCCATCCAGTCGATGTCAACCCAAACCAGGCCTTCTCTGCAAGACGCAGCAGGAAAAACAAACAAAAGGATTTAGTAGAGCGAATTAATAACGGACACATTTAAAGGCAGGGATGAAAGTACATCTGGTTTTATGCGTCATTCTAGTCTTTGCCACCTGCACCAGCATGTTTTCATCCCTGACTTCTTCTCATAGAGATGCTATGCATGTATAGCACAAAGCACAGATTGGTGGCAATCAAACTTAGTGTTTTAGTTCATAAGACAAGATTTTTCTTTAGGACAAATCTTTGTTCTTTTTTAAAGGAGCATCACGGTTCACTGCTACTCTGGGTTACTCCCAATAAAACAAACCCTCAAGACAAACATGAACAGAGACAAACCATGGATAAATGGAGGTGCTGGGCGATTATGCTGATTTCCCTCAACCTATTGATCCCATCAACCTACTTTTCTTTAAAATGAGTGGATATGAAAACATTTTGTTCAGTATATGTAAATTATTTGGCAGCGTACAAACTGCAAAGATTTTCTGTGATAGCTTAGCTGATGCAAAGCACTGTTTAACCCAGCGTTAAGAACGAGCTTATGTCATATTAAAGGCCTATAAACTTTAATCTTATTTCACACATAACATGACTTCACAATTTCCTGATATTCAAAACATCTTTTGAAAAACATTAGCTAGCAACTAATAAAGAGTCATCAGCAACCAAAACAAATGCTATAAGAAATATATCTATTACCATCTCAACCAGCTATATCAAATAAAAATACCTTCAGCATTTGTAACTGCTAGCTTACTTAATCCTACATATTCCCTTTTTAATTTTATTTTTTAATTATTAAACTTTCTTTGTGTAACACATTTAGTTTTGTTTGCTCTCCTAGCTTAGCAGAAAAAAGTAAAGTTAGCTTCACAATCAGAAAAAAAAAGCTTTATTGCACATACATCTCCCATGTTTGAATGACATTGCATTCAATGAACAAACTTCTAATATATTCTGAGATAGACCAGAATAAACAAAGCTCTGTGGAGATGTAGGCTAAACCATGTTTCTGTGGTAAGCATTTCCCCTACTAGCTTCCATTAAGTTTTCAGCATGAGATAATGATTCAGTTCCATTTTTGTGGGTTTATAATAGTAACAAATACTTGGCTGAAAGTGGCAGCGTTTCACAATTAGCAAAAACGACATTAATAATATGTGGATTCTTTTCTTTTCACCAATTTTCATTTAAGACTTCCTTGCATGCACCTCCTGCTGTAACACTAACTAAATAAAATCTTTAGGAGTACCTTCTACTTTTCTGGTCTCAAAATCTGTTCTGTAATATGTGTCGATCTTTTGTTTAATTTGATAATGTTAAAATAAAGTCTAAAATATTAATGTGATACATTAATATTAATTAATGTATGAAAAGGTAACATAACTATCAAAGAGTTGACCTGGACGGCCTGAAAACTTTACAGTTGTCTTCTTTTGAAAGCAGCATTAACAAACAGCAAAGTAACACTAGATCACAGACTTTTGGTGCAAAACAAATCGATGCATCACGAACAAACAACCTCCACCTACTTATTGTATTCAAGTTGCTCCAGGGAGAAAATGTGCTTGTTAAAATATTCCTGAAGCTTCTCATTTGCATAGTTGATGTTGAACTGCTCAAAGCGGTTGACCTGTGGGAAAATCAGGCGGTTATCAGACACAGAAAACAAAGACGAAGACTTAATGAACTGGAAAACGAGGAATCCCTGAGGGTTATTTACTGATTTCTTGATTAAAAACAAAGTATGATTAAAATTCTTGGGGAGGGGAAAGTTTATTCGAATGTGCTTGAACAAGCGATTGAAATTTAATTGAACTCAGTTACATTTAATAAACGTATTTGTCCCAGAGGGAATATTACATTCTCATGTCACAGTGGACTCACAGCCTGCTCACCCGTGGGTCTTTCCTGAGTTAACCCTTTGGACCACATAATACTTGGTCATTATATTGACATTTTAAGGGGGAATTTTACTAAACATACCTCAAAGTTCTCAAATCCAAAGATGTCCAGGATGCTGACTGACTTGAAGTCTTCTTTGCCCTTGATGCGGGTGTTGAGTTTGCGAATGATCCAGTTGAAACACTGAGAATAAAGTGCCATGGCCATGGAGTCTCGAGAGTCCACGGCCTGCAGAGGAGCAGGACAAACACAGTTGGTGTTCAGCTAAAGTCTTTAATTAGTGGCTTATTGGAAGGTCATGAATGAATAAACTGACACTACCTGGAAAATTAACATCATCCTCATTTTCTGACTCTTATTCTAATTTCTTATTAATTCACTTAATATTTTTACTATAAACACTGCCACAACTCCTCAATTAATCAATATGTTAAGTGACAGAAATTTATCTTCATGAAAAGTAAGAATAATCCATTATGCTAAATATTTTCTTGGTTTCCTGTTTAGATGATTGAAGCGATCATTTTTAGATTCTGTCATTAGCAACACAGACAAGAAACTGGGTAAAGAGAAAAAAACGTTTTTTTATATGTAAAGAAAAATGTAAGACGGCCAGTTAAACTGTGGAGGTAACCATAACCAGTAGGATACACAGTCCCCATCCTCCATGTTAACATGTTCAGAGAAACATAAGAGCAACTGGACTCTCAGGTCCCGGTAACATTTACTTTACCTCCATTGATGAATTAGTGAAAAAAAGGCACAAACAACCTGCTTTTGACTCAAGCGCAGCCCCCTACAGACTGATGAACTGAGGAAATAAGTTCAGCCCCCCAAAGGCCTCATTCATCACAAAGCAATAACAGCAGAGAATAGCCGGAAAGCTCGAACATTGTTTGGGTTTTGGGTGTGTTTTGTTTTGCCTTCACTTTAAACAGCCGGAACCTGCTTCAGGCTAAAATTAGTGAAGAATTGTTCTCTGTGAGGTTGAAGGTTTAAATGTGGAGATGCATTATGGGATGGATGCAGTAGATAGTATGACTGCTCACGATGTGAAAGTCAGGATATTTTTTTTTTTTATCTCTGTTGCACATATTTATCTGTGTTTATAATATGTAGATTTTCCACCTGATTCCATGAATATTATTAAGCTCTTTCAACCAATAAGAACTGGTCCTACTGCATTTGTCACCAAAGAACAGCAAAGCCAGTTTTTCCTGAACAAACATTCGAACTAAACTTCTTCTTGACAAATACTGTTAATGGTTAATTAATGATGTTAATTAATGATGTCATTTTCCTTGAGTCAAGCGTTAGGTTTTTCCTTCCATCTCATATTTATCACCTTCACTGCTAACTCTGCTTTGTATCAGTGTACTCATGGCTGTGGCAAGGTGTTGAGATTCAGTTTGATTTGGCCTCACATGCATTAGAGGCCCAACAAGGAAGGACCATTATAATCAAAACATGGCTGTTATTTTTTATCTGTAGCCATTTTTATTTGGTGGGATGGCTTTGATCTGGGATGTTTAAAGTACAACTGACCTGTTCCACAGTTAGTGGTGTGGAGATCTCCTCGCCCCTGAGGATCATGGACCGGTGCGTCAGGACCTCGGCAACCTGATCCGAGTTCAGCCCCAAGAGTTCAGATGTCCAGCTGAGTGCTGCCAACAAATGAAACACACCGTTAACGACTTTGGACGTAAAATGTCATTTTAAGTGGAGGAAACCATGAAACCAGACATCGTGTTTAATTAACTGGTCCTCATTCACACCATGATCACTGTCGTCAGCATCCTTTCCATTTGGCTTTTGACCTTGAAATGCATTAGCCTTTAATCAACCCAAAGGTGAAGTCACAGTGAAAGCAGATGAAAGTTTAAAACAGTCAGAAATTAAAGTTTTAACATGCTGAGACAATGTTAATAACAGCTTAGATCCTGGGTTTGTTTGTGCCCTGAAGTCTGAATATTTTACTCTGAATGAAAAGTTTTCAAGGAAAGTGAAACCAAACTAATGACAAGCTGTGGAAGTATTTAGTTCTAATCTTCCCAAACAAACACTTTAAACATTTTGTTTGTGAGTAAAAAAAAAGTTCTTTGTTTCAGACGTGGTTAAGTTTAATCATGAGAACTACTTTGTTGACAACAGTGCCAGACTTATGTGTTTGTAGGACCATAATTAGCTCGCCAAAGTTCATTGTAACCATATGAAGAAAAATGTGTGGAGGGGAAGGGTAAACTCTACCTGATTTGGAGGAAATCTGAGCCCCTCCGGCCGTCACGAACTCAATGTTTCCTGTGTGGAGGATCCCAGCCAGGAGGCGCAGGATCTCGTTGATGTTCTCCTCTGTAAATTGCATCGTTCGCATGGCGTTCTGGGAACCGCAAACACACAAGGAGAAAAGAACGGATGAAAACCTCAGGTCGCCTCTGGTGGCCTCATGTTTAAATTCTCACCAGCTGATTTTATTTCTTTTGGGTGGAAGTTGCTGTTAGAAACAATCCGTCCTGAGAAGCTGTAAAGACTTTAGGGCGTTCTTTGAGGTTTGGACTGATTTAAAGCCATAAGTCTGATGCTTTGGTTTGGCAGCAGTGATTTCAGCTTTCAGTCACCAGGATCAAAAGTTTCTTACTCTGACTTGTGATTATGAATCATGAGTAGCATACAGAAATATCATTTATGTCAAACTATGAGGGAAAAGGAAAAGTATGTGCAGTCTGTGCATTCTAAGTTTTTGCCACATTTTAAATTTGACCAAAACCAAATGTTTTGGAACACAGCACACACAGTAAAGTGCAAATAACTGTTACTTTTAGCCTTAAATCAGTAAATGCAACATAATCACGCGCACCAGAACATCCTGAAAAGTGCCCTTGTCGTTGATTGTTTTGTCATCCTGGCAGCTGGACTGTCTCAGGTAGTGATAGCTGTCAGGATGGGTCAACCCGAACGCCTCTGCAGACACACAGAAACACACTAATTACAACATCTATGACACATTTGAACCACGTTAGCTTTCTGCTCTTTCTGTGCCTGAAGTCTGTTTGCACTGACTCATAACTTCATCTGTGTTAACCTTCCTACTTAAATGCTTATTAAATTAAATGATGGTATTTTTTCCCATCATTCACCTCTCTGCTGGTTGTTGGTTCCTGCTAATATGGCGTAGAAAATGTGGTAGTTTCTCTCCCCTGGGTTCTGCCTGACCACTCGGTTCTGCAGAGGAAGAGGAGAGTTAATATACATCTTCACATCAAAACTAATGCTAATTTTCACATTTGACCAAACACACAGAACAGCAGCCTTAGTTAGTTTAAACTTCTAAAACTGAACCCAAAGATGGTGTGCTTTTACAACAAGATAACAAAAACTCCATGGAGCTGCTTGCACCTCCCTTCTTTACAAACATATTTCACAAAGTGAAAATGTGAAGTGAAAACCAGCAGCCTCCAGCACTCCTGATTCAACCCTAATCACAGATTTGGTGGGAGGAAGGAAGAAGAACACTCACCTTTTCTAAGAGGTCTGCAGCCACAAAAGTGTCAAGTGTCAAGGAACAAAACAGTCAAAAAAAGCCTGCACGCACAAAACTGCTAACAGAATTCTGCAGAAATGTTCAAATAGGACAACTTAAGCAAAGACCAGCATTAAAATGTATTAAAATTTCAATTCTGTGTTTACCAGCTAGTTAAACATTGCATGAATTGTAGCTGGACTTTAAAATAAACTTTCAAAACACATGTGAACACATAAACACATAAATAAAGATGAAGGAATAACATCATCAAAAAAACAGTCAAATCAGTTTTATTTTAATGTTACAATCCTCGTGCTCCTAATGAAGGATTTGTGCTAATAAATGAACAGGAAGCTGTGGCTCTCTCTTGCTTGCTGTATTTTTACCCTTGACAGCAATTTTGCTAACCCCTTACAGCATGGCCTCCTTTAATGCTAAGCCTGCGCAGGAAATGAGCAGGGAAAGGAAGCGTAGGCCACTTAACATCAAGTTGGTTTTAAAGGATACAGTCGACAATTTTGCCTCCCTGGATGTTGCCTTTCTGGCTGACATGCAGCTGGACGAACTTCCCAAATCGGCTGGAGTTGTTGTTGTACACAGTCTTGGCGTTCCCAAAGGCCTCCATGATGGGACTTTAGAGTGAAGAAAGGACGTGATCATTAACCAGGAAAGCAATTGAGCGATTACCCCATAGCACTATGGAGTTAATTTGTAATGATAGGTGTAATTTACCTGCTCTCCAGCAGTGCCTCCTCCACATGTGATGTCTTGTCTCGGGATGATACTTCCAGCGAGTGTTGGCTCATTGCTGACAGGAACTTCAGGATCAGTTTGGTGCTTTCTGTTTTACCAGCGCCGCTCTCTCCACTGAGGGAAAGGAAATAAAAATAAACACAATCATGAAGATGCCTCAGAAATTAAGCAGTGATGTCATAAGAAGATTCATTTAATGGATTTCTTTAGCAGGTTTCAAATCACACTTATAGTTTTGGTTATATGTTAAATTTAATATTAGCGTTCCACACACAGCTCATGGCATCGAGATGTTCTGGGGAAATATTCAAAACCCAACCACTAGATGGCGCACTGGGCACTGCTAACTGACTTAGGATCCCTGGCTCTTATATTGAAACCGGTCAATGAATCAAATCACAGTGAAAGTCAATATCATAAAAATAAGAAGTGACATAAAGCCACGGGAGGCATGAAGCATGATGGGATGAAAAACCTGATTCATGTGGGAAACAAAACAGCAAAAATGAGTAACTAATAGTTAAGAATGGCTCCTTTTGCTTTTTCTAGCCCCACATTTTTATTCATACACTCTACTAGAGCAGCTTTGGATGATTAACACAGAGCATCAAACAGAACAGGTGGGTTTGACCTCTCTGCTCAAAGACAGAACTGTGTGCTTCAGGCGACCAGATCAGGGAAATCTATTCTCACTGATCGGTGAGCACAGAGGGTCGACAAAACTGAAATGCAGCAAGCTCATGCCCTGTAAGGATACAGCAGCCACAATGAAGCACACAATTGAATGACCATTGCAACAATGATTAAGTTTTATTCTATAAATAGAGAAAAAGCATCATTTAGTCATGGATAGTCATTCAACAGCTACAGTCCTTTATAATAACCCCACTTTATTCTACAGGCAGGGGCTGTGTGTATATGGGGCAGCAAACTCCACACACTCAGAGCCAACGCTTACAACAGCCACTCTCCACGCGCTGTGCTGATGACTGTGATTTTTGCAAGTCAAACCACCTGACAAGCTTCATCTGCCTGAACCACAATCACCACTTTCATCCCACTACAGACTTGGTATACACACACACACACACACACGCACACACACACACGCACACACACACGGATTCTAGAAGTTTTCACTTGAATAACCTGGTGACATTTATCAGATGCCTGAGGTACATTAAACACAACACGACTGACAGAAATGGACAGAAAGGGGTGTAGAATCACCCAACATAATGTCCAGCTGCACCTCTACTGCTGTAATCGGTAACACAACTTTCTTGTCAAACACAGCAGGATACCCTCACGCACATCACAGTGACATTTAACGTGAACCTGGCAACCCACAGCCAAACAGTGTGAGGTTCAGGCGAGTCACGTTAATAATCAACCCTGAAAACCTAGACACCGAGAGCAACCCCCGACTGTTAGATTACTCTCCCCAAAAATGCATTATTCAACAGACACACTAAAGACCTGTAAGAAGTTACACTTAGTGGTCATAAGTAAGACAACTACAGCAGTAACAGCTCCTCTGACCTTTTCTGGAAGCCTGGGAGAAAATAGGTTCGAAGGACGCGTACCAGTGATACTGTCAGGAAACATCAGAGCGTGCTAAGTAGACTGAAAAGAAATCCATGCAAGTCAGAATCACCAGCAGAATATTTTATTAATCCCTGAGGAAATTATGTAGTTACAGTTGCTCCAACTTACAAAATATAACAAAATAGTTCTGATATATACAAATAGCTCAATTTATAAATATGCTACTGGTAGGTAAAAGACGGATGCAGCTTGCAAGTCTGTGAAATAAATGTAGAATTGACCTAAACCTGCACTTATAGAAATGACAAACGGGGGGCGACACCTCTGGATGCAAAAAGAAGTAAATGCATAGAAGTCTATGGAAAAATGACCCTCAGTTATTTACTGTGACCTCAGTAAACACTGATGAGTTTATGGGCTGGATCTGTGAATGACATATCAGGATAATTTGGATCATGATTTGCTCCCATCAGCATCCATGGGGATAATAAAGCAGCTGGCCAATCTTTTGACTGAAAAACTGACACTTTATAAGTAAGAAGTGTCCCTTTGTGATATCTGAATGTCAGCGAAGCTAAAATGGAAAAGCTCAGTTAGGGGCTTCAAAACTGTGGGATGGCACCGTGGCTACATCCATCTTTTATATACAGTCTATGGGTTGCTGGCATCTTTACTTTTAAATCAATATAAAGATATAGGCGAGAATACTTATCATTTTACTTAGTTTGGTGGGATGAGCTGGAGATCTGGGCTGAATAATTAAATCAGAATGTGATGAAACTTTTAAACTTTATTCAAAGAAAAATTAATCAAACCTTTTAAGCTGCCTTTAAAAAAAAAAGATCTGATTTGACTGGTGACTCACGCAGTGTTTGCGTCCCACTGAACATGGAAATGAAAGCTCTGGCTTCCTCTCTGTTCATTTAGGCAGTAGATAGATGCCCAGAGGCATTTCCAAGATGACCCCTGAGTTACAAGATTGCTTCTAGATTTGAGTGAAAATAATGTGAAAACCATTATCTTCAACATATCTTCAATGTGTTTTTGTTGGGTGGGAGCCTTAATTAAATGTCTGCGGGCCGAAATTGCTATGTGACCTAACCCCCGAGGAGGAAGCACCACAGCACGCTTGTTTGCCTTTGTTATGAAATCCTGTTTACGACACCTCAAAACTTCCTTTTTTTTTAAAATGAGAGTTTCTCTCACATCTGCAAACATTTGGTGACAGTAGATGGGACTTTATTTAGGAAGAAAACTCTTCATTTGGATAATGGCTGGGTGACTCCCCTCAGAGAGATCAGTGTTTGACATGTGGTTTTTCCTGCTGGTAGCTCCTTCACCACTGAACAGACGTGTTTCTGTGTTCTGGTTTGTATGCAGGGAGGAGAAAAAAGCCTGAAAGAAACTAAGGATGGGACTAAAAACATTCATGGATATTTTTTTAGCCTTAGTTCAGCTACAGTAACGTTCTTCTTTTTCATTTTTCATTTTTTATTGTTTTTCTAGCTCATCTAACATAAGTCAGGCTGAGAGTTCAGTACAAGGATGTTGTAACTTGGATCTTATGTGCATTAAAACAGCCCACTAAACTTGTTAGCTGACTAGAAAAAGGTCAATCAGCAACAGCTCTGGGGGGCGGAGTCAGTTTTGGCACAAAGAATTGGGAATTTAATCTTTTTTTGGTATAAAACTTTGACACTGTTGAATACTTCGAAGTGAATACATCTGCTTTAACTTTGTTAACTAAATAACTGATATATCAAAAAATTATTTTTCACATTATGATCATCTGTAACAGACTTTCTTTCCTTCATTTAAAATAATCCTCTCAGAATCTGCACATTACCGAAGAGGCAAAGACTTAA
Source organism: Rhamphochromis sp. 'chilingali' (assembly GCF_963969265.1). NCBI lineage: Eukaryota > Metazoa > Chordata > Actinopteri > Cichliformes > Cichlidae > Rhamphochromis > Rhamphochromis sp. 'chilingali'. The sequence goes on from NC_137943.1 coordinate 32,901,049, forward strand.
AGGTCGACTAAAGTCCTCTGCTCATAAGCCCACAATCCAAGCAGATACTACAGAAATATTACAACACCTTGGAAACTAATTGGATGCATGCTTTATATAATGACGCTGGCAGCAAATTGAGGAAATTCCACTTGAAGAGAGGCAGTGGGAAACATATGGACAGGGTTGCATTACAACAGATCGTCCTCTCGAGGCATTATGGTGGTTCAGAGGCCTGATGGACATACCACACAGTCACAGCACCATGAAAAACATTCATGCTCTTTACATCACCTCGCCTACCACTGACAGCTAATCTGACAACGCACAAATGTTCTTTGTTACCCGACAACTACACCAGGTGATCTGACAGCCATCCTGCTGAACTTCTCTTTTATTCGACATGTCTGCAGATGACTTTGTATGTGGGAAAGTGGAAAGATACCATCTCATTTACATCTAAAGACTGCAAAACATTATTCAGATATTTAACTTTCTATTACAAATATTATGAGTGATTATCAGCTTAGGGATAAAATCCCTTTAACATGCATTTAATGCATATTTTGGATCTATAAATTTAAAGTATTTTAAATTCAAATTATTTAGAGCATAAACTTCATAGCAACTTTCACTTTTTGGACCTTAATGCTTTTAATTTTACTTTTATTGTTGGCATTTAAAAAGTCTTTGTTGGTTTTAGGAAAAGTTTATGGTTTGGGTTACAGCGTTTTAGTTGATGAAATGTACAACTAGAAATAATGTTTAAACCTTATTTATGTGAAACTGCCTCAACAAAGTAGTGAGAGAACCTATTTGTGGGTCATCTTAAAAAGCAGAGCTTTGACAGCCTTGTCATTGTCTCTTGGACAGTGCTTTGGGAAACACTGCTTGCTTTTGCAGAGTTTTATAAATAAAGTTGAACTTGTAGCAGGAGAGGCCACATCCTTAAAGTCAGTGTCACATTCCTGATGGACACAGAACAGGACTGGAGATAACATAAACTCTCTGGGTGACTTGCAATAACTTCTGACATGAACAGGCAGCGCATGAGTGTCGATGTTATGACAGAAGAGACTGAAGTTAAAAAAGGTGGAAAATGAAGTTTTAGTGATTCAAACGGCAGATCTCAGCAGTGCGTCTCACCAGCAGCAGGTCAAACTTTCACATGTGACTCATTTGAATAACTTCTTCTACACAAATGGGCCAATCAGAAAAGGCCTGTTAAACGCAAGTCACCTAAAAGACTTCTGGCAGAGAGCCCCACACACCCACAAAGATGCCTAAACAGGCACACACACACACACACACACACACACACACACGGAGCTATACAGCACCCTGCTTTTGTACTAATCCCTGGCTCCCCCCGTGTTGTTGCCACCCAAGGCAAAAGCCCCCCCACAGGCAGGAAGGAGGGAGTCTGCAGCCAGGCGACTGATTGTGTTGGACGAACTGCCTCCACAGCTCTGGACCTCACTCAGACTCTTTGTACTGAGGCAAAGAGCCTCAGTTTCTGCTAGAGAGTGAAAGAGTTTCTGAGCAGGGAAGAGAAACCGAGATGAGGAGCGACACGCAAAGAGAGAAGAGAAAAAAAATCTGTCTACACAAGTAATTGAATCTGGGAAATGTACTGGCTCTTTTCACTGGGACAAAAATGGTAAATGGTAAATGGCCTGTATTTATATAGCGCTTTACTAGTCCCTAAGGACCCCAAAGCGCTTTACATATCCAGTCATCCACCCATTCACACACACATTCACACACTGGTGATGGCAAGCTACATTGTAGCCACAGCCACCCTGGGGCGCACTGACAGAGGCGAGGCTGCCGGACACTGGCGCCACCGGGCCCTCTGACCACCACCAGTAGGCAACGGGTGAAGTGTCTTGCCCAAGGACACAACGACCGAGACTGTCCAAGCCGGGGCTCGAACCGGCAACCTTCCGATTACAAGGCGAACTCCCAACTCTTGAGCCACGATCGCCCCACAAAGGTGAAATGTTCTCATCGACCGATAGAAGCTGTTTTCATAAAAGAAGATTAAGATTAAATTACTTGTCGAGCTGGTGTGGAATGCACCTTGTAAGGTTCGACGGGCACCTCTGCACGTCATGTCCTACACACTTACACACTTCTGTGAGTTCAACAGATACTTGATTATATCTCACCCTGTCTATGCCTATTAACCCTTTTACAGTAAATAACTAGACCACATTGCATCATGGGACGTTCAGATGGTCTCACACTCTATATTTATTGTTTTATTGTTGTTTCTAATCTGCTGTGTAAGTTAGGGGTGTCCAGAGGATCTGGAACATTTGCATTCCTTTAACCAACATGTTGACAGTAAAGCAAATATTAACTGACCTACTAGCACATTTTAGTAAATCATACTATGAATTCTTAAGACAATGCTGAATTAACTACACTTCACATTTTTTGTCACTTTAAACATGTAAAAATCGAGAATTAAAATAAGAAATAATGTGCAGCCAGAAATATAAAAACTAAAACACTTAGAGGGAAATATTTTGTTTTATTGTCTTTAGCGAGTCTCTGTTCTTCCTCAATACACAGATTTATAAACAGGTGAGGACCTCCTTCATCTTCATGACACAAAGCCTCCTGTTTTAGATTACTGGAACATTGCACACTATCAAATGATAAGAAGTGTAGACGTGCGAGTGATAAAGGTATACAGGTTATTGCATGAAAAAAAATGCATTTTTCAAGAAAGAAATACTTGTTAGAAACTCCAAAAACACATGATTACCATTTGGAGTTGATAATCGGAAGGCCAATTAAAAACAAATGCATCATTCATTACATAAAATTGTGGGTAATTTATAAATGGCAGCATCCAATAACACTGATCACACTGGATCCTTACAGCTCACGACATCCAAACAAAATCAAATCTCAGACCAAAAGTTGCTAAAGTTGATAAAAGAGGCTGCTGGTGATGTGTGACGGGGGAAAGGTGTGAGAACACTGTATTAATAGAACGTATATGAAGACAAAGCCATTTCCTGCACTACACAGTCTATGTATGAACACAAACTTTTGCATATTTACACTGTGCTGTTTGGCTGAGTGCTTTCTTGTGTGTGAACAGTTTGAGATTAGATAAGAGACGTGATGATAGGCTGACCAGACGTCTGCAGATGTTGCAGTGGGAGCGGGGCTTAACTCAGAAAGTTTAGTCTGATTATCAGAGTGAAGTGCAGCTAAGCCTGAGCTTAGACTGAAGTGCAACTCGTGCTAAAAATCTAACCCTGTATAAGGGATTAGACCTTTTTCTTCCAGCCCAGCGTCAGACTAATGTCAAAATACCCACAGCTGGAGTTTTCAATCTGAGCCCAGACAGCTGTGCTGATCCAGTCTCTGCTGCTTACTTATCCAACAATGGACTGAGTTCAAGGTGTTTTTCTTCAGGCACTAATGCCCCCTATAGCAGCACCGCCTCTTACCCTACCAGTGTTTGCAACAGCCTTTACTTCCATGTGACACCAACCTCCTCCACAGCATCCAGGATCAGGTCACCAGTCCTGTCTGGATGTCCCCCACAGATGGTGAAGAATGATTAAAACCTTCCCCAGCTTTTAGAGCATCTTTAACAGGATCTCACGAGTATTTTAAGTTACCTGGGATGCGTCATTATTTAACGTGAAACTCATGAAAAGGCACTGATGCTTATTTCTACATGTAAACACTGATAAAACGCAAACACCATAAAATTTCACATTTAGAAAACTGCTCGTCTCATGTTACACTTAAATCTGCACAGTTAGTTATGTTTCCGCTCCACCAGGCTCTCTTCCTTTGCTGTGATCCATTCCTTCCTTTGGTCACAAATTATGTGTCAGACACTCAAAGCAGGCGAAACAGAGAAATCCTGCTGAATCCCAAGAGAAACCCTCTCAGGTATGTTTTCATAAGGCTTTGCTGCAGGGCTTTTGTGACCCCCACATGCCTGAATAATTAACAAGGCTGGAGACTATTGGGTTTGACCCGGCACCCACCTATGGGTCAGGAGGTCAGAAACAAACTGCTGGGGGAGGGAACCTGTAGGCTGGGCAGAAAAACACCTCGACAGCTTTGCAATTTAAAAATTCGAGCCTTTCTAGCCATAAAAAAAGCAGCCCAACAAGCCAAAGTTTGCAAATGAAAAAGTTTGATTGTATTGAAGCTTCAGGCATGAGTGTGCTAGCTTTTGTTTTGTTCTTAAATGACAAACTTGTTCTGACTGTCGATTATTACAGTGTTCAAACACCCTGGCTGTCTGCTTAATATGACCATTTGTAAATGTTGAACCAATGACATGAGTGTTAGTGAGCTGCTCTAACAGCCTCCACTCTTCGGCCTTTAATCTTTCATTCACATGTTGGAACCTGCCTGCAAAGGCTTGGTCTCATCCACAGCATTAATGAGGTCCATCACTTCTACTGTGTGGTAAGGTGTTTCACAGTCTGCATTCCAAGTTCATCCCAGTAGAGCCGGACAGGGTCAAGGTCAGTGTTTACTGCAGGTCAGTCAAGTCCTGTCCCGGCAGTAACCTCCATACATGCAAGTCCCAAATACTGTACAAGGATTGAATTTATAGAAGTCACCTGTTCGTGTTCCATTTAGATTTAGATATAGACGTATATATATTTAGATTTAGGGCGTGGTTAATACAATTCTCTGATGAAGGCATGGCTTATTCTGCAACACTAAAGTTGTAAGAATGCTACTGAGCCAACAAAGAAATCAGGTTCATAAGAAATGGAGAGAATTAGCTAATAAAATGTGAATTAGAGGTCTGCATCTCTGGTTTATTGCTTTATTATCCAAACTTAAACCTGCCATGGTGGCATCTTCTGTGCACAGCGAGCGTTTGGAGGTTTCCCAGGATTTTCTTTGCTGGCGGTGGGGAGGGCATTTTTGCTGAAATCTGCAGCACCAGCTCAAAGGGGGGGCTTCCATTAAAACAATGTGGCTCGATGTAGGCAGGTACCCGCATAATTGAAAATGCAGAGTGGCATTTATGAGCATTAATGAGCAGATGGCCTTGTGTTATAGAGCTGGCCTCTTCCTCCTCCTCCTTCTCCTCTTCCACTTATTTTACACCAGCTTCTGTTTCATTCGCCTCCCCCTGACTGGATCTGATTACCCACAATCCCTAAATCCAGTGAGAGAAGCTTCCTGCCTCGCCTGAAAGTGCCAGCTTGCAATTTATAGCTCTTCTTCCTCCCTCTCTCTCTCAAACACACCATGAAGCGAACCTTTCTGTGTATGGGTGGAGGTGCTGGCATGTTACATGTTTTATGAGGGTCTGCACCGAGACCGCTTTGGTGATTTTGGGGGACCTGCAGGAGAAATGTGTGTGGGTGTCAGAGATCATTGTGAACCATGCCACGTACTGCGGCAGCTGGGCAGGACTTCGACTCTGTGTTAAAATGATCCTCCACCCAAAGTCTAACTTCAGGGTATCAAAAATACGACCTTTATGAGCCTGAAAACCTGCCTGTAAAAAGTCTGCAGTCGGCTCTGTCATGGAGGGCAACGACTGCGTCAGTGATCTGGTTTCAAGTATTGGTCGTCTCACTCTTTGCCACTGAAATGCATTTAAATTATCTTTTTAAATGCAAGTACAGTAAAGTCAGTAATTCAGTCACATTTAATTTGACCCAGTTCAACACACTGCAGCCAATCGGACGTGGTTAGAAAGTTAGAAATAAACTGCTTTAGTGGGAGATCACATATGAGAGGCGAGTATTTAAACACTCAGGTCTTTCTTCACTGCCATGACTGCCACTCATTAATAACTGCACTTAATGGATCCTGTGTTGACTAATTAAATGATATCGTTTGATATATGATGTTGAATGACTCAGAATTATTTTTGTGTGGTTACAGAGAGGGCATCATGTGTTTTCATTGACCACCACAGAGCATGACAAAAACAGCCTCAGTTCTGATCCTCAGTCAAAAAGTCGGCCCACACAGCCGGCAGCGGCCCTCAGGAGAAACACAAGGTGGTGCAGAACATTTTTCTAGCTTTTGAATTTTGTTTTAATTCAAAGATCGTCTGTTTGATTTTTACAGTTTCACAGTGGAAAAATAGATATCTGTATGTGTTTTTCACAAAGCGCTGCCAAGTCTATAACCCTTAACCTAAGCGTTTTATTCCTTTGCAAAGTTTAAAAGTCTACCTTCAGGGTAACAATTAGCAGCTAATTAGCAGCTCAGAGGCAGTAAAACACTGACAGAAAACAAACCCAGTGCTTAGAAGTGAAAGTCTTAAACTTCCCTGCCTGAGGGGTCCAAAAGAAAAAAAGAAAGAAACTCTGGTGGTACCGTAGTTTAAAACAAGTTATTTAAGAGTAGTAGTAAATTCTGTACGTAAACTTAAGTATATTGCTAAGTATAACCTTAAGCATATAGTGGTCAGGCTGTCAGACGACAGTGTTTGCGCTCTTTCATTGTAATCACCCTCATTTCCTATTTCGCAACATTGTAACCAGCTGAATTCTTAAGACAATGGAGCGCATAAAAAGCTGCCACATCGAACCTCAAAATATTCGGAATACGAAACCAATCAGAGTTAGAAGAGGATAATCAAGCAGTGCAGAGTGTACCTTGGAAAGCTCAGTGTGTCATTTACTCTATTTTAACAGACAGAAAACCATCAGGTTGTGTTTTAGCTGAGACAACAGCTAAAGGTTACGGCTGTGGTCTGCGGTCTGTCCTCTCTGGCCTGGATGACTTCACGTGCTGCTTTGCTGTCATGGAAAAAAATTACACAACTGAACTGTAGACTTTATTTTTCTTTCAACTTTTCACTTTCTGTGGTGAATTTAAAAAGTTTCACAAGCTCTGTTCCCCTTTGTTAAAAATGTTCCACAGTTTTGTCCAATATACAAGAAACAACAAATGATTTTTCTTGAAAAGCGAAAGGTGATGAAGACAAACACAAAGCAGATCCACAGCAGCGATACGACTCGTTAACAAAGTGACAGCATTGTGTGGCTCAGGACTTTCTGTAGCGCCACTACAACGTTTGTGTTTACGCCTCGCTCTGTGCACCATGGCGCATGTTCTTCCCACTAACCAACATCGTGCCAGACAAAAGAATTTCTGTATCCCAAATACATCATCAGACCAGAAGACGACAGACAGAACACGTGAGACTGCATGCTGTGCACAAGCACAGGGAAGTATTCCCATTCATTTTGTAAGTTAGGATTAAAAATGGTCATCATTGGTTTTTAATAAAAAAAAAAAACTTGAATGCATGCAAGGTTACTGGCACAGATCAAATGATGTGTTTACATGTGCTGCAGCAAGTAAGCCAAAATCTGTTTTTATATGGAGCAACCATCTTTTTCATGTCTCTCTGCAGTTATTAAGCTTAATTATAACCTTTATGTTACTGGGACATAGAAATTAAATTTATAGAATGACTGATAATAACTCCATGGTGGAGCTGAAGAGAGTGCCAGATGAAATGCTACCTCATGATCCAGGTGATGGGACACCAGCACCAGTGCAATGCAGACGCCAGCACTGAACCGTCTCTTCCTCCTCATTTAAGAGCCAACTCACACTTTAAGAGATTCTTAGCTAAATTTTATTTTTATGGGAAGACATTCAGAGCGGACAGAATCTGTAGGCTGCATCTGCCAATATTTCAATTTCTTGTGAGATCTCCTCCCAGCACACCAACATGAACAACATGCCTTCTAAGTTTGGGCGCAACAGTGGCAGCTTTTGGAAAAGGCTGTGAAAATGAGTCATGGTGAAAATTTCCACTTGACATTTTGGTTGACAAATCATGTGAGTGATGTGGATCATAGAGATGTTTTGTGTGGTAGATGGTCAGGCCCTCAATGGTGATGACTATAGAGGTGCAACTTAAACCATCAGCAACACAGAAGGAATTAAACATAATCGCTAATTAATGTTTCATTAATGTGTAATGCAAACAACAAAATCCCAGCTACTTAACTTTCTGCTTTCCCCACAAACTTAAACCGGTTCAAGTTTAAAGGAAACATGTGTGCCTCGTTATCCCCAACGCCAATTAAGCGAACCAAACAAGGCTGTAAACTAATGCCGGCTAATCCTAAGAAAACTGCAGTACTTTTGCCTGAAGCAGCAGACTGAGACTCTCCGAACACGACACCTCTCCAGCACCATGTTTATTTCTCTAAACAGTCTTCAGAAATATGGAGATTTCAGTTTCCAACTCTCAACACATTTTAATATGCTCTGTCTTGTAGATGAAAACATGACATGCATTTCATAACGGAAGAAACAGAAATGTGAAACTAGAATTTTAAGCTCTCAACTCTTAACTACGACAGCTAATGAGCAAACTGTCACAGGAAAAGCTGATAGAGCCATTCTGGCTCAATAATCTCTGTGTAGTGTACCACCCTTTTTGTGCTCTTAATTTATTTGCTCCTCTTTACAACTACTTTGCTGCCAACAATACAATGTTGCAACAGGAAGTTGAATGGCCACGTACTCAGGATACCTTGATGACAACTAACAACAATTCCCACGCACTTAAACTCAGACACAACTCCTGTATCCGTCCTTCACTAAATTAGCAGCCAAATATTATCATATCTGAGTTACAAAAATAGCTCCTTTTTAACTTAGTAGGAAGAGAACGTCTGTGTGTGTCGACTGAACAATGGAGCCACAGTCGACGTGAAAGTTGTCCAACTGAAATCAAAGAGGAAGGATGTTGGGACGGAAGGGAGCAGACAGAGGATGGCGATAGAAAGAGCGTGTGTGTGTGTGTGTGTGTGTGTGTGTGTGTGTGTGTGTGTGTGTGTGTGTGTGTGTGTGAGTGTGAGTGAGAGAGAGAGAGAGAGAGAGAGAGATCCTCAGAGGTGCAGCCAAAGCGCTGAGGAGACTTGAAACCAGATGAAGGAGTTTGGTACTCTGTGGGGGGGTTATTCAAAGGACCAATAAGGATGCTTGATAAAACCTCAGGCAAAAATGGTGCTGATATTCTAAATGTGAACCATCAAGTCTGCAAAAGTTGTAAAACAATAACGAAATATTTAAAATACTCCAACGTTTCACACTCTGCTCTCTAGTAGCCACTAGACTGACTTTACATGAGTTTGCTTCAACTCCTTGCTGTGTTTTTGTAAATCCATTAAAACTTCTGGAGATTCAAAAACAAATAAAATACATTCACAAAAACAGATCACACACCTGATCAGGACACACTGGTTCTGCAGCCTCTTCCACAGCGAGCGGTAGCACTCATTGGCGATGGCAAAGATGTGCGGGGAGATTTCACCGAGGTGGTGCTGACTGTACATCTCCACAGCGGGTCGGTCATACAGGCCAGGGAGCGGCTGGTAAGGGTTGACTGCTGCCAGGATGGAACCGATGTACGTCTGTGGATCAAAGAGGTAAATTATCAATAATTACGCAGACAGAAAGCAAATAAATCAAATTTCACCTGAATGTTTTAAGTAAAGGTGAAAGAGAAACATGAAAAAATACTATCATGATGCATTACACGATAACAAGATTCAACGATTCTGCAATACTTCATACTCCGATGAAAATGTACTGTACTTATTAAAATACAGACATTTTTAATGCGTCAGTTCAATTAATAAGCCCATACTGTCCTTCTCTTCACTGTTCCCCAACCGTTTCATCTTCTGTGTTGCTAATTAGCAAAGTTCTGCTCATTTTATCTTCATTTGACTAAATGCGCCACCATGAGGAGCCATGAAGTAGTGAACCTGGGTAATTATATTCGATACCAGCTATTGGTGCTGTAGAGGAAGCTCCCCCCCCCCTCACTGCCATTTCAAAGTATGAACATTTGCACAGCATCCATTCTTCTCTAATGATAACTCTCTTGACCTGCATGTCGTTACTCGCCATCTACTGAGCAAAGATCGGAGCAAATCATCTCTGCTGCCCGTCACTGCTCAGGTGGAAGCACAGAGAGGCCAAAGGCTGCACTTAAATCCAATTTCTCAGACAGAAACACAGAGTCGTAAAACCCTTATTAGGTTCCCAGGAGGGTGGACAGCAGCAAACATCAAGCAGCCAAACATGTGACCTTAGTGATGAACACTCTTTTACAGCTTCCACTCAGGCTGTCAAAAAGCCCAGCAGCACGGCATTCAGCACGTTTGACCTTTTGCTTTTATTTTCACTGCTGAGAAGCAGACTCAAGATTTTCCAAATTAGTTTCAGATTTCAAAGTTCAAAGCAAAACAAACCAAGCTGCTGAAATAGAAGCTCGTGAAGCCAGAAGAAAACTTGGCTGAAGCTTCAGTGATGTGGTGGTGACTGATGGATAACTAGGCAGGCTTGGGAAGAAAAAAAAAAGGCAGCACATCAGCGTGCATCTGTGAGAAAACATCTGGATATTCCTATTGCTGGCCTCGGTTTGAAAAGTTGCAACGGTTACAGCAGAATTAACCGGATTCTCACAGTTACTCGAACTGGGCAGGAAAAGAGGTAATGCTGTCAGAAATGCTCGTCCTCAACCGTGAAGGTCTGAGCATTTGCAAAGGGTAGAGAAGCATTAAGCTGATTTTTCACATCCACTTCAGCATAAAAATAGTAACACTGTCAAAACCTGTATGTTCTAAAAGGTCTAGTAACCACAGAGAGAAGCTTTCCATCCCGCATAGAAGAAAACTAAATCCTTAATTGGTCTTTCCACTAAAACAAAAATACTGGAACAGTAAAGGTCATTCACTTTGGAAATGCTACCATTGTTGGTTTACCCCAAACAAGCTTCTTTTGTGAGAAAACCCCTAAGAAACATGCGCAAATACTTTTCAAATGCCTACATTTACAACACAAGCACACACGTTTCCAGCCTGGTACTACTCATAGTCAGCTTTGACTGAGAGGTGCTAACTGTGGGTGCTAGCTGCTTCACCTCAGCTAATAAGAGTCACTGAAATGGACTGTTTGATCTTGTCTGTGGTGTTGATGTTACCTGTTTTAGTGGAATTACCTGACAAGTAATCTAGCCTGTGGCTTGTAACTGAGCACTCCACACTCTGGTTCAGATATGACTGCTCGAGTTTCAAAAGTCCCAGGCAGCAACAACCAAAATGGTTAACTTATCGCTTCCAAACGGGACTTCACAAACAAGTGTGTGACATCAGCGTCCATCTTTTATATACAGTGTATGATCCTGACACATGTTAACTCATCGGGACATGCCACTGTGTAATTTCAGCAGCAGTCATAAAAATATTGGTTTCACAATCAGTCAGCGATCATCAATCAGCACATGCTCGCAATCTGATGCAAAATGTGGTTTTTAAACCAGGAAGAAAAAACAAAACAAAAACACAATCCAAACAATTTACAGCCACATAAACATCGAGCTAAACACAATCGCTACATGTAATGTGGCGATCTTTTAAACCTCACCTCTCTTTATTTATTTCATTTTTATGTCTCTGAATTCCTGAAGGAAAGTTAAGTTTGCTAAGTGCTCTATGAAATATACCAGCTTTACCCTTACTGTCTCTGTCTGCTGCTGTTCTGGAAACCAAAAGGGATTTCTAGAGCACTTTTTTAAATTTAAGACTTCTCAAATATGGCTTTAAACATCTATTAACAATAGTGAAGCTGATCCTTAACACCAGGTTAATCTGTGAATTACCGTTTTAATGGACTGACTGCTTATCTGGCCTACAAATGTAATGTGACTAGTCTGACTTACCATGAACATTCATTCAAACAACAGAATCATCTGAGAAAACAAAAGTTTGGTCAATAATAAAAGTAACACATTTTCTAACAGGCACAAGAGTTGCAGGTAAATTACCTGCTGCGACTCAACAACCACTTTTGCCGAGAAAAGAGCCACACAGACAATCTGCAGTGAGGTGAAAGCAGCAGTAGTTAGCAGCTCCCTCGCTGCTCATATTTCTTTGTGGCAGGTTTCACAGGGGAAATCCCCACTCATTTTCTACTTAAAAGGTACAGTAATAATAAACCTCACACTTTTCCCTCTAATCTCTGCAAACACGGACAAAGATAACATTTTTGATCACACTATCAAAATTAACGACAACATTTCTGCCGGCGCAACTTGGATGTAAAGTGAAAATCTCATTACAGCAGTGCACAGTGTTCCCATAACACACACATTAGCTTCTGAGAGTCTGTTGCCTGGAGGAGGAAAAGAATTGCATTTAGGAGAAAGAGAGTGGGACATTTCGATCCACAGAGCATCTACGTCCTCTGCAGTTACACGGCTCGACTGTCTTCTATCCTGTTAATCTCGCCTGGTTCCCACTGACAGACAACAGCATGTGAAAACAAACAGGACCGTCGGTTTTCTGTCAGTCACGGTCTTCATACCAGTCTGACATTTGCTCTGTTCCTTCATCTTGATTTATTAAAGCCTGTTTTCTTGCTGTATTTTTTTTTATTTCCTTTAATACAGTTAGTCAAACTTTTTAATCAGATTAGAGAAGAGCACCAAGAGGACATAGAAGCACATACATATTACAAACAGAAAGCCCTTTTTCCTCAATAAAGGGGTCGATCAGGGGAAAAAAAGCCTCAAAACACTATTGGCTCTGGACAAGCAGAAAAAAAACGTGTGTTTATAACCAGCCTGAGGTGAAACCGTGCGCAGAGCTCAGAAGTGGAGTGGAACTCAAATTACAACCATAATAGGCATAATTAGGTTAATAGGCATACCGATGTATAGAGCGTGGAAAGAATACCAACAATAACATCACACTGGAAATGCAGTTTCTGATGAGCAGTCTGTTGCAGTCGGACACTAAAGACTCTGAGCATCCAAGCTGAAAGGAAATATTTACAGAGGGTTTCTCAGGAATGAAGAAAACAGCTTCTCTCTTCCAGTTTTTTAATTTTCCAAAGACCAAGTCATGACCAACCTCAACCAACAGTTGATAACAAATACGAGAAAACACCAAACCGTTGGTTAGAGCTAAAAGATGTAGTTCAGTCATTAAATGTTTTAAAAAGCGTCAGCTAACATGCTTGCACCACAGGAAGTGAGCTGATGGTTGTAGGAGCAGTGCTGTAGATACAGTGGCATTAGGTTACGATCATACAGACTTCAGGAGTCTGTGAAACTCTTTGGCTTTTTCATTCATTTGAATGGGATCACCACTCCCAACAGATCTGAGAGAAGAGTTAAACCTGTGGGAGTGTCTTCTGGCACCAGGTTAGACGACCATGTACCAATAGTTAAAAAAAAAATCTGTTAAAATTCTGATTGTCCATAGTACTGCTTGAAAAAACACGTCAACTGAAATGAATACCTAACACTCCCTGAAGCTCACACATACATTGCAGCACTGAACTGTTCTAGACATTGCCAGACTGACGTGTATGTGAGAAAGACCATTTGATCTCTAATTCTACAAAGCCCCTGTAATGTCTGATTACACCCATGCAACACAAGCAAAGGCAACGGGCTTGTCGATTTACAGCAAGAAATTAAGCTGATCCAGGTGATTGATAGATGTATTTTTTGTCTGCTTATTTTATTGGTTTTTGTTTTTTGCCCTTTATCACCGTTCCTCTTCCCCGCTGTTTTTCTTTCCCTCTTTCTTTCTCCCCTTTCTTTTCCCCAGTCAAATCTGTCCCATATTTAGCAAGTGAAAATGAAATAAAATAAACAATAAAAGGTGAATCAAATAGACCATTACGGCAAGGCTGGGATGGTCCATTTGGTAAAGTAAATCCGTGGGCATCTTTCTTTGCCTTTAGACAATAACTCTGATGGCAAAAGAGCCAAATGGGACAGGCAACAAAAAGAAAAAAAAATTAAGCTGACCATGTGGAAAAAAGTACAAATATGATTCTGCCAAGTTCCTTCCTGTTAAAAGGGAGTTTTTCCTTCCTGCTGTTGCCTAAGCAATCATCTGTTTGTTGGGGGTCTCTTTCAAACACTATCGGGCTTTTTTCCTTACAGTACACATTATCTTAAAAGAACTTTTGTTGTGATTTGATGCTACATGAATAACCTTGAACTAAAAAAGACCTTTCAAACTATCAAAACCATAAACCAATCTTTTTATACTTTTGGACCTATCACTCCTTCCTGGCTAGACATAAGATATAACCCAAACAACAGAGGCGAGATGTTCTTAAACACTGCTTCACAATAACTGGACAAGATAACAGAAGAACAAGGTGATGAAGAGGTCTGCTAGGAGTCCACACTCACTGTACTCCTCCTCTTCCTATACAAACATCTTTATCACCTGCACTGCTCATTAAGCTCCTCCTATTAATCTTTCTATTCAAAGATCCTACTGACTCACTGACCTACATTTGGCCCGGATGCAAAAACATTTGAATGAACGTTGAGATGACATTTACATGACAAATGCCGGGTCTGGGCTATCCTGCCTGTGCAAATCAGCACAGTACAGGGATGGTATGTCATAATAATATAGAGTGGATCATAAAGGTCTGAGTGTTATTACAATGTGGCAGCGCTCTGCTCAGGTGAAGGAATCAGTTTCTACACATAAAAGCAGAGAAGTCCTTCTTCCGCCTGCAGTGTAAACAGTTTACAGCTAATCTAATCTCTGGCTCTGAGGCTCACATGCATCAATCAGACCATCCTGTAAACCTCTTTACAGATGCTTATGTAGTGTCATGTATTGTTTGGGATTTTTATATTCACAGTATGTGGAGAAAGTAGATGGAGAAACACTGTGATTCGGACTTTTGCACCTTCTGACAGCTGGAACAGTCCAACACATCGTAAGTCTTACTTGTATACAATACGCTATACAGTAAGGTGAACACGGCACCAGCTACAATGAGCTCAATATTTCCGTGTATCTTTTGTCAGTTTTTCCCTGCTGTCCACTCTGACACAGTTTAAAGGTGCACGGGGAAAATATTTTTTATATTTGTCAGCAGTTTTTATGATGATCTTATTTGCCCCAGAAAGGAAAATAAATAATCCTCTTATCTGTCCCATAACCTTTGTCCATAATATCAGTATTTACACACCTCCATAGGAAATTGTCATGTTTTAGAGAATTTATTAAGATCTTTTGATCCTAAGAAAGACATCCAGTCACCTTCAAGTCAAATACCATGTTACACAGAATATCATTTGTAGCTATAGATGCAAGTAAAAATTGCCAAACTTAAGAAAAAACTCAAGGACGTGCCTTAAACTTGCATCCTTTCTAAGCTCCTCGCAACTTACAGGAGTCATGAGAAGTGATTCTTATAAGTGCAAAAAGCAGCAGGAAGCAGGAAGCACAGATGCTGTAACAGTCCAGTAGACATTCGCCTGAATATTTTCACGTCTCAATCTCTTGTTTCAAGTCTTATTAAGCACAGCCTGATTTTTTTTCCAAATTATGGTCACCATCTATGGCAATAGAGCTCCGTATACCTCAGGGTAGTGCTGTCTTGTGATTCACATGTGACCTTTAGCATATATGGCTACAGGTCATCCTGCCTGTACCTTCTCAGTAAGATCTGTCCCTCACTTGTAGTGTCTAGTTTCTAAAAGCCATGATAATAAAACCCCAGGCTTTAAAAACATGACTTTTCAAACTAAAACTTTATAATGGTCTTTTTTGCGTTTCTATTTGGTTCAGAAACCTTAATCTGTCAAGTAAAATGACATCTGATAGTCTGTAAAACCGACCAGTGGACAAAAAACCCCCCACAAAAAACCTTCAAACCCTTTCTTAAAAAAAAAAAAAAAAACAAAAAAAAAAAAAAAAAACATGACAAGGAAAGTAATATTTAAGCACGAGTCTAAAGGGCAAAGTTCACATAAAACAGTTAGCGCTGCTTCAAGTTAGAGAAAAAATAAATAATAAAACAGCCTTAGGGAAAATTTGTGCCTGCCCTTAACTCGATGAATTACAAACATTTGGACCCAATTACATCCCCCTGTTGGTCCGTCGTGGTAACAGTCTCCCTGGCAGCACCCCAGCTGTGACTCTCATCAGAAGCCCGCCCTGCTGGCTGATGTGATTAACTGCGGCCCCTCATCCTGCATGTGTGGTGTCGAATACTTGCAGTCATCCCACTGAGGTGACCCGAGTAATGCGATAGCCACTTTTTACAGTGTTTGTTTGAAGTGCTTAACCTGTGGGACTCATAGCAGTGAAAGCAAAGTTTTTTAACACCGTGATGGCTCAAAAAGTTGAGTCTGTTCAGTCAGAAGAAGTCACCTGGATGAGTGACGAAACATTTCTCCGACTGAAAACGCGACGCCCAGATGAACACAATCAACTTTTTGGGATTTCCTTACCTGGATGGTCGAGCATGCATCATTTGTAAATGAAACATTTGTATTTGGGCAGCACTCATTATTAAATCTCCAACAATCTATGTTTTATACTAATACTGGGTAAAAAGAAAAGTATAATGTAGTATTTAAGCATGTTCTGACTCTTTCTCTGGTCAGGTTCATTTTCATTTCTGTCATCAGCCTCATTGGGGCAGCAGGAAAAAGTTTCCAGTTAAGCCTAAAGTTCAAAAACTGCTCTGCACTCGACAAGATGCAGTCAAAGTGAAACATTTTCAATAAAGAAAGCCAAACGTTTTAATGAGTTGGCAGAGACCCAATAAAAGCTAAGAGCACAGTGAATATTGAAACAAGATAAATGTCAATGTCATCTGCGTCAGCTTATTCCACTGCCCACACATGGCAGCAGAAATAAGCTTTAAAGTGACACCCAAGAAAAATAAGATGAAAGCTCCACAGGTGTGTAAAGAAACGAGATCCATGCTCTGTCCAGGAATTCCTCTTCTGTTGCTCCTTTGGAGGTTTCTTCCCTTTCTTGTACTGTGTGTGTGTGTGTGTGTGTGTGTGTGTGTGTGTGTGTGTGTGTGTGTGTGTGTGTGTGTGTGTGTGTGTGCGCGCGCGCGCGTGCGTGCGCAAGAGAAACCCAGGGGAAAATCAGCTGTTTGGAATATTGGCCTATATAAATAAAACTGACTTCTCTCAAATGTATTGCATTACAGTGGATTCCAATGAAACATTTTTCAGTTACACAAACAATAATACATCTTAATCTGCTCTTTATTCAGCGTGTTCCAGAGAAATAATGGCTTCTTTAAAAAATATGATTAAATCAGCTGCTTCTGTTCTGAAACACTGCTTTCCCCAAATCCCAAAGAAAGCAGCAGCAGCCCCAGTATAAAAGTTTATAAGATTAACATTTTCTTTTCTCTGCTCTTTTTGCAGACTCAGTGTAGAGATGATAGGCTAACACTAGCAAGCTACATTAGCTGTATGGGTCTCTGCACAGATCACATACCTGCTAATCAGTGCTAATTAATGGATTAACGAACCACTCATTAAAACTAGAACATAGACTGCGTGGATGGGTTTTACCTCAAAGCAGGTGACATTCATTTGTAAGATAATGTAATTAAAAAGGCTACAAAAGGCACAGACATGTTGGAGACGCCCAGTTCTGTGACTAGCAGACAGTTCACACCTACAGCTGCATAGCTCGGCAGCACTGCCCCTAATTTTTCACCAAAAATCCAAAATGCTGATTTTAAAAAAGCATTACACAGATAATGTTCGGAT
Organism: Rhamphochromis sp. 'chilingali'; assembly: GCF_963969265.1. Lineage (NCBI taxonomy): Eukaryota > Metazoa > Chordata > Actinopteri > Cichliformes > Cichlidae > Rhamphochromis > Rhamphochromis sp. 'chilingali'. Next base: position 32,918,600 of record NC_137943.1, read on the forward strand.
GACTTTTACATAAACATTTTGCGTATTGATCGCAATGTTGGTTGATTTTTTACCACGAATCTTCGTGCATTATCCCATTCGTATTTTGAACAATTCTAAAAAACTATAAACGTTCTACAACCAACAAATCTGTGCAGAGTCCCCGATAATCAAAATAGGATTACGGATAAAAGTATCACGTTACATTTTGACATTGTGTTCCTTCTATTCAAGAACTAAAAACAGCTGACAAATGCAGATATCTTCTCAAACTGACCTCCGCTTAATCTTTTCCCCCCTGACAGATAGCAGTAACAGACGCTGGAGCGCCTTTATGTTTATAGAAAGGCGTCAGTGGCTGATGATGGTGTAACTGTAGAGCAGAGAAAGGCATGCAGGGCGTCAGAACCTTCCAAAAAAAAAAAAAAAAAAAAAAAGATGGCTCTGAGACAGAGCCAGATAAATTCACAGAGAAGGAAATGAAGTCCAGATGGGGAAAAAACCCTGCAGGATCAGAAGAAAAAGCATCAGCAAACCTGCCTTACTGACGGCAGGAAATGTACGAGCGAGGGGAGCGAGGAGGGAATATTCTGCAGAATTACTGTGTCACAAGACACACATACCTTTGCATTTGTTATACTTGGCATTTAAAGGCATCTTGATCCGCTGTTTAGGTTTAATGTTGCTGCTGATGCACATGCGTGAAAGAAAGGAGATGCCCATTTATTTTTGAAACGATGCGGTTTTTCCGAGTTCCCGGGAACACAAAACTGTCAACACCTTGTGAAACGTGCAGCTTTTGCTTCAGCTATAATGCTGAATAAAAAGTTTTCTTACAAATGAAAAAAAATATCACTGTAGAAACGTGATAGTAGAGCCATAACCTTAACCTCACTTTAAGGAGCTTGCAAGTTCATTGCTGTGCTGACATGGATCTAATAAACCTGGGCAGGAAGTTGGATGCATGTCTGCTGTATAATGATAATCAGAGCCAACACGGCTGTCATTGCTCCGTTATTTGTCTCCACGCTACGTCCTCTTTGGCACGGTCATGGTAACAGCTGGAGGATACATCATACACAAAAAGCTTCTGCTACCACAACTCAACTGGATTTTGGAATCCCAAGCATTTTACTTCCATCTATAAGCTCTGAGTCTGTTTTGTCTTCATGTTAACCAGCACATCATTTCATGCTGCATTCCTATTTGAATAGCAAGTCGCACTGTGAGACGCTTATCCTAAATTTCAGTTGCAGAGTTATTGCCTCTTCACATTCCCTCCTTCATGTTAGTCAACTTTTATGTGGCCTGTGTGACATTTTTGGAAGGAAAACAGTTTGAATTGTCAAGCATGCATTTTTTCTTCATTTGTGGTTGGGGTTGTCGCTAATGAAACTGAACATGTGTATAATGACAAAGAACAACTTCTGCATATCTCTAAAGCACAAACGCCATTAGATGCATTGAGAACAACAGTTGTTTTAATTTTCTAGTTGAAAAAATAAGACACCTCAACTTTCCTTTTTTTTGCCTTTTTACGGCTTTATTTGAAAGGGTGCAGTGAGCTTAACCGGCGCCAGAAACCTTAACTTTAACCAGTGAAAGTTACCTTATTGGTTTGCTTCTGAAACTGTGTGTTTTTGGTGTACAGTCCCCATTTAGCATCATCTTTGTAGCTGTATGAATTATAAAAGATTTATTGTTACTAATAACAAGTTTCAAATGAGTTTCAGATAAGCTAAGCTAAATCCAGCCCACATTAACTGACATCTGCCGATTCAGCAGATTCTTCACATTCAATTAGCAAATATGATAAAAAAAAAGTTGACTCCTTAAGCTGCTTTAGTTTGCTGCACAGCTGCAAGGTGCTATGTAGTCCAGCTTGTGGCCTGGTTGTTTCTGTACGGAGGTCCTGTGATTGCTCAAAGACACAAAGTCACACCACCGAGTTCTAACTCGACATATAAGTGTTCATCAGTCTCATTAATGTTCATGAATCAATCGTGTCAGTGCACTGCTCATTAAACTTTCTAACTAGAAATTAAACACTTTACCTAATTTTGCATAAATGGGCTATGTAAGTTTAAACCACACCGCAGGAGTAGTGGTTAGACTCGAGATTGTTTGCCCAAAACCACATCTTAATGAAGCTAAAACGATAAGTCAGAGATATGAGCCTGAAAGAAAGATCTAATCAACCAAGCCAGGAGTAATCTGTACACCAGATTCCAGACAAATCTGTTTCTCGCTCTTCAAGATAACTCAACAAATAACAGATGGGTGGACGAACTTCAGCCACAAAGTAACTAGCAAACCAAAAAAAAAAAAAAAGACAAAAATGGAGCAAAAAACCACGTTCACTAATGTTGTTGTCTTTGCTAACATTTAAAAAAAATAAATAAATAAACCAAAATCAGGATTTAAAGGAAGTGAGATCAGCACATGTTATTCATAGACATGTATGCATGTATAACGCTGGACGTTTCCTCACATCTGACAGTAATCACAACTCTTCAGCTTTGGCTGAAATCTCTAAAAATGTAAAAAGGACTAAACTGGGTTTGTATTTCAGAGTCTCCGAAGGAATTTGTGTGTGTGGCTTAATCCCAAACCCAGCAGATATGTACAGAGGGAAAACGAGTGAAACATAATCCAACCCAGCTAAACTATTGATCTGAAAGGAAAATTCCACATAAACAGTCATTTTCGATTCCTCCCTTCTCTGAACTTGCATCATCCAGATTTTTTCAGATATTAAGACATGACCCCAAAGCGGGATTTCAAAACACCAAACCAGCCTTTCTACTGCTATAAAGCCACATTCCACCCATAGCTTCTTTGTTTGCAAGTACTTCAGATAATCAAATGAGACCATTAGAAGTTGGTCCATCTGTAATCTGGTTTTGAGCAGTCGATCTCATTGTCAGTACAGACTTTCTACACATTCTGGACTTCTTCCTCCCCCGTTTATCCTCACAGCTATGAGTCAAGAGCTTGTGAAAGCGGAGCAGCAGCTGCCTGTTGCAGTCTGTCAGCGGGCCGGCAGCAGACATGCAGACTTGTCAAAATAACCGAAGCGAGCGATGAGACGGATTTTGCTCTGTGCTGAATCTGCCTGAGCCGGCAGAGCCTATGATCAAACCTATTACGAGGAAGAAGAGTGATTTAGTAGCTGTTTCTCAGGTATCCTCTCTGAACTATGAAGAAGCATTTTTGTGCCGCTCTACCTGATGATCCATCTGCTGTCATCTCGATTCTGATTGATTACAAAGGCCATTTGCTCCCACCCCTGTGGTTACAGTTAATAGTTCTGTAGGCGGGGTTGGGGTTACGGTTAGGGCAGAAAACACTGCTTCTATTATAACCCAAAATGTTAAAGAACAAACATGCTGTAGCTTAGCCTCAGTGTCACCACTAAGACATCTGAGCTGAATGTTGCTTGAAACTCAGTTGCCTCTTTTATTAGATCCATTATATTTAGTTCTCTTAACTCTTCACATGCACTGCAAGGACTGTTTTTGTCTGCATGTCAAAATAAACTGTTTTTCAAAACCAAAAGAAGGGAGTCTAACAGACAAACATATTTTAGATTTCTCAGATTCTCATATGATCAAGGATTCCTCGGGTCTGCAGGAACGTTCTTCAATGCCCTTTCTGCAGATCGTCCCCTCCAGAACAGACAGCGTCTCCAAACCTCTAACCAATTTTGCTAATGTGTGCATCTTACATTGAGCATCAGTGCAGACCCACAGTTCATCCACAGACTGAAATGAACCCTTTTAGCTCTTCTCCCTTTAAAGTCTCCCTCTCGTCTGATTGGTTGCCCCTCACAAACTTAGGATTTTAAACACCAAGTGGGTTGGTTTGAGATGATATAGCCCAACTTTGGGAAACCAGGATTTTAGAGCAGTCTGAAGTCTGAATTTTTGTACATACACTAAACCAAACTTGTGGCCCTGTTCAGGATGAGCACCATAACATCATAGTGTCTTTAAGATAGAAAATGAAGAAAAGCAAACTACAGCCACTTAGGTTAAAGTGCTCTGATTCTTATAAAAGAAGATTTCTGGGGGAGGATAGTCTCATCTCCTTATACCCATTTCTATTTTTGTTTTTTTAAAAAAAAAAACTTTTGTTGTATAGTTTAAAAAGTAGCTGCAGATCCAACGAGCCTTGGAGCCTGTGGCCAGAAGATGAAGAGTTGTGTATGAAAGTATTATGTAAGCTTTCATGTAAGAAGGTCCAAACTTTCATCTTTATATCCATGTTCCCATGACCATGTGATCAGGCACAAAGAGCACATATACCAGCAATTGTTCAAATGCTTTCAGGACCTGATCTGTTATTTTCGGTCAAACTTCTCATTCCAACCAATCAACAATCAGAGTTTTCTGTGTGTAAACAGAAAAATAAACTGTATGGGGATCTGCTGCCATCACATGACATCGTCCTATTTATGTTTATAGCACATGGGACACGAAAACATTCCTGGTTAGAATAAAGAGTTCCTGATTGGATGAACTCCCCTGCAGATTGTGTGTGTGTGTGTGTGTGTGTGTGTGTGTGTGTGTGTGTGTGTGTGTGTGTGTGTGTGTGTGTGTGTGTGTGTGTGTGTGTGTGTGTGGAGAGAAATGAGCGGGAGGTCACAGAAAATTGTTGATGGGATGGGGGACAGAGAAAAAAAGAACAGCATGTGATAGAAAACTGAATGTCAGTGTGTTTGAAAGAAGGACCGTGGGGTACAGACGAGTCAGAGATTTCTGAGTTAAAGAATGTATGTGTGCATGTGTGTGTGAAGTGGAGTCTTTTGGCCCAGATCCCTTGTTTAGAAATCGGGTAGTAGCTCTGGTGGTGTGTGTGTGTGTGTGTGTGTGTGTGTGTGTGTGTGTGTGTGTGTGTGTGTGTGTGTGTGTGTGTGTGTGTGTGTTTCTGCACGCGCTTGCAGTGGAATCTGCAGAGGAGACGAGTGAGGCCACCAGTCGACAGCACAGCTGGTTACAATCACAGCAACTAAACACACACAGACACACACACAGAGGTCTGGTAGCCTACAGACGAATCCCCTGTCTATGTAATGGTGCTGCTAGCAGCTCTGATGCAGTTTAGCTGAAACAAAAATATTTTTTTGTCAAACCAACCAGAAAAAGCTCAAAATAATCACTTCTGTATTTTTACACCATCAAAAATCAACATGTGCCCCCAAAAAGTATAAACTATAATTGAGATTTTGCTTGCTTTGTTCTGAGTGTGCACATATTGATAGATAGAAAAATCTACCTCTACCCCATCATCGTCATCACCATACAACTTTCTTTGAGGCCAGAGATTTATTCATTGTGGCCATTTAATTATGTGATTGCAGCAGGTTTGTACTCGTGAAAAATCTATCAAAACCACAAATTCCCCCACTGTATTGTGTTCTTTCCATGTTCTCCGTGTCCACATCCAAGCTTGGCTTTTTAATGGATGTTTGACAAGGACTTGTGTGATTTGTCCAGCTGGAATGCTTTCAGATTTATTGTGCTGTTTGGATTAACAACAAAACAGAGTTTTGTAATGTTCTTCAAGCTTCACCACCAAAGTTTAAGTTTTATCCAAAACCCTTTACAGCGAGTAGAACAAGCCTTGAAATCTGCTTCATTATCCTGTAAATGTAATTCAAAATATGGAGCTTAAAAAGATATTTTGGCTACAGGGCCGCTGAGAAAATCCACCAAGGCTCTTTATTCATATGCTGAATTTATGCATCACCTTGTTCTGCTTGTGTTTTTCACTGCATGTACTTTTCCTGGAATCTAAACTCTACATATGGCTCCTTTGCAATAAATAAATTTTATTATAAGAACTGAAGAAAAAAAAAGAAAGAGAAGAAGAAGCCCGAGGAAAACAAAGGAGACGAGGATGAGTAGTGGTGGTAGTAACAGACCCCTCTAAATCACTCTGAACCCTTTAAACTGGGGTTTGACCAGTTTCATATTTGATCCTTGATGCAGCAGAAACTGTTGTTGGCTACTCTGAATTCAGTATTGTGTTTATAGCTCTTCCCTTTGGTTAACCATGACCCTCTCCATTAAAACATTCCCTCTAATTTTCCCCTCTTTCCAGCTTCTGGCCCAAAGAAAAAAAATGTCAGGCCAGAGATTGGGTGGCTGTGATGAATTGATTGGATAATTTCGACCATACGGGAGCATTCAGATGTGATTAAAGTAACAAGATGGCATTTGTCAAAGGTTAGCACGACTGTTGCGTACAGCGAGCACAATGCCGCCTTTGTTGACAGCTTGTTTCGCTGGAGAAAGTGCTGGCTCAGGTTTGTTCTTTAAACCATAAGCACAAAATGGTTGAGAGCCATTTGCTCCACATATTCCTTTGCGTTTCACCGGAGCAGGAGGGTTTGAAAGGTTTCTTTACTTTAACTAGGATGGGCAGCAACAGAGCTGCTTGTTTGCTAGCTCACTGTGCGATGCAGGACAATGCATACACCTAAAACGTTGTAAGGACAATAACACAATGCAGATATCATGTGTTCAAGGAGGAGTAATCAACATTATGGTAACATCCTGTCATCAACACTCCTGGTTACAGCTACTACTGTTCACACCAGCACTAACTAGCACGATGAGACTTATTAACTTGGATTAACCAAGAAAATCACCTTCTTTTGGTCCCTTTAGCATCTCAACTGTTCTTTCTCACAACTCAGGAGATTAAGCCAGCCAACTCTAATTGTGTTCCCTCTCACTTGGCACTTTTCTGTTTTTGGCTGCCAAACAAGGACCACCATTACGTGGCGTCCAGTTTCTAACAAACGTCTGATTGAAAGGGACTCAAAATCCTTCGCCTTATTTGGTTTGGTGCTTTTCATCGCCTGGTCAATAGCGCAAACATGGAAACACCAGAAACAAGCACAACAATACTTTAAACCTCTCAAAAACAGAGTGGAACAGTAAAAGTTTATGCAAATAACCACACTAACCACAGGACAAATAACAAGGCTAAATTCATCTGAAGCTCTTTGGTCACAGTGCAGTAATGTTTAAGAATTCAACCACCTGCATAAATACTCTGCAAAGGCGTCACAAGGCCGCCATTTCTGGGAGAATAAAACGATCCAAGCAAAATAGTTAACTTAGTGTTTGGACTGTTTAACAGGGTTAAAACTGTCCAACTGTGTAACCCCAGCCCTGCATTTTAAAATTAACTCCCTTAAATTGAATGCAAAAAAAAAAAAAAAACAGCAGGCAGCAACTTTTGAGGTAAGGGTTCAGATTAAGAATGTTAAGGCTGATGTGATGCACTATGTTATATAGACAGAGACACAAATCCTTTCCTAAGAAAAAGGGGAAAAATACAACTTGAAGCTGTGAAAAACCATTTCGAAGTGCCAAAGACCTTAGCCAGGTCTGAAGACTTCTCTTCTAACAAGATAGTAACTCACAGTGTAAATCTTTAAGCTTGCACTGCATTTGGGCAGCGGTTAGGGTGCGGCTTAGGTGCCAGCACGGATGAGCCAATGTCTGAGGGAATGTGAGACAGCTTTTTTAAGGGCACTGGTGTGTGTCTGTGCTGGGAAATGGGACATGTGTGCTCTTACACAGAGAACAATGGCAGGTGTTCATGTGGTTTTACAAAGCATTTTAAAAAGTAAAAACAGACCCTTTTAAGTAGGAAACAGCAATTTGTTTATGGTTACATTTATGCAGCTATTTTACATTCTTTTAACATTTTATAATTAGGCCATTCTTTAACACTGTCATGCATGAATTATGACAACCTCAATCAGGATTTTTGGCTTAAGTATTTTTATTCATCTTTTCATGTCTAGAGACGAATAAAAATACTTAATGAACGGGTTAAATAACAATAATTACAATGACACACATCATACATCTATAGTAACATGAAACAGCCAGTGGGTGGCAGGGTATGGAGGGACACATTGGTGTCCAATGTAGTGGTTTATGTGCAAGTGTGCCATCAACACTGACACAAATACAAGAAAACAGCCTTTGACTAGCTGCCCACTGCAGTGGCCACTATGTGTGAAAGGGTTAAAATAATGAGCACTGCCACTACTATGATTTATTATTCTTGAAATGCTTTTTCATATATATGTTTTAAGGAAGTGACTAAAACCAGAAGCTGACTTTAGTGAATTTGAGCAAATCCACCTACAGCTGACATAGAAAGAAGAAAATCAGAATCAACCCCAAAATTCTATTTATACTATACTATATTAGGTTTTTAAGCCATAAAAGTGTTTGCAAAAAGTCTATGTATAATCCACCAAAAATATCAGTTTAATCTATGTTGTATTTACAGTGAACATTAGGAACTAAATCAAGAAGCTGTCCTGCAGGTTTGTGTTTTGGGAAACCCCTCATCGATACCCTGCTAGGTCTCTACATGTGTTTCTTGGAAGTTAAATAACCAAACCTTTGAATCAGCTTCACACTGTGTAAACCTGAAAACTGAGTCCCGTTTGTAATAAATCTGAGCCGGAAAGCCAAACTTTTTCTGACAGGATATCCCAGAGGAGCCAAAGATCCATGTAGGGATATGCTTTGATTGCACTGTCAATTAATCCTACAGTCATGTACAGACCAGTAAGAAGCTCCAGAAAGATACAATAGCTCTCTCACGTCCCCATTTCCTGGCACTGATTTAAAGCAGAGGAAAGCTCTCTGACCCAACCATCTCTTTCACCTGCTCGTTTCTAGATGGTTATCCCTGCTGTTGTGCAATGTTTGAGCAACTCAAGATATTCATGGGAGAATGCTGCAGAGCTGATGGATGAAGGTAATGTACCTTGACAAACCAAGCTGTCAACGCAAGCACTGATAGCGCTGATGGACTTCAGATTGGTTCTGGTTTTTGATGCTAGTGGTTCAGATTTTGTTTTTTGTAACCTGCCTCATATTACTTCTGCCGAGTTATCCCAGGGACTGAAACTGCAAATTTAGCAATATTTAGCAAGTAAACCACATGTTGATGAACTGTTGAAGCTCAGTCAGGACCACCATACTCAAAAGAAGATTATTATTTCAATCTGTGGTAATTTTTATTTGATGGAATAGCTGTGTGCTTAAAACCTCCCTGCCCTTTAGCATGCTGATGTGGATGTGGAGAGAACTCCTTCGCACTCTTGGAATCCCAGAAGCAGCCAGACCCCCTGCACAGATTATGCTAGGTGAGACTAATAAGACTTGCATTGAAGGGCATTAGTGGAACCGTCAGCTGTTGTGCAGATCAGCTGAGCTTCAATTCATGGTCAGTCTTCATATTAATATGTAGGATTTTCACCAGGGACAAAAAAAAAATCAATCACTGTGTTGTTCTCATCAAGTATTGCTTGGAGGAAACTTACATAGATGTACTTCTGTTTATAGCGCAGGTACAGGTTGTGCATGATGGCGCCCTCGTGAAGGTCCTCAAGGCTCGCCATGTCCTCCACCCCTCTGATGCTGCTACGGTGCATGGGTTGCACTTTCTGCCTGGTGAGCGTATTCTGCTTGTAGGTGTACACCTGGGTCAGAAAATGGAAAAAGTCCATATGTAAACTACGTAAATGATAATCACATGAATCCACATTGACATTCTAAAAGCAGAGGATCAAAGAACTACTGCAGGAAATCTTTGAAGTAGAATTAATAAAATCAACCCTCATCTTACTCAGACTTTATTTCCCCAACTTTAGGGACGATATATCCCCTAAGAGGCAATCATGTTAAAAATCACAGGAAATCATTTATTCCTACAGCAGAGCAGTTTCCTGAAATGCTGTTTTATAGCAGAATTGGTCCATGTCAACTTCCTCTTAAAGTCTGATCTGGTCACAGGTCATTTAGTTTCTGGTTTAAGGCCAGATGTGGACATCAGGCTGCCAGTTTTCTACCACAAGTTTTACAAGTGCATTTTTAGATTTGAATTTCATTCGGTTTGGCTCTTTTGTGAGAGAATGAGCCAGACGAGAACAGATAAAGGCAAGAGCACCAGACCACAGCAGTTTCTGAGAAATGTTAAAAAGCTCAGACTTCTGAAAACCCAGATGTATCGAACAAAGCCGACGGCATTTCCCCCTTTTACTTTGAAACTCAACATAATTAAAGTTCTAGAATTAAATTGCATTCACGTGCGTTTATCAGGGATAAACTAGAATGAGAAAAAACATGAAATTCCAAGAACACATAGCAAACATTGTTGTGGTGCATAGTTTCATGTCTCAGTCATGATGAAGCGTAACAGAAAACAGCTGAGAAAAATGACTGAACCATGACAGGAAATATCGATGTGTCCAGCTTAACACAACTTCTTTTTCTACAAATTGCAGATATTATGGATGTCAAAAGTAAACCATAATAACTGTATGCTTTTACAATGAATAGTATTCTGTCTGACAACTTTGATCTTATGTTACTCAAAGGATGAGATGCAAAGTTTGGTGGTTACAGGCAAACACAATATATTTGATGTAGAATTTCCACATGTTAAAGGTTAAAGGTGTCAAAAACCCACTGATTATGAATTCTAGTGAAGACAGGACACAATGCATGCAAGATACAACTTCAGAAAACGGTAGAGAAGTAGGAATACCAGAGGCACAGACTATGAGAGAGACACAGCACACTGAAAATCTATGAGTGAATTACACAAGAGCTAAGATGATGGTAGAAATCTACCTCCCAGGGGGAAAAGCAGTTTACATTTTATTTAGGGACAAAGCTGCAAGCCATTTATCAGAACTGACTGCTGATTCAGTGCATGCAGTCTCTATGCTCCATTGAAAGGTCAATATAGATAATGTTTCAAAATACCTCCTTTAAAAATGTTTTTTTAAATGCCTTGAGACATTTTGAGATGGCTGTCAAGGCGAGAATCTCTTGAAGGGTTTAAGAAATGTCACAGTGGTCAGATATCCCTGCTTCTTTTGAAAACAGGTGCTTTTATTTTGCATAGAGAGAAAGTGCACAAGAATACTGAACAAGATGGATCTTTAGTTTTTTTGTGAATCAAAAGAAAAACTACAAAGAAACAAATGAAAACCTTAGATTTGTTTTAGACCTCCAGCTGAAAATACACCTCCATTAAGCTGCTATTATTTTGCAGGTGGCAGCATTTAACTGGAAGGTTTCATGTAAAAGTATTGTAATTCCTCACAGCTTATAATTCAAGGCTTGTTGTGATAAACCTGACCCTGAGCCTGTAGACTACATGAAATCTGGAGCTGGACAAGGGCAGCCATCAGTAGATGTCTTCTTATCATGTGTCTGAGGACAAGGCCGAACAGCTTCTCGAGACTAAACTCTCGTCCTGCAACGTCTCGTCAAAACTAGTGATAGCTGTTAAATACCCCACTGCATTTTCAAACCATTATGAAACTCAGTCTGTCATTTAATTACCAAAGTTTTCTAAACTTGTATTACTTCCACCTTATGTTCAGTCTTCTGTGTGTTTCATAAAACTATTACTGAGATAAAAGCCAACTTTCTATCTTGCTTGTGATTCAGTTTGGAGGGCAAATTAAGTTCACTCTTTGCATAAATGTATAAATTGTTGGTTTCCATCATCAGACAGCCTTAAAAGCCTGATCAAACACTACATTTAACTCTGAAGAACTCAAGCTAATCAAATCCTTAAAGGATTGGTGCACAGATCAACCCACCATCCATTTATTTCATTATTATTATTATTATTATTATTATTATTATTATTTGGTTGAACTAACTGTCCAAAATCCAAACAGACTCAGTTTGTTGAGATCTGATGCATGTTTACACTGTAGTTAAGGACATCAGGCCTCAACCACCACAAAGGCTTCTCGTGGAGATTTGTTGTTCAGAATGTGAATTTATGCATGCAAATAAGCCGGAGACACACCTGTCTGTTATAGCGAAGAGAGACGAAGACTAAGCGGACATTTGAGCGCAGAAACATGTAACGTGTGATGTCATGACTTCTGCTTGTTGGAAAGCCACAATTTCTCATCCGTGTTCTTTGGTAAAGTATCTTTCCTTAAAAATTGATTTGGCCTTCATGGTCAGACCACAAACTTGAGTCTGAACATCATGCAGAAGTCACAACGTTGATAGCAGTATCAGAAAGAAAGGACATTTCATCCAAACCATTGGGTCCAAAGCCGTCCGTGCCTGTAGGACTAATCCGTTAAAAGGTTCTCCTATTAACCATATACTATTTTTGACCATTTCTGTATTAAAATATTATATTTATTAACTTTTTTCACCTCCAATTAGTCTTCTGGAATTATTTGTAATAAAAATGAAATCCAAATAGAAAAGTAAACACAGAAGGAACAAATCTAGAGTTTCAACCATGCAACAGGCTTAAATTTCTTCAGCATTTCGACAAAGAGGCCATTCTTCTAAGCAGCTTTCTACAGTCGGTCAGTAGTGCCAACTGTTTAAGGCCACACGATGGTCCAGTTGTGAAAAGCAAGAGACAGAGAGGTTAATTTAGGGCAGACCTCCAATTATCACTGCTCTGCAGGGAGTTGCAGCCTGCAGGATCACCAAGGGAGATGTGCTCAAAATAATGACCCATCACTGCAGGAAGGTCTGGGCATCTTTCAAAAGACAACTATCAGATTCTGAAGTAGAAAACTGTCCTCACTGCTGGACTCTGTTGGTAATCGCTTTTATTTAACTGCTATAAATTCATCAGTGAGGTATTACTCCATCTGACTTTAAGTCTAGTTGGCTTTGGGATGGAAAATGCAGAGCAGCCAAACCCTCTGCTGTCTCAGCCTTTTCTCCAAACAACCAAACCACGAAGTATTTTCAGCAACACACATGAACGGGGCATTTCCCAGATATTTCAGTAACCTTTAGCAATGACACACGAGGTGAAATAATGCAGCATTTCAGTTATTGCAGAACTTCGGGATACAGAGCATTACAGCACATTTTATCATCCTCTCTTCCAACAACGGCCTCTACTGGAAACAAAGTGCTGAACATAATGAGACATTTAGCAGTAAAAGCTCAAGATATTACCGACCAATATACGAGCTAAAAAAAAAAAAAAGAGTGAATACTGGACTTCAACACATTTCACACAAGAACAAGCCGGCACATTAAAGACCAGCTAATGTAAAAATGTTTCCATTCTCACATGTGGTTCTGCTGGTTAATCAACAAGAACTTTAAGGCTACAACAAAACTTGCAGTACAAAGAAGAACTTTTATTTCACAAGCTCAAAAATGTTGGTCAAGCATTAAAACTGTTTACACTACAGGTGTAGCTGGTGCTTTAACTGCTTCAGACCTTATCTTCACCGTACACTTTGGAATTACATGAAGCCCAAAGCCTAAAAATCCTAAAAACATTCAGGGAGTGCTGACTTCATGTGAAAACGGCTTTAGAGACGAGCTAGAGTTTGCATATTCACCACATTAAAACAATCACCACTCCAAAGGTCATTCTGGGAAATGGTAAAGCCGTAGCTTATAGGATACCAAAAGAGGAAAAAGTTGGCTTGTGGTTTCAATAGGCTGGAAAAAACATAAATAATGAAGTGAATATTCCATCATTTGAAAATTTGAAAAACAACGTAACAGAAAATTACAGAAAGACGTTACAAAGATGCCGTGTACTTTAAATTCTTTCTTTTGTCCACATAAACTATTGTTACCAAGAATAAAAATGAGACCCTTATGAACCAGCCATCTCAGCGTATCCACACACACAAACTCAAACAGCAGAGGGGCCCTGAAGCCATTCGGTGACCCGCTGAGGCCGAGGGACTCTTCCAGAAGAAAACAAGTCTCTGTCTGAGGAGTCGATCACATCTGACCCCCCACCCCCACACACACATTAACACCAAAACTGCCCTTCAGCATCCTGCCAGGCTTCATTTCTCACATTCCTCTCTCGGTGACGCTTCAGGGGATTCAGTTCATCTCTCAAATGTGTTTTTCCTTTAGATGGATGAAACGTGATCGAGTCCAAGAGCCGTTCAAAACCTGCCGGCATGTTCAGACGGGTTCATTACTCCAGGTCAGAACACCACATAAGTCAAAATACTTTGACTTCTGGTAACGAAAGCTAAACTGAAAGAGGTTTACACTTCTGTAGTCACCTCACTTGCAGTTTCCATGACTTCTATTTTACTAACTTCGACATGTCTCTGACATCCCCCCCATACATTCCTGTAGCACCTGTTTTCAAACTATATATGAAACCCTCAGCTATAGCGCTCCTGTCTTTAAGTTTCTCAGTTATTCATCTGTTGGTGTCGTCTTGAAGTCTGTCAGGTTTGTTCAAGATGATCTTTACAAAATGTCAACACTAATCATAATAAGTTCAGCACTAATGTTGGGCTATAAATGTATGAAGCATCCTTAGTGTGTTTTGCATGATGTTAAATTTCCCCAAAAACCTGAGTAATTTAATTTAGCCACTTCTTAGCAAAACGTTTTTCTGTGACAAACAGCAGCTTCAGAATTCATGTCTAAAGGTCTGCGTTAAACAAACTTTATTTCAGGCCTCCAACAAAAACTAATTCAAACTGACTTCAACATGAGAGAACAGTAAAGGTACAAATATGAACTCATTTCCAAGTTTTAAGAATCATTCCCGGGGCAGAAAGGTTTAGGTTGAGCCTCGTCATTCTGTAACTTTCCAAGAGATCATAACTCGTGTGAATGGTGAGTTTGTCAGATCACAATCACAGTCGTAAGATCAGGATTTTAGGAGTGCAGAGCTCTACTCTCTATGGGTCATAACGGGATGTGGCCGTTTCCCTTCGTTTTTGTTGTCTGACAGCAAACATCTGAGAAAACAAGAGCTTCTTTACTCGGCCACATTAAAATGCTGACTGCCTCAGATGAGGGAGTTGCTCAAGGATGTTGACTAAACTAGCTCAACACTCGGTATACGTCAGTTTGGCATGGGCTTTGGGCTTTTTAACTTTTATGTGTACAATAAAAGGCATCGCTATCCCAAAGTAAAGGAATTGGGAAACCCCAGAAAGAAAGATGCGTATATGAATGCCATTTCAAACTATTTGCTTTTCCCTATGAGGCAAACTGTTGTACGGTGAACAGTCTTGTTAGACTAGTCCAATGTAAACACTGTTTATAGCCAGCAGTCAAACATGCGAGCCCTGAACCTTAAGGGCAGGTATTTACTTTTTACACACCTTTATCTGTCAGGTAACAACTTCACCTTCACCTTTTCACTTTGTACTTATTTCAACTAGGATGTTACACAATGAAGTTAGAAAAAATCCACCTTTTAACACCCCAAAAACCTTGAGCATATATATATGGCTCTAAATACCATCTCTTTCCTTATTTTCCTTTTAGAGGTTCAGTCCTGGATGGAAAATGGCAACCTCTTATGTTATGAACAGTATTCTATGGTTGTAGCACTAGGAGAGCACAGATTGTTCATCCACAATGACCCAATTAGATTTCTAATTGGTTCAGTTGTCTTCGTGGAGGTCCACGCCTTGAAAACAAAGCCACGGGGGCCCGAGCGCTAAGCCTATAGTGACAGATGCTAACAGGAGTAAATCTCAGTGAAACAAAGCCATTACACAGCATCACTGCACGCGAGGAGGATGCAGGGGTGGGGTCACTGCTGTACTCCTGGATCAACAGGCTCTATTCCTGGATCAAACCGGATAAACTCTGTTGTTTTTGCTTAGATGGATCCGGAACGTGAATTCACTTTACGTTCAGGCAATTAGAGAGGAACTTAAAATTAGCAGCGAAGGATTTTCCCCTCGACTGGTCCATCACCCATCATGGTGATACTTATTCCATGGCCTGTTCTCTAAGAGAAGTGCAGATTTCGTCAGATTATCAGCTAGTAGCTCGCTCTGAAAGTCTCAAATGACCCCAATAATTTTTTTTTTTAATTTGCTACTTTTTTTACTTGAAATATTGCCAATATCTTTTCATAAAGCAAAACAAGGGGCTTCTGAATCATTTTATCCCGGCTATATGTTTATAATATAGCCTTTAGTACTTACTTTTTCTCTATTTTTTGCTTATGTGAAATTTTCCTACTTTTTTCTATCAGTTTGGCGAGCCACATGGCTGTAATTACCACGATGAAAGGATATGAGTCAAAGGTGTAATTCCCAGACTAAAAACAATTTAAAAGCCTTTATCTGCTTCTTATCTTTAGCTTCAGTTTATAAAACAGGGAATTTCCACTGTGGTGTTTATAGTTGTTTGATACTACTGCATGTAGTCTCCATGGGGAGTCTGACAAATCCTCTCAGGTGATTTTGCTTCTTGGATGTTTAATCTACAAATTTTTAAATCAGAGGGAGTGGAGACGTGCCCGCCAAATGTCCGAGATAACAGCTAGCCCAGAGCTAGTTCAGGTAGTTCTATGCTGCTAGTATTTATATTGTTTTTGCACCCACACCTATTAGAACAGGTGTGGGTTAACAAAAGCCTTAATGAAACAGCATTAGGACCTAAAATGTCTGAACATCAGACTGAGTCTGTGTGTTAACAGACACCAAAAGGCTGCAGGTGGCTAATTACTTCAGTAACATTTAATAATCACTCTGACTTTTCGTGCCAGTAATCAGTTTGTCAGGAGAGGGGAAATGAAACTCTTCATTATGTGTTGTTAGGAGGGAAAACTGAGCCCCTCGCTGTCCCTCGCTCTGTCAGCGAGTTGAACAGGTAACCATCCACTCTCCTCCAGCTTCACTCCCCCACCTTTCATCATCATCAAAAGCAGCAGCTGCTCTTTGAATCACCATTCATCTCCTCCTGTATTGTCCTGCAGTCAGTGAAGGAGGAGGAGACTGTCTGCACCGTCAAAAACACTGAAACCCGAGCAAGACGAGAGGAACTCTGCAACCTCTGACAGAAAGGTGTCCACACACACACACACACACACACACACACACACACACACACACACACACACACACACACACACACACACACACACACACACACACACACACACACACACACACACACACACACTCTCTCTAACATTTAACAGCACTTTAACCACTGAAGGCCACTCAAAGCTTCATTATTCTTTCTGGGTAGAAGGAATAAAAGTTTGAATTTTATCCCGAGTCTGGTGTCACCAAATTTATCCTCAGGATTAAGAGCTCAGCAGATTTAATGGCTTTAGCAGCTAGATTACACTCAGGCTGAACACACTAATTCCAATTAGTTCAATAGTTTGTTGTTTGTCACTAAGTGTAAGTGACACCGAAGTAACAGAAAAAGGACACATTTAGCAGCAGGGTGCTTAAACGCTGACAGAAAATTAAACGCAGTATGTTGTCTTTGCATTACTTCAAAAAAAGGAGAAAGAAACATTCAAAGATTGTTGTTTGACCATGTGCAATAGGAATAAATGACACGTGTACACATGTGCACAGTGCTGTAAGCAACAGGTTGGGCTAATTTTATATTTGGCTAATTTTGGGAAATAATAATAATAATTAAATACAACTCCACTCCAATAACACACTTTTATTCTTTAAGCCTTAAAAACCATCAGAAAGCGTGCAGCGTTGTACTTGTACTAGTGAAGCACTTCAGTAACTTATGAGCCCACAGCGTTCACTCTGTAGCCACTGTGATGTTAACAGTGTTGCAGTAACGTGTTTCTGACTCGTCAGCTTTGGATTTCCTCACAAGGGGCAGCATTTGCGCTGAAGCTGAACAGGTGACCTTCATCTCCAGTTACACACAACAGACAACTGGCAGACACACACGAACACACACCTTCATATTTAAATCTATGAATTAGAATGAGTTCACACAAATGCACAAAAGGACAATGGACATGCATGCAAACACACTTGTTTGTATCACGACTTCAGCACTCGCTTAATGATACAAAGGAGCTGCTGTACGATGTCTTGCTCAAGGGCACACACTGCAGTCACATACTGTTTTAAGGCACTTTTTTTAGTTACAGGAGAGCCGACGGAACAGAAGGCCACTCCTGATGCTAGTCACACTAGTTTGTGGTGTGCAGTAAGCGATTATAAGTAACCATTACTAGTATTGTTGAGGCTCTTGAGCAGAGTGTAGTGCCTTTATGTTCTTAACTCTGAGCTTATCAAAAAGAAACCGTTCAACACACGATCCTCAATAAGATTATCACAGCTGTTTACAGCAACTGAAGGAGCTGAGAGAAAAATAAACTATATGAGAAAGAGGAGATATAAGACGAGTAATATGAAAAGCAGAAATAAAAGGAAATCAAAAAGATGAATAACAAGAAAATATAGAAAAAAGACAAGGATGGAAGAGAGAAAAATAAGAAACAGGTGGGAACCCAAGGAATAATGAAGAGATCGAAGGAAAAATAAGGATTAAAGAGTCATTTAACATTTAAAAAAAAAACGAATCCCAAAAATAAATGAGAGAAAATAAAACCCAAACAAGTTAAATTATCAAATGATTAGAGAATTAAAATAAAACAATTTAAAAAAGAATTTAATTTTAAAAAATAAAGAAAAATTAAATGGACAACAGAGATGGATGTATTGGAAAAAAAAAAATAAGAGAAAGACACAAGAGAAGAAACAGGTACAGGAAGTGAAGGTACAGGTAAGATGAGTAATACGAGGAAAACTTTATTAACAAAGACAACTTTATCACCACAAAGCATAATTTGTTTGAACTGTGAGGCTCCAAAGCAGCGAGTCAGTTAGCATGCTACGGGCTGAAATTTATTACTTGGAATAATGAAAAATGGCTGGTAAGAGGGAAGAAAAGATTTCGAGTTACTTGGATATAAAACCATTACAACTCATCCTGAGGGGAGCATGAATGGCGGCACTACAAAAAACAAATAACAAACCAAAGTGTCTCCTATATCTGTAGGATCTGTCTGATCCACGGATAGCTTTGTTAAGGTTTCGTGCTAATTTATCATGTAGATGTGGAAAAGCAGAGATTTTTCACTCAGTAAGAGAAAACTTTGACCTGCTGGAAACACATTACAAGTTTTAAGAACGCCAAGTTCACGTGGACTCCTGAGGCGACAGATGTAAAGAGAGACGGACCCCTCCATCCTCTAGTTGACATTTTTTACTGTGGTGAGGAGAGTCATTAGCTTCAGTGGACGGCAGGTCTAACAGACTCTCTGAACGAGCAGAGGCCAGGAGATAAGAATGCCTTAATCTGCCAGTAAATCTTCAGGACAATACTTCAGCTCAACATGACCCTAAATCCCTCAGCACTCACATTTAGCGGCTGTCCTCTGGTAGTGACCCTCTGCTGCTCACTGGCTACACAGGAAGTCTTTGTTAAAGCTGTCAGCACAGGAGGGTAGTGCAGAGTAAATCCACCCAAACAGCTTGCACAGGTTATTGTTTGTTGGCCTGATTTTAAAGGCTTTGGTTGAACAGGAGAATAGGTGGCAGTGGAACTCACTGAAGCACAAACATGTGGAAGACTGCAGATATTAAACATCCTGGACTCTTTCAATTCCTAAAAAGGTTCCTCTATAATGACTCTGTGACCCACGGTTTGGCTTGTTAGGGTTTAGTTTAGACAAGCCCACCTTTTTTCCTTTTTCTTAAGCACTTTTTTTTCTCCAGATTCAGGTTTTTTTTGCAGTTTCACTTCCCCACACTTGCGTGAGTTCAGTGAAATGACAAATCATTTAGTTCTTCTCCTGCTGCTGGTTCTGGTTAGAACTACTAGTGTAGAAAGACTGTAAGCAGTTTCAGTTTAAGCGTGTCCGAGGGACGAGAACCTTCTTGAAAAAAAGCTGACATACCTGAACTACCTGGTCAACGATTCAGCTAACAGAAGACAGAAAGTTCACGTCAAGTTAGTTATCACTGACGCAATGTCAATTATCCGAACCACCACAACTGGCTATGATCAAGCTCCTCACCTTATCTCTTTATCACTGTTGATATTGCACCAGTCCACCTATCAGTCTCCCACTTGGCTCTTCCCTCACGCATGAACAAGATACCATGCCATGCCACGGCCCCACACAATCTGGAGGGGCTCAAAGGTGGAGAAAAGCCGACCCCAAATAAGCTGCATGGGTCTGAGCTCCTGTAGACCAACTTCCTGCAGGATGGGCTGTTGGTGTCTGGTGCAATGTGGATTGGGTAATGATCAGTTGCCAAATTTGGCATTAGGGAAATGGAGTAAAGTCTAAGTGTTCCAAATAGTGGCGTGACCGATGTCTCCACACCAACATGTGGACATCAGCCATAAGAAGTTGTCTCAGTTTGCAAGCTGTAGTTCAGTTACTCAAACAATCATACAATTAAATTCATTCATCTGCCAACGCAACATCCTAAAACACAGGTGTCGAACTCCAGGCCTCGAGGGCTGGTGCCCTGCAGGTTTTAGATGTGTCCTTGATTCAACACAGCTGATTCAAATGGCTAAATTACCTCCTCAACATGTCTTGAACTTCTCCAGATGCCTGCTAATGAACTAACCATTTGATTCAGGTGTGTTGACCCAGGGTGAGATCTAAAACCTGCAGGACACCGGCCCTCGAGGCCTGGAGTTCGACACTCCTGTCCTAAAAGGTACCTTCACATTAACAAATGTATCCCATCCCAACTAATACTACAAACAATGAAAATAATATTAGGGTCTACTTTTTGTTTCGATCTGCCTATATAAAGAAACGCAACAGAAAGTTGGTTAGACACCCAGCAATCCAGATGAGAACAGAGGTGTGACTATCTACAGGAAGCCAGCCAAATGCTGCTCTTACATGTGCTCTGGTTTGTTGACACCACATGATGCTGGCACCTTTGGCTGTCTTTAAAGTGATTACTTTAATGTTTGGAGTCAATAGACCACCATTGTGTGCAGAAACCAACTTTTTGGGTACTCGTGACACTTCAGTCCAAATCTATGGAACAAAACAGCTCACAGAAGATGTTTTCAAATCTAACGTCAAAACCTCCTTGATTGATTGAGGCATGTTAATTCTTAATAATCAACCCAAAACAATGTAAACCCAGTTCCATCTGCCCTACATCCTCCATATCCACTGTTTTGAAAACATGTGGATCAAAGATGTTATGCAGAGCCATATGGAGTTTAGGGATTTTGAGCTTATCCCAAATTATGGGAAGATCTCGCTAAGCCTGGGCTTTCTTATCAGCAACAGAACAGGTGTGGGAAAGATGGGAATGCTTCTTGTCTGCTAAGCAAACAGGCATATAGACTTAATGTTTTGTCCCAGTAGGATGGAAGGACACTCAAAGAAATGTAACCCTCAGAATCCAAAATTTAACCTTGGACTATACCTGCTTTTTAAGGATGTGCTATTTTACTACATCCAAATTTAATGTTAAGTTTAAGCAAATTGGGCCAAAAAGGTCATTCTACCTGTTGTGTTCTGTGAGTTTTTGCTCCCTTGATGCACTTTACACCTCTTACTTCATATTTTAAAAGTACTACATAGGTCATCTAACTCGTGTTTAAACACTGGATCTCCGGGCCAATCTTTGACATAACATGTGACATACACCAATGCAAATCAGAGTAGCAGGGAACCACCACTGCTAAGGAAGTCTCACCTTATAGCCTAAAAGGCACAGACTTCATTTTAACAGCTAGGTGATATAAAGAGGTCCAGCTAAACTTTTACTTCCATAATGAACATGTACAGTGGGGCAAAAAAGTATTTAGTCAGCCACCGATTGTGCAAGTTCCCCCACTTAAAATGATGACAGAGGTCAGTAATTTGCACCAGAGGTACACTTCAACTGTGAGAGACAGAATGTGAAAAAAAAATCCATGAATTCACATGGTAGGATTTGTAAAGAATTTATTCGTAAATTAGGGTGGAAAATAAGTATTTGGTCACCTCAAACAAGGAAAATCTCTGGCTCTCACAGACCTGTAACGTCTTCTGTAAGAAGCTTTTCTGTCCCCCACTCGTTACCTGTATGAATGGCACCTGTTTGAACTCATCATCTGTATAAAAGACACCTGTCCACAGCCTCAAACAGTCAGACTCCAAACTCCGCCATGGCCAAGACCAAAGAGCTTTCGAAGGACACCAGGAAAAGTATTGTAGACCTGCACCAGACTGGGAAGAGTGAATCTACAATAGGCAAGCAGCTTGGTGTGAAAAAATCAACTGTGGGAGCAATCATCAGAAAATGGAAGACATACAAGACCACTGATAATCTCCCACGATCTGGGGCTCCACGCAAGATCTCATCCCGTGGGGTCAAAATGATCATGAGAACGGTGAGCAAAGATCCCAGAACCACACGGGGGGACCTGGTGAATGACCTGCAGAGAGCAGGGACCAAAGTAACAAAGGTCACCATCAGTAACACACTACAACGGCAGGGAATCAAATCCCGCAGTGCCAGACGTGTTCCGCTGCTGAAGCCAGTGCATGTCCAGGCCCGTCTGAAGTTTGCCAGAGAGCACATGGATGATACAGCAGAGGATTGGGAGAATGTCATGTGGTCAGATGAAACCAAAGTAGAACTTTTTGGTATAAACTCAACTCGTCGTGTTTGGAGGAAGAAGAATACTGAGTTGCTTCCCAAGAACACCATACCTACTGTGAAGCATGGGGGTGGAAACATCATGCTATGGGGCTGTTTTTCTGCCGAGGGGACAGGACGACTGATCCGTGTTAAGGACAGAATGAATGGGGCCATGTATCGTGAGATTTTGAGCCAAAACCTCCTTCCATCAGTGAGAACTTTGAAGATGAAACGAGGCTGGGTCTTCCAACATGACAATGATCCAAAACACACCGCCCGGGCAACAAAGGAGTGGCTCCGTAAGAAGCATTTGAAAGTCCTGGAGTGGCCTAGCCAGTCTCCAGACCTCAACCCCATAGAAAATCTGTGGCGGGAGTTGAAAGTCCGTGTTGCTCGGCGACAGCCCCAAAACATCACTGCTCTCGAGAAGATCTGCATGGAGGAATGGGCCAAAATACCAGCTACTGTGTGTGCAAACCTGGTAAAGACCTATAGTAAACGTTTGACCTCTGTTATTGCCAACAAAGGTTATGTTACAAAGTATTGAGTTGTATTTTTGTTATTGACCAAATACTTATTTTCCACCCTGATTTACGAATAAATTCTTTACAAATCCTACCATGTGGATTCATGGATTTTTTTTTCACATTCTGTCTCTCACAGTTGAAGTGTACCTCTGGTGCAAATTACTGACCTCTGTCATCATTTTAAGTGGGGGAACTTGCACAATCGGTGGCTGACTAAATACTTTTTTGCCCCACTGTATGTCTGCTAAGAGAAGCTCATTATTTGGCACTAACAGTCAGTAGAGTTACTCGAGTGTTACCTGCTATAGTTGTTCTTACCTGGCCATAGTCAGTGGCAAAGACAACAACACCTCCGGAGCAAGAGGACACGGTGCTGGGAAGGAACTGCTCATCCTCCCGTAACCACACCCGGTCGCCCTGCAGAGGAAGAAGAAAAGTTTGCTGAAGACTCTGAATCAAAATATGACATTTATACATTTGTCTCTAAACAATTAATCAGTGATTTTCTGTCATCAATGATATTGCATGAATGGGACCATTATATACAACCTACTACATTTCTTTTTTTAAACTGATAATTTACAAAGCAAAGGGCATCTTAATTTGTTGTTGACCCTCAACAGATCCTAACCACACCTATGCTATTACTGCATAACAGAATCATCTAAATAACTGAATTAAAACCCAAGAAACTGCTTCATGTAACCTAAAAACATTAGAACTCGCTCCTTTTAAATTATTTCGCTTTTAGGTTTCAGATCAATCCAATCTTGTGACTCTACACAACAATGCTAACTGAGTAATGGGATCCACTTCTGCGTCTGGTTTTTTTTGTACAGCACTCTAGAAATCTCAGGGAGACAGAGAAACGTAACTTTATGACAGTATTTAAATAGACTATTTCAGAGGTGGTGCTGTTGGTATATTTTGTCCTTTGCTAAAGACACAGGCTTTCATGTTGCCACGGCATGACCTTTCTCTGACCAAAAGCAGAGTCTCTGCTTTCATGAAAACACGGTAAGCTGTGCAGTGTTTAGTTTCAGAGGTCTCCACCTGCCGTCACCCAGGAGGCCAGTAAAGCTGCATGTTTATTGATGCTTTTTAGCGAGGAGTTCCTGAGAGGACTTTAATACCTGCTGACCAGTCAAGTTTACTGCCACTGGTTTCTACAGCGTTTCTCCTTAGGGTTAACAGCTGGATATGAAATGACTAGAATTCCCCTATTCTTTTGTGTTTGTGGAGGATTAGCAAGGAATCTGTGGAATTTACAAGAGGAGGTCTGATTCTTAACTGCATGTTTAGACGGTTGAAACTTTGTTTGAATCGTTCTTTTGGCTTTGGAAACCTTTAAAAATAATAGCTTCACATCAAGAAAAGCTTTAGTTCAGACAGTGCAGATCATTGATGGATTCGTTTGTTTGATAGGACAGTTTCAGACTAGAAACCAGCCTCCCTGAAATACGACTGAGCTACAGAATCGAGGGGCCCTTCGAGCGGATTCTCTCCTAATCGCATAGCCACATGTGCTGTTGTTCATTAGCGTGGTCATAAGAAGTCTTACAGAGAAACTGCTCATCATTCTTTATTTTGTTTGGCAAATTATGAATGAAACCATTGTTATATGAAGTCCTCAATTTCGTCTTTGTTTTAGTTGCTAGTTTTTGCATTCCTTGCTTCTTTGGTTTTGTCTGCCGTATTATTCAGACCTGCTTAAATGACCGAACAAAAGGTAAGAGGGAGAAGAGGAAGGTCCCAAGAGTTTAAACCTTAAGTGTTTAAGATGCTTTTCTGCTTTTGCTGACCACCTGAATGTTCTCCTCCTGTTTAACCGTCTGAATGAACTTTTCCTCTCACGGTTGTGTTGAAAGAAGTCGTCTCCACATGAAGATAAAAATCCATTTTGATATCTTCATCAGAAGATCGTTTACAGGCCTCAGAATACATGAGGACCAAGAGTGTACCGTTGTTCTCACATTATATTTAACCAGGCCTGTTACCAATGATCATGATGTATAAATCAGCCTCTCTCCCATCGCACCATGTATCTATATCCCCTTTCTGTTTTTTAAAATTATCATTTACCGGGTTGGGTTCGTGTTATGAATGAACACATTTTAACCCCAAACCATGACCCTCACGATTCCTGAACCTAAGTGAAAGCGAAATTAAGCGAGTGAAACAAAGGCAAAACACAAATGAGAGCTCTAAACAGAGGCTGGGCAGACAGCGGCGTCGGATTCTTTGGTGCTCCAGAAAAGAACCGAACAAAGGAAGGTGCTCCATTGTAACACGCACAAAGAGAAGGAGTGTGCTGTTTACCAGCCCGGGACATATGGACATTCCTGGTGTGCACCAGCACGGGAATCTGATGCTCGCACCAAGTTTGGATGTAGAAAGCAAAAGGAGGGTCTCCTTCCACCCACTGGCACACTTTTCAAGGCTCTTTTACCTCTAAAGACACCCCCCATCCCACCCCCAAATACACACATACATTCATTTTGTTTGTCCATCCTCTCTCTGCTGAGAGAAGAAAAAGAGGCATCCAGCACACATCTTATTATCCTTTCTCTCCCACCCCTCTTAATCTTCTCTGTATCTCCTCCTCCCTGAACTCTATCCCTACATGAACACACACACACACACACACACACACACACACACACACACACTACCCTATTTCTAAACAAGGGATCTGGGCCAAAAGACTCCGCTTCACCTCCTCTCCGTCATTCATCACCACTGATTGCCTGAACTTTGAACATCAAAGATCTCATTGGTACTTTACAAAGGAATGAAGAAATTAAGGACCTAAAGTTGCATCTGTTAATGGATGAAAACCACACAGAGTTAAAGGCTAATAAAACTAGCAAACACTCAAGAAGCACGTACCACGCTGCACAAAGCTTCAGTAACTGATATAAGGTGGGCTGGTTAAAGGGGAAATGGTCAGGAAGGTAATGTTTTTAAAACAGCAATACCACAAAAGTTAAGTGTATAATGCATATTTTTACTAGATTAGATCAAGTAGGCAGAGCAGAGGTTTCTCAGACGGCTGCACACAATTCCAACGTGCACGGAAGAGAGGAAAAGTGTTCAGGCCAAACATGTAACAGACATTTGGTGATTACATGTAAAGTCTTCCAAACACATGACTCAATGCAAACAAACAAAAAATCACTTCACATGCTGATGTACAAGCCTTTCAGCTGAAATTATTCCACACCTGTAGAGTCTCCTTATACCGCCAATAATCACAAATAAATCACAAGCTCATCATCGCCAATTAAAGGACATCCAAAGCAGTAAAGCTCAACTTCAATGAGGAAAGAGAACAAAAGAGGAAACGGTCGAAAAAGATGTTACTGTTACTGTAAATGATTCTGCCCATCAGTCATACTTTAGAAACGAATAATTCTTCATTGCTAGGAACAAGTTTAAACACATCATTAACAGGTTAAAACGCCAGCATTATTTACAGTACATAGAACATTACTGCGTTTCATCTTGTGGCGTTCATCAGGGTCACAACTGAAGCCAAACACACTGGTCTAGCAATAAAGGTGGTCTGTATGCAACGAGTGATAAGAGTTCTGAGCTCTTTAAAACGAACTCGTGATTTGATAACAGAGCATCAGTACCTGATAAGAGCACAACATGTGTTCCTGGTCTGTTGCAGACTACATAAAGACATGTAGTGCATCAGTTTCTTCTAATTAACTTTTCTTCAGGATCCAACCAATGGTTCAGATACCACAAAACTACGTCAAATTACAAAGAAAGTTCTGTTGAAGCAGTCAGAGAATTTCAGCTCGTAAAAGCTTTCAAAACCACATCAACACAAAACCACCAGCCAAAATTAGGAAAAGTGAGACACCTGTACAAATCTGCAGTTACACTAATTTTCTATCACCACATTGACATGAAAGGAAGCGGGGCCTCGCCGAGCTAATGTCAACACATGAGCTGGGAAACGCTTGAGAGTCTCGACTGGGACTGGGAGCTGCGGATCAAAGCCCAGCTGTTACACCAGAAAGACCTCTGAGCCCCTCGGTCCAGCTAAACCTGAACAAACTCTCTCACACACTCAGAGGTGTCCGAGTATGACTGGTATGAACAGGCAGGATAATTACAGTGGGAAAGAAGCTGCTGAAGAATTATGTTGGATGCCCCCTTACACCAGAAAAGAGGTACAAGTGTTTGGATATAGTGAGAAAGAAATAGCTTTGAGTCATAATTGGTTTTCTGAGGGTAGACACATGTTATAAGAAGTGCTTTGTGCATGGTTTTGGTGTTTTTGCAGGCTGTCTTATCCTATCAGATTAAAAATAATATATATAATAGTGAGATTCAACCTTCTATTTTTAGTCATTTTTGATTCATTAGGTTTAGAGCTTTATCCATCCTCCAACGTATAATATCTTCTGTAAACATGTTGGACGCATGTCTCAGTTATCCAGGGAGATGCTCTTTTCTGGCTGTTATCTCAATCCTGACACCTCCTCGTGGCCAGAGCCAAAACACCAACACAAACCTCCCACCCTGAAAGCTCTGGGAGTAGAATTGAAGCAGTCATCCATCGCCTGCGTGTATTTTCCCTGAGTAACCTCGACATGTGTGGCTAATACTCTCCCAGCAGGGAGCTGGGGAGGGGGGGCGAGGATATGTTCGGGGCTGGGAGCGTTCATACGCCATCGGTGTCGGGAATGAGCAGCTGCCTTGTTTGGGAGATTCCACTTCCTCTCCGACAACAAACTGAGTCTTGTGCTCGACCACAGCTACCCCCTCTATCAGCGCCGTCAATGCAAAAGCCTGTGAGGCTTTTTCTTTATCTTTTCGTGAGCATTAAAACTTTGGCTCAACACAACTGCTGGTATGTTCTCTGGAAGATGACCCGCTGCTGCTCCTGCAAACAAACGCCACTATTTTCTTCCATCTTCATTTATTCCTCTGACGTTCAACTGCTGTTAACAAATAGCTAGAATAAATGAAAAGCCTGCCTTTACACGTATGTATCTGCAAACGAGGAAGCAGCAGTCCAGTTGTTTTCTAGAAGAATCCATGCAATGTGTTGCTGCTGCTGAACTTTGACCTCGTCTACACCAGTTGTTCTGAGACCAGGCACATCTCCAACAGCTGCAGTCCTCCATCAATATTTGCAGTGAATCTATCCTACCACAGTATTCCTTCAGTCAACTCTGAAGCTCTAAAGAGAACTGAACGTTATGGTGGGTGTTAATGGCATCGTTGCCAGCGAGATGTCTGCACTGCTTCCCTGCATCAGTTACTTGTTGGCCGAGCCACTAGTGACAGTATACGGCTGACAGGCCGCTCAAACACCTGGTTATGGTCCATGTCAAATCTGCTCCCAGATTTCACACTTGTTTCCGATATATCTGAGGTGAAATCCGGGCAGAAACTGCCATAGCATAGCATCTGCACAAACAAGTACTTTAAACAGCTTTAGGAGTTTCCAGAGAGCTCAGTTATATAAAGGAAGGTCCAATTGTTTTGATAACTGATCTTTTCAACCATCGTCCCCAACCTTTTGAAGTAATTTGACCTGACAAATAACACGCCTTACTCTGTGTTACAGACACCCCAAAAGATTTGTGCTTAACTTTTGGAGATGTGAAATTTCCTATTTTATTAGACGGTGTTCAGTTCATCCATACAGCTTATGAATGCTGATAACTGGGCGCTCTTTTGACTAAATATAGTGACCTTTGGCTCCGCTGTCTGTCTATTTTTCACTCTGGTTGATATTCACTGATCTAAGATAGAAGATTCGTGTGCAGTCTTCATATAACATTTAGCATCTGACATCTTTGTTTCTTTGTTAACTGAAGAAAAGTGTTCAGGGTCTATACTGAAATGAAGAGTTTCATTTATTTACCTTTATTTTAGCAGGGAGAGACATTTAGATTAAATCTTTGTTATACAACAGAGACCTGGCAAAGCAGCAGCCGTACATCAGTGTTGATATATGATACTACCTCTAATCATCAGAATATGATACAGTCTGCCAAATGGTACTTTAATCTCGTCTCCAACCCTCAGTCGTCTCCACCTGCAGATCATCAGGTCCCCTCAGTCAGTCGAGTAGAGCGGATTATCTGCCCCTTGTTTATACAAGCCCCACATGCTCATCACACCATCCCCCTTAAACATCAGGCCGAGAAGAAACGAATGACGGGTTAAAGCAAAAAGAAAAGAAAACTGGTAATTTTTTAAAGTTCTGCACGACTGCGAATAGAAACAAAGCCGAACAACGGATCAGAAGTGCTGCGTCATGCACCGCTTATCTGAAGTCTAGAAGGCTTATGAACCCATTTTGATCTCAACTGTTCGAGCACATGATTCATGAGTACTTGAACCCTCAGAAGCAGGCATGCGGTTTCAAAACCTTACTAAATCTAAATTATTCTCTCTTCAGTGCTGAAAACATTATTCTGTGGCTTGAATTTGAATTTTCCACCACCTGATACTCACGCACAGCTATCACTCAAGAGTAAAGATAAACAGTGAGGCTGATCCTGCACCCCGTCTTACTCTGACCGTGATAGCAGGAGATTACAACAGACGGAGGGCAGGCCCAGATGCTTATTATCACGTCGGCTTTGTGAGAGACATTGTGTGTCCAGCAGATAGTGATAATTTCCTGCAATGTGTCGTAGACGGCAGCTCCAGACCTTTTGTTTTGCTTTGTCTTTGGTGTGAGCAACCTGCTGGATGGATTAATTATTAACTGTTAGTGGGAAATACTTTTTATGACTTAGCAACTGTCACACGCTCACGTGATTTTGAATTTGTCTTCAGTTTATCAAGACGTGACATTTAAACTGCTGCTGAGGAAAGCCTCTGAGTGTTTGTCAGCCGAGTTGTGAGCTTAACGTGAGACGGATAAATTGTCTGGAAGTTTCCCCTACTTGAGGTGACGGTGGCAGTTGGAGAGTAAATCATTTTTACCGCAGAGAGATAATCTATGATTTCCACAAAGGTGAAAGTGTTTGATTTTTAAGCCACTTCAGAATAAAGTTTATTTTTTTGCAAACCATGTGCTCCCTGTGCTTCCCTGTGATGACAGTGAGTTACAAACAATGGAAACAATGCACACCTATACACCGGTGTTTACTGTGAAACTGCTCTCTGGGGAATGCAGCCAGGAGGAAGTCCACAAATTGACCTTGAACCTTTGCCAGCATGCGGTGCAGACCAATCACCTCGCAAAGCGTTTGTGGAGAACCAACCAGCACAAGCTCAGCGGAAGACGTTATTTAGATTTGAAAGACTGGACACACAGAGTGAGATCAGGGGATTGTGGGAACCGATTAGCCCGCTGTATTGACTTGCCTGGGAAAGCCTCACAACGTGTCACACACAGCAAAACAAACACACAAAGACAATTACACATGATTAAACCCAAGCACACTGACAGAAATACACACACTCGTCAGCGTGAACTCATTTATCGGATGCACACATTTCACTCACAACTGTATGCGCGCAGTAATATCAATAAACAAACACGTTGTAATGCAAAACACATCCTATAAACTTGCAAACGTGCATTAACTCACACATGGAAACAAGCAAATCATACAAACTGCAGATGCACAAGCACAACGACTGCATGCGCACACACACACGTACTCTTACACCGACAAATCCAAACGCACACAGTTTTACGACCACGCAAACACAAGATCAGCTAAACATACTAAGAAGAATATGGACAACTGAACATGCATTTGGGGAAATTAGTCTGTCGGAGTCACGAAAAGCTTCACCGGTTAAAGAATTGTCACAAAATAAAAAGAGAAAACTGGGGGGGGGGGCTATTCCAGGTGTCATATGGTGAGAGGGGGAATGAACCTGACATCCATGTGTTTGGACTGTGGGAGGATGCTGGAGGACGTGGAAAGAATCGTTGCAGACACAAACTACACACAAAAGAAACTCTACCATATCAAATATTAAACAAATACATACACATACTGTATGAGGCTGTAAACGTACATTTTTGCTGAAAAAGGGTTCTATGGGGAATGAATCACTTCGCACTTAGTGGCCCAGTTTTCCAGCCATGGAGACTGCTACTCATCCCTGCAGCCTTCAGCACAGCTAAAAATAACAGTTACTTTACATATTGAGTATTTTAAAAGCTTCGGTTTGTTTTTCATTATGTTGATTGGAGACATGTGAAACCAATTTTCCTTTAACGAGCTTTGATGTTCTTCCATCTTTCTTAGAAAGCAGTCTAATCTCAGCCTATCGTTTAGGGAACGCTCTTATGTAACTCACTGAGGATGGAAGTTTACATTATCAAAGTCTGCTACAAAACTACTTGTTGTTTTTCCTTTTTTTCCTCTTTAGCTTCAAGCAAAACTCAATTCACAAGAGTTATAGGAAGTACAGAGTTGCACGGGGAAAATGTAATTGTCTTCTTTGAAGCCGCTATATGGACCAAATCTTGGAAATGGTTCAGCACTGTAAGTGACGTCCCCACCGGTAGCTCGATCAGCGCTGAATACACTTCATCTGTCATAATAACTGCTGCCTTTACATGAGCTCCTTCTTATTGAATTTCCAGTGCTTAATGCACCTTAATTAGACGTTACTTAACCACCCGGCTCAGTGAGCAGTGCCACGTATTACTGTGCCCTGAGCTGAGTGTGTCTGCTGAAGCCTGCGAGTCCTGACACATGACATGTCATTTCTTCTGAGAGCGGAGAAGTTTTATTAACGTGAATAAATTGGGAGTGTGGGATTTTTGGAAGGTGAGTCTGGATGGATGTAAGGATAAAACCTAAAACTGTTGCACGATGTGTAGAGACACTGCACAATTATTTATGAGTTTAAAGATGTTTTGTTTTTTGTCGTCTGAATTCGGCTTTTAAATATAAGTCTTCCACTTATCCAAGTTCTCAAAAAGACATGAAGATGAGTACAGAACTACTAAACTAAACTAAATGAGACAGAAAGAGGGAGAAAAATGAACTATTAATGCACCAGATATCCCCCTCTGTGTGCGGCTCCTTGATGTGGCAGCAGAACAACAGAGTCCCATCACAGCCAAATCGCACCCACTCAGCTTGTAAGACAGACACTGAAAAGCCAAATTCCCGCTTCCTATGGCTGTTCGCTAGCACAGGGGTAAATGGAACCATGTGTGTGGCCCTGCAGACACATCGTACTGAATATTCTGAAGGTTTTTCCCGCAATCCAGTGAAAAGGTGTGTTTTTTTCCCCTGGCATCTTTATTCAAACAGGCTCATCTATGACACAAACTTCTTCTCAGTAAAGCGATTCACTGTCGAGACCCGTGAAGGCTTCAATCGACAGTTCTGAAGCTTTCTGTATTTACGAGGACAAACAGGCCCGTGCATTATGGAAGGAAGTCGGAGGTTGCAGAGGCTTTTTCTGGGATAACTAATGTTGATGATCATGATGATGGATAAAGGAGAACTGTGATTATCACACTAAAAAACACACTGACATATGCAGAAGTACAGAAAAAAACCCCAGTCTGCACACACACAGGCTCTGCTCGTATATGATCTGTGACCCATTACACAGACATGAGCAGCAGCCATAAAACACACACGGCTCCGCTCGCAGCGGCCAATCGGATGCTGCGAGGAGCTGCTGACTTGACTGAGTTTAGATAATGTTTCTGATTAGATTTTCATGCACCGCAGTAATCAGAGCGCTGGCTGTATTCTGACTCTGATGCTCTGTGGAAAAAGGCTTTTTGTTTTTATGAGGTGTTTATAGAACTACTGCACACTGCATTCCTGTTTACAGCACACTGAAAAATGACCGTAGATGTTTTAGTCACTTGCGTTTTCCTCCAGCGGCCAATTTCAAACTCGATCTCACATTATTTTTTTCATGCCATTTTCACCATTTAAACGAGCCCTCCTGATTTAAACAAACCGTAAAAATCCAAACACTAAATTATAAATCGATGGAGGTGCAGACATTGTGTTGTATACAGTACATTGTTTGATTGCGTTTTATTAATTGCTGCTATGTTTGGCTCATTCTATGGAAATCCCATTCTGACCACCTCCACATGCACTTTCACCCTGGACGTCAAGCACACAGCAAACGTCCTTTTTTGTATCAAAACTTTTACGGCCAATCTGCAGTGCAGACTAGGGTTGTGATGATTTTAGGATTTCAAACTCAGTACCAATACCCAAGAACACACTTGAGACTCCAAACCCTTTTCAATACCACAGGCATTTTTTATCCCTGTGACAAACATCGTTGGGGGGGGGGGGCACATTTCAGCAGATAAAACAAAAAGCAACAGTGTGAACCGACTGTAGTAGAAGCTCTGTGCTAGAGGCTCGGCAGTACCGTTTTATCTTGATGAGGAAATTGCATAAATGACTCTTTTATGAAAGTTTTACTGATAAATATCAGCGAACTCTGCATACATGGTCAAGGAAAAGCAAGCATAAATATAAAAATGAGCCAACGAAAATCTGTTTTATCACATTCACTCAGGACTTCCAGCTTTCACTGACCACAGGATCAACTTTTAACAAGCTCCCTCTGCTTGCTTTTCACTCCTGTGCCTTATTTTATGGTTTATGACGTCACCATAGCTCAGTGGCTTTGTGGTTGGAATATACTTAGAGTCCAGACTCAGCTTAGAGATGGTAAACATTTAGAGAGCAAGTGTGTGGGTTTTTCTTCCCTTTTTCCCCCTTCAGGCGAGTGGAAGTTCATCCAGGATCAGTTTACTCAGAGGGAATCTTCTCAGCCAGAAACTAGCTGCTTTTAAAACATATGGAATCAGGAATGATTCAAATTTACCCCGTTTTTCACTTTAAAACATGTTGCAGTCGAGCTGCCTTCACTCAATTCTAATGCAGCTCATAAATTTAATTTATGAAGATGGACACTTGGTTTACAAGGCAGGAGAGGACATCAATAAGCTCTCTGCTTATGAGGATGTGTAAGGACACAAATTCTCTCTGACTGTGGTGGGATGGTACCTGAGCTGAAGATAACACACAGCTAACACACATTGCTAACAACAATTCTGTATTTAACCTGGCCAAAATATACAAAAACAAGGTTTTAAGTTACATCCTTAACCAATCTTGGGCTTTCAAGGTTTGGACACTAAGTAGACAGAAATTATTACAAATGAAAAAACCCACCTAAAAATATTAAAGAATATTAGGGCATAATATTCCAGCGGCATAAAAGCCAAGCACTTCAGGTTGGCTCCAAAAAATAGTTTTGTCTCTATAGTTTTGCCCTTAATGACAACAGGATGGGGCTGAAATGTTCGCATACACCTCGCCTGTATTAAGACTTAGAGTCATGCAGATTCACGGTTGGCTCCGCTGAGCCATTTCTTCTTGTTCGGCATTCGTTTTCACAAAAGAACACCCGAAGG
The DNA here is from genome assembly GCF_963969265.1 of Rhamphochromis sp. 'chilingali'. Lineage (NCBI taxonomy): Eukaryota > Metazoa > Chordata > Actinopteri > Cichliformes > Cichlidae > Rhamphochromis > Rhamphochromis sp. 'chilingali'. The sequence goes on from NC_137943.1 coordinate 32,952,984, forward strand.
AGTCCGCTCGCTTCGTGCAAAATTACAAGAACATTTTGTTTTGGCTGTTACAAATATTAAAGCCGAACTTGAGCTCTATAAGTACAAAGAGGTGATGTCATGTCTTTAGCTTAGCTATGTGCAGTTTTTATTTTCATTCATTTCTGTAAAGGTTTGGTTTGAGCTAGAAATGGTAGTAATATTTTTCGGGTGTATCCATAAGTATGGATGTATCCATATAGCTATATATCCTGATGTATCCGTATAAAATACAAAAATCAAGACAGCAGAGCAGCAAAGAAACTGGGAAATAAATCCTATTCTAAAGTAAACAGTGTGAGGAAGCACAGCTTTGGTACCAATGGTTCAAATTTTCAGGCTGATCATAAACTGTGAGAAAAAAAAAATGAAAAAACAAGCTCAAAACCCAGTGAACTGTACATAACACCTGGTAGGCTTAAATTATTAACGACGCCGTTGTCAGCAGGGGTCAGAGGTCCCGGCACGCAGCATACTCCGATGTCAGGGAGTGAGCGTGAGCAGAGGTGTTGACTGGAAGCTCCACAGGAAGCAGCTGCTCATCAGCAGACCGTCTTCCTGCTGTCAGTGATCAAAAACAACGTGCACAAAGAGACGAGAGGAAAAGGTATCCTCACACTCGTGAAAGTGATACTCGCTAAACAGGACTGCACATCTCAAGAGAGCCGATTAATTAAAAGGCCCATTCATCCAAATTTAAAAAGGCAAATTTCAGAAAGCCTTAAATAAATGCATGAATAACACTTTCCCACACTAAATTCTTAAAGCTTCAGAGACGTGTATGTCTGGGAGATGAAGCTCTCAGTATTCTCCTTCAGCTGCTTGGTGGATAATTAAAAGGCATGTCGCTGTGGATCTGGAGAGCAGCTGTAGGGTGGATACATGTGAGTTTGCAGCTGACTCGGGAGAGACTTGGAACCTCTTTTGGTTGGAAGACAATCAAACCGCCAGGGGGAAAACACAAGTACGCTGTTTCATGAGCTGAGAACAAGAAACAGCACTCGGCCGGGCACTGCAAACAGGACAGAAGGCAGAGCCACAGAGAGGTGTCACTGTCGTGAAATGCCTCAGCAAACACAGGTCAGTGAATCTGATGCCAATTAAATATGTTTCTGCCCGTTTCTTTCTGTTAGGGACTCAGCGTGCTGAAGAACTTCAGCTTTTCCAACTATAAGTGTACTTACTGTCAATATTAATAACAGAATATAGTTTGGAGTGGACTCGAGGCCTCTTCAAGCAATACACAATATTTACTGTATTCATGTTTTACCCCCTTATATCCAACTAGGGTAGCAGTCGCCCCCCCCCCCAAACCTCCTCTGGGGTGAGATGCGGGACACGCACAGGGACCAAATCAGCTGTCTCATCTGACTTCCCTGTTTTAGCCAAGCTGTCACCAAAAAAAAAAATGAACCAAGTCTTGTAATCATAAATCACTGTGCAGTCGTATGACTCGGGTGGAGGGACGTCTGAATATAAAAATACAGTTCTCTGTTAGTACTTACTAGGACGGATGCCCAAATACTACGCAGTTTACTTCTAACCTTAACAGGAGGAAACCTTACCAGCCTACAATAAAGACCACCTTCAGTCGGGCCAATCAGGAAACAGTTAGTTTATGAGGGAGAAGAAAATATACCGCAGTGCTGTAGGTCAGACACCCGGTTAATCTGCAGTTAGGACAGTGCAGATAAGTGTTCTTCTGAGTGTGTTACTGCTAACAGATGAGTGCAGTAAAGCTTAATTTATAGTTCTGTGTTCAATCACCTACGCTGTAGCCTGACATACACCTTTTCCGGAAGGGTAACTACATATTCCAGCAATGCAGACTACATCAACTGTGGTTGGTCTGCTTTATTTGCTTTGCACGTGCATAATCCCTCTGTCAAACTGGACCTTTTTGTAAACAGTATGCACACGTAGCAGTGATGGAAGCTCACATTAAACAGATCAAATATGTATATGACATCAACGTAAACCAAAAGCACAGAAGCTCCACCCACCTGCTGTTCAAACCTTCTGTTTGAAGGTTCAGCGAGGAGCAGCCAATGAGAAGATGAGCATAAAGGGCTTGTTTTAGAAACAATAAGACCTGACAGTCTGCACAAAGACCAGTATCGGATTATTTCCGAGTAACTTTCCAAGTTAAGTTACTTGGAAAGTTGCTATAATAGTTTTGCATGGTTCACATAAATTTGAGGATTAACATAACCGGTCAATTTTAAACAGATTTAAGGCACATTTCATGTGCCATTTTCTAATTTCCTAATTTTTGTGTATAGACTCAAATAATTTTGAGGTCCTCTCTCTTTCAGTGTCTCAGTAACAGAAATTATTGATCAATATCTAACAGCTCCAAGTCCAACAGGATAAACTCAGAGCAGCAGAACTGTTCAGTAAGCATGATCCACCGTGCAGTTTGAAAGGTTAGATTTTCATAGGAGCCACAAAAAGACGGATTTGGAAGTGTTTCGAAATATTGGCAGATTTCCAGGATGAATCAGTCTGCGTTACAAGCCAACCAGAAGCCCAGGAAACATCACTCTGGATGTCACGCTGATTCCTGTAACTGCACTAATAACAGTTTACCTTCTCATCTTGCTCCTACAAGTGGGTGTCGTTTCAACGGGTAATCTGACAGTCCCACCACGTGTCAACACCGTGACATCTTCAGCTGAAGCAAAAGTGAGGGAAGCATGCAGGAATTTCACAATGACTGAACATCTGTGGATACTTTACTGTCGTTCCCAGACAGGCTTCAACTGTTTTTTCCCAATAAGTGCAGTTGCTTAATAAAATTTGCTCTTGGCTGTTTGTGTCTGGACATGTTTGACGGGAGCCTTTCTGGATGAATTTATATTATTTGCTAATCGAACTTGACTGACTCAGCGGGGTGTGTAAGGTTTCACCGCTCTGCCGCTGCCACCAACAGAGATGGTCAGACTCAGATTATTTTTATCTTATGCCAAAATGAGGAAAAACCCCGAGACACAACATGCAGCTCTACTTTTGTTACAATATTTCCTGTAATTGAAACTTACCCCCACCCCCGATATATTTTCAAGAATGAGATAAGCACAGGTTATGAGACTAAACAACAACTACAATAGTTCTTTGTAGGCTGAAAATGTGCCGCAACCTGTACAACAAGCCTTTGAGGCAAAACTGTAATATCACAGCCAGTCGAAACTGTCAGTTAAACACTTAAAATGACATCTTAACAAGTCATGTACTTTGTTTTTTTACTACACATCCTTAGCAGAGAACTTTACTGTGAAAGTAGAATGGGAGGCAGAGCCCTCAGCCTTCAGGCTCCTCTCCTCAGGAACCAGCTCCCAGTTTGGATGCAGTCAACAGACGTCGTCTCTACTTTTGAGATTAGGCTTCAAACATTCCTTTTTGATAAGTTGGTTAGCGCTACAAACCACTCCTTCATTCTTCTTAGTAACCTCATACGATGCACTGAGTAGCTCTGCTTGCTTTACCCCCCCCCAAGCAGACTCTTTCTGAGCCTGGTTCTGTCACAGCTTAAAAGGTGGTTTCTCCTTCACGCTGCCACAAAGTGCTGCTCCGGGGGGATTATTAGCTTTCTCTATATATAATACTGTAAAGGCCTTCATCATTCCATGCAATGTACTTTGGGTTGACTTTAAACTATAAAAATAAATAAATAAGCAAAGAGAATGTGTAAATCAGGAGGGAGTAGCAGCTAAAACTACTTAAAATTTCATTGCTAAAAACGGAAAATGTGTAAAAACCCGGCAGCTGCATGCTCAGAGTTTAATGGAGCTTATAAAAATAGTTTCAGAATCTATCCACATCTATTCATAGTTTCAGACATAACATCGAACTTCTAATTTTATATATTTAAAAACAAAATTCAGTACATCAGACTCGTGTATTCACTTTAAACAATTTAAAATGTTTAAGCTGCGTGCACGTTGATGGAAACTGTCCATATGGCAGACGGCAGGAGCCACGACTGACGGGCTGTTCAGCCTGAACCAGTGACTAATGATGCAGTCAGTGATGACATGGAAGTTTATTTATTACTAAACAAAGCCAGCGCAAACAGAATACAAATCTAACAATGAGAGCGACGCCCTCCAGACTTTAGACCACAATGACTGCTTTTTGCTTTAGACATGGCGTGAACATGTCTCTCAGCCACATTGTACGCCATGACTCAAAGTCAAACATGTTCCCACCTTTAGTGTCTCACCAACAAACTGTTCTCTGAGATATTTATTTATTTCTCGGAGCTTTCTAATGAACTCCTGATGACAGCAGCGTTTGTCTCCATGCACTTCCTGTGAGCTGCAGATGACAGTTTGGTTCACTGCGTCTCATTAACTATTCAGTAGCTCTCATTGTGTTGTTCTGGTAACTCTTGAGTCACACTGCACGAAGGTGACATTGTGTGTTCATTAGTCTGCGTTAATGACTCAGTGGTGTATTTGGCGTTAACTAAACTGCCAAACAAAGACACATATTAGTGGGTTTTACACATTTAGCGAGTTTAGAGTAGAGATGGACCGATCCGATATCACGTATCGGTATCGGTCCGATACTGACCTAAATTACTGGATCGGATATCGGAGAAAAATAAAAAATGTAATCCGATCCATTAAATATCACGAAAGCACCTCACAAAACTTGCAACACGCCGTAACTCACCTCAGAACGTTAGCACGTCGGAGCAGTATGCATCACGTGATAGAGCGGCTGTGGCATGCGGGACCTGTCGGTGGTCTGGATAGCATTTGGAGCTTCGCTAGCAACCCGGCATTTCATCTCCGACAAAGTTATCCCGAGAGAAGTAAAGCAAGTGTGTAAGTCCATCTCTGAATGTTTGTAAAGCATTCCTGCGTTAAGCTTAACAAGCGATATATGGAGCGACTGCCTCTTCTTGCTGCTACTTCAATCATGAAACTGCTTAACGATCAGCTGATCGGCTTTTCTGTCGCGAGTCCGTCTCTCTGGTTTGTTTTTGGCCCACTTTGCACCAGAAAGAGGAAACCAGCGGCTGAACAACAGCAGCACGTTTAAGCTTGATCAGCTATTGTTAGAATGTATTTAATATTACTTTCTACTCGAGGATCTTTTTCTACGTAGCTGACGCTGGTAACTGTGCAGGGGCGGATCTAGCAAAGTTTAGCCAGGGGGGCCGATAGGGCATTAACAGGGAAAAGGGGGCACAAAGACATAGTTTTCTTTCTTATTCTCATTTAAAATGTCTAGCTTTTAATAAATAATTATCTTACACCCAAAGTTTTAATTTGATGTAAAATGAATATAAGTCAATTACTGTATATAGTGACTATTAAGTCTAATATATATACCCTAGTAAGCTATAGTACTTTTTCCTTTGGAAAGGTACCATCTGTGCAGTCTGCAATTTTGTTGAAGAAAGATGTTGAATCTATTTAATATTTCTTGAAAAATAATTGATTTCTGTGCATTTTTTTTTTCACACTGCATCAAATTAAGGTTGATTACGTCGATTAAGCATCATGAGGTGGAGAGTGAGGGGTGGTTCCCTATTTTTTATTTATTTATTTTTGTTGCTGGGAGTTGGAACCCTATTAGTTAGGTTGCTCAATATTTACGCTAAGTACTCTTTAAAATACCAGAATAGGGAGGATGGTGTAGGCTTAAGTTTATTAGATTGATCAGTATTGCTGAACTATGAAACATTTTTTTTTGCATACAGGTATAACAGAATAGCTTTAGTGTAGTTGTTGTTTTAAACTTGAGTATGAACTTATACAAAATGCAGCAAGATATTTAAAAAAACAGTTTTGTTGATTAAAAAACACTATATCGGATTCATATCGGTATCGGCAGATATCCAAATTTATGGTATCGGTATCGGACATAAAAAAGTGGTATCGTGCCATCTCTAGTTTAGAGTGGTCAGACGTGAGGATGTCTTATTTATCTTAGAGCACCAAACTAACTCCATCATCACATGTGCTAAACTGCAGCTCTCAAAAACAAGATCCAGGCAACATTACAGTTAACATTTACAGTGCAACAAACACATTATCTTAAACCATGCAATCAGCCGCCACATAGAGGAAGCGGACCGTCAGCCACTGCCAAAACTGGAGTTATACTGGGAACCTCTGAGGATGTGAATGAATAGCATGGGAATAAATCTATGAACATGGAACAGACCAATGCTGGAAAGACCTTAAATACTTAGGAAACCACACTGTAATTACAGACAGAAATATATGTATAAAAAAAAGACAATGTGCAATGAATCAATTCATGAAGAGAAAACAAAACATGAAAAATGTGTCTTTAGGGGTCAGACGTGGGAAAGTTGGAATGCAATGATTCCCCCTGAATATTTGACAGAGGCGATTGACTTTGGTTTTGGCTGATGAAGAAAACAGGTGTGGAGCTTCATGCACCACAAGAGACATCCAATTCAAGCTTAGCTGCAGCTTTCTTGCAGATCTGGCACATATTACAACAACATGAAGAAAAAGGAGGGAATTTGAAAAAAACGAGCCAAATTGAGCATAGCATTAGAGGCCAGGAAGTTAAGCTCCGCAACATTCACGGCATCCGTCGGGATCCTTCTGCACATCCACCTGGGAGCGCAGTTTTAAGCTGGTTTAGTTTGCGTGCAGTCAGTCTACCTCTGCAAGCCAGTTCGCAACCCAATTTGTAGTAACTTTACAGATACATCAACCTTTGCCCATACTGTATACAGCTCTTGCTTACTGCAAGTTGTTAGACTTGATGTAATACTGTAGATTGTTCCATGATGCCACACAGTGTTAAAATATGCAGGTGGTCGCCCAACAAGAACATGGAGATAGTAACTGTTACTTTTGTTGTCCACTGAGGTTCAGCACTCTCCCTCTTTCCTCTTTAAAGCTTCCACCAAGCTGTGCATGTCACACTGCAAAAATAGTTCCAAGTTTATGTTTCTGCTGATCCAAAACTCACAGTTTAGCAAAGCCACCTGCACACTGTGACCTTTCTCTTTTTCTTCAGCTAAACAGCTCCTGACTTTCTTTGAATTGGCTCGTTATTTAGTGCCAGCACCTGGTCGCTGGCCCCGCTACAGACAACTGAAAAGACGCTTCTGGTTTCCCCGTTTCAAGGCAGCCACATGAAACAACACAAGAGCCAAAGACGACTTTGGCTCAGAGACACTTTTAAGCGTCCAACTAAGACATAACGTGTTCAATGGAGATCTGAAGAAGTCCTTTGAAAGCAAACAGCTTTGAAGTGAAGAAATTCTGACTTGCCTTTCCTGTGAGGACTAATGTCTTCGTTGACCCAGTTCTTTCTTTTTCTGCCCAGGTCACCTCTGTGCACAACGGGTGAGATGGTTGTCAGTGTGGTTTCTCATCCATATGAAATGTTCTGAGAATGATTGTGGTCAACTACATTACAGCCAACCATAGGTTTTTGAGAGCAGCTTGCAGGTGTGAAGCGGTAAGCGAGGCAGCTTTAAAGTCGAAACCCTGCATCTCCAAAAGTAAAAATAAATTCTCTTTTCATGTTTTTTGAATGAGGATCCACTTTTGGGCCGTTTTTGGTTTGCAGAACAAAGTGACTGTGAATCCCACAAACCCAGGCTGTAATCTCAGTTATGCTTGCTGGGCGGCTTCCTTGTTTTCTCCTCAGTGAGTCAACCATGCAACATGAACAGAAAGAGCCAGTGGGGCTTTGTGTGCCATTTTTAGTCAGGTATTTGTTCTTTTTCTTTTCTTTTTTAACATTTTTTAATTGGGGGGGACTTTATTGCCTAAAAAGCACTGAACTGTTTTTATTGTGGTCATTCAACGAAGAGAAAGATTTGTTTCTGTAACACTAACATTTTTTTACCTTCAACTGGCAACCTTGTTGTACTCTGTCAGTGGTAATTTTATATTTCCATGAATGATTTTAGACCAACCAGTCCGCATATTTATTTTTCTCTACAGTTAAATTTTTTCATTTATTTGAATACATCTCATTTACATGAGCAAAGTCGCTTTTGTTGCATCTGGTCTTAAACAAAACAATGATTTGTATTTAAGGCAGGTTTGGTTTGGTGATCAGCTTTCTCGTAATTATGCTTTTCCAAGACATTATTTCAGTGAAATATATCCACAGTTGCAATTGGTATTCTGGGCGCTGCTTCCATCCAAGCTTTGGTGTGTTTCCAGCATTTAGATGCAAATGAAATCCTCCACATAAATGAATAAAAATGAACTGGTCTATGAAATTCACAAACAAAATGTCAAAAGCCTAAGACTACAGATGTAAAATGGAAACAGAAAAGCCAAGTATGACTCAAAAAAAAAAACCTCTTACAGAGCACTAGTAACAGCTTAAATGAATTCACTTGTAGTCTAAATGAATTCAGCGAAGATGGCACCGTGTTTCACTCCCCAATCCAAAAATTAAACAGCATGAATTTGCTTCAGCTCTGATTCATGCCTCTGTTTGGCTGCTACTTTAAGTCAATGGCAGCTTAAATGAATTCATTTAATTTTCAAATGTAGAAAAACAAATACTTTGTACAAGAAGAAACCAGCAGTCGAAAATGGTTCATGGTTTTGCCACCAACAAAAACTTTTTACAGTGTCTGCTTAATCATGTTACCTACACTAAGCTCGCCCCACTAAGCACCTAATGGAAGTGAATATAAACACACCACTGCAATCTACCACTATTAACTGTGTTTATCCCATCACAAGACTTGGCTATCTCAGCATATATTTATGTCTCCTTCTGCTAAGAACCATGCAGATCATGATTTCCAGATTTCATGAAGCTGGACCAGACCACAGGAAACACAGCTCTATATTAAATAAAGCCATTTTATTTTCTCCTCTGAGAGCTTTCAGTCAAAGGAAGAACAATAAGTGAGCTTTCTCCACGCTGCTCCACAGGGAGGGAAAGAAGATCAAATTAGTGGCAATAAGGGATTTAAACATTACACTGTACATGAATCTAATGCACAACTTGAAAACATGATCAAAACACTGTATAAACAAAACTGAACACAGTGAACCAGTTTCTGGCTAAACAAATGTCTCGTCTGCGACTCATTAGTCATCACAAGCATGCATGCAAAGCGATTCGTCTCCGCCGCTGCATGTCTGAGCCCAAATCAAACTCACGTGAGGAAATCTGAATTCAGAGGAATAAACTAAACTTAGATGAGACTCTTAAACTTTCTGCAGATGTGAAACTCAGGATCAACAATGACCTGACGTTGAACTAACTGAGCTTAGACTGGTTTCCATCCCTAAGGACCACTTGGACCATAAAGGAGGGAAATGACCAGAGTCCTTTCTGTTGGGCCCACCTGACCTACTTTCTCCTTCTGTGTTTGTCTATGAAAGTATCCATGCACACGAGAGCATGGGAGAGTAATTTGTGCACGTTTAAGGCATTGTTTGCACAAGTGCAGCATTCCGGCTGAAAAAGCGTGCACACATACAATAACTCTCATTGTAAACGGCGCTTTCAGCGACTGCGTTTGCAAGATGTTCTGTGCATCATTGTGTTAGTGTGTGTGTGGGTTTGTGTTTGCTACAAGTTGGCAGCTGAGGCCACAGTTGCCATGTGTTGCCCAGCTGTGGTCGCATGGCGCTGCTTTTGCAGACTCCAAGAAGGAGAAACGGACGAATATAAATACCGCCTTCCCCTCTCTGCCATTCTCCTGGGACCAGCAACAGACGTCTTGTTATACAAAAAGAGGCGGATTTACCCCCAGAAACAGATTGTGTGACTCTGCAAATTAAGGTAGCAGTTTGGTGTGACCTGGAAACATCTGAAGTCATTTAACGCGCCAATAAGCAGTGAAAGCAGTGAAAGGAGTCTTCCAGCAACAAAAAATAAGATGGCATGGAGAGCAACCAAAGGTTTCACACATGCATGTCAGACCTGAACTTTTCCAGATATTACCCATCAAAGCTGCAGATACCATTGTCAATGTCATTTAACCTGCCAGCTCCTCAGAACAAACAGGATGTCAGATTGAGCTCATGTGGGAATACTGCACTTAACTGTCTGGCATATTCACAACAGAAGAGTGGGAGTCGTGTGTCCTACATCCTGCACTATCTAACTTCCTCAACTAAACCAATTTTCCACATTGACAAAGTGGCATCAGCGGATTCCTGCTACATGTGAGAAAGGACAATGTCCAAAGCTGCCCTAACCCGATTCTCACAACAGCTGATCAGCATCAGCTGACTGCTCAGAAAACCCCATTCTATACGGGGTACCTTCTTTAAGGTACGAGGGCCATCCCAAAAGTAAGGTCTCCAGAGCAGTGGGGTAGAGAAACAGTTCGTACGGCTGTTCGCCACACTGTTGTGATTGGTGCTTCCTCCGCTCCCAAACAAGAATGAGCAGCTTCGCTGGGACACTCAATCTTGGCTTGGCAGCCCTTGAAAATGGAGCCCCCGTTCAATGCTACCGCCAAGTGCAAAGTTCGTGCAGTTATTCGACTTTTGAATGCAGAACGCGTTAAACCAGTTAAAATTAATCGCCAATAAGTGTATGGACAGTCGTGCATTGATGTCAAAAACGTTGGCAAGTGGTGTAGAGAGTTTACAGCCGGTCGTACTGAAATTCACGAAGAACAAACGGCAACGAGTGGATTGCTCAATGCTTCCCGAAGGAGACGACGGCGAGCTGGTATGACATGGGCAGTCTAAAACTGCCACAACATCTACAAAAAAAACCATCGACTGAAATGGTGATTATATAGAAAAAGAAATCATTTTTCAATAAACAGTTGTTTGTATTTCTAAAAAAGTAAAAATAAAATAGGAGACCTTACTTTTGGGATCGCCCTCGTATATTAGCAGTTTCCCAACAGTTGATGTGCATTAACAAGTTTCTTGCAACACACCTCCAGATGTCACTGATGGCTGCTCTGATCGTTAAAAGAGTCTTGCTGCTCTCTAGCTTATGCTTTTAATGTTTATGCATGCAAAGACAGGGAGGACCTGAACATGCTGCTGTAACTAAATAACTGCAGAGGTAAATAATCTTTTAACTAGAGTGGCCTGACCTGAACTTTGAGAATGTCTAATCTGTTTGTTACAAAGGATATTTTGCTTGGAGTGATTCAATTGAAATGTGGAGCTGCTATCCCGAGACTGCAGATAACATTGGCTAAATCAGCAACAAATGCTCTTCAAATAGACATTAAGAGTCATTACAGAACACTACTTCTTATATTTAATTCAAATTCGATTTGCTTTTTCTGTCTTGCTCACACTTTATTGACGTACATTTTTACATTCTCCCTTGAAATTCTCAGTTATCTCCATCTCTGCTCAGTTTAGGAAACAAGCCTTGATTTTAAGGTACAAAACCCCTTTGAAGCCGCCTGACCAACTGGACAGCAGAGATAACCTTGTTTTCTTTGTCTCAGCATCTTAGCTTGGTGAGCATGAGAAAGGCCTTATTCTGGGACATGCTTCAAGCCTCAGAGCTTTTAACTTCCTCTAATGACTTTATGGCTTTTTTGGAAAAGTGTCAAGTAACTGAGTGCACTCACAAAGACAATCTATGATTCTGGCGGCTTGGATGGAGAAGAAGTGGGTTAAGTGGCCCGGCGAGGAATGAATTAGAGAAGAATTGCTTTGCAGGGTAAACAAACTTTAGGGCTCTGTTTTATCACAGCAGACCCGAGAGTGTGTTTAAATCATCATGTTTCACATAGTGTAATGGGGATATTTTTCAGGCTGCATATAACTCAAGAGATCTGCGAACAAAGGTAGACAAACACCGACTCTCTGCTACTTACGGCTCAAGTGCACACTGAAAATGGGTGCAGTCTATTGCCAAAGACAAAAAAAGGAGGGAGCTTTTCATTCATTATCAAACAAATAAGAGCTAACCATTAAAGCGTGAATAAAAACTGTTTGCCAGGCCTGAATCGCTGTAAAAACTGTAAACTGATTAAAAAATTTTAAGTCTACTTTGTAACACTCAAAGATGAGAGAGAAGAAAAAGGACAGAGAAGGGCTTCAATGTCTCAAGGCAAAAGAGAATGAGCTTAAAGCCAAATGACAGCGTTTGTTTCATTCAGGAATAATTTGAAACCAGGTCTGGAGCTGAAGGCATCCAGAGTTTAAACCAGCAAAAACAAACAGTTCATTCTCCCATCAGCACTTTTCACGCCAAACCAGACCAAAAAAAAAATTAAAAAAATGCTAATTGAGGACTATCAAGCAGCACTGCTGCAAACCAGTTCTTTGAACAACTTCTTCCATCACTAACCTCAGTAAACACCAACTTGAGTACTTTAAGAGGAGACGCAATCTCATCTCACTGTGCACTCAATTGTTTCTGACCATGGTTGTCAAAAACCAGAAGAAAGATATCAGTGATTAAGAGATTCTCAAGGACATCTCAGCTATTTTGGCTCATCGTCACGACCATATTCTAGCAAGTAAATTGTCAATAGACTGGCTTATTTATTTATTTAGCACTTTTCTTACTGAGAACTCAACGTGGTTCTTCACTACAAGCCACATATCCCTGTTCACACATACTTTCATATAACAACTTATTCTATAAGGTATTTTATAAAGGTTTTTTTTAACCTAACACATTCAGAGATACATCAGGGACAATTTGGGGTTCAAAAATACTGACTAAGGACTATAGAAGTCAAGGGTCGTACCAACCACCCGCTCTATCCTTGTGGCCACTAGAAGGTAGAGTCAGGTGCTACTATATTGAGGATTTCAATTTACTGAATATTTATTTATTTATTTGTTCTCAATTAGGTGGATGCAAATTTAGCAAAATAAGAAATCATGCAAAAGAAAACAAAACGAAAAAAAATTACGTGGCAAGAGACTGCCAACTGGTTTTCCCCCAACATTAACAAAGGGTGCTTTTGCACATTCTAATCCCAGATTCAAACCATCTCGGCTCATCTAGGCTCTTGCCCAAAAGCAGTTCATCAAAAAATGTCTCTGTACTTGCCACAATTTGCAGGCCAATTGTGCGATTACACCACTGTACATGTTCAGGGGCTGGAAGATGTCGACTGCTCTGGAAACATTATTCTGGAGATTTTATGTTCCACATCAGCATCTTGAACCTTCCAACTTCCTTTTTCCTGACATCAGTCCTGGCTGTCAAAATGAAACATTAAACACAAGACAGACTGATAGGGACTAGAGCGTGGCGGGCAGATGAACATCTCTTTTAGCTGCTGTTGCTCAATAAGATTTTATTCAGAGGAAGTGAGACGAATCTGTTCAGTGATTCATGTGCTTAGTTACAGATGCAAAGAACCATCATTTACTGCTCAAAGGTATCGGGGGAAAAAATCGAAATATGACAGATAACTATCTGCATTAGTAATGAGACATGTGGGTATTTGAGATTAGATAAATGTTGTCCTACTCAGACTTCAGACACGTCAAGTCTTGAATTCAACCGATCTGTTGAATTAGTTTCATTTTCTTGTAAATTCCCCTTCAGAGCTGAACTCCATAAACTGATAAAGATAATCAAAAGCTACATGACACATTCACATTCCCAGGGTGTAACGTGGTGCTGTTCTGTCAAACCCGTGGACAAGATCCCCATGATGCACTGGGTGGAGAATCTCAGGTTTTACTCCAAACTCAGTACATACTGACATTTGTAACTTGCTGTCACTTTTAAATGCATTGGGTAGCTTTTATTCGATTCGATTGTACAGGGTTTGAAAAGGCTCCATTAGAACCCAAATCTTCTTCTAAACTTAACCAAGTAATTTTGGTGTCTTGTGCTGTTGTAGCTTCTGTGTCCACTAGCATGCAAGGTTGTTCTTTTCACATAAATTCAATAATTTGAGGCTTTGCATAGACGTTTGTTAGCCAGTCAATTTGTTGTGGCCACTAAAGTGTGAGGGTACCAATTGAAAGGTTGGTTGTTGGATTCCACCAATTTTATACATGTTAGAAGAACTTTGACTCTCATGTACAGTAGAAAAACACTTTATAAGAACCAGTTCGTTTAAATCTAACCAGTGAGTAATGTTAAAATAAGAACCATGTAAAAATCAGCAGAAAAAACAACAAAAACAACAAATGAAACATGTACTACACCATCCCGCCTGATCAACTTGTGAATTACTATCACTCTATATGCAGATTTTGTAGCTTTTTGTAACTAATATGGTCAAATATTGCCACGGCTGGTGCATCAAGTTACAGAGGTAAGAAAACACAGTGTGGATACTTCTGCAACACCAGTAGCATCTAGCAGAACAGCAATGTTTGGCACCCAAGGATAGGCCATGTAGTAGAAATCAAGGTAAAGTAGGAGCTTAAAATCTTTATTTTTAGACAATACTTCAACATCATTGTGTCACTCATTCTGTTCACATATGAATCTTAAAAATATCCTTTGTGAGAGTCCTCAGGCCTCTCCCTCCTGGGTATTCTCATCCCATCAATGGGAGTATGCATACTTAATTGCTGCTTACGTACAAAGCAAAACAGCATGGTAAGTAGTAAATGGACTGATTCTTATATATTGCTTTTCAAATCTGAGGATTCAAAGCGCTTTATACAACATTCCTCATTCACCAAAACACCCATTCATACAAACACTTTTTCTGTGCTTAAGCGCTTCCTATCTAACATTCACACGCAGTCATACTTGGACGGATGCATCAGAGAGCAACTTGGGGTTAGTATCTTGCCCAAGGATATTTAGCGTGCAGGCGGGGCTCAAATCACCAACCTTCCGGTTAGTAGACGACTTGCTCTACCGCCTGAGCTACAGCCGCCCCGGAGCATACTATAAGTATATTAATAGAAAAGTTATCTTGACCACTCAAGCTGCAAATACCCCTTAATGGCCTGGAAGAATCAGCAGTAAATATGAGGTTGAAGGAAAGAGCTACTTTGATTGCCTTTTAGACTCCTGTAGCATAGGGAAAAAAAGAAAGAAATCAATCACATCAAATGAGATCCTTAAAACGATGGAACTTCTTAGTCTTCTCTAACAGAGCAAATAAGAATAGCGTGATGTTCCAGAACTCGGAGTAGCCTCAGAGGAGTGGACCTGCACTCTCACAAGGTAACAGGATCGCATGAGAACAAGCCAATTAGTGGAAATGGATGTTTGGCTTTTCGGGTTGCGCCTAGCTTCTAACTTGTGTGGTGTTGTGTGCGAGTGTGTTTGCATGGATGGGGTTGCCAGGAAGCTGCATTCAGCACAGTGCAGGATCAGATAACCCTCCTCCTACTTCTCTCTCAGATCTGATCTTAAACAGAACCGTGTTTATCAAAGATGTCCAAGACAATAACCAACATCCGACTTAAAAGAAACAATTACAACATTCAGAAAATCAAAATCTTTCAAACAATTTAAATCAGGGGATTTTTCATTTTTTACAAGTCCAGTTTAATGTTCTGGTGATTAAATCTTATGCAAGATTCAATGCATCTGCAAAAGGCTGAAAGGCTTCCTTCGAAGCACTCGAGTTAATGGAAAGCTCCGATATCTTTTTGTACAAAATGTTGTCAACTGTCATTAGAAAGCAAGTTTGTGAAGTGAATTTATCTGAGTTGTATCTTCTTCCACAATTGAGAGCTGTCAAACTGATGAACTAGAGTTGTCTTTAGTGATGTAGTTAATTTACTAAAGAGAGGAAAGTGTCAGCCACTGGTCCTCCACATAGAGAGGGAGAAACATGATATTCCTTGGGACTGAAAGTGTTTCCTGAAGGTAATCACTGTGTTTCGGCTGGTTGTAAACATGCAAGGACACAGTGATAGTGAGAAGCAATATAAACCGAGTTCAACACCTGCATTCCCTCGTGACTCAACATAATGGGCCAATCACAAACTGAAGGGGATGTAATTTTAGAGTAACTGTCAGATCCAGCTCCAAGATGTCGAAGGAGGTGGTTCTCTGAGAGCCACAAAACCCAAACTAAGCCTAATGAATAGTTCAGGCTGTTCCTGTCACAGTTACAGTCACAGCAACATGGGGATAACTCATCAGGCTTTAGATCAGCCTTTAAAAGTGATTCTTTAAGGAACTGATCTTGCCCCTCTTACACTCTTGCGGCGCCAGTCTACATTTTTATATTTGCAAGGGTCGTGATGTGTTTGGACCATTGATGGCTTTTGCCTGACAAAACTACAGTCAGAGGAGGTTTCCTCATTATGGGAATACTCTGACCTCGTTTGAACCCTGATCATATCTGTCCATGTTTCTGTTTCTGTATCCTGTCTGAAATGTGAAGTTTAAATAAGAAAAAAAGTTTAACCACATTTTATCAGGCCCCCTCTGAAAAAAAGGCAAAAAATTAACAAAAGCACAATAACAGAATATTTGACTGGGTGAGTGAAAATCAAATTTAAATGTCCAACAAGTCGAAATAAAGAAAAAGAAGAGGAAGAAAACAACAGAAATGTTATCCTAGACAAGTGAACATTGTGAGTCATCTGCTCAAAGATGTTCTTTTTTACTTTATTTGCATTTAATTATTTATTTTTTTCCATCCAAGAAACCTGGAGTGCATTTAAAATTACCTTGTCACATTCAACATGCAGCTTGCTCTAATCTCCAACACAAATTTCTGACCTTTGAAGGGCTGAAGGCAAACCACACGCTGACATGTATGACCAAACCCTGTCTCCAGACGTGCCTTCCTTTGAGCCCATTGGTTTTAATCCTTGCTGGAGATGTTTCCATTAAATTATTACAATCATTTCTGAGCGTGGTGATGTGTAAACCCTGTAGCGCTATGTGCAATAATAAAAGTGCTACATGCCTTTAGGTATGTGCAAATCCTAAATTAAACCACACCACTGTTCGAATCAAACAACATCAAAACGTTATTCGCCTACTTAACCTGTCAGGTGTGTATTTGAGTGGCTCGCAGTGACAGGTGAGACAAACACAAAGCCGGCATACGTACATAAAACACAAATTCTGACTCATCTTTGTAAAGCATGACTCCTATACTGCATGACATATTTGCTAATATCATGTTTTGCTTGGCATTTATTCTGAAGTTATTCTGAATCAAGCATGTTAAAGATATTTAATTTCAAAATTAAGAAATAAATGGCAAAATAATCCTTGTAGTATCTTTACCACTGCAGAATTTCTAACTTGCATTTTACTTTTAGGATTTATTTGCAACTGATTTGGTAATTTAAATAAAACCAGATGAGAAACTCTATATGAAAAAAAATTCCAGAAAAAACCCCCCAGACTTTTATACTTGGATACTGATTTATGAAATAAATAACAGACGGTGTAGATCTGAAAGGCAGTGAAAAGATCTAAAATACCCTCAGCTTTCCTCTGCCTCCTTCTGCAGCACAGTGATGCCGCAACATTGAAAGAAGTCAAAAGGGATCAGATCTACAGTCGTCCATTCCTGGTTTTAATTGACCATTTCACCAGCGGGAAACCACGACTCAGCAGGACACTGAGGGATTAGTGTCAACAGACCATCTCAGACTAAAACCCATTTTACTGCTTTTTTTTTTTTCTTCTTAAATATTGCTTCTACAGCCACTCAACCAAGAAATGACCTCTCATGCAGAGATGTGCAGGTTCCTGTGTAGGAACTGTACAGTAAGTCTGTACATGAGGTTAACGTAAAGGTGTGTAGACATGTTACACCAGAGGAGTGATGGTTTTTAACATTAACTTAATGGAGTCTGATTTATTACACAATGATGGGGTCATAAAGAGGTCAGGTGACAGAAAATCCTTAAGTTGAAACTAAATCTGCCTACAGATGGTACCTCGATGGCTCGGTTGTATTACAAAAATAAGTTGGAAAAAAAACTTGAGGTTGGCTCCAAAAGAGAGCCAGGTGCCTCACATGTTAATAACATCTTTAGAGTCTGATACAAAAATGGTTTTTAGTAATAGTTGTAATAGTTTCCCCTTCATAATAACTGTACTGTGGTAGTTTTGTTATAACTCACATGTTTATGTTGCGTTAAGGCTTAAAGTTTGGATTAGCAGTCTTATGTAGCCACTAGCTAAGCTATGCTAAGTGATGCGGTGCTAATCTTCAGCTGCACTAACTCAAGTCACTTGGAAGTCGGAATTTCTTAAGTCAGAGCAGCCCCACCAAGTCAGAGTTAATAATCCAAGATGGCAGCACTGAAAGTAAACAAGAGTAAAACTAGAACTTCTAGTTTGTATTTGTGACTCATTAAATGAGCCATTCACAGAACACTGAGCAGGCTCCATCCATGACCATGCTGCAGCAATGTTTTTAAGCAAAACAAAATATTGCTCCGTTCTGGTGATGAGTGCATCGCTCTATTGTGCCAAGAAGCTAAATAAATCATGTTTTTCCTGCTTTAATATTGAAACATAATCAACTTGGGAGCGACGTCACTCTTCTTCCGACCTCTGAGATCAGGAAAACAGCAACTGAAATAACTCTCTGAATGGTGTTTGTGCAGCTAGTCCTTTTTTGAAAATTTAAAAAATTGTCATCATTTAAAAAATAGTTTTGATGAGTGAAATGCAAAAACTTTATAAGTTGCTCACTTAACACTTATTATTATTGCACCCATAAGTGCTGCCACAAGTCCACAAACCAAAGGCTGTGATGTCAGCTAAGTACACCCATATGGAAAAGAAATAGTAAAAACTTATAAAAGACTTGCATAAGATGTGGCCTACATCATATAGTGAATCATATCAGGCTTACATGATTTACTCATAAAAGTGGCCACTTTCTCATTACTTTCATATATTGTTTTTAGTAAGTATCCAAAACATACAAGTTTCATTTATATCATTTTTCAAGGGATCTTATATCTGTTTTCACTCTTGTATGCTTTTCATACAAGTTTCACACAAGACAGATACAAACTTTATATATATATCTTTTCCATGTGGGCATATTTTCCATATAGTTTAGACATTTTTAGGTAATATTTAAATTAAAATTTAAGGATTTAAGAAAAACAGATGCAAACAGTTTATTTGAAATGACCTAACATGACGATCAGTTCAATAAATATTGACAGTGCACACGATAACTTCAGCTTTATCCTTCAACGTCACCTAAGCGCATTTTATTGACTGTTAGACAGAAAGTGATTATGTAAGTTTCATGTTATTGGGAGGTTTAAATTGTAGTTATGTCACCAATTAAAACACCAGGATTTTTTCCCCCAGCAGTGTTAATGTACAGATAAAAATCACAATGAATTGAGCTGCGCAAACCTCTGTGCACAATGTTCCATAAAACACACATGTGGAGGAAGCTGGACTGAGGGAGAGGTTAGGAAGCGTTAGGATCCAGAGGAATGTTTAGAAATATCCGTCAGGAAGTCAAGACTTAACAGAAAGCCAGAAGAGAAAAGAGGAGGATCGAGCAACGAGTGAGGAAGGTGAAGAAACCGAACAGGAATGATTTTTCTGTTCATTTTGTGTCTGGATATTGGGCACTTTTAACACTGCACTCTGCACCTTGGGATTTTGACCAAAATCTTCTGCTTCTTTAATTTTGTGGGCTCATTTTGTTGACAAAGATCTTTGACAAGAGACAAAGAAAACCTGCAGCATGCACATCTGAATCATTGACTTTATTAGTGAATAAAATTAGGTGACAATTTATTTTTGAATTGGTGAACAATACAGAAGGTTCTGAATTGTTTTAGTGATCATTTCCAGAAAAAGGAAAAGTGATTGTTTACCAGCAGGTTTGACATGTAAGTGTGGACTAAGTCCAAGTATGTGTTTAGTCGTTTAAATTGTGAGCCATTTAAAAATGATGACATCATACTGTTGATCTAAGATAGCATGGTAAAAGCTTCCTTTGTCTACTTTGTAACTCAGACTTTTGGCAGATTTTGCAACCTTCCAGTCTTAAACCCGGGGATCTTTCACGTGTTAGACAAATGTGTTAACCACTATACTATGAAGCCACTAAAGCAGGGGTGTGGAAACTCCCGACCTCACGGCCCGGTGTCCTGCAGGTTTTAGATGTGCTGTTGATCCAACACAGCTGATTTAAACGTCTAAACTACCTCCTCAACATGTCTTGAAGTTCTCCAGAGTCCTGGTGATGAACTAATCGTTTGATTCAGGTGTGTTGACAAAGGGTGATATCTAAAACCTGCAGGACACCGGCCCTCGAGGCCTGGAGTTCCCCACCCCCGCTTCACAATGCATTTTATCAGCCACACCCTTAAACCAAACTCCATTTCTCTGCAACAATACATAAATAATAAGAAGCCCACTTGTTTCATTTCATTATTCAAGTTCTGCATGCATTCTCTTAGATAGAATAACAGCTGTCAATGTTCTTAAATAGGTTAAAAGAGATTAAAGAGTTTATGAATTTAAAAAAAAATACAAAACAAAGACAACCTCAGTGCTAATCCTTGAATCCTAATCCTACATCTGATGCGTTTGCAGTCGAAACATATGTGTGAGATCAGCCTGCACCTCATCCTTGTCTGAACCACACAAAGACTAACGTCATGTCAACCATGAGGTTCTCTTGATAACAATAACACAGACATACATGTACACAGCTGCTACAATGGCATCTAGATCATTGATTAACCTACAAACTGAGACAAGAAGCAAATATGAGGAAACAGGGCAGCGTTTAGAGCGTTTTCAAGTCCTAAATGTCTCATCTTCAACGAACCAATCCCTCACACGTGAATGACCAATGTGATCACACAGGAAGAGTCTGGATCAGCTATGTTGGTGCTTTCAACTTTTTTGTGAAAAAAGTTGAGTGTTTATGTCTCTGCATTGCTTCCAAGATAACTCAGAAAGGTCTGAATACTGACAAAATCTTACACTGAACATGAAGGCGGCTCATCTGTGACAGAAATGCACAACTGAGGCCGGAAGACACCGAAACAAGCAGCTGACCAGAGATGATTAACTGAAAAACAATTACAAAACTGCTTGCATCAGTTTAGTTTTATGAATTCAACTTTATGGCAATTTTCACCAACTTTGATTGTTATTACATCATTTGGGGTGGCTGTAATTCAGGAGGAAGAGTAGGGCACGCACTAACTGAAAGGTTCAGTGTCCCTGGCTGCTCCAATCTGCATGCCAAATAATCTTGGACAAGATAATAACCCCAAGTTGTTTTCTGATGGATCCATCGGAGCGTGAATGTATCTGAATGTCAGATAGGAAACACTTATGCACAGAAAAAAAATGCTTGTGAATTAAGCAAGTTGCATAGAGCACTTTCACTGCTCAGGTACAGTAGGAACCACTATAAATAAAGGCTTAATCAATCCTGAACTTTATTGCTGATCCATTTTCCATTTTCATATCCATGATGTTTAAACGTTTCGGTTATTAGTATCTCACTAAAAGGTTCCCCTGGTGCTGAGCTAAAAAGAACCCCAAAAACAGGGTTTTAAGAGCTCTGATTGTCTCGTGTTCCTGCAGAGCGGCGATGTAAAGAAATGGGAACTTTTAAAGAAAGTTATGAGCACCATCAAAAAAAGCGCCCGTTGATATGCTTTTTGTTGCTCCACCAGCCTGCTGAGCTGCTCATTAAAATGATCAGCTTAAATGAACGTTTTGGAACGGACTCACTGCTGCAGTCGGCGGAGGGAATAAAAATAAACAGGTTTCCTGTCTGGGCCCGGGTCTGAAACTGCAAGCCTGAGACTGTTTGATTTCCCACAGTCGCTGCTGCCCCTCTGCCCTACATGCAGTCAGTTGAGAGCAGTGAAACCAGTTTAGGATCGGGTGCAGGCGCCTCTGGCTCGTCTCCAGAGTGTGTGCCGGCTTGAGAAGTTGTTATTTTAGCAGGAGGGTAAAAAGGACTGTGAGCCAGAGCTCGACTCCTTTCTTTTCTTTTTTTCCTCAAAAAGACGTAGGAAATAGGACACCAGCCCTGTTTAAAGATTGTATATGTGACTGTGGAAAAGAATATTTTTTGTTCCACACATACACACAATTAGAAGGCTACAGACAAGGTAGCGAGACACTGATAGTTTGGCTTCAGCTCCAAACAGAAACATTTACACCAGAAATATGTAAAGTTTCATGTTTATCTGGTTAAATCTCGGCTTTGATGTTTGCATATATGACATGTTAGTGCCACAACATATCATATATTGAACACTTTGCTCCCCCCCCTCCATATTGACACATGACCATCTCCATTATAATCAATAAGGGATATTAAAAACATCATTTATCCCAAAGTAAGTAAATCTTTCGCCTTTTCATCTACGTTCCAGGGCGAGCAAGCTAAATGACATTATATTGGTGTCCACATACTTCTGGTGATGAACACTGCTGGGGGTGACTGTGGGGATGAGTCACTTATGCGCATCTTGAACTCTTCAAACTCTGACTGGTCACTTGTTAAGATGACCTGAAGAAACTCCTGCAGACCGAGCAGGAATTCAGCTGTATGTATAACAGCTGTCTGACATGAACAACATGGGGGGGGGGGACAAAATGACAAATCTGCAAGCTGTTTAAATTGCAGTTCCTTCTGCCTGCTCCACAGGTGTCAAGTTTCAGCTTTAATAAGCACCGGAGAAACGGAGGGAGGGAGAAGAAGCAGTTTGACCCTTCTGCTTGAAATGATCATTAAAATGGAGCAGTATAAAATGGGCAGGGCCTCTGCTTGTTGTGGTGAGCCTATTAATGTCTATGATTGAGCTGTTACTTTTTATGGTTTTAATGGGAAATGCAGGCAGCTGAGGCTGCTGGGAGGAGAAATAAAAGAGGCTCAAAGAATGAAAAGCTTTGCAAGTTTTTCAGGGCTCGTTTGGAATCTAGAGAAGCAGGTTAACGAGTACAGGGACCCGAGTCTCACAGGTTTGTTTTGGAGGCATGTTGGTCCATGTGACTTTCACACAATACTGAATGCAACAGAGCTCTGCCAACATGGACGTTTATATATTCACATCAGTGTATGAACACAGAGACGGGTTTGAGCGGAGGATCTGTGCTGTGTGCAACACTCCAAAAGGGTGTGTAGTCATGTAGTCAAATATAACAGTGTTAATCAGGAGAAGAAGCCCCTGAGTTACAGATGAGTTGTTCTAAACCAGCACTTCCTCAAACTACCTGCAGCTCACCACGTCGAAGCACTGGGGAGTTTTTTTTATGACATGCATCTTAAGAAGTTTATTTATTTATTTATTTATTTTCCTTTTGCCTGTCCCGTTTGGTTCATCATCAGAATTATTGTCTAAAGGTGAAGAAAGATGCCCAACGGATTTACTTTACCAAATTGACCATCCCAGCCTTGCCGTAGTGGTCTATTTGATTCACCTTTTATTGTTTATTTTATTTTATTTTATTTTTTTTATTTTCACTTGCTAGATACGGGACAGACTTGAATGAGGAAAAGAAAAGGGAGAAAGGAAGAGGGGGAAAAACAGTGGAGAAGAGGGAAAGAAGAAAGAAGTTTATTTTTCTAAACTTAGCTAACTGAATGGTTGTAGCTTAACGGATCCAAGTAGCCTAATGTTCATTTTTAACCAACAAATTTAGATTAAATAATTTATTCACCAGCTCAGTGAATCATTCATCACTGCATGTGAACGAGGCTAACCACGCTTTGGAGCTGGTACAGACCTATATTACCGTCTCTTTATGCTACAAGTGGGAGATAAACGTGTTATGGTGGGTGGACAGAGGTATGCTAATTGCTTACAACCTGCCCATCCCCACCACTCAGTGGCAGCCTTTCTGGTGCAAACCCTGAACTTGAAGCCCAGTACATATACTGGTATTCAAAATTTAAACCACATGGACAAATAATAAAGTTACAACTCAAACTGCTGTCTGCTTCCTGTCTCCTACAGTAAAGAGAGAAAACGTTTGCTTTAAAGCAGAAAAAAGCCAAAGCAGCCAAGAAAAGGCATGAAGGCATAATTATACCTAAACAACGTGAGAAAAGATGATTTCATGATTTGTTCTGATTGGTCTTTAAACATAAGCCAGCCATCGTTATTAAAAACAAAGTAACTCTGTATGTCTTGGACTTTATAGCACAAAAATGTACAATCCTACTATCATTGCTCCCTGCCTTCAGGAACCCTGACTTTCTTTAACTCCCCCATTGCTGAATAAATTTACACTGCGATCACTGCAAACACACACCTGAGGCACAGCCACCGTCTGATTGGTGGACAGGTGAGGCCCAGCTCTCTCCACGCCCACCAGTTCAAATAAAAACAAACCTTCTAACCGACTGAACTTAGTGACTCCATTATGTCAACACACACCCGAACACACACCGCCTCAAAACACACTGCAGTTCCTCCTACCACAGAAGAGAAAATGATCCTCTGCAGTTTATTGGATACAACAGAGCCGAACATTAGCCAATCACTGACACAGGATTCTCGAGGCTGTTGGTCAGTGAAGTCTGAATGAAATCTGCCTCATCCTGCCAATGACGACCCAAATAACACAAATGGATAAAGCTAAGCATGCAACCTCTCTGCTGGATTCAAAGGGGTTTTTCTGTGACAAATACAGAGCATTCGTAACATTAACTTTGTTCATCCTTAACACTAAAACATAAGTGACCGCGTTATGCAGCCGTTTTCTATGTTTAGCAGCTTTTCTCCCCGTGAAACAAAAACCTATATAAAACGACTCTGATTGCTGCTGGACTGCAAGACCGATTCCTGTTTCAAGAAAATGACCAAGTGATGAAAATGTGCCGTCTGGATTTGTGGTTAGGCTCTATTTATAGCGGCTGGACTGAGTGCTGCAGACTGTTTTGGCTGCAGCTCAGTAATTAGAGATGAGAAACCTCCTGCTGAAGGATGTGTCATTGTCAACGCATTCGTGTCTCTGATGTTCAGGACAATGTGCTCTTCTGTAGCTCGCAGGCATAACTTTGAATTTAAGTCAGGCTGGAGAAATCGTTCCGAGCATTTCCACATATGAAAATCTTTCAGAACTCGATGGATAATATTAAATAAATCGCACAAATTAGGAGAAAATGATCCTAACAGATGTGATGTTGACAGTGAGATTTCTCTTCTTCGCACTCCTCCTCAAACACTTTGAACCACAGTCATCATAAAGATGACAGCCATTAAGTGCTGAAACTAACACATTCTTTCAGTCATTTAACACTGTCTCTTAAATGTGTCATTCTCCAGTTCAGCCTGTCAGCTGCTTCAACTCTTTGAACCTCACAAATACTCCATATAAAAGTCTCCCTTCTCCCCAGGAAGCCAAATAAGTTAATAATAATAGGATGAATCCTAACTAAGTGAATGGTCACTGGCTTGTTTCGGCATAAATGTAAATAAAAATAAAATGGCAAGGCTAAAACCAACAGAAATCTGACAATTAAAGATGAAATATTCACAAAATGTAGCTAAATGGTGGTTAGCAGCGTTACCAGGTTCTCCCTCGTCTGCACGAGTTCTCTCCAGCTCCCTCACTCAGTAACATATGAATGGGTTTAGGTTAACTGGTGATTCTAAAGGTGACCATTACCACAAAGCAAGAAGATTCTGTAACACAGTGAATTTACTAATGGAGTTAATCAGGCATCCTAAAGAGGTTTTCAAAGACAGCCGGCTGAAGGTTCGATGCCCTTTATTAACAGCATGTCTTTGTCTGTCCGGAGACTGCGGGTCCCTCGTGTACACACTGCATAAATAAGAAACACTTCAGGTTCTTTCCCAGTTCACATTCCTCTCTTGTCAAACCGTTGGCCTCCGTATGAAATGACTGAAGCCGGTTTACTTCCTTGTCAAATGCCCTTTTCCTTGAAGACTGGGCTCTTTGTTTCAGCTGTGATTAGCTGGCAGATATACAGGCAGGCAGGCCGATATTTGAGACTATTGTGCACGCCTGCCTGCTTCTGGCAATGAGAATTATTCCCCCTCAGACTTCCACAGAACTGAACTGCTGGATGTAGCCCTCCATACTCGTCATGAGACCGGCTCGGCCTCGCAGTGTTTGTTTAACTCAGCCTCACACATGCACCTATGAGCTCAGTGAGTTCCATGACCTTTGGCCCTTCATACTGCCGAAAGTGAGACTGGAATTTCAAATTTTACAAGCACCAATGGGAAAGCAGGTGTTTTTTTATTCGTTTTTTTTTTTTTTTCAAACCAGGAAGCAAAGCTTTTTATAATTGTTCGCCAGCCTTTAACGCCGCTACCTGAAGAGAAACCAGTTTTAAATCACTTTCAGTGTCATACGGTTTTTGTTTGTTTGTTTGTTTGTTTTTCTGAGCAGGTCTGTTAGTGAAACCAACCGCAGTGATGACAGGTTGTTTTCCTGAGGGCTTCCAAAGGGGAAAAAAAGAAAGCATTGAGGTATGAGTCAGGGATGACTCAAGTGTTACCGCTGTTACCTGGCCCACGTCATCAGAGGAAAAGGTGTGAGCGCTGATATTGCAAGCGTATCGCAATGAACACCTTTTATCCCTGAGTCACAGCTCATGCTGTTAGATGGTGGACGTACAGCATGCTTACAGAGTGCTTCAGGTAATCGAGAAAAACCACCTGACATACCCAACAGTGACGAGGGCAGCCCAAATGACCAGGTAACAGAAGTCACAGTTAGATCCAAAAATGTCAGGAAATTTCTACGCATGTACTTCTGAAGCAAATGAAACAAATGTACTTATTTGTTGTTAATATAATAATTACATTACTGCACAGTAAGGCTCACCAGCTGATCACCGCTTACACAGAACATGACCATTCTTAACCTGGAGTGAAGCCAACAGTCTGCACAAAGAACAAGACAAGAAGAGGCAGAAAGTAGGCCAACAATCGGCAAGCTGCAACACTGATGTTTAGTATTGGAAAGCTTTCTTTTAATTTACATTTTAATTATTGAAATATGTGTTTAATGTCGTTGTTTTGATGACGACTTTTAAGTGTGTTTGAAAATGTTTTTTGACGAATAAAAACCAGAAATAGTTGAGGAGTCCAAACTCTGCTGCACCATAACAGAGCAAAGCAAAGTGACTGCTGCCATTAATGAAACCTCAGTGGTAGCTTACACCAGAGGCGGAGCCAGACATTTGAAACACCCGGGGCTTAGCCCTAAAGGGTAGTATGCATGTGGGATTTTTTTTTTTTTTTTTTGGGGGGGGGTGTTTAGAAATGACTGAAAGATTAATAGGCTCTGTTTTGAGTTTTGTTCAAAAAAGAATGACTTCATATAGGGAAAAATATATATATAACATGTGCAGGACACCTTAAACTAGTTTTTTAATTAAGCAGCAAGGCAGAACAAAGTCGGGGCTGTATCAAGACACGAAGACTAAACCCCAATTCAACCAGACCCAGAACTGATCCAGAATTAAAACAGGACTACAAGAGTTCAAAATCAGGACTACTTAGGATTTAACCAAGACAGAACCAGAATCAGAACTAGATGATAGTAGCACTAAAAATCATCATAGACCTGCACTACACTATTTTTTTAATTCTACCAAAGTCCACTATTTAGATTGAGAAAAGTTTATATAATTATTTAGCCTTGTTGTGCAAACAAGCCTGCATAACTTAATAAATATAGAATTTGAAAAATAACAAACCTAAAAAGAAACACTAGGTACGAGATACATGAGGACCTGTGATACGGTGATACTTTTGGTAAACAACCATTTGACTAACATGTGTGTCTCACCTGCTCTTGTTCCACCTCTGTTCTGTCCTCATTCTCCATCTCCCTCTCTCTCCCTCTCTGTTCCTCTCTCTCCCTCTCTGTTCCTCTCTCTCTCTTTGTGCTGACAATCATCAAATATACAGTTGAAACCACATATTTATGTACTCTTCAGATCAAAACACAAACACTTTTTTAATTGTGAGATCAAATCAGACTAAATGTTTATTTTTTTAGATTGATAAATATAAAAAACATATTTGTTAACTTTAAGAGTAAAGAGAGAAACTGTCTGTATTTCTTAATTGCAAATGGCACCAAATTGTATTCAAACTTGAGCCACATTTATGGAGCTCCACAGTTCTTTTCCTGGTGTTTTGGTTGACATCTCTTGATGTTCCCATGTCACAGAAACAGGCTCTGTGTTTTGCCTTATATGCATCCACAGCTGTGCCACCAATTTACTCACATGGACTCTACGAACCTATCAGAAGCTTCTTCAGCTCAGAATGGAATCGTCTGGAGTTTCTTATTAATTAACAAACTTAGTGTACATGTACTCCTAAATTTGATGAAAGTGATAAAAAATAGACAGCTCTGTCTCTCTTTATTCTGACATTAAACTAATTCAAAAGATATTTCAATATTTATCTAAAACAAAAGTTTACTCTAAATTGATGTTGTACAGTAAAAATGTTTTATGTTTTCTCCCTAAAGTGTATGTAAATATCTGGTTACAAATGTGAATATCCTGCTGTGTACTGAAATCCCTCTTGTTTTGCATAGAAATATACTGAACAACATACAAAGCATAATATATAAAATAACATTTACCTGAGTTTTTTCTTTGAAAGAAGCCTCTAATGTCCATTCTTATATTTCAGTACATAACTGAAACCGATTTAGTCGGGGAGGGTAAGAACTGAAAATATGAAATAAACACACGTAAGCTAAGATTCTCTAAAAAATTGCATTTGTTCGGCTTTTCATTTCGCCATTTGTTGATTCACTTGAAGAGCAAGTAACGTAATATTGGTCAAGTGATCAGTTTGATATCAATCTTTCGTGATTCACCGTCATATTTACATTATTTGTACGGTACGAATGATTTGCTTTGGTACCTGCTCAAACTTAAGCTCTCCTTAGTATGGCTGGCTCCGTTTCTCCAACAGCGCACTCACAGGCAGCAGCTGCCCCGCCCCCTCGCTCAGTCGCTTAGTGCCTGAGCTCGGATCATACCAATATCAGGGGGGATTCACGCACAGTCGTAAATTCCCACAGTGTGCACTATGTGCTTCGAATATTGTGTGTACTTTTTGTTTTATACAGTTGTCAGCCAGGCATCTAACTATGAAAAAAATTACACTCCAAAATACCCCGGGCTTCTGACAAAACAACCCGGGCTTAAGCCCCGTAAGCCACCCCCAGGCTCCGCCCCTGGCTTACACTGAATAAGTTCAATCAGCTTTTAGGGCAGGAGCACAGGACTCGTGCTTCCGAACATCCTACAGTCACTGAAAGTGTGAATTTCTGCATCTTGGCCAGAACAAAACTCCCCTTGGCCGCAGGTTTAGACTTCTATCAATATCTTTACAAGACCGTTTCTGCGGAAGGAAAGAAGAAAAGAGGTGCGGAAATACCAAAGGTCCACTGGGACCAGTCCAAACCCCCCTCTGTCCCTGTGAGATCCATGTTTTAATGATGTACGTTTGATATTCTTATAGGGATTTGGGAAAAGCGCGTTTAAAAAATCTAAAAAGTGCTTTATGGCATCTTTATGACATGAGCAGGAACTCCACTGGGTTTATTTTACGTTGCTCACCGTTTAATTTCCATTTTAAAGTATCCTATCTTACCATTACTCCTGGCACTCAGTAGTAAGTTTATGCCTCATAGTATTTGCATCCTTTCAATAAAGCAAGATTTGGAGCCTGCTGTGCATGAGCTGCACATGTTTGGAGAGGTTTCCTTGTTTTACAATTCTCCAAAAGTTTGCAGGACGAGAGGAAAAGTAACACTGCGAGCATATGGAAGATGTGCTGCGCGCTGCATGAACGAAGCAGTTGCAGACTTGAGCGTCTTCTTACCTCCGTGAAGAAATTATCCATTGCACGATTTATTTTAATCCCCGAGGATTTACTGTATGGCACCCGCGCGTCCGGTCAATCCAACTCATGTGTTGTTAGTGGGATACAAACAAAAACCCAGAAAGAAGAAGGGCGGCGGATCCGAAAGCTTCAGTGCATCATCTTTCTCCTGAAAGTGTGCGGGCTGGAGGACGCTCACAGCGTGGGTCAGTGTGGAGCTACAGTAGTAAGTTTACTCTTTTGTTTCCTGGGTTACTCATCCAGCACAGAGTCCTTTAAAGCAGATCTTTGGGGGCTTCTCCTGTTGGAGCTCTCTGCGTGTCCTCCGCGCGTGTCCGGCTGTCACTTCTTGGTCCACGTGGTTCGGTGCGCACTTTGTTTGATCAACAGTGAAAATGTGGAGGAAACGCGACTAAACGACACCCCGGTCAAACTTTGGAGACTCTCTCTCGGCCAGCCAGTCACTCAGACCGGCGGACAATAATACTCAAGCTCCACCTCCAGCCCTTCCAGCACCTCCCTCCTTCTCCCACTACTGCTGCCCCGCTGTCTCTCTGACTCCTCCTGCTGTCAACATGGAGAGTCCGAAGGTGAGAAAAGGCGCTGGAGCGCAGAAAAGCTGAAAACTGCTTCCATTTGGAGAAGAACTCCCTTTTGGGGGCAGCCTCAAGTGGCCAATTGAAGAACTGCAGTTTTTTTTTGTTTTTTTTTGCTTCAAAGATGATGTTATTCATATGATTGTTGTGTTTTTCTCTGTATGTATTACTGTAGGGTCTACCTCACAATATAAAGCACCTTGAGTCGCTGTATAAATAAAATTGAATTGAACAACTGGATCAAACCTTTATTCAAATCCCCTCCTGCAGAAAAAGAACGCTTATACCCAGAGGCGGAGCCAGACATTTGAAACACCCGGGGCTTAGCCCTAAAGGGTAGTATGCATGTGGGATTTTTTTTTTTTTTTTTTTTTTGGGGGGGTGTTTAGAAATGACTGAAAGATTAATAGGCTCTGTTTTGAGTTTTGTTCAATAATGAATGACTTCATATAGGGAAAAATATATATCACATGTGCAGGACACCTTAAACTAGTTTTTTAATTAAGCAGCAAGGCAGAACAAAGTCGGGGCTGTATCAAGACACGAAGACTAAACCCCAATTCAACCAGACCCAGAACTGATCCAGAATTAAAACAGGACTACAACAGTTCAAAACCAGGACTACTTAGGATTTAACCAAGACAGAACCAGAATCAGAACTAGATGATAGTAGCACTAAAAATCATCATAGACCTGCACTACACTTATTTTTTTAATTCTACCAAAGTCCACTATTTAGATTGAGAAAAGTTTATATAATTATTTAGCCTTGTTGTGCAAACAAGCCTGCATAACTTAATAAATATAGAATTTGAAAAATAACAAACCTAAAAAGAAACACTAGGTACGAGATACACGAGTACCTATGATACGGTGATACTTTTGGTAAGCAACCATTTGACTAACACGTGTGTCTCACCTGCTCTTCTTCATCTCTGTTCTGTCCTCATTCTCCATCTCCCTCTCTCTCCCTCTCTGTTCCTCTCTCTCCCTCTTTGTGCTGACAATCATCAAATATACAGTTGAAACCACATATTTATGTACTCTTCAGATCAAAACACAAACACTTTTTAATTGTAAGATCAAATCAAACTAAATGTTTATTTTTTTAGATTGATAAATATAAAAAACATATTTGTTAACTTTAAGAGTAAAGAGAGAAACTGTCTGTATTTCTTAATTGTAAATGGCACCAAATTGTATTCAAACTTGAGCCACACTTATGGAGCTCCACAGTTCTTTTCCTGGTGTTTTGGTTGACATCTCTTGATGTTCCCATGTCACAGAAACAGGCTCTGTGTTTTGCCTTGTATGCATCCACAGCTGTGCCACCAATTTACTCACATGGACTCTACTAACCTATCAGAAGCTTCTTCAGCTCAGAATGGAATCGTCTGGAGTTTCTTATTAATTAACAAACTTAGTGTACATGTACTCCTAAATTGGATCAAAGTGATAAAAAATAGAAGCTTTGTCTCTCTTTATTCTGACATTAAACTAATTCAAAAGATATTTCAATATTTATCTAACAAAAGTTTACTCTAAATTGATGTTGTACAGTAAAAAAAATTTCTCCCTAAAGTGTATGTAAATATCTGGTTACAAATGTGAATATCCTGCTGTGTACTGAAATCCCTCTTGTTTTGCATAGAAATATACTGAACAACATACAAAGCATAATATATAAAATAACATTTACCTGAGTTTTTTCTTTGAAAGAAGCCTCTAATGTCCATTCTTATATTTCAGTACATAACTGAAACCGATTTAGTCGGGGAGGGTAAGAACTGAAAATATGAAATAAACACACGTAAGCTAAGATTCTCTAAAAAATTGCATTTGTTCGCTTTTCATTTCGCCATTTGTTGATTCACTTGAAGAGCAAGTAACGTAATATTGGTCAAGTGATCAGTTTGATATCAATCTTTCGTGATGCACCGTCATATTTACATTATTTGTACGGTACGAATGATTTGCTTTGGTACCTGCTCAAACTTAAGCTCTCCTTAGTATGGCTGGCTCCGTCTCTCCAACAGTGCACTCACAGGCAGCAGCTGCCCCGCCCCCTCGCTCAGTCGCTTAGTGCCTGAGCTCGGATCATACCAATATCAGGGGGGATTCACGCACAGTCGTAAATTCCCACAGTGTGCACTATGTGCTTCGAATATTGTGTGTACTTTTTGTTTTATACAGTTGTCAGCCAGACATCTAACTATGAAAAATTACACTCCAAAAGACCCCGGGCTTCTGACAAAACAACCCGGGCTTAAGCCCAGTAAGCCTCCCCCAGGCTCCGCCCCTGCTTATACCTAACATGTCATATCTTTCACCAGTCAGTAACAACAGAAATACTTTCAAGTTGAATTTTAGTGAAATAAAACAAAGGCTTATAACTTAAGCAAACTCTGTTTTCCCCTTGTAAATCATTTTCCTTCATAGCTTAACTCTACATTTTTCCACTGGTCATCCACCCATCCTGAAGGGACTGCGCGCCTCACCACAGCAGGTGCACTCCACAATTTGAAAGTCACTGGTGTATATATAATTAATTTTACTGCTGTGAGACACAGGGCCGGAGCCAGTGAGTAGCACGAGGGGTGGCAATGGCCACAACAGACTATAGTCAGTGCACCAATCACTGCTATGCAGGATTTAGAGTGCTTTGTTTGTGATTCTTTGCGTACGTATTTGTGTATGCAGATGTGTTTGGATGCAGTCCTTCAGATGACCAACAGCATACAGAGAAGAAAAAACATCAATAAAATATAAGCTTATAACATCAGTGTGAGAAAAGAAGAATCACAGATTTTAAAAAAAAAAAAAAAAAAAAGACAGTCGCTGCAATGAACAGGTTTCATTGGTCAGTTGATTTCACTTCAGCTCCTTGTTTTCATAACTTTGCTTTTCTCCGCGGTCGGCTGAAGAACCAAAAACAGCACAAGCAAAAGTAGCCCACAGACCAGTTGGCTGTGATAGCGCCCCCTGGTGACAGTAAACAGTTGCAGTATATAGACATCCTTAGACTCTGCGTATGACCAATCATGCTTAAGCTCTTTTGGATTCACATACGTACTCAGAAAATTAGAGTTACAGCAAGTAACAATTCTTTATCTATCATACATTTTATGATGACTCATTTCTCTGCAGACGTCTTTCTCACACAAACTCAGTTTAATAGTGTAACCATCCATGTAATTAACTTGGGCTTTATCACCAATAAAAACAATTAAGTTGAGCATTTTTCTGATTATGGTATATCCTATGGTACATTTCTACAAAGGAGTCATAAGAAATTTGTATAAAGTCCTGTAGCAAAAACTCTCAAAGTAAGTTTTTATATAAATGTGGCCACTGTGAAAACAGCAATATTAAATATTAAACTACATCTGAGAAACAGAAACTGAATAGAGTGTAAAATAACATCAGATGATAACATAAAATATTCATTTAATACACTAGTACTCACCTGAATCAAATAATGTTTATAAAAATAAATGTAAAGTTTGTTTCTTTTAAAAAAGTAAAACATTCATGTGCATATAAGAAATGATCTCACCTCAATATTTACTCTGTGTTCAAAATCCCCAGTATAATAATCACACCAAGCCATGAGAACCATTTGTCAGACTGCAGGTTTTGATAATATTCCAGTTTGTTAAAAAGAACCATTTGTCACTGAGCGAAATGTTTAAACATCAAAAACACATTCAAATTTCTAAATATTCAGCAGTTTCTGAAACAAGGAGTTCACTGGAAGCCCAAAAGACACAGAGAAAGGTTTTTATCAAGCAAAAACGTTTATACAGCAGCGATGACGAATACTCGACAGCAGAAAATTGTCACATTTCCAACAAACTGGTTTAGGAGCCTTTTTGTTCTTTGTATCTGTGAGCCGGTGTAGACCAAGTCTGTATAAACATGTAATGAGCTAAACGGTCAAACATTAACATTCCAGCTACAGGTTAACAACACAACCCTCACATCTGTGTCTGTGTCTGGTTTTCCCTTAACTTATAGCCACGTCAAATGACCCTTAACCCCCGCAGGTTCAGGGTCCTAAACCCCACCATTCAAAAATACGTTTGTATTTTTTTTAAATGGTGCGTCTTAAGCAAACCCAGATGTGCTTTGAGGTTTTGTGTCAATGCTACATTATCAATGCAATACACAAATTCAAATACAAAGTAATAGATGAATTTTAAATGTAGTCTATCTGTACCTGAAGACATTTACTTACTATTATAGACGTATAGGACATGGCCACAACCCTCTGATTTAGTGGCTCTGCGTTTTGAAGCGTCAACATTAGTGTTATGGCTGCTGACATTATTTTTTTGGAGGCAGAAGTGACTGTAAATGGACCAGATGTCAGGGACTTGGGTCATCAGACCCGGGGTCCACGAGCAGCTTTTGTGCTTATTTATATGTTGATGGGGCGTACCATGGTATTGTGTATATTTGCTGTATTGTGCTGTCCCTGGTTTCCCTGCTTGAGTGTGCCCTGCCAGGTGGCTGGCCACACCCAAGGATGATAACACACACCTGCAGCTGATCAGCCTCGCTGGGGGAGCTACTTTGCAGTGTGGTTGAGCTCTCTCCGACGCTGGATCGTTGCGTGAGACTTCCCGTCAGTTTCCCAGCTAGATGTCTGTTAGTGTGAGGTTGTCATAGTGTGAAGTATTAACGGCTGCCTCTGTGTTCTTCCTGCAGGAGTGTAGAGACAGGAGGGCAGTGAGCGTGGGTACTAGGAACACTAGGAAGCAGACTTTCGGAGCACAGACACTGGGAAAAGACACTGCATGGGAGTCGGGAGAGCGCACGGGGATTTATTGTGGTTTATATTTGCAACACTGTAAATAAAGACACTGCTTCATTTGAAGAGTTCTTTGTTTTGGGTCCTAGTTCCCCACATCCCCACGGTCTGCCTGCTCAAACCTTGACACCTGAGAGTTGAGCCTCTCAATGATCACCTGCTGGCTTGCTCAAGAAGCCACATTCATAAACTGTATGGGTGCACACCTGCTAATTAGGGATTAGTAACAGACTGATTAAAATACTAGAATAGACTAGAAGCTGGTGCACGGACCTGTTGAATGGTCTGTACTTTACAACAAGCCATATCATTTATCAGATATTTCCCTCAAACGTACTCTAAAAGGTGCCAATAATACAGTTGATGAGGTTGAGTTCAATGAGTCAACTCAGTGGTGAGGCCTAACTGACACCTACCTGCATGTCAGAGCACCTGTTAGTCAAAGCAGCAGTCCCTAAACTCTAAGAGTTACCAAAACTCAAAAGGAGAACATTAAAAAAAGAGACCGTTTTGCTGCTTGGCCAAAGCGAACCTGAGTCTGCTAACCCTGTGGCCTGAGAGCATCATTTCTTTGGACGAGATGACTAATTCTGACCTGGTGCAGAAGGCCACACTGAAACTAAACGTTTCCCATGAAAGCAAAAGCTTACTTCATGGTGCTGGACCTGAACCTGAGGGAGCAAAACTGTTTCCTGGATTATATAAAAGTGTTTGATCAGGAAATGTTGGTAAAGTCTATACTGCTGTAGAAGTAAAGCTAAAAAAACGCCGATGTTTCACAGTGAATAAATTTGCTTTCAAAAGTGCATTCGTCTGTTTTGGCTGCACTTTAGGCACAAAATGTTTGCAAACCACTGGTGTAGAGGTTTCTTTTTCTCAGGCTACATTAAGAGAGTTTAGCTGCTTCTCTAATCATAACCTCGTGAGATGCAGGCAACTTCTAAGGTGCTTCTGAAATGTTTTCACTGTGGACTCTTTGTATTACTGTGTGCTTGTTTTAAATTTGTGCAATACCAAAACCACAATGATGCATGTGGTGCACAATCCTGTGACTGTCAGCAGCTCACGTAGGAGTGGAAATAAAATGTGAGGCAACCACAGAAAAGAAGAAGAAATAATGCGGTTTAAAAGAAGGAGAAAATAGATTTCTGACATATCATCCTGAGAAAGTTGAATAAGGTGAAGCAGGAATGCACTAACCAGCTAATTCCACATATTCCAGCAAAAAGGCCATTAAGGTAGCCAAGTATGTTGGCAAGTCTACAGCTGAGAGTGTGTTCTTGCACCAGAAGTCATGCAAAGCTGCCGGATTTGGGAAATTTTAAGGTTTCTGACTCATACATTGATCTGGCCTGAGAGTTACTGCAGATCCAGCCAATGTAAGCTTTGGAACAAATGAAACTCTGTTTCACAAACGCCAGGCATGATGAATTTAGGCCAATGCTGGACCAAGAGCTTTTGGGTACTAGGATACAGTATTTTTTAAATTCTGGGTAGCTGAAAAGAGCAAAATGCTATTAACACGTCTGTCTGTTGTGTCAGACTCAGCTGTTGGTGGATTGATGAACAGCTGTACTGCACATAGTTCCAGAAGTTAAGGGGTTTAAAAAAGGCCTCTAAGCCAGAGCTGCTCGAACCCTCGAACGATTAACATCTCTTGCTGCTTTTCAGAGGCGTCTGGTAAAAATTTCCTCTGGGAACAAACAAGGAAATAGTGCTAATAATGTGGTTTCATCAATCAAAAAACTATTACTTTCAACTTTAACCCTCTTAATTGTCATTAGTGATGGCGCGTCCTAATTCAATGCAATGTACATCGGCTTAAATGTCTTAAAAGTTTTTACTCTCCCATTTCGTCAAATCAGTGCTTACTTAGAAATAAAACATACAAAAACTTGTTTCAGTAATTCGTGTCTGAATGAGTCCAAAGATCAGTAAATGGAAGCAGGGCAGCACTTAAAACTGCGCTGTTGCCTTCAGGTAGTTTTCTCTGTGTTAATGTAGAACAGTGATGGAGGATTTTCAAGAAATCAAATGAGACTGTGGAGCAACAAGGATTAGTTTTCCCTCTCATACCTCGAGCTCTACACTCTTCATTCACTTCCTTCTCGCTTCTATTTTTCTCAGAGACGCCGGTGCTGGTCACCTGTCTGGACTCTGTCATCTCAGCAACCCTTGACCTCTAATTTGCGGCCGTGTCAGAGGTTAAGTAACACTCGTTCCCTGTAGCGATGGTCTTTAAGCTCCTGAGGATTTCATAATCAGGGTCAAACTGGATTTAATGGGAGCACTGAGCTCAGCCCACCTCTGCAAATTCACACTAACCTGAACATCCCTTGACTTCTGGTCTTGACCCTTTGTGTCAAGAATTTGTGAGATTTGATATGTGGGCGCTGATTATGAGTGAAAGACTGATCCTTCTCTTGACTGACGTGAAGCTGCTGAAGCACTTAGCGGTGTAATCTCTGCATGTGTCAGCCCGTTCACTAATACACTCTCACACTTACCTGTTTTAGAACTTCAGGTGTAAATGTTGGACTTTCTCCGACAGCACGTGTTTATTAATTGTGTGTCGATCGTTTATGTTGTGATGCTGTCATGATGAGCTCATCCATCATTGTCAACCCAATGCTTGATGTCGGCTAAGAGCTGACATGAGTTACATATAGAGAAAATAAATAAACCATGTTAAAAATATGCATATTTCTGCTGTAAAGCTAATCATTATAACACGCCACAGAGACCGCCGAGAACCTGGATCTGCAGTTTTTGGTGTTTTTGTGTTGACTTCATTTTTCAGCCCTGCAGGTTGTTATTTTTATTTTTCTGTGATTGATTTTAAAACTCATGGGAACGAAACCTCAGTCGGACATTAGTGGAAATCAAAGGTTACGCAGTATTTAAATACCAGCTGCTGAAGAAGCCATGGGCCAGAATTTGCAGATGTTCGTGTAAAACAGAGAAGCGATTCTCTCTGTGTCCATTGTTGTAATCCTTTCATCATGTGAATCTGGATTTATGATCTGGATTTGGATTTGACAATGTAGTTTATGTGACAAGGGGACCAAATCAATAATAAATTGTATGAAAAATGTGTTTAGTGTTAGAGAATCAACTTATTAAGAGACAAATTAGAAGACAATGTTGGATGTTGACAGAGGAAATAAAGAAATGTGTCTGAAATCTGGAACTGATCATCTCTTGGTTTACCAATACTGCAGGATTATAAGAGTCATTTTTTTCTCTTGTTGTTTGATGCTTTGCCAGCATCTTAAAATTTCAAAGTGCCCAAAACAGGATGAGGAAGACAAACATTTCCTGTGACTCTTTTAGACTTCTCCTAAAGATGTAAGATAACCGGACTGGGAATTATTTTCTTCCAGGACTGTGTCAGTGGTGAAGCCAAAACAGACATCCTCCAACCGGTATCATGCTGCGAGGAAGACAGAGAGAGCAGAAGACTGACTGTGGCAAAATAAAACACTGGAAGAGACGAGGAGCAGCAAAATCAGGTAACTCCGGCCATTTGAGAAAGTCCTAAATACTGTAAATGCAAACAGTGCTCTAAATATGTGCACAGCTTTTTAACGTTACGTTTGTTTATCATTTATTTTTATATGTACGTTTACCTGCATGTTGAGATGGGTAGTTGTGCAAACTTGTTTCATTAAGTAATCTCAGATTTAAAGTAGGAAACAGTCTGCACAGTGTTTGCCTTCAAATCCATAATTTAGTAGTTTTGTGGTCATTGAGTCACTTTTGTTGATTTGCACTCTAATTCTTATCAATTTTGTGATGTGTTTTTATGTTTATGCACCCTGTTGTTGTCTGTGTAATAATAATAAAAACAGTGTTCCTATAACTGTGCACACAAATCAGGAAAACTGATTTTTTTTTCACTCAACGCATAAAAATATTGTGTGAACTGCTCTAACCAATAAAAAGCATCTAAATTTTTAATGTAAGGTTTGCTAAATTTGTCTCCGTGAATCGCTACCTTATCGTGGTGGAGGGGTTTGTGTGTCCCAGGGATCCCAGGGGCTATGTTGTCTGGGGGCTTTTGCTCCCTGGTAGGGTCTCCCATGGCAAATTGGTCCTGAGTGAGGGACCAGACAAAGAGTGATTCAGAAGACCCATATGAAGAGAAGATCGAGGGAACAGTTTACCCTGCCCGGGATAGGGTTACCGGGGCCCCGCCCTGGAGCCAGGCCCGGGGAGGGTGCCCGAGGGCGAGCGTCTGGTGGCCGGGCCTTAGTCCATGGGGCCCGGCCGGGCACAGCCCAAAAAGGGGACATGGGCCCATCCTCCCGCAGGCCCACCACCCGCAGGAGGCGCCATAGGGGTCAGGTGCATTGTGTGCCGGGTGGCGGCCAGGAGCGGAGGCCCTGGCGGACTGACCCCCGGCTGCCAAGACTGGCAATCGGGACATGGAATGTCACCTCTCTGGTGGGGAAGGAGCCTGAGTTAGTGCGTGAGGTTGAGAAGTACCGGCTAGATATAGTCGGGCTCACCTCTACGCATGGCTTGGGCTCTGGAACCAGTCTCCTGGAGAGGGGCTGGACTCTGTCTCAGTCTGGAGTTGCCCCTGGTGAGAGGCGGCGGGCTGGGGTGGGTATTCTAATATCCCCTCGGCTTGCTGCCGGTACGTTGGGGTTTTTCCCGGTGGATGAGAGGGTTTGTTCCCTGCGCCTTAGTGTCGGGGAACGGGTCCTGACTGTCATCTGCGCTTATCAATTCAATTCAATTTTATTTATATAGCGCCAAATCACAACAAAAGACGCCTCAAGGCGCTTATGTGCTGAGTGGCAGTTCAGAGTACCCAGCCTTCTTAGAGTCCCTGGGTGGGGTGCTGGAAGGTGCTCCACCTGGAGACTCTGTTGTCCTGCTGGGAGACTTCAATGCTCACGTGGGTAACAACAGCGAGACCTGGAAGGGCGTGATTTGGAGGATCGGCCTCCCTCATCAGAACCCGAGCGGTGTTTTGTTATTGGACTTCTGTGCAAATCACAGTTTGGCCAAAACGAACACCTTGTTCGAACATAAGAGTGTCCATAAGTGCACGTGGCATCAGGACGCTCTAGGTCCTGGTGCCACGTGCACTCGATGATCGATTTTGTAATCGTATCACCAGACCTGCGACCATATGTTCTGGACACTCGGGTAAAGAGAGGGGCTGAGCTGTCAACTGATCACCACCTGGTGGTGAGTTGGATCAGGTGGCGGGGGAGGACGCTGGACAGACCCGGTGCACCTAAACACGTAGTGAGGGTGTGCTGGGAACGTCTAGCAGAGGCCCCAGTCCGCGAGATCTTCAACGCACACCTCCGGCAGAGCTTCAACAGCATTCCGAAGGAGACTGGAGACTTAAAATCTACAAGCCACTGCTGCACTGAGGTAACATTTTGTACGCAGGCAAAAGAAGTCCACTGTCAAACTTGAAAGTTGCGTTTTAGGGTTTATTCATCCAGTTTGGCGAGCAATAACAAGGATCCATTTTTGTTGCTTCCTGCTGTTTCTCCTGCTCTGGGGGAAAAAAAACATAGGCCCACCCCAGTGCATGCTGGTCCTATACCAGTCTCTTTATTTATAGAAAAATGGCCCTACAGTTCTTCCTGACTAACTTAACAAGATAAACAACAAAACAAAACAAAACAATGAAACAAGTATTAACCTACAAATAAAACTTGTGAATAACCCAAAAAAAGCAAAAAAGTAAACCAACAACAAACTTTAACAAATTTCAAAATAATTAAAAAAAAAAGTTTTTAATGAAAACCAGTAAACAACCATATAATACGGTGGTGGGGAAATCAAATGCACCGAATCTTCAAAAAACGTCAGCAAATAGAAAAATGCTGCAAAAGCTCACAAAGCACAATCACAATGTTTTTCTTTCCTTGACGTTTTTCAGGGAAAAAAACACTGATGTTGTGGAGGTTTTTAAAAAAACCTCACAAAAAAGACAAATACGATGCACTTGGCGTTGCCGGGTTAACTTTTATCTGGCCTGGTACGATCACACATACGGTACAAGGTGCTTTGAGGAAATCTTTAGTAAACACAGTTTTATTTATGAAATTTTTAATCCCAACCTTCATCAATATTCTTACATTTACACACTTTAGGCCACAAAACACAAACTGCTGTATTATGTGAAGGACCACTTTGCCTTGGTTAACCAAAAAAAGGTTCGATCTTATTAAACTAGCCTCAGTGACTCCTAATCCCCCCCATTAATAACCATAAAGCCTCATCAAACAGACATGGAACCGCCTTAAGAACCACTAGTCTCCTCCAAGGATTCCTGAAACTTCTGAAGGACTTGAGAGTAAATAAGAAAGGAGAGAGGAGGAGAAAAAGAGACAGGGTTTGATAATTACTTTCAGTCAAGCTTGTCTCCACCTCCTCGTGATTATACCGAAGGCTAAATCTAATCTTAACTGCTTACCAGCAAATTATGATGCAGCAAACTCTTTCAGTCCGGGCAGGTCGTGACGAGCCTGATTATTACCATTAAGCCCTCATAAAGAGGCAGAGGTCCCGCAAACGCTTTGAAACAGTAAGAGTTCTTTGGCAGGTTTGTTTTAAAGACCGTGCCCTTTTCAAAAGCAGAGATTGCAAATTAATTTTCCCCCACTATTTTGTAACTTAAAGGTTTGCTGTAGCCATAACAGGCTGAAAATGTTTGATTTGATGGCTTTGTTTTAATCTGTTCGAACCCTAAATATGTGGACAAAACGACTATTTCAGTCTCCACATTTCAGTGTAAAACATAATCACAAATTTTCCTCTAGGTTCTCTAAGGAGTCTTTCTCAGAAGTTCTATGTTAGCTTCACTGAAACTGAAGAAGTGGACTCTTATAAATCACATAAAGCTCAGTGCTTGTTTGGGTGAATTTAATATTCCCCAGTTATTATTTGGGTTGAGAAAGCAAAAGGAGTTCGTGTAGCATTTTCTATCATGTTTTTAAACAACATTCAGGAAACTGTGTGCTGTATAATTAATGCTTAAATAATGCTGTTAACTGCGGTTTGACTGTCGTGACTCATCTTCACCACATCATCAAAACCAAATGCTTCAAAGCTCCTTTTGAACTCGACTCTGATGTTTGAAAGCATTTCTTCTGCTAACCTCAGGCCATATCTTTACTTCAGTTAATCTTCCAGTTCACTGTGCACCAATGAGCAGCTGCTCGGCCCCAGATGATAAGGTGTGGAAGTGCACTCAAGTGGATGATTCATCTGCAAATGAAAAAACTGGCACAGGAAGCCAAATACTGTCAAACTGCTGTTTATTGGTCCTCTCATCATCAAACGCATCGTTATGAACTGCAGGTCTGTTCTCGAGTTGTTTACATGTGCGGTAATTTTATAAGCGAGGAGATTAAAATAAAATGATGCAAATAAAGAGTTTTAACCTCCTGACATTCACCAAGTTGCCAGGAAATTGTTTAGGTGTAGGTTTAGGGCTGGGTAGGATTTTAGCCATTTGCTAAATATGGTTTATGTCATACATGAAAGGTTGCTGGTTCCTGTCAGAGACACAATTCCTACCTACCTGCTGTGGTGACCCCTTGTGGCACAGGAGCAGCAGATGGTAGCGATGTGGCATTCAAATTAAAAGTCAGGAGTGCAAAACCGTGATGCCTAGATGCAACTACCTTTACCTTTGTGGACCTGACCCTGATGAATTTGGCTTTGCTGCTGGCGATGTTTCAGTCTGGCATTCTTTGTCTTGCACTCAGTGTTGGCTGGACCCAGTTGTTTTTTAAAGGATGCTCAGAATAGATACTCTTTTATTCCTCACAAAAGACTCTGAAAGAGTTCGTACATGTACAAAAGGTGCAGGCCACCTTAAAACTGCCCTCCTGTTGGTGGTATGTGATAATGTTGGGAAAGAAAGGAAGGACTATGGGATGTGAAGGGTCACTTGTAGTTCATAGGCAGTGGGATCATCTGAGAACATGCAAGATTTATCAGCAGCTCTGTGCAGGGGTCAGGTACAGCCGGGTAAGTCGGGTCACTGCATCTCCCAGAACAAACTGACCTCTCCCTAATCCCAATACACTTCCTGCCAGAGGGAGGGGAGGGGGCTGCACTTTGTTGGTCTTCACCATGGGAATCCCTTTGGAGGAGCTGAAATGTTGATAACAAACTGCTGAGTCTCAGTGTGACATTGCAGAGGCAACAACAACACATTTAAGTTGTGGATATGAAAATGCACTTAAAGTGGACTTATTGTGGTTTTCCTTTTTCTCTGTGACATTTATACAGTTCAGTGATGGATGCTCACATTAACCATCACAACTACTTTCAAATAAAATAGGTCAGAATAAAGTCAAGTAATCCTTGTGAGCCAAACACTCGGCATGATGCCAGTGACATGTGATCTGCTTAATATGATCTTTTCGGGCAAACAACTCTGACTCTCTGCTTATGAGAAGCAGCCAATCAGAGAAAAGTTGGCTTACAGAGAGAAGCACTAAAAGCCTGTTGGTCACAGAAGGACAATGAACTGAGGAGCTGCACCAAGGCCAATTATACGATAAATAAGAGTTTTTCTTTAATAGAAACATACTTTTAGCTGCTGCCTTACAAGTAGAGAAGCTTGCGACCACTCTTGAATCTGTGATCTTTCACAGATAAGGCGAATGTTACAACCACTAATTACTATTGTTCTTTAATTATTTTTTTTAAGAAGGATTACTTTGAACAGTTCACATGAAAATCCTGAATTCAAATGATTCAAGGAATCAAAAACTAAAACTTTTCAAAGCCTTTTGTTAAAGCTCATAAGTTCACCTGCAAACACTGTGACGTGACAGCCCTGCTGTCGACAC
This sequence comes from Rhamphochromis sp. 'chilingali', assembly GCF_963969265.1. Taxonomy (NCBI): domain Eukaryota; kingdom Metazoa; phylum Chordata; class Actinopteri; order Cichliformes; family Cichlidae; genus Rhamphochromis; species Rhamphochromis sp. 'chilingali'. The sequence continues at coordinate 32,996,929 of NC_137943.1, forward strand.
TGACAAGGATGAGATTCCCCTGTGACAGAGAGGAGAGCAAGTCTCTGAAGAGAAACTAATAGCTTTACAACATAAACGCCCCTTTCCTTTTATTTGACATGAACTAACTTTTTAGCTCTGGTTTTATGTGGAGCATCAACTCTTTGCAAACATTGCCATCTAGTGTCAAACTTTAGGTAATGCCGTGCAGAAAATATGGTTATTACACATTCACCAAACCTTTCTGCTGTACTTAAACAGATGTAAACACATACAGATAAATACAATGACTTACTATTTCTGAAGCCCTCAGAGATTAAACATTAAAACATAAACAGTGGAGCATTGAGAAGCGGGTAAACATTTTTTGGAGTCAACAGTTTTTCCTAAAATGTGAAACAAGTTGAGTTTTTTTTTTTCATTTTTATTTTGTAAAATCTGGTCCAATAAACAGATGACAGTTTCTTCAGTCTGTGAATCAACAGGTGCGTCCCGCCTACCAACAAGTCCTCGGAAATACGTGAATAAAGTGAACAGCAGGGGGCGCTCTAAAGCAACGACTGACGAAAGACGGAGCGCAAGAATGAAGTATTGCAACTAAAAGAAGCGCAGAGAGAAATTTCCGTTCCTAACAATATCAGAGTAATTTTTTTTTTACTAAATGCATAAATAAAATAAAATGAATCATTTTGTGTGAAGGATTGAAAAAAATGAGCTTCACGTTTGGAGACACCGCTCGGTCACACATATGCAGCAGCACAGCAGTGATAAAATGATCATAAAGCAGCATTAAGTGTTTTATGATCCTAAAGAAATAAATGAAAATAAAGACGCGTGCACCACAGAGCTTTAATAAAGCGAGTCGTTAGGAACAGGTACGTTTTCTTCACGCTGCTGCTCTGAGTGCACACCGCTCGCGCGTGCACGTGCGTTCAGATGCGTGTGCGCGCAGGCGGAGGATCGCCGCGGAGCCGTACCGTGTAGCAGGCACAAGCCGCTGGGCGCGCAGGAGAAGCCGCAAAAAAATCCAGCAGCCGCTGCTTGAAGCTGCCAGGAGCGCAGAGAACGTGTCGGAACTTCAGTGCACACGGTAAGAGCTGCTCCATCGCCCCACTCTCCTCTTTTACTGCCCCACGGAGCCGCTCACATGCTCGTGGCTCTTTTATTTTCTTTATTCCTTTTGTCTTTTCCCATCTCTCCGTTTGGACAGCCGCGCGGAGCGAGTGCAGGGGATGAGACAAAGGACGTGGAGATGTCGTGAAAAAAGAAGGAAATCAAATATTTTTTAGAAAGGGAGAAATTAGGAAACTGTAAAATTCTGTTTTCTTCTGTGCTCTTTTTTTTTCTCTTTTTCTTTTCCAGGCGACAAAATGTGCACGAGTTTAAAAAGGGGTGTGTACAGTCTGGGAGAGCACGCGCTCAGACACGGTCTCGTTTTTCTCACTTTTATTGAGGGAAAAAAGCAAAAATCACCTCGACAGCGCTCAAAGTGCGATCGAGCAGCGTGCTCTTTATTATTTATTGATTGCTTTGATATCGTTTATGATTATATAATTTCCACAGACTGCTCCGCACCGCAGAGGGGAGGGGGGATTTGGGGCTCGGGGGTGGGGTGGGGGTGCCCCCCTCATAATTCGCAGCCAGTAAACAGTTGAACATCCAGAAATAAGAAGAGTGCTCTTCTGCTCGCCCCACCTCTTTGTCTTTGTGGAGGTGTGACACTGTTCTGCCTGAATGCGACACGCACGCGCGCACATGCACGCACTCAGTGACTCGTATCACATGCACTCTCTAACCACATCAGTCCGTGTCATGATTCAGATGAATTATTGATCTCATATTCTCGTTTTATTGCACTCAGAAGGAGTATGGAGGAGGGATGGGGGGTTGAGGAGCCTCTGTGGGATGATGTTGATGAGGAGGAGGAGGATGAAAAGGAGGAGGGTGGGGGTGGCTGATGGAGAATCTAAGCTGCATTCTCTCCCGCACAAACACAGAGTTCATCTTTTCACTCGTCTTCTTGTTTCTGCCGCTGCTCGAATGTATCGGTTTGCTTACGCAGCGAGTCAAACTTTATTAGCCGTACCCCGCCGGTTAATTGCCTGGTCCTTTGTTTGCCGCGGCACGCATGCGCATTAGGTGTAGGGTGTGGATGGGAGAGATGCCACCTTGCGTATCAATAGGATGGAGAGGAGGAGGACAGTCTTTCGGGTTTTGGTTTAGTTGTTTATTTGCGTGAAAAAAAAAGACAATAAACGATTAAAATGTGACGAGGAGGGGTTGTGTGTCTGTGCGCGTGTATTTTGGGTTGTCTGCGTGTTTTTTCCCCTCCGTTTCTCGGTGATGTGACGCTGTGGATTGTGTGTGCGGATGATGGTTTGTGTGTGAATGGCGCCTCAGTTGTGGTGGTGCTGTATCGGAATTGGACTGTGCTGCAGCGATGTGCTGAAATAACTGATTAATCGGGTATTGTAATGATTAATTATGATAATTACTTCACCTGAAATCACAATGAAACCGATGCAGAAATGACAAACAGCATTATTTGCTTAAAGAAGGTTTTGTTGGACAATTTTAATGATTTTCTGGCAAACTGTCACCTGCACAGTTCATGCACTGTAGCAACAGATAGTTAGGACATTCATAGACATTCAGTCTTACAGCTCTGAGCCCACCAACAGCTGAAGTCAACATACAGGAATCTGCAGTCTGTGGGAGTTTTTTGCTTGTGTTGACTTACTGCTGAAATCAACCTTTTACCTGACACAGCAAGTAAAGGTGTGCAGCGAGGGCGCGTCACACCTAGGGTTGTAAAATTAGTCCAATTCAGATTTCATTGACATTTTCCTCCTTTAACAATTATTAAAGGAAGATAATGAAGATAACGTTCGCACTGTGCTGCTCTGCGTTTCCTAACAGTGCTCTGACCCTGTTGGTGTTTACTTCATTTCTTTCTATATTTCCATTCCTATTTCAGATGAATTACAATCAAATTTCAAGGGTACGTTGCAACAGTTAAAGAGATGCGTTCAATAAACCCAGTCAGTCCACAAACAGTCCCGTTAACTGTGATCTCAGCCGTGGCCAAAATAACTGTGATTGTAATTGTTGCCGTAATCAAACAACAGTTTACTGTAGCAGCAGTTTGTAGGAAATCACTGATGAATGCAGAGACAATTTCCATTTCTAAACTGACTCACTGTCTTTTCCACTCTTGCCCAGTGATGGGAAGATTTACAGTTTGATGCTTCAAAGGCGATAGCAGATAGGGAGCGAGTGTAATTGGTCTTGGTGGGTGGGCGGCCGGGGTTAATCAACAGAGTGGGTTTACGAAACTCTGCGTGAGATTAGAATTTAAGAATATGGATGAGCATGTTCACATCATATCCACTGATATTCCATAATTAACATATAGAGATTTTATAGCATTTGTTTTCATCTCGTCATTAATTATTTCTGCACGTTTGCAAACACGGCCTCAGTATGAATTCAAACAGACAATAATGACATTTGTGATGAGGGATAGATGGTTTAAAACGCCTTTTTCAAAATGAATCCCATCGATTCTGATATTATAGTCTCAGGATGGTGGGATTTATTACAGGGTGACACATTAAATGCTCTGATTGCTTTTTTGTATGGAACACACCATGAATAGTTACCTAAGCTGACAGTTTGCTTAAAATGTCAGCAGACAAGATCTGGGAAGTGTTTGTTTTTGGCTGAGGATGTTAGCCCTCGGCCAGAGTGCTAATGTACAACGGAGGCACTTGGAAACAAATCATCACTTCCTCTACATGAAAAGAGAGCTGGACCCGCATCACCTAGGTGATGTGTTTGCTTGTGTTGTAGATGTGCTGTTAAAAGTGCCTCCATCTGACAATACAAGTAAAAGGAGACCCTGACCACGTCAGGGGATGTAGAAACTCTTAATACAGATGTGCATTTCAGCTATACAGTCCTACACAGTGACCCAGACACTGCTTTATGTTTGGTGTGATCTGTCTTCATTACACTCTCGTGTTGTTTCTGTCTGTGACACTCAATAATGAGCTTTTATGTGCTGATGTTGCACCAGCGATGTAATAAAACAAAACATTTAAAGATATTTAAATAGGAGAATGCTATTTCTTCCTGTTAAAAGGGAGTTTTTCCTTCCCACTGTTGCCAAAGTGCTGCTCACAGGGGGTCATGTGATTGTTGGGTTTTCTCTGTATGTATCATTGTAGGGTCTACCTTACAATATAAAGCTCTTTGAGGTGATTGTTGTTGTGATTTGGTGCTCTATAAATAAAATTAAATAGAATCAAATTGAATAAAAAAAATGATACGGAGCATTTTGATTGGTTGAAATGTGACTGGGAATACTTCTTGTCCTTTGAATGACTCTTATTACAGGTGAAGGTATTTTTGAGAGAAATATTACCTTTATTAAGATTTACAATCAGATTGGATTCACAGAAAACATCTCAGACACGAGGTTGGTTTCTGTAATTTTCCCAATAATTGGTGATCGGTGCTTAAAGGACAAGTACGTAAGACTTTGTGACATCTAGCAGTGAAGTTGTAGATTGAAACTGACTGACTCCTCCTCCTTTACTTCTACCTTTCCAAGCCTGAATGAGATGTTGGTCATCAGTTTAACATAAAACAATCTAGACCTGAGGCACGTTTAATCCTGCTGTGTTTTCCATCATATTCTGGTATTCTGGACACTGCCTTGGCTCATCTGGACTCATGTGAAAACACGGCAGCCCACTACGGCAGGTTCCCTGTAAGAAGATCCCCCCCCCTCCCTGTGAACATAAGAAAGTCCCACAGCTAATTTAAATGTAAAGATTTCCAGTCATTTGCAGTGGTAAAAATATTCTGAATACTCATAGCTTTGCACTCCTCGGTTTGTGTTTGCTACTGCAACCTCCTCATGAGTGGTGTTGCAGGATCACCATGGTAATGGGGGTCTTGTAGTAATGGTAAATGGCCTGTATTTGTATATCGCTTTACTAGTCCCTAAGGACCCCAAAGCGCTTTACACATCCACCCATCCACACACTAGTGATGGCAGCTACATTGTAGCCACAGCCACCCTGGGGCGCACTGACAGAGGCGAGGCCGGACACTGGCGCCACCGGGCCCTCTGACCACCACCAGTAGGCAACGGGTGAAGTGTCTCGCCTAAGGACACAACAACCGAGACTGTCCGAGCCGGGGCTCGAACCGGCAACCTTCCGATTACAAGGCGAACTCCCAACTCTTGAGCCACGATCATGCGTGTTGCCTGTCTGGCTGTTGATTGGCTGACATAAATTCATCCCCGACTCTGTTCATTCATCTTTGCCAGATGGAGACAAACGGCAACCTGATGAGAAGTTAGGATGGTGACTCATCGGTTACCGCCGCTGTCTGCTGCTCAGTGTGTGACTGTGAATACGTTACGGAGAGGAGAGCAATGATACCTCACCCACCCCTGTCTGTGTTACACACATCGTGTACTCATGCAAAAGTAAGCGGACGATGAGTCATAGGTGATTATCAGTGTGTGTCCACATACTTGCAGTGTACCTGACAGACTAAGGGACTGATAATGAGGGGGTGAGGGACATTTTGTCTACATGAATTTGCAGGTCTTAGAGGGTCCGTCTCTCTTTATATGATTTTTATTTATTTTTTATTTCATTGTTTGGTCATGTGATCAGCAGGATCACTTTCACACAATCCTGCATCAGTCTTAATTAAGGCATCATGCTGTGTGTAATGGAGAAACAGGCTGGTTAACTTAAGGGAGCGGAGATAAAGCAGAACAATGGGAGGCTGCAGCTGTGTAGCACATATGAACAACTGTGTGTGTGTGGGAGAAGCTGTGTAATGGGTACAGCTGCAGGTTGAGTCTCCACTGCTGATACTACTGTCTCTACTGCTCGTACTGCAAAGAAGGAAAGAAAAACATTTCAACACAGCTGGGTCTGAGAGGTAAAAACACACTGGGCCCATGTTCTCGTTCTCTGCATCTCTAAACACGACAGAATAAGAGTAACGTCTGCTTTAGCGTTAGCAGACATTCAGAAAAGATGGTGTAATTACATTAACCCAGCTTAATAAAAATGTGATTTTAGGACTCAAAATAAGCTGAAATCATTTGGTTACGTGTTGCACAACACTGTGTCTATCTTTGAACGCAGCTTGGGTTACATTTTTAAGGAAGTGCAAGATGACAACTTCTTTGCAGGTTGGAAGTATGTTTTAGTTACCGTGACTACAGTGAACTGAAACCTCAAGGATATATTTAGTTGCGTGTGATATCATTTGCATTTAATTGCATTAATGTGGTGGGTTTTGTGGTTTATCCTTACAGCAGCCTGCGGACAGAAGTACCAAAAGGTGCAGTTCCACTAATGTCCACTTGAGGCTGACTCTAAAAGAAGAAAGCAAATCCCCCATAGAGTCCCATGTGATTTGAAAGCCTGTGTCAGTATTCACGCAGTTCACAAATATATTTTTTAAAAGTGATCAAGAGTTCAGGCAGTCAGCTTGAGTCAGCTGCATGTTTTTTATCTGCATCCTGTGCTGTATCCCATCCCCCTTTGATCACGGTAGTCTACCTAAAACATCAAGGTCCTGCTTTTACAGCTCACCTGAAATCTAAGCTGACACCTGCTGCATACAGTATTTTAAACATCCCCCCTAACCCATCACCCAGTTAACCATAATCACTCCCACTCGATGTTATATTGAGCGTTTCCTGTTGGGCAGTGATGAGATCTCACCCTGACTGCTACTATTTCTGCTGCTAGCCCCACCACTGCTAATCTTTAATCTTTTCCATTGGAACATTCATTTGTGGTTTCTTTCATCTGCAAGGCAACCGTACAATACAGCCCAATGCCACCTATTAAAACCCCAGAAATCACCATAAAAGGAGTTTGACATTGACAAAATGTAACGGCAGTGTCACCGTGCGTATTTTAGGCCACTTGTTGAAGCGCCTCACTCCCTTTGGCCCGGCATATCCTGTCCAATTCTCTATTCAAGGCTATAAATAAATAAAAGGCAAATGGCACAGAGTTAACATTTATTACAGCACTGCTGCGGACTTCATTAGTGTGCTAGTGTTTGTGAACCCTTAGTTTAATGCCACTGTGTTATAATTACAAAAGAAATGCTAAATGCTCTGTTTTCTGTTTATAACACTAGAACAGCTGTTGCAGATGACAGCTCATAGTTTTTCTTTTGTACGAGTGCAAAACAGAGAAGTGGATTTCTTGGACAGCAGCCACCATTAACAGACAGTTTTTTATGTTGTTTGACAGACCAGCTCACAACAGTGTGGAGGTATAAATGCTAAGTGTTGGCTGAGAGTTTGACTCCATAACGAGTCCACGAGCTGCACTGAAAGCAGGAATAGTTGCTTCCTCACAGTAGGAACGTTTGAACTTGAGGAGAATCTTCGTGTGGCCGCGCTGCCTCCGTTCGATAGGCGCTCGATGTCCATCAGTGTGGTCCTCTGGCCTGTCAGGAATGAGGAAGTCAGATGTTTCAATTTCCTGTTAAAGGAAGCATGAATGTGTATCAAATGGCTGTAAACTTGTGCTTAAAGTTTATTTTGGTGCCATTTATTTATGCTGCTGAAGTGCAGCACAGCAGTTGGACGTGGTGGTTTTGCAAAAGATGTTGTGATGAGAAGAAATGACTCGTAGCTCTGCTACGCCCCACTGCTGACACATCTGTCATGTCATCTGTGTGTTTTATCTGCTTGGTTGGGAATTAAATCATCATAATTGTAGATGAAAATTAGGTTACTTTTATGCTGATCGCTGTACTGACTTCTGGTCTATGGATAAATCTTTTCACATTTAATTTTTGTTGACATTTAACATTGCGTTATTATTTTGTAGTTGGTGCAGTTTCAGTAAAAACATCAGATAATGCTAGGGTTAGCTGCAGATAAAACCGTAAAACAGAGTAGTGTAGATGAAAAGATTAGACACAAGTCAGAAATGAAAAAGGATTCTGTGCACACTGCATTTATCAGCTCAGATGTTTTTATAGTAATATTGACTGAAATCATATGAAAGTGCTAACTTGCTAAGTGTAAATGGTGATTGGTGATTCTGACTTGGCTGTCGGTGTGAATGCTCGTCTGCCTCTCGGTGTTAGCCCAGCAGCAGATTGGCAGCCTGTCCACGGTGCACGCTGCCTCTATCACAGCTGGGATTGGCTCGAGCCCTCCCACCACCCTGACCTCACAAACCCCACAGCAAGTAACACATTATGATTGTGATTCATGCTCAGCAGTTTCCTAACTTGGTAACATTACACAGTAATTATAAGAAACTAGAGGGGAAATGCTTAAGTTGATGACCTGCTTCTCGTAGAACAGGGTTGCGCAAAAAAGGGAGTAATACACGACAAATGAAAAGCTAATAACATGTGATTAATCTGCAAACAGACAAAGAGTTGATGGTGAGTAGGTTTACCTTAATATAAAGTGCTGCCAGTTTTAAAGCACCAACAGAGAGCTGGGGATAAATCTGTGCTTTTTAGGTCTTTCTTACAAAAACTGCATGTTCCTTTAATTGATTATTAAAGAAAGCAGCAGAAACATCTGATGTGAGCTGGCAGGAGCGAGGCTCCAAAATATACATTAATGTGATTCAACAAATGCTAAACTCTTTGACCTCAGGGGTCTTCTTGTCTTGCATTCAGGGGATTTTTTGCAGCGAAAATGCAGGAAACTAGAAGTAGAAGCGACGGCCGGCCCCTCCTCGTGTCCCTGCCCGCTCTCCAGTCTCGCTGGAGGTTTGACGGCACCCCAACATGTCCTCGTCCTCGGCAGCTCTTTCACCGTGAGCGCCATCTGTCACATCGCTCCTCGTCTTCCAGGAAATTACAGATCAAACCGAAAGCGACAACGTTATCTGATATGTACCCCGACGGGGCAGGAATGAACTCGGCCGTCTCGGCTCGCTCTCTGCTGAATCCCAAATCCACTCACTCACTCGGGTGTCCTTGTGGATGTAGAATCATTTGGCGAGGGCAGATAAAGGACCAGTGCGGCCATATTTCTTCCAACGACCTGTCCTCTTATCTGTAGAGCAGACCGAGTTGATTCTAAAAGTGGAGCAGACGGCGATAACATTTTCAGAGCTATGGGATTTTAATAGCCCAACAATTTCACTTTAAGCTTGGCTAGAAAAGCGGCACCTGTTATTGTTAAGTAATTGCTATGAAAGAGGGACAGTGCATTGTGAAGGTATTTCCAGCTCTATTAACACCTGTATCAGCCAAATGGGCACATTTATATAGAGATGTCGCTTTGTTATATAATAATAACTCTGCCATTGAAAGGAAGTCATTTTTTCCCTCTCTGGCTTCAGGTTTGTAAACAACAGACACAGAACAGCAAATCCCGGGGAAATCAGAAAGTGTCACATTCCTGATTTAAAGACTGTGACTGATATCAGAAGCATTTCTGATTTTCTATGCAAGAGTCAGTTATTAACTGCAGGAATTTCCAGATTCAGATATTCAGTGTGACTTACAGGCCAGTGTGAACTCGGTAATAGACGTTCACAGCTCTGTCTGCGGCAGCCATCTTGTTTTAGCCCACAAGTGCAACTGAGCACAATCTGCTGTGTAGTGTGAAAAGGTAAAAAAATAATCTGGCCTTTCATTCATGTCAGACTGTAAAAGAGAAGAGTGTGACACCAGCTCTTCACAGAGGTCCAGCTGTTTTTGAGAAACGCTGCCGCTCTGATGGCTAAAAATCTATAAGCCAGGAAAAACTTGACAACTAAAAATGGCCTAAAAGAGAACCAGCTGAAAGGTGTTTGATGTGCCCGTTAGTTTCATGTGTCCCTCACCTATAAATTGGCTTCCTGCCTCAGCACCCAGCCAGCAAAGAACCCAAAGGAGGATTCAGCGCGCTGATGTCCGGTTGCTGCACGTGCAAAGTTGTGATAATACCACAGCTGCTTCTGTGTGAGCAGAAGGCGATAAACTAAGAAAAAAAAATAAGAAAACTGTTCTACAGCCAGACGAGGACACGTCTGCCTCGTTAATTAAAAATAAACTTAAGGATTCTGATGATGTTCATTCTTCTCCTGAATGCTCATAAAGCAGCACCTTTAAGCACCAACTGTTAGCATCTCAAACTATTATCAGCCAGTAGAGATCGTTTAACTGTGAAGCATCTACAACTGGCTCAAATGTGTCTGCAGTCAGAGTTGTGTTTATCTGACGGAAAGCAGAAAATCTAAGATTGCTCACTGACCGGGCCCCACCAGATCCTCACTGTTGATGTTTTTCGTGTGTCTTACAGTTTCTGCAGCAAAATGAAACGGATCCTTCTTCTTATCGATGATGCTGAACACAGTAAGCAGAGGCATGCTGGTGCATTTAAGGCATGTTAGCATAGTGATGTTAACATGGAGACTGTTTCAATTGAAATTTCTGTTGAAAGTAGCGTTAACGAACACTGTGATGCATTTAAATAACGGGCAGTTATTAGAGAAACAAAGGAGAATAAAGGAAGCACACAGACTGACATTCGCAGGAAACCTGAGATATAAAAGTACCAACTTTATTCAGAACTGTGGATGACGAACAGCCGTCACAGGCCGTCACAGGCCGTCACAGGCCGTCAGCATTTCCTTCCTTCCTCCCCGTCGCTCTCTTTTTTCCTTTAAACCTTTAAGGCCCGCCGAGTCTTGGAAACCAAACCAAACGCCGTTCCTGGCGTGAATCTTAAACAGTCGAGGGACGGAGTCTGAAAATAATGAGATGGTACAACAGAGTGAAGACTCGGAGGTGTTCGGCCTCTTCGCGCGAGCGCCGCGGTCCCAGTTCTGTCAGCTCCCATCATCGAGAGACAAACTGATGACGAGAAGAAAATTACAAGAATATCTCTCGCCGGATTTTTTTTTTCCTGAAGTGCGAGACGTAATCAAAGGCCTGTCTGAAATCCTCAGCCATGTGTTGGATGTGTGAGACGTCGGTAAGCTGGTGGAGATGTGTGTGTTTTTAATGCATGCAAGGTGGAAGTGAAGAATTTTTACAGCACTGTACATATTTGTGGTTTGTCTCACCACATCTGAAGCTTTTAAAGCAGAAATAGTTTATTCACAATTTATTTACATTTATTAAATAATTTATTGTTTATTTCCCAACATTTTCCTGGTGTTTATTGCTCATCAACAAATAACACACTGGCTGACTTAATTTTGTTTTTATAAATATGAACGTTTATTGAATTTACTTGCATATTTTGCCATGTGTTGGATTACATGCATGTAACTATGAACTTATTTTGCAAAAAAGAATAAAATATAAAGTAATTCAGTTAAATATTAGATTAAATAAAGTATTCTGCTTTGTTTTTTTTATGTGTTTTATTCAAAAATAATTAATTAATACAATGTAATGTAATCATATACTAGATGTAGCTTTAACAACAACAACAACCATCAAATAAACAGTCTGATTATAACTAATCTAATTAAAATGTATTTGTAATGATGCTGCGTGATCATGTCTTTAATTCAATAATTTGGCTCTTATTCTAGAAACTTTAAGCAGACCCCATCCAGACTCTGGGTGCCCCCCCCCACACACGCATCCTCGCTGGTGCTCTCACCCCCACCCCCCCGGCTCTTCTCGGGGTTAGCTGGAGTTGAGAGTCAACTTTGTCCTGCCTCCATGTCTAGCCTGGCACCCAGCACCACTCACTCCAGGGCTGCCCCCTCCCTCTCTCTCACTCTCGCTGTCTCACTGTTGTGGCTGAAGACAGCAAACGCCCGCCACGTCAAATTTCACTCCACTGGCGTTTGGCTGCGAGCCGCAGACACGCCGGTGACAGGGGTCACTTAGATCCAAAGCTGAGCGGGTCAGTTTAGCCGAGCTGGGCAGACGGAGAAAAACAAGGCTGGGGTGGATGTCTGAGTCTGCAGCTCTGCTATGAGTGTTAGAAATGGATGCAGTTGTTGTTCGAGATCAGCCCGAAGCTGCTTTTACTGCTACTCAGAGAGTCCCGTTTCTGATGCCATTTTAAGGTCACAACCACAGTTTCCTTTTTTACAGTTCGAGCTCTGGTTGAAGCCAGGCAGGAGATTGTTCACCAAAGTCACATGACCCACATGTGGCGATGTGCTGTTACTTGATGCAAGTACTTCAAGTGACTTCATCTTTTGCTTGTGAACTCACTGCCTCCTTTAAACGTCTCAGCGAATCTTCCTCTCTCTTTGTGCGTCGTATTTACGGCAAGATGTTAAAGCTAATTCTGGAGAAGGTTTTATGCTTTTCCTGTGCACTCAGGCCTAGCTGGTAAAGGGGATCATAAACATCACAGAAAAGTCTCCAGAAAGCAGCGAGGAGTTATTACCCTCGATTCTGGGTGCAGAGGCAGGAGGGGTAAAGCATTGAAAGGATTTTTATATCAGACAGCTTCTGTCCTCACTCCTGATGGACTGAGCCGCCCTCTAAGTCTTGTAATATGACCGAAGAGACACAAAACTTTGACCTCCTTGCACAAAACCCCTGAAGGCGGCAATTTAAGAATCCATCAGTAAATTCTCTGTTTTGCTCTGTAAGGCTTGGCACTCGTGACTGAGGTCAGATTCAGGTCAAATATCAAAGGAATGTAAACATTTCATCATATATTTATTGAGATATCTCAGTCAGATTATCGCTTGGTGAAATCTTATTCACTGAATTAAAGCTGTCAGGTAACTTTGTAATCTTTGCAAACCAAATTTTATCCTGCTTAAATAAATGGGAAACAATTAGGGCTTAAAAGATAAGAAGCTAAAGTAAAATCTAATGATAGTCACTCATGTAAAAGAGTATGTCTCCAATTAGCAGCTAATGAGCTGAAACATGCAAAACAACTGATACTATTTTAAAAGCCATTTCCCATTAGGAGTTTTCATTCCATTCCCAGAAATTTCTCAGAAATGTCACCTGGCTCTGATTCGATGTAAAAAAAGAAAAGAAAAAAGAAACCCTCTGAGCTCTGCTCATCAGCACAGCCCTGCAGAAATATTGATTGATGTTGGACCATGTCTGGCTCCGTCTGGAAGCCAGGAGGGACCTCAGGGATCTGTGCAGACAGATGGAAAGGAAGATGGTGTGGGACACAGGGACAGCAGAGCTGCTAGTGGTGGGCTTAGAGCTGCAGTTGTATTGATTGACACCAGAGATGGAGCTCTCTAATGCTGGGCTGAAAGCAAGACAAAGAAATCTTCTGCTACGAAACAATCCCCGGGTAGCTTTGGTAGCCAGATGGAGCCTCTGTACAGATGTGATAGGAGCAGAATGTTTGCTGTAGTCTCTCTGGAGCTGGAAGTGTCACAGGAAACAGATAAGCAGCAATTAGCCTTATCCAGCACCTCTTTACAGAATAATACTGCAATCCAGCTGTGTGTCTGAAATTCTTTATATTAACCTTCCTGCCTTCTTGGGACCTTTTTGTGCCACTGCTATGTGTTAAATGGCTGCCATTTCCACTGTGTTCAGTGGAATATAACCAAACTTGCCACAGGATAGTTTTTACCTGTCAATGTCAATATTCCAGTGTGAATTCCTTAAATCAGCCTAAAATGGCTGAGCAGCAGAAATCCCCACACCCATCACCCTGGGGACCATTTTCTGCCCATTGACTTCCATTATAAACGCTATTTTTCAACCCCAAATTATCATCATATGATTTTATTTTTTCTTCTTTTCTTGGATGTCAATGAAGACTCAGGGCCTTGAAGTTTTAATTTTTAAATTGCAAAAAAAATGCAAAGAAATAATGGCAGGTCAAAATGTATGTTGGTGCCAATCTTTGGTCCATCTAAAGGCCTACTTATAATGACAATCACATATTACTTCAACTGGTTTTTTGTGGAAATATTTAGTTTCGTTTTTTGGTTTTTGGGGCTTATAACACAGGGCGCTCATGTAATAACACTGGGATTTGAAGGGTTAAAACAACGAAAATATAATTAAAACTTTACATGAATATTTCAGGGAGAAGTAGTTTTACAAGGTTGGCTAATTTAAAGTGGAATAAAATATGGATATATGGTCTTTTTATGGCGTGGCTGAGAATGGTCCCTAGGGTGATGGGTGTGAGTTTTTTAAAGGATGGCAGGAGGGTTAAGGTTACATTACTCAGTGTTGTTCATTAAAGAGCCGGGGCACTTTTGTTATTGCTTCCTGTTTAATTCCAGTGAATTCAGTCAAGCTTTCGGTAAATAAATCTTCATCATTGCAAATGTTTGTCTCAGAGCCTTTATTGAGATCAAATAAAGCCCACCTGTGCTCTGTCATGCAAGCACACATGGGAAGTGAAGTTTATAGTTGTGTGACTTACCAATAAGGGAGAAAAGCAGTCAAGAAATCTTTCTTCAAATAAAATAAAAACATGTGGAACAAAAAATAAATAAATAAAGGAAATCTGGAAAATGTCACGTTCACTGCGAGTTGCTCAGTGTCAGCTAAACTTGATATGTGAATGTAATTACTCAATTTGGGTACTCAATCAGCACAAATCTCAAAGCAATCAAGAGCAATTGTAGCATCGGTTAACGTAACCTTTAGCTGTGCCTGCGGTGAGATGGAACTTCGGGCTTCCAGATTTCCATTCTTCCTGGTTCATCGTGTCTGTGATGTGTCTGAATCAGTGGATCCAAGCATTCCTGTTTAGTTTGGCTACATTTAAAAATAAAACAATAAGTGAAACTTGTGCCAGTGTCCACGATGTCATCTGGCCAACTGCTTCGTGAACATCAGCCGGACATAACTCAGTGACTAGTAAAGTCTTGATTACAAGAACTTTTGTGCAAAATGTTGCACTTCCTCTAACACCGACACTCTGGTGTGTCGGTCCCCAGAGATCACCAGGTTAAAATGTGCACGAGTCATGACGTCAGCTTGTTTACAGCTTTCTTTAGCTAATAATACCCGTACAGTTACTCCTTTGTAGCGCTCCTGTTCGATTTAAGTTTAAAGTTAAGGGTGTTATCACTTTGACAGGTGGACGGTGACACAGGCAGCTGTAGCTGATAGGTGACCTCTCCTCAGCTAATGCCTAAACATGACATTCGTGCCTTTCAAGCATTTTTACTTAACACTAATTAGAAGGTTTGTGTATTGTTTCCTTGCACCTCTGCAGACTATTATATGCTTTATAGATATATCGTAGCACTCCCGTCTTTTCCAAATATGGTCAGTTGTCGATCTAAAAAATACAACACGGTGTGACAGCAGGAACAGAATCAGACACAGCTATTTTGCAATGATTGATTGCAATAATATAATCAGTATTTCAACATTTTTACAGTGGAACCTCTGGCCATGTACCTTATTAGCATGAGACAATCTTTGCCAGCACTCCACTACCAGTTTTATGTGTGCTTAACAAAATAAAGAAAGGGGAAGGCATTCAAATAATCACAGAACAAAGCCGCAGTATATGAACATAAAATACAAACACAGCTGGGAACACAAAGTTTTTATTACTCGTTACGAAATATCACAAACAATGGTTATGACACGGAGTTTATGGACTTACTTGAATGAGTTTTCAATGTGAAAACTGAATATTCATGATTCCTGTTATTTGTGAAGTGTTTTCTCTGTGTAGACCTCACCACAGGTATGTCAGGCCACAGATGGGCAAGTAATCAAAGTATATGGCTGGTGCACTTTTCTTCCAGGCTTGAGTCAGGAAACGTCCCAGCCTGCCAGGCAGGCGGGCTGTCTCATTTAAATTCAGAGGCACCAGTGATGATGAAAGATGCAGAGACGAGATCACGATTCCTTTGAATATCTGCACAAACCGAGGACATTGCAGCTCTTGAAGTCTCCTTTCTAAACAGCGTGTATCTGAGGCCGGGCGGCGACGGCGGTGTGCGTTGGGAGGAAGGATTATTGGCAGGACCCTGTGATGGAGTGGAAGATAGAGCCGGCTGTCACAACAGTTTGGGAACTGTTCTTTTGAAATGACAGAGAGGACTAGCACATCCACCCTGCACCATCTCCAGCACTGCTAAGGGTTCATTTTGGTTTTGTGGTTTATGATGTGCACTTTGCAGCTTATTGAACGTGTACGACGTTCATGCCTGCTTAAAATGGCTGCCATTTGGACTGTCAGAGAGGATGGATGGCCTTCAGTGAGGGGCTCTAATGCAACAATATTCCATAGATAGAAAACAATGACCATTTGAAGTGTAGCTCATCCAGCTCAGCCAGAAATGAGAAACAAAGTTTGTATAAAACTGAACAAAGTCATTGATATTTCTGAGTCTGACTCGATAATAATTTCTGTGGGACGAGCCCAGGAGAGAACGGACTATATTTATGGAGATGAATGACTTCAGTCGTTAATATTCCTCCAACACGTTCACTCATTAATTCATATTTTCATGCCCTTGTAGCCGGTCTGTTCCACTGTGACACAAGGTCAAAGCAGTGCAGTTGGAAGTTGTTTTCTGTTTGCACACCATTAACGACTGAGTTCAATCGACCCGTCAAGCTTCCTGCCGACGTCGTTGAATCAAATGCTGTTTCAATTTGCGTCTAGACTACTAACCAGGGACCATTAGTCCATATTAAGCCAGGATAAATGAAAGCAGACTCTACTACAGTCGGTTCTTCCTGCCTTTAAGCAAACTTCCTCCTGATTGGCTGCCCCTCGTGAACAGAATATTTTAACTGCAGGTGAGGGAGCGTCTGAGCTCACTTCACCAGTTGTGTGACTGACATGACAGTGACAGGGAGCTCCCCTCTCAATTATTATACTGTACATACACATGTATATACATTTACAGCACGGCTGCCTGCCTGAGCCTGGTTCTGCTCGAGGTTTCTTCCTGTTAAAAGGGAGTTTTTCTTTCCCACTGTCACCTTTATAGAGAAACTGGTTACAAAACAACAATGTTGGGCTGTACATCTGTCATTTCTTTAAGCCCACCGTTATATAGAGCTTTTTACTACAAGCCTTAGTAGCCCAATCACACACAGATTCGTCCAAGTGCTTTTCTCTTACCTTGTCTAACATTGACACTCACACTGATGGACACGCCAGGCTTCATTATCTCGCCCAAGGACACTTTGAAAAGCAGACTTGAGGTTCTCCCAGGAAGCAAACCGCCAACTTTTCTATTGGTAGATGACACAGTCTCCCTCATGAGTCAGAGTCGCCACAAACTGGCATTGTCCAGTAAAGTAGAGCAATAATAATGCAGAATAAACACTCAGCTGTTCTTATTATGAAAGACTGAGAACATCCAATATAGCTGCCACAAGCTGCATTATGTTAGCTGAAAGCCGTCAAACATTTACATTAACAAAGACAACAGAGAACAGCTGATTCCTGACACACACACACAAATACACACACACCACGTCTCTGTAAGAGTAATACAAGACAGGTCATTGTGTTGGTGCAGACTATTTTCCATAAATCATGGAGGGAGCAGACAGCGCTCTGGTAGGAAGTGAGAACGGTTTGTACTGACCAAGACAGTCAGTCAGCCATCTTACAGACACTCAGTAGAATGTGTAGGTTTTTAACGTAGTTTGGGGGTAATTTATTAGAGGTCCCAATAGAGATGGACTTATTTAATTGTAAAGTTGGAATTCTCAAACAAACACAAATGCAGGCAGGCGGGGCGTAAAACAAGAGATTTTAATGCACTGCTTTGGTGAAGAAACCAAAGGAGGCACAGGCAGACTGCGGGATAGTCTGACAGAAGTTGATATGGAAAAGTCAAAAAGAAGGGAACGGACACCGAAGACTAGAGAAAAAAAACAGGAGGACAATCCAACAAAGACAGAGGGAAAGACAAGAACAGAAAGGAGGGAAAGGAGGGAAGCGGAACAAAGGTAGGAAGTGAAAACAGATAAACACTAACCTTCAACGTAAAGAGGGAAGTAGCTGTAAGACGAATAACACGCTGACAAACATGAAGGCGGACGTGGAATCGGAGATCTTTTAAAACTAATTTGTCTTGTTTAAACAAGCGTGTGAAAAAATGGTTACAAGTGAATGCAAGTGCTGTAAAACGTTCACACATTTCTAAATAGATCTTTGCAGAGGTGTGAGCGTTAAGAAACATGAACATGCTCAAAATAACTGCACATTTGATTCCATGTTACACCTGAAGATCCGGGTCTTGTGGACCTGATTCCATTACAGTTTAAACTCTGGATTTCTTTCTCCCATATGGAGTCCTTCACACTGCTACAAAGAACTGCTTATATGAATAGTTTATGGGAAAGGACACATAATCATTAATATTCTGCAGTTACACCAGCTGATTTGCATTCTGATGTACCGACTGCTCTTTATTATTCTGTAGCTTTTTCTACACGATGAATATCCGTTGCTGTCCAGATTCATACCAAGCAAAATAAAACGACTTTTATTTCCTCCAGACTGGAATGTTTGCAGCTCCCAGAGGCAGCACAGGCCCTGGGGATTCGCTCCTTAGCTTGCGTGGTTCTCCTTTGAAACCAAGAGACAATATTAATAAATTGGTATTATAAATAAATTGCTTTGGCAGATTCACTGGTATGAAAACACCGGGGTGTTTTGGCTACACTTTGTAGCTCTCCTAATTGAGAGGATTCAGTGCCTTTGACAGATTGAGTGGACTGCAGTGCATTGCACGATTTAGTAGATGGAGGGGCAGCATGCCAGACTGAAAACATTCAGAGAGTTGGCAGCATCTAGAGCTCCACTCAAAGGAAAAGGCAGTGGGTAGCTCAGCGCTTCAATTATCACTGTCTTCGTGCACTATGTTCACACTGATACGTTATTGAAGGGGATGCAGCTGTGGAATTTCTGATTTGTGAAGGCCATAATGGCTCATGTGGAGGAATTCTGCATTGTAAGCACGCTGGGTTTCTGCTGAATTACTGCTTTTTTTGTTTCTCTTTAAAAGGGCATTTTTTAAAAATGGTATTTAGGAGTTCTGCTGGAATTTCGCTTTTTGTAACATCAAATATTATGAGTGCAACGTTCAGTAGGCCAGTGAATGCAGCACTTTTGAGCTGCTCGCTTTGCCAAAACGCCATGTGTCTCAGAGATACACACAGCGGTACACGCTGGATGTGTGTATTTTAATATAAATAGCGTATATTTTCTGGACTTCATCAAGTGGTTTTTATGGTCCGAAGCAAAGCAGCCATTGCAGCCATGTTGAAGAGCCTTCAGGTGCATATTTGAGAGAACGTGAAAGACAAAATAAAAATATAAAGCTCCGAATCAGGACGCAAACTGGCAGTCTGCTTCATACTGTGAGTTCCTATCTCAGTGCTTTAAAGATCACGTTTACAAAATCAAAAGAGCTGAATTTAAATTCACATATCAGCTAAAAACAAACAAACATGTACACAAAGTTCTGAGGTGGCAATGAAGTGAAACCCCTAGAATATGTTTAGTTGTGGTACCATTTGTATTTAATTGCGTGAACATTTGAGGCTTTTTTCTTGCAGTAACCACCAGGGCTGAAGAAAGAAGCCAAAACAGAAGTGTCGAAAGCTGCAGTTCCTCAAACGGCCCCTTGCCTCCAAAAGTGCATCAATCCTCACAGACTCACATGCTAAAAACGCCCAACACATATTCTCTGCAGCTGTTTTCCTCCATTATGACAGCTGTACTGGTGATACATGTTTGTGTAACTTATTAAATTAAGACTTATTGTTACGCATTATTAGGGCTTTGCTGCTTTGAGCAACAAGCAGCTGTAGCTCACTACCCTTTTGGCAAGATAAGGTTTACGTGGTTACAATAAATAATGCGGCAGCAATCGACATGTTCAAATCGATGCTTCAAAGCAGACTTAAATTTAAAAAGAAAATAATTTATGATTAAAACAGAAGTCTTATAGAAAAATGTTGCTGAGCTGAAAATGTGCAATAACCTGGCCGCAGATGATTGTTGTTTCTTTGTTTGCTTGTTTATCTGTTTAATTCCTCTATAAGGATATCTATCTGGCTTCCCCGTAAAGATGAGTCACGAGGCTGTATATAGGAAGTTGTTATCTGTGCACACAACCAGTTTCACTCCTTTCGCTGTAATGTCAGAAAGCAGTGAAACTCAGGAACCTCATCAGACTCTTTGTCACTCTGACAGGCCGAACAACCAACCAGAACGAATGTCTTGATGTCTGTCTGTGCCCAGGCGACGGTGTCACATCTATTTGTCTGCAGTGTGTGTGTGTGTGTGTGTGTGTGTGTGTGTGTGTGTGTGTGTGTGTGTGTGTGTGTGTGTGTGTGTGTGTAAGACTCGTCGGTGTTAAACCCACAACCAACTTTATCTCCCTGTGGTCTGTGTGTTTGCTGTGTGCTCTTAGAGTGTCACCACTCTTTAAAGACACAGTGACTTGCTCTGCTCAGAAGTATTGATCAGTGTCTCACTGAAATAAAAATACATGTTTCTTACAGACTTATGTGTTTCCTTTTCAAACAAAATTAAATGTGTGGTGAATGTCTGTGCGCCCTAATTTTACCAGCTGGTGGTGCAAAGACATGCTGCAGATCTGTAACATTAGCAAATATTAGCATAGGTAAGCTAGTTAGATTTCATAGCCAGACTTAAACATGTCTACACATATTGCTAACTATATGAAATTAATATTTAGATGTAGGTATTGCCACTTAGCACTAGCTAAAAAGGTAAAGTTATTTGGGGGGGGGGGTAAAAAACAATTATCTAATAATTTAAAAAGGCAAACCTAACCAAACCACCAATAATATTAATAATAACCTCGATTTATATAGCTTAGACCTTTAAAAAAAGATGTCTTGTTTAAAGTATCTCTATATTTCTCTGTCATTACTAGTTATAGTAACAGTGTGTCATCTGCATAACAGAGTGAATCAGTACTGCCTTTGTGGGGTTGTTTTTGTTTTGTTTGTGTTTTTTCAGGGGAAACATGTTTGTTTCTCTAGATTTTCCACTCCACTGTTTTCCAATACTTTCTACAATCTCCCTCCAGGAATTTTTGAGCCCTTGTATTGATTCTATGATTATTTTTGCTTATATTGAGACAATGATTGTTATTCTTTCGCTGATAAATTCAGTAAAGCATAGACAGAGCATAAGGAAGCAGCACATAATATAAAAACTATTCACATAGGACTTACTTATCACTTAGCGGTTTCCTCTGATAGAAAACCAGCATTACCCTTTTCTTTATTTTTGAAAGATGAGTTATCCTGTCTCTAGTGTGGTGATGAAATATAAGCATGAAACTAACACGTTTAAAAAAATAGCGCTGGTGTCTTCCTGTTGTATAAAATATTCCTGCTAAAAGCTTCTATAGGTGACAGTGCTACATCCCCTTGGCCTTTTGAGATAATTACTTTTAGCCATGCCATTTTCTTGTGAGACAGGAGACACCCAGGGTCCTCTCAGGTCGTGTTACTGCATCGGGGTTTAAAGAAAATGTGGTCATTACTGTCACAGTCAAACAGATTGACCCATGTGGTTTGGGCTACTTAAGGGGAATATGCACAGAAAGACTTGCAGCAAAATGGCAACCATGCAGAGGTCATGAAATTTCTATGAAGTTTTAGTGGTGACAGAAAAATCATTGAAGAAGCAAAGTGACTAACCTGAACTCAGCCTTTAGCTGTTCCAGGAGAATTTGTTTGATGGGAAGGAAATACATGTTAAAGTCAGAACAGGGGGTTTCCAGTTCCTGTGGCATTTTTATTACACACATTAAGGCTTGTCATGAACAAAACGGGTCAGCTGAGCCGTTTTGATATTTGCCGTTTCATCCACCACATTATTCTTGAGAATGAGTTCCATAAACCAATTCAGCATTTTGTTTTTCCTGATGAAAAAAATCTCACTTGAAATAATTGCAGCTAATGATAGTGTTGGCAGGAGGAAATGTTCTGTTTTGTGTGGACACGCTCCACTTTCTATTCCCAGAGACCCATGATTTCCCAGAGGATGAGAGGCCTGTGAGGACTTTGCTGCTATTTTTGGAAAAATGATTTGGGAACATCCACTTAAGTTTAATTTTCATAAAAACGCGAATAAATGCCAAATAAGTGGGTTTTTTCCCCTTTTTAGTTGCTCTTCAGCTTTAATGAGCCAGAGGACACTAATTGAAACATTTCTCTTTCTATTTTTTTGCATTAATTAAATCTAACTCCACTAAGAAGGACGTGAGATTATTTACCGCTCTCTCGCTCCAGATTCCACCAGCGCTCATTAACGTTTCAGCTTCATTTTCACAAGGATTCGATGTGAGAGTTACTAGAGTTTCTATTTCCAATGCCAACACTGACAGGTTCACAAAGTTCACAACAACATGAACAGGGAAGGAAAATAAGTGTTGTGAAAATCTGTTGGCAGGAGTCCAGGATAAATGATGGAAATCGCTTAAACCAAACAAGGAAGCAAGAAAGCAAACTTACGAGACGGCCCAGCAGCTTCTTCTTGAAGTTTGCGTCCAGCTTCCACTTTGTATATAAAGACAAATGAAGAAGGAAGCCAACTTCCACAAACACATCACATGGTTACAGTTTATCTTCCTGATTTCCAATTCCATTTGACATTTAACACCAGCGGCCTTGACCTTTTATTCGTTATTAGGCATTGTTATTGTCACTGCGGCCATCAGTCAGACTGCAACATTTAGGACATAGGTCCGCCCTAATGTGAACACCCTGCCTGTCATCCCTTTTCCCACTAATTGGGGTCATTGGACTAATATGATACAACATGAAAATCTTTTTGGGATCAATCTTGAATCTAACTTTTTAAATATAAACTCAAATTTATCCACCGAGGTCATAAATCAAATAGGACAAAGTTTTATTTTCCTATAGACTGAGTTAGTTTCAATCAGAGGTGCTGCCCCCTGCTGTACGTGAGAAAGAATACAGGCTTGAGGCACTTGTGTTCTGATTTCACATTTCACACATAGAAGCGATGTCCATCTTTGTCACGGCGGGACACACCTGTGTGTTTATGAAGTGGACCCAAGATGCAGACGCAGGAGAAAAATGAAGTATAACATAAAGCGAGCTTTTAATGCGGCTCAATATATTAAACAAGAAACGAGGGAAAAACTAAACTGAAACCTATACTGGGATAAACTAAGATTAACTAAGAGCATGCGAACCAATGACGAGAAACGTGAACATGAGTAAAGACTTGACAAGACTTGACAACAGATGACCCGACAAAGAACAGAAGACACAGGACTTAAATACACGGGAGGGTAATCGGGGAAGTAGAAACGCCTGGGGAGACACAGCTGACACAAATGAACATGACGCCACAGGGGGAAGCAAAACACAACACAATGAACATGGAAACACTTGACTCTTCAAAATAAAACAGGAAACATGGAGAGATGTAGACACGAGTTTGACAACGTGGACACAACACAGACATGAAACACAGATTGGACAGGAGACATAACACAGAAACCAAGACATGGATGAAACAAAAAGCAGAATAAACCTCAGCTAAATCCAATTATTAATTACACAAGAACTCACAATCACAAACTTAACATAAGAAACTCAAAAATACAGACTCAAAACGCTGGGTCACAAAACTTTATAATCACATAGAGGAGAAATATCAGACATTTCCCTCAGTCTGACTTTATTTTTAGCCATTTATTCTTTATTCTGTCCATTACGGCACTTCATTGAAATGATTTCGCTCTTACCTTGATCGAAAGTTTCAAGCCCAGGAGGTTTCCATCAAAACATCGTCTGTAGATTTCCCCGCAGTTCAGCGTGATGCGTCTTATCTTTGGGAAACTCCCGACAGGAATTTAAATTGAACTTCTGTCAGTTTGACTGAGATTTGGCAAGTGAATGTGTGGGAAGCAAAATCAGAAAAGAAAGAAACAACGAAATGAAAATACGAAAGGACTTTTACTTGGTGAGAAATGGAGGACTTTCTCACTTCTTTCAAGGTCTTTCATTCTTTTATAGTCACTTTACAGAGTGTTTTATTGCAAAGGTGCTACCGCTCTGACCTCTAGATTCTGTAATGCTGCTCACAGACAAAACTATCCTCAGCCAGCGTCTGGATTTTGAAGGGCAGCAGTTAAAAGCCTAAATGTAGAAGGTGGTGCTGATATGATGAGGTCACAACATGACATTTACCAGGTGACATGGGGAGGACCACTTAAAACCATTTCAGAGACAAGGAGAGGACGACAAGAGCAGATAAGCAGATAAAGTGTTTTAAAAAGCTGAAAGCTGCACCAAATAATTATAACATCCAGCCGTGATTGTAGTTTTTGCTCAGGAAGAAATCAAGCTTTAGTTTTGGTCTTTTCTTTAAAAAACAGCCCCAAATCAGAACAACAGTCGCCTCAAGGAGCTTTATCTTGTAAGGCAGACCCTACAATAATAGAGAAAAAACCCAACAATCATATGACCCCCTATGAGCAAGCACTTTGGCAACAGTGGGAAGGAAAAACTCCCTTTTAACAGGAAGAAACCTCCGACAGAACCAGGCTCAGGAGGGGCGGGGCCATCTGCTGCGACTGGTTGGGGTGAGAGATGGAAGACAGGATAAAGACATGCTGTGGAAGAGAGACAGAGATTAATAACAGATATGATTCAATAAGATAGGCAAACAGACTTCTCAGCATCACAGCTTGTTAAGGCAAAGGTAGAGTCAAAAATAATTATATATTTTGTTAATGTATTTTTTTCATGCAATCATGTGTGATGTAAGACAGTGTTGTATGCACACTCAGGTCCACAGGATCTTCCATGAAGGGTGATGCTGTTTTCCAGAAAATCTATTGGTCAGTAGGTGCTGGTTTTGTATATGCTCCCAGTGTGCACTGTAAGCATGTAACTGGTTAGAGGTGAACCACCATCTATTCTCACAGTACAGGCCTCCTTAGTAGGTGATAGTCACTGGTCATCCTGTATCTTAGTCCAGCCTGGTACTGTGTAGTTTCACATGTCGTTTAATGTTCATACTCAATCTGTCAATGTTACAGTTTGTTCACAATTAAAATACACCTTTATTAAAAGTATACTTTTCCTCTACTTGCGATGTCGTCATCAGTGCAGCAGTAACTTGAAAAACAACAACGATAACATCATATTTATTAACTGTATAAATATTAGCCCTGAGCATTCTTGGGCTCAAACCATCTGTGATGAACTACAGATTCTTTTAGTATCTGCAAATCCCGTAAACTGCTGAGCTTTACTGTTGACAACTCTTTCCCAGGACATTACGATCTGTTATCATCTTAGTAAGTAAATCACTCCTTTAAACCCTTCCTGAAGGAGTCTCATGAGCAGATGATTTAGCCTTTTTATGAACTTCCTGATAAATTCTGATTCATGGTTTGTGGTATCCGGCTCAGGTGGCAGTTGTGCGGTTTGCGCCATTTTAACAGTACGAGGTGGGTGACTTTGTGACCTTATTTTGCGACTGACAGCTTACTCGACACCATCTGAACCTCACCGATGCAGTAAACGCCGCCCATCTGGTACCGCTCAAAGCAAACACCAAATATGGCGTGACCCTGGGCCCGCGCTGGAGGAGAGAGAGGCGGGGAAGAGGAAAAGTAACTTCTGTTTTACACAGGAAGCGCCCTTGACTTATGGCTAGGAGCTGGATGACTTCAAATGAGGTTTCTTAAATATACAGAGCATCCTCTCTGTGAAATATTCACGGCTTTAAAACAAGGTCACCGGTGACCCAGTGCACTGCAAACAGCACAAAAAGGGAGGAATAAAACTCTTTAACTCCCACCCTGTGGTGTCTAGTTGAGCATATTCTACATCGCATGTTTTGTCATAAACAACCGATGACTCAGAGCAGCCCGAAGCTGAGAAATGTCAACAGGTTTAGCATCACAGCCTAAATTCACCCTCCTGCGTTTAAAGTCAGAACTCAGTGATTCAGATCAGGATTTATTTGGCTTGTGGTTTGTTTCTGGTGATAATTTAATTTAACGTGTGTATGTATGTATGTATTTAATTTACAGTATGACTGTGAATAATTTATCTTTAAGGTAACACACTGCAAGTCTTATTTTCACCCTCGTGCACGACTCTCGTTTCTTTATGATGGATGTACATTCTTTGTGATTTATTCTGTTTGAAATTTTAATTTACATATTTTATTTATCTTACTGGGTTTAATCTCCTTATCAGGTGACAGAAGTTGGGCACATTTTGAGGAAGCACCCAGTCTGTGTTTGGCCTCTATCGTCCGGGGTTTCTGTCTTTTTAAACGTCTACATTTTCCTGCCTTTATCGCTGACTTGCTGAAAAACATCCAAACTCGATGCAGAGCTATCTCTCTGAATGTGAACATACAGCTTACATTTTGTGAAGGAGGGCCCCTTCTTGTTTTCTTTATGGCAGCCTTCATGCTGACGGATGGCTGTGTGTGTGTGTGTGTGTGTTTCTCAGCCATAACATCCACAAAGCTCATTAATAAACACCGAGTGTTGTTTATCTACGCACATATAAGTTGTGCTGCTACAGCGCGTGTGTGTGTGTCTCAGCACATGCGTCAGTGCTGTGGCCTTGTGCAGACTCACACTCTGTCACACTAATAGAGTTTCTGAATCCCTGAAACTTTCCATATATTTATGTATGCAGTACTGTCACAGTCAGGTCCTGGTGAACAGTTTGGGTTCATCTCTAACAGCTGTTGTATTTTAACCCACTTGTTTCAAAGCTCCATTTTCTTGGTTTCCATGACGATGCATCCTCACTGAAGACACAACAGCACAGGGCTGCAGACACAATCCCTGCGTCCTACTGCAAAAAAGTCGTGCCGATAAAGATGCAGGACAGTTTGTGTCAGTGCACCCAAACACATAGTTGTTGTTGTTTTGCGTGTTAGAGCTGGCTGAAATATCAGTTACCACAAGTAATCACCTCAACAACTTACAGCTGCTTTAGAAAAGAGGAAGTTCTGGTTTCCCTTTTTTCACATCTTTGTATTTCTGACTCTTTTGAGCTGTTCTTATTTAATGAGATGCATTAGATGATTTAAAAACTTGTTTTTCTGTCTAAATAATATATAATAAAAAAGAAATCTCTGATGCTTAGGTTAAATGAGGGCCATCTTGGACCCAGCAGGCCTCCCAGTTTGCAGCACGCTGCTGAAATCTGGGATTTAAAATCCTTAGTCATCATGGTTGTTTTGAGATTGGTTATTAAATCACTTGTATTAGATCTCATTTTCCCATGAAAAGTCAAGCGTAATTTATTCTGTTTAACAGGGTGGGAACAAATATCCTGTGACTGAATTGTGTTGACAAGTTATAATGGCGTTTTACATTAAAATGTCATTTAAAAATACATTTAAAACAAAGCCAGTAACAGATTAGCACTACAAGAACCACACATGCCCCAAACATCAGCTGTTCGTGCACCACTGTTCTCCTTATGTGTGAACGGATTGGCATCTGATCTTAATTTCTTGGAAACCTTTCAGTTTAATTTTTCTTTGTTTGTACAGTATTTATTATGTTTATGGTTTTGGCATAAGCAGCTTTTCCATCAGGCCACCCAGGAAATGGATGCCTGCCAAACAGCAGCCCCTTATTGCCTCAAATTAAACCTGTCTGCATCGAAAAGTAAATGGTTACAATAGCCATAGCTAAACTGTGAAGTCGTATTTAAATTTTAACAGGCGTCTCGGGGATACTCTGTTTACATGCAGATGTTGTGGCTGGAGCACACCGCAATTCTGGAAAGCAATGCATTAGGCTGGCTCGGGCTCTCACTCATATTCAGTGTGTTAGCATCATTTAAATCCAGAATTGAATTCAAAATCCTGCTCCTCACATACAAGGTCTGAAATAATCAGGCCCCATCTTATCTTAATGACCTTGTAGTACCATATCACCCTATTAGAGCACTTTGCTCTCGCTCTGCAGGCCTACTTGTTGTTCCTAGAGTATTTAAAAGTAGAATGGGAGGCAGAGCCTTCAGTTTTCAGGCCCCTCTTCTGTGGAACCAGCTTCCAGTTTGGATTCAGGAGACAGACACTATCTCTACTTTTAAGATTAGGCTTCAAACTTTCCTTTTTGCTAAAGCATATAGTTAGGGCTGGACCAGGTGACCCTGAATCCTCCCTTAGTTATGCTGCAATAGACGTAGGCTGCCGGGGGATTCTCATGATGCATTGAGTTTTTCCTTTCCAGTCACCTTTCTCACTCACTATGTGTTAACAGACCTCTCTGCATTGAATCATACTTGTTATTAATCTCTGTCTTTGTTCCACAGCATGTCTTTATCCTGTCTTCCTTCTCTCACCCCAACCGGTCGCAGCAGATGGCCCCGCCCCTCCCTGAGCCTGGTTCTGCTGGAGGTTTCTTCCTGTTAAAAGGGAGTTTTTCCTTCCCACTGTCGCCAAAGTGCTTGCTCATAGGGGGTCATATGATTGTTGGGTTTTTCTCTGTATCTATGAAGCGCCTTGAGGCGACTTATGTTGTGATTTGGCGCTATATAAATAAAATTGAATTGAATTGAATTGAATTTTCTGGTGGACTGTGACAGGTTGGCAACGCACAGGAAAATACAAATAGGGCACAAAATTTAAATCTAGCATGCAATTACAAATAAACATATTTACAGCCACCTTCAGTGGTCTCTATAGCTCACTTTATGACAACAATATGAAATTAATTTCTATATAAATTTGCTAATTGGAATCCTCTATGTCCTCTGTAGTTAATGCACTAATTTATAAGAGGAGAAAAATGAGGTTTGTGTGTCTGCGAGTTTTGCACAGCAAGTCTATAAATGCAGATTGCTAACCAAGCCAGCTAGCATTAGCTGATAACAGTCCACCCCCTCTACCAAATATGATTACTTCTGCGAACAGTGCTGAGTAATATCTTGATTGCCACTTACATCTTTGATATACGGTTCTGATATTTGTGGGACTAAACCATGGGTGGCCAACTCCAGGCCTCAAGAGCCGGTGTCCTTTAGGTTTTAGATGTGTCCTTCATCCAACACAGCTGATTTAAATGCTAAATGACCTCCTCAACATGCCTCGAATTTCTCCAGAGGCCTGGTAATGAACTAATCATTTGATTCAGGTGTGTTGACCGAGGGTGAGATCTAAAACCTGCAGGATGCCGGCTCTCGAGGATTGGAGTTGGACACCCCTGGACTAAACACTCAACTTTAGCATTGATTTGGTTTAAGTTAGATAGAGGGATAGTGGATATATTAGACAAAGGATGTTGAAGATGGAGCTGCTGAACAGGAGGAAAGAGCGACCTCAGAGGAGGTTCATGGATGTGCTGAAGGAGGACAGTGTGGCAGAAAAACGTGCTAGAGTTAGGGCGATGTGGAGGCACATAACGTGCTGTGGCAATCCATATAAGAAACACCCAGAAGCGTCAACACAATAGGTGTCATTTTTCTGTATTTTTGCATACAGTCCAGAACGTGTTGTAGGGTAAATGTTGAAACTGATAGTGAAAAACTAGAAAAGGAATATAGAGCCAGTAAGTGTCATCAGTGTAGAGAGGACACGTGTGGGTGGATAACAAAAATATTCTAACAAGAATTTAAAATGTTAAAAAAAGAAGAAGGAGGCGGCTTGGCTTTGGTTTTAAAATAAAAACTTATTTTTAACTGTCGTGGTTACGTGTATTTATGATTTGACTGTTGGGAATTCCTCATGAATATCTAACGTTAATCATTTTATGCTGCAGGTTGTTGTTTTCTCTATGGCAACCTTCATGCCGACGAATGGCTGTGTGTGTGTGTGTGTGTGTGTGTGTGTGTGTGTGTGTGTGTGTGTGTGTGTGTGTGTGTGTGTGTGTGTGTGTGTGTTGAAATTGGATCCATTCCCTGTCGGAGGAAATACAGCAGTCTGATTTCCTGCCAATAAACTGCAGTTATGTTCTGGTTGCACTGCAGTCTTTCTATCCACATCTGCAATGAGCTGCTGGTACTGCTCATAAATATATGTAAATGCACTTGTAAACAGTACACACACATTTTTCAGCACTCTGTGTGTGTATGTGTGTGTGCAGAGTTCGACAAATCACCTGCACACACGCAGATTTACGCACAAATATTAGAATTACACGGTGGTGAAATGAGTTTTGCCATTCAGAATAAAAAACCATGTAACACTAACATAATGAGAATGTACAAGGTCGCATTTAAAGCCCTCTGAGATGCTTGGAAACAGCCATGCATGTTAAAGAGTAAAACTTGACGTGTTGTTTAATCATCTCGACAGCTGTGCTGGTTAATAAGGAGACTTTTAATGTTCATGCAGTTCAGTGAGTACAGTTCATCACAGCATATTTACAGTCAGGTTACATTTTGGCAAGTCTATGGAAATATAAGCAACAGGAGTTGATGAAGTCCTCTGAAAAACTTTTAA
This sequence comes from Rhamphochromis sp. 'chilingali', assembly GCF_963969265.1. Classification (NCBI taxonomy): domain Eukaryota; kingdom Metazoa; phylum Chordata; class Actinopteri; order Cichliformes; family Cichlidae; genus Rhamphochromis; species Rhamphochromis sp. 'chilingali'. Next base: position 33,027,287 of record NC_137943.1, read on the forward strand.
TTCTCTATGGACCAGACATAAAACGTCTCAAGTTCTGGTAATTGCAAACGTTAAATGTTTTGATTTGAAGCTGCTATACATTCAAGTCTGGTTAGATACAGGCCCAAACACAAATGATGTCAAATTATGTCTGCATGGCCATAAGAAACACACACACACACACAGGTCTTTATGAATTTTGATTTCTAAATTGAAATCATCTGTATGTCTGTTAGGAGTCTGAAGGGTAGCACTGGCGCTTGCCAGTATGTTTTCTTGTTGTTAGTTTTGCTGACACTGTTGTTTTGCATGGGTGGAGACAATTTCTGTTCTATAATGGTGGTTCAGGTTTTTAAAACTTAATTCATTAATTAAAAGAATGAACTGAAACTTGGGTTGGACGTAAGATGTTATCTTGAGGTCTAGGTTTGAAAAATATGTTGTAAAAGGAACTTCTTTTATTCATTTTCTGTCACATAGATATATTGAACAGATGCCTGTAAATAATTAGTTTGTACATTTCTTTCTACATTTGGCTCTGTCACATGTCAGAGAGTCAATATCCTCAATATGGTCATCTCAGTCATACTGGTTGTGAGTACAGAACTCCACCCACCTGCTGTTTAACTGTTGTTTTTTGCAAGAGACAACCATTAGAAGAAGACTTCCTGTTAAAAGGGAGATCTTCCTCCCCACCATCAGAAACACCCTTCCTCACAGAGGGTCATCTGACCATTTAGGTTGTCTTATGTTGTAGGGTGCTTTGCTTTCAATATAAAGCATCTTCAGTGACTGTATAATTTAAAGCACTTTGAATTGAAGATAATTTAATGAATTATTCATCAAGTTTATTGGTAATAAGCATTTAACCATCAGCCACATCTATCCCAGCTCTAACTTTGGTGTTTTTTACCTGCAGTTCCTTAAACTAATGATTGCTAGGATGAGGTTTTTGTTAAACAGCAGATGTTTATGCTATGTGTTGGAATTATGGGCTTTTATTTTAATACTTCTTATTGCACCTCCCATGAATATTGCTTATTTATTGTGGACAAAATTTCTGGCTGATGCAGAAAGAGCAAATATAAGAAAAGTAAGAGACTTCGTGATATCTGTTGAGGGAAAATACAAAGTTTCTAAAAACCTTTGTCAAATAGGTTTAATACTGAATGAGCTGCAAGAACTAAATATGGAAATTTTGGAAATGTGCCATCACTCGCCTACATATTTGTGGATGATAAAGAGGCACTTGCATTAACTCTGACGTGTTTGCCATTGAAACCAAGCCTTCAGCCTATATAGATAAGCTGCATATTTGCTTTTGAAATGCATGTTTGTCAGCTCTCCTGTGTCTTATTTTTACAATATGTTGTACTTAGCGCAGGTGAAGGTAAACAATGACAAAACCATCAAGCACAGCTCGTGTTTAAAAGTCAACACTTTTCAGCTTGTAGTGAAAAAGTTTTTTTTTTTCCTTTCTGTCCTCGGATATCTTATCATTAAAAAAGGATCTAATTTAACTGGTGCAAGTTTAAGTGGTTGCTTGTCGGTGCTAACTGAAATATTATTGTGTTTCATGGTACCACGACCATAAAAACCCGATTCAAGGATGTCTTCCTCGGACATGTCTGCCAAAAATTGTTGCAAAAGGTCTTTTCAGATGCTAAGAAAGACCAACATCTGAGAGCAGAGTCTAAAGCAAGCCCTGGATTGGGAGCTGTTTCATGCCTACTCCTGTGTTTGTAATCCCTCCCTGTACGCTCACTAGGTTTGACCTGGAGTACAGTTATCGCTTGCATTTCTGACAGCCTTGCACTGCAGTTTTATTCCCAATAAAATTCACCATTTCCCTCTGCAGCCATTTTACTCAGTTCCTGATCAGTTTTGTTCTCTTGCAACAGATTCAGAAATGTTTTGAATGATTTAAGTCTGTCGTGGTTTTATACTGTATTTCTGCTTGCTCCAATAAAGTCAGTCCACTTTGTTTCCCACAGATTTAAAACTGATTTCTGCTTGTAGTGGTAGAAGGGAGATGGTAGAAGAAAGGGGGTGTAAGTGTTCACAGTTATATGACATGTCTGCCATTTCTCCTTTGCAAATATTTATTTGTGACACAAAGAGCTGCCTCTTATAAACTGGATGAACTTCGGCGCCACCATCTTAGACAGCAGCTAGGAACAGAGGAGCTTGCTGCGCTCTGCAGCCGGAGTGAACCAAGTTCTCCACCTCTGATAGCTTATTGTAGCCCTCAGGCTCACAGCTGATCTCCAGGAGAAGGACTACCCTTTCCAGCTTCAGTAAAGATAGTGGAGTTGGAGTATGCTCCACCACTGTTTGAGATATAGTAGGGGCAGTGCATTCATTAGATTCTCGTGTTGCTCGGACTATTCTGAAGCCAAAACCTACTGAGTCATTCCGAAGTGTGATGATTATTTGTTTCACTTTTGTAACTGTGAATATCTGCTATATATGACTTCTATAAATAAGCTGAAGATAAAGCTGTTCATTTTGAAACTGTCACCTGAAGGTGATTCATTATACTTATTGCTATATCCATATTTTTATTGTTGGATTCTGCTAGAGTTGTTTTGCATGACTCTTATATACACTTCGGTCATTTTTAATATGGGTATCAAGCATCGTAGCAGTATGTATATGACAGAGAACAAGCAAAAGCAGAACAAGTGCATTTAACCTTTTGAGAAGATCCAGACTTTGTATGAAATGACTTTGACAATTTTTATTGGAAAATCTGCAACCTTGAGTGATTTCTTTATGCTATGTTCAGGATAAACTTTCCAAAACCTCCCGTTACACATACTAACTATCTCCTACTTGCAGTCAACACTATCTGGATCAGCTGTGAGCTAATGGAGCTAAAGTCTCACATGTGAGCTCTTAACTTGGACTCAAAAGCTGGAGACCAAAGGTTGAATGTTATACATACATTTTCCAGACTGATTATGGTTCCACACAACCTTTGAAACTGCACCCTACTTGTCAGCTATCGGGATTGTGTTGAGTGCTTCAAGTTCAATAGTGGTTTGAGTGGCGGTATTCATGCAATCCACAAGGATCTCCAAAGATATTTCTACTTGCTGTGTGTGGATTTCTGAGGGTGTATTGAAGACACCTTTGTTCCTGTAGGCCCCCATAGTTCTCCACGCTGCTAAATCATTGAAGTCCCATTTAGCATGTTATGATGTTTGAACAAGGCAGGAAAGTTAAATCGATGCACATTCTGTAAAAACTCATCCCAAACATGTTTTTCTTGTGAAAGTGTCAAGACTTATATTGACACACACTGTAAGGTTCTTTATAGCAGCTGAGCTGACTGAACAGTACATACAGAGGGTCATTATAGACTTTCCTCCCACAGTGCCAGTTTGTTAAAGTAGCTGGAACCGGAAAGGTGTTCTTTGGCATTTGTGCCATTGTGTCCCTTCTAACTCCTAAAGAAACCATTGGTGTCACATTTAAACTCACTAAGTAATCCTCATTTCCTTTGGCATCCATCTATATCTTAGCCTGAAACTCTTTGTTTACACATCAAAGCTTTCTTTGATCTCTAAACCTAACCAGTGACTGAAGGTGAACACCCAACAAACTCATTGATGTGGTCATAAAATGTGAAACTTCCAGACTTCAAATTAAGAGTTCTTTGGAATTAAAACGACGATTGTCATCTTTTGGCGTTTAATATCGTCCCAAAATCTTTCTGGTATGTATTTCTTCTACACCATCAACATCTGGCGCCTTGGGATGAGAACGTGTCCTCGATGTGATGCTGCGGCTACCTCACAAGAGCAATCCGGTCATTCGTTCAGGTCTTATGTACTCAACAATCATGTCTTTAGGAGCTTTGATTTGACTTTCTTACACGTCAACAGGTTTAAAATGGCCCAAGTCTTCAGCTGTAAAAGTAAGGATAAGCAACATATGAAGTTAAACTCCTGAAGTTAAACATTTGATGTGGAGAAAATTAACTCCAGAAATATTTGAAATATCATTTTAAATGTTTCGGATAGATCAGATAAAAGCAAAAGGTGACCTCGTCTGACAAAACATCGGTATTTGATGTCCAGGGATGAGAAGGCCTTGCAGAAACTGGTGAAACTGGAGTAATGATTGGACTCATGTAAGCTTGGTCAGATGAAGGATTCTCCGTGCTTTCTCTTTATGTTAACAGTATAGCTTGTCAACAACAAGTTGTGACAGTTAGACTTAATTCATGTTGTGTCCCAGAGACCATGCGGGGGGCAGTCGGTTCATGCTTTTCACTCAGTTCCTCACCGGGCTGCAGACTGAAGCACGTCCCTGTGGACATCACAGCTCACAGGCTGATCCACCTGAGGCTCTTTAGTATTGTCAGCATTTGGTTTGAATGCCATCACATGAATGAATTTCTCCAGAATGAATTCCAAATAGGAAAGACAGTCATTTGTATTCATACAGAAATCACTGAAGTCCTGAGTGTGGCTGAGAATGACTCAGGCAGAGCTCCTCTGAGGCAGACCGGTCAGACATAACTGTCTGTGTCTGGCTGCTGAGGTGGTGGATTTGAGATCATGTAAATATCAAACACGCCTTGGGGTTCAGTGACGAGCCGCTGTCTTTCGTCCTTGGATCTCCTCAAGTCTCTTATCTGTCTGTGAAAACAGAGCAAGTGGCCAAGGCAGCGAAGGCGTCTGACAAATCCAATCAGTCATACTCACCGCAGGGTTGGTGGAACTGACTCTTTTTACAAGTAGCCTCAGTAACCAGGTGCAGTGCTGTGTTCATGTGCCGTTATGCACTCAATAACCTCATAACATCTTCAGACTAGAGGCTATGAAAGTACATTTCTGCTTTGTCACCTTAAGTAGTTTTATCTTTCTGCACATTATAAATGGCTGCCCACTGCTTCACTGAGTGAATGGGTTAAATGCAGAGAGCAATTTCCCCACGGGGCTCAATAAAGTACAATAATAATAATAAACAAAAAAAACAGAACATTTGTTGTCATTCACACCAGTAGACTTTTGGGGCTACTGGTGTTTTTGATAGCTTGACAGATTTTTGTAAAATATTCCTGTCATACTCTTGCAGCGATATGACTTGTTTTTCTACTCTATAATCAACAGCTGTGTCTGAGTCATTTTGGCCGCCCCCTGTGGCAGTACTGCAACACAAATCATTTCTGAGAGCAGTGCGTCTGACAGAGGTGAAAAGTGTAAAAGCAACAACTTTACAAATGATCAAAGTCAGGTCAAAGCGGGTACGAAGGGAAATCAGATGATGATGAGACACAAACAACAAGCTGTGCCTCACTCACTGCTAGAAAAGATGGAGTTTCCACATTATGGGACGCACTGACATAACCTATGCCAGTTCCAACACCGTGGCTTCAAGTATCTGCTAACAGAGAGTAACACAGTTAAATTAATTAGCTGCATTCCTCTCTTTGAGGACAAGAGTGGGAATCATTCTTTTATCTGCAACGCAGCATGATGTCTTTGTAAAGCACATCCAAGAACATAGATTTACTGAACTGGAATTTGTTAGAAAAACAATAAATGACATTTTTTTTAAGGTACTTATGTCAAGATTTCATTTGAATCAACTCTCCTGACCAGTTTGTAATTTAGCCAAAAACAAAGAAAAGCTGTGAGAATTAAAGATGTGAAATATTTAATATTGGGGGGGTCCTGATGGGAAGGGGCAGTTTGTTCTCCAGTTTAGGAGCAGTCACAGCAAAGGCCTGGTCTCCTCTGTGCTTTAATCTGGGCCTCGGGACAGCTCGGAGCATTTGATCCACAGACCTCAGTGATCTTGCAGGAGTGTACCAATTCAAAAAATCAGAAAGGTATGAGGCTAACAAAAAAATGCCAGAATTATTCATGAGCTTTTGGTTAAATGCCACTAAAGCCTTTCATTCAAACCAAACCTTTAATCAAATGGCCTACAGGTTATCAGTCAATGTACAGACAAGCGTTGGGGAAAGAGCGAAGTCCAGAAAAAGACAAAAGGTCGTTCTCAGGGAGCGTTGACTAGAAACTCATGGAAAGTAACACTTTCCAAACAGAGGGGAGAAAAGGCTGCAAACTTGGCAGTTAATTGAAAGCTTGACTCTGAGGGACACCAGACAATCTGGTAAGTGACAAGGGGAAATGGGGAGAGTATATCTGGGGGGGAGGTTGATTGGGTCACCGCTGACAGTTGGTGAATGAAATGGAACGGCAAACTTTGAAAAACAGCAGAAGAATTAAAAGGTCAAATGCAATCAAGCACTTGGGTTCCAAAATAAAACAGGAAGTGACTAAACAGAAATTGTGGTTACATCAGCTGTCTTGGTAAATGTATGTATTGCAGAGAGCTGTGGGTAATTTGCTGGAGCCGCTGAAACTTTGTGAGCACCTGTTTCATCGCTTAACAGAGCCTGAGAGGCTGACCTGGATGTGTCACACAGCAGTAAAATCTTTTCAATGTTTCACAGGAGAAACAAGGCCAGGGGCTTTGCCACGTTGCACAGTAAATCAGGATGGAATGACAAAATTATTACAGGTCGGTGCATGCAGAAAGGACAAGTCTGTATTATAGTTTCTTAGAATGAAATGAGAAGAGAAATCAAAAACAGAAACAGGGAAATAATTGTGCTCATAAGACAAGCCTGCAGGCTTTATTTTATTTGCTGCTTCTGATATTTCTTTCCATCAGCAGCAAATGAAGCTGCAGTTTTTCTTTTATCTCTCCCGGGCTCCCTTTTTATTTCTACAGAGGAGTAAATCACAAGGGAATGACCAAAAATACAGCTCGTATGGTTGATACTGTAATCGATGCACCAGTTAAGACAGGATCACTTTTGTAAAACAAATTACAAAACAGTTAGCCGGGTTTTTTATAGGTCTGACACCCCTTCCAGCCTCTCTCCCATGGCTCTCTGAGGTTTGTTTTGCCAGAGATCTCTTCCTACTAAAAGGGAGTCTTCCTCCCCACTGCTGCTAGGTGCTTCCTCATAGGGGATTGTCGGATCATCAAGGTTCTCAAATCTTTCCAGTTCAATACAAAGATCTCTGAGACTCAGCACAGTGTTGTGAACACATTCAGTCATGCATTTTGAAAAGAATAATTTTCATTCGTAGATTCATGAAAAATAACATCTGACTGTTTCCAAGGTCATCATTCGAATCCAAATGTTTGAAATGTGCAGGAACGTGACAAGCAGAGAATTTGTGACGAGTCGCTTCCCTTCCACACAAACTTGCGCCAGCTTTTGCAGACATGGAGGTCATGTGAACATCTGAGGAGGAGAGGATTTAGCAGAGCAAAATGCCACTTAATCCACAGAGATGGACATAATCGCTTTCAGTTCTGTTTTGTTTTGTCTGCCGTTGCTTTCCTCCGCAGCCAACAAAGCGTCGGGATGGATTTTGTATTCAGTATTAAACGTCTCGGTAAGAAGCGTCTCAAAGCGTCTCGCTGGCTTTAATCTCTGCTGAGTGCGTCCTCTGACTCATAAGCAGCAGCTGAACACACAGCGGCCCTCTGTGGTCCCGCTGCACTGATCAATAACCATTTCCAGCCCAGGAGTTTTCTCAAGCTCTGTCAATTTGAGGATTGATTGTCTAAACAGGACTGAATGTGAGTGTGTGTTTATTCATGCCTGCGCATGTGTGTTTATCATTTGTTTCAATGCACATGTTTGTGTGCGTGTCTTCAGCCTGAGGCCAGAATAAGCAGTGGGCAGTTTGTGTGTACTCTGGGTAATTAAACTGCTCTCCAGAACAAAGTGACGACTTTGTTTAGATCGGATCCTGCCTCAGTTTAAAACCCAAAATGATCCACTCTCTGCTGACAAAATAAACAGTGGCTCAATTACAGAAGTTAGAATAAGCAGTAATTCCTCTTTTAGTAAACTTTAATTGGGTTTTGCAGTTATCGTTTTAATTTGGAATTATAAGTAAGTAAAAAACTTTATTTATATAGCACCTTTCAAGATAAAAATCACAAAGTGCTTCACAGAAGCTAAAACCTAAAAATAAAAATCAACTAAAAGCAAGTTTAAAAAGATGGGTTTTTAGCTGTTTTTTAAAAGCGACCACTGAGTCCACAGATCTCAGGCTCAAAGGGAGAGAGTTCCACAATCTGGGGGCCACAGTTACAAAAGCTTTGTCGCCTTTTGTTTTCAGCCTCGTGTGCTGGACAGCAAGCAAGCCCTGGTCACATGACCTCAGGGACCTGCTGGGAATGTATGGATGCAAAAGTTCACTTATATACGTTGGTGCTTGTCCATGCAGGGCCCTGAAAGTCAAGGTCAAAACCTTAAACTGGATCCTGAATTTAACGGGGAGCCAGTGTAGCTGAATCAGCAGGGGTGTGACGTGGGAAAACTTGGAGGACTTGGTCAGAAGCTTTGCAGCAGCGTTCTGAACAACTTGCAGACGCTCCAAAGAGGCTTTACATAAACAAATAAACAAAGAATTACAATAGTCCAGACGAGATGAAACAAATGCATGAATGACAATTTCATAAGACATAAGATACATGTCTGTCTTAAATACATTTATTACAGAATAAAGACTTTCACCCAAAGTCACCTGCTACAGTGTATCTCATGTCCAAGGCATGTACGAAGTGAGCATGAGTATTAATGACAGTATCATCAGCATACAGGTGTATATATGCTTGAAAGTTCTTACACAAGTTTTTTTTAAAGAAATTAAAGCAAAATTGTTTCTATTAGTTAGTTTTATCTCAACTCTAGTTTAACTTTGACTTTCATTTAACCAAAAACTTCAGTAGACCTTGTATTACTTTAGTCTTAGTGTGCTAGGATGACCTTGGTTATGACTTGTACTTTTCTTTGACTATTTTACTGTATCTGTAGTTCTTTTCATAGATTGTTTAAACAAAGATGTCACTAATTGGTCCTAAGTTTTTCAGAGTGTGATCAAGGTGTTTGAAATCCTTAGAACTGTTTTATTGTAATACAATCAGGACTGTAGTTTACAACGTGAACTTTATGTTGGCTATATAGTACAGGTTGAGCCCATAAATCCATTAGGAAAGTATTTACTGAGGTCACAGAACAAAGGAGACTGTATAGACTTATACAACCACAAGTCGTACCCTCTGTTGGCCATTAGAAAGAATGCAGTTTTAAAATACTTGCTCATCAGACATTCAAGCACTGCTTTCCTCATAAATGAGTGTGCATGGTCACTTTTGTAAAGGACTATCAAATTGCACTTTTTACTGTCATGCACTTTACGGTGTTGTTGGAGAGTCCAACATGTACCTTGTATGAGTGCTGTTGTCCTTCTATCTGTTCTATTAAACAATTAATTGTTTAATGTCTTCATATAGAAAAATATTTCATTAAGCAGAGTACCGAAGCTAACTTGACTAGTTTCGTAGAACTTAGAATAAACACATCTTATATTTCATATATATTCTCTATATGTAGCACCTTTGAACATTATTTTTTAATTTTGCCTCAGACACATGAAAATAACCACACAGCTGGAAGCTACAGTAAAATGAAAAGTGTTTACTGTTGGACAAAAATAGCCGTAGCCGCTGGTCCTGCTGTAGCTTTGACACACGTTGTGCAAATTCAGTCCATTCAGGCTGAAATAAAAGAGCAGAGCGTGTGGTGGGAGTGAAGGGAGAACATACTTTTGCAACATCTTTAACTCGAATGTGGAAGTGCTCGTCAAGATCTGGGGTACTGAGCTTTTAAAATAGCCCAGTGCTGTGGGAAAATCGTATCGGTGCAATGTGAAAATTTTGTCTCTTAAAACCCTCGTCATGGACTCCCATCTGTCAGCCACTTGAATACCTCGACTCAGGCTCCTCTGACTGTGCACTCCCAGCATCCTCCGCTCCCTTCTCTTTCTTCCATCTCAGCGCAGAGAGCTTTTTTTTCATTTATTTGTGTCTGTGTGTGTGATTGGGCCAAATTTTCTGCTCCAGTTTTTCTGCCTGTCCGCTCAGCCTCCTGCACTCTCCTGCTGCAGATTGGTGAATCAGTCATTTTAAATCAGCAAGCTGGATGGCAGCGGGAGGCAGTGCTCAGGCCTGTGTTGTGAATTATAGTGTTACATTCGTGTAAAATTTATTCATGAACACACATGGCCGATACTTCACCTAAACCACCCATTTCTCAAACTGTTGTTGGGCATTTGTTGGACCAGTGACAAATTATAGTAAAAATTACGACCCTTGACCCCCTACAGAAGGTTTCTGTCGGCACAAAAAAAGTAGCATGGGCGGGAATAAAAGTCTGACTGAACGAGCAGCAACAGAGTCTAAATCCACAGCAGTCCGGCTGAATTAGATAGCTGCAGCAGCTTGTTGCATACTCGTAGATCTGTTCAGTCTGATGGCGCAGAACTGTTTTAAAATGGAGGTCAGTGTGACATAGGACGAGAAGCTGCTGTTATTGTCCTCAGGGAGAGGATGCTATCTCTGTCAGTGTGTCCTGTGAAACCAGAACTGTGTCCTCAATGTCAGTTTCACTGGAAAAACAGCAAGTGATGCAATCACTACAATGCATTTTTCTCCTTAGAGTCAGTTTTTTTTCCCTTTTGTGTCACATACGGTATCTAATTTATAGGATTTTTTTTTTTTGCATCATCTGATTAGCTTCAGTGTACATACAATTTAAAAGAAAACTGAATAAAATATTCTGTAGAGGGCCAGAACTACAAATAAACTGCAGAGGAGAAAAATTAAATAATAAACAAATTAATAAATAAGACATTTAATGAATCACAAAGCAAAAATTGACTAATGTAAAACAGAAATTGTCAGAATTCTTTGAACTTTTAATGAAATGTAAGGGATAAAAAATAGAAGGAATACAAGGAAACAAGTTCATAACATGAGGGGAATTAGTGGAATCTATTTAATGGGGACTACTGTACTTTTTTTGTACCTTAGCCATTTTTGTCCTTCATCCTGCACAAAAAAGTTCATTTTCTTCACTTTAATAAAGGTTAAAAACACCAAACTGCCATTAGTGCTCCTGCAGTTCTTCCTGTTTTCTGCTGTCAAGCTGATTTCCCAGCAGAGTGAGCGTCCGAGCAGGACAGGGCGTCGGACAGTGACAGCTTTAACCTTTAACGTGTCATCTTGGATGGCAGGAACGCAGAACCTGCCAGGCCGGCAGGTTCACTGCTGCTCTCAGGGCGCGGATTCACGGAGACCCTGGGACCTCCTGGAGACCGCCATCTGCTGGACCGGAGGGACAAAAGAGGGACTTCAGATATTTAGTAGAGAGGAATACAGTATCTCTTTAGAACTGCCACATTTTATACATGTCTGATCCAGGTGGCATTATGTGGAGACTGTAGCTGAAGCATAAAGGAGCAAAGATGTGGAGAAAAGTGGAGCAGAGCTGAGCAGTGGTGTCGATGTGTGGGTGTGACAGATGACTCGCCAGAGATGGTGAGAGCTGGAGAAGCTCAGCCATCTGCTCCTTCAGGGACTTCTGCTCATCCTAAACCTCTCTGCCGCCTTTTTGACTCGCCAGACACGGACATGATCGTCACTTAATAATCTTTAAATGCTTTTTCGCCGTGCGCCGCTGCTGTAATCAATCGTGGGTATTGTTAACTCAGCAGCTCGAGAGGCTGAGGGATTGGAAAGTCTGTGGCTAAAGGAGGCAACTGCTGAACACAGTGGGGAATAGTAGAAGAAGAAACGCGCAGGTGTGTTAATCTTGGGTGTGTGCAGTCTCAGGAAGAATAAATGGACCTTAGAAAGATGCATCGACGTTTGCTGAGGTCTCTACGGGCTGCTTTTTAAACATGCTGACTGCGGGTCTTTTATGGGATTTCAATAGCGTCTTTAATTTGACTTTAGCTGAGCTTGAAAGCCTTTTTTTGCTGTTTGTCAGCATCTTCTGGAAACAAATGTACAGTGGCGAAGACTGAACAATTCCAGTAACTTAAGAGTAAAATTACACTCTTCCCTTTCCCCTCACCCAACCATCTGCGGCATATGGCCGTCCCCTGCATGAGGCTTCTTCCTGTTAAAAATGAGTTTTTAACTCCCCACTCTTGGTCATGAAGGATCATCAGATTATTCAGAGTCCTGGGATGACTCCTGTTGGGCAAAGATAAAAGAATCCAATGATGGCAATTTGTTGAGCGACTGTAGGAGTCCCCAGATGTAGTGAGTACCCTTCACTTCTCTGTCGCGTTTTTAGTCTGTCGCAAAGGTTAAAGTTTCACCTATTAAACACATTTTCAGTTAAGCCAGTGAAGTCTCTCTCATCTCGAAACACAGTTATGAAATTTGGAAATGCAGATCAACCCTGGTCAGAGCACAAGAAGCGATTTCACAGTGATGAGATCAGGGATTTCCACAGTTAGAAGATTAGCTTCTTACAACCGTAACAATGAAAGTGTGTCTAAGTGGATTGAGATACTTGATTCCAAATCCTTGCAGAGTGTGAAATAAAAGGTCAAGGAATCGGCGTAAAGATGAACTGATAAAAATAACAAAGGATTCTCTTTTTATGTGTGGCTTGGAAGTTTGTCCAGTGTTTTTTGGACCTTTGCTCTCTGCCTTCTAGTTGCTCATTTTTTACTTCCATTCAAGCCACTAAGATAGAAGTGGCCACCTTTCCTAAGCACTGATGTTATTGTCCACACAAAGCCATGTTGGAAGGTCATAACGGACCATTCACACTTGCTTTTGTGCTTCTGTGACTGCAGTGTGCAGGTTAAATTAAGTCTTTTGTCAGCTGGGGGCCTTTTCTCCTGGTTGTCTCAGCCCTGCCCCAGCTCTTCAAATACTAAAACCACACGCCCAGCAGTGAGAAAGCGTGCCTTTCGTGTGAATAGCCATTGTTTGCCTGATGATCATGAGTCATTGTACTGGCAGCACAAGCCGGGAGTCAAATGATGTGATGCGGCAGAGAGACTTGCATTGTGGGTCGTATAAAGCTGCGGCAGGAACGTTGGCCCTGGCAGATGCCAACTGTTGGACGCCCGCAGGAACATTGCGTGAATAGTGGAGTAATTTAGTCAGTGGCGACAAGGCGATTAGCATTTTGAGTGGATTCACCGTCAGCTCGGCCCGTTCGCAGGGCAAATTTGTGAGTAGCCGGCAGAGTCTCTCAGTGGTCGGGTTTGTTTGGGAGGAAAAGGTCACGTCTGCGTTCAGAGCCGTTTTGACAGATTTCACACTTTTACAAGTGGCAGCACAAAGAGGACGCCTTGGCGTTAACCACATAACTGAGGAATAATAAAAAGGTCTTGTGAAGTCGGTCCGTCAACATGGCCCCATTTGAGACATTCAGTAACAGAGGGCAGTTTTTTTTATCATTTAAAAAGAAAATAATTATTTGGGTTTTTTTTTATTGCTCAGCCAATTCAAAAACATTCTGCTGGAGGTAAAACTCAAAAGGCAACGCAAACGTCTGCACACGTAACGTAACATAGCCTCTTGATTTAAGTTTCTAAGATGGTGATCTTTATCCGTTACCTTGTTGGTAAGGCAGCTGAATTGCATATTTCACATACACTGATGAATTCAAACTGCTTTAAGAAGAATAGCTTAATAAAATTACGACTTTCTTTTTCTCTATTTTAATCATCGGCGTAGAGGGATCTTATCCGACACGCTTCCATCTTTGATCCTTTGCTCCTAATAAGCTTGATTCATTGTGGCATTGAAGTCCTCTCCCCTATGAAGCAGGCAGATGGTGACACTCGTGAAAAAAATCTTCAACTGAAAGACTGAGCCAGGAATCTGCAGGTGTGTGTGTCTATGGGGGTGGGGGTGTGTACTGAGCCTGCACACACACATTTCTCTGCCTGCTTAGTGACTGGTGATTTACAGCGCTCCAAACCAGCCTTTTTTATAGATTCCCTGTGTGCTTCACATCCTGGTTGAGTATTTCAAGGAAATATTCCATCCTGATGATAGAATTTCCTGCAGTACAATTTGAGATTTTCATTTATTCATGAATAACTTGAATGTAGAAATGCTGGGTATGAAAACGTTCATCAGCCAGTTTTGTTGCCCCAAAGATTCATCTTAAAGGTGGCAGGGGGTCAGGCTTTATTAAAAAGGATTACATTGAAGTTTTGACCATGTTTTCAAATTAATCCACTGTTGGGATGAGATATATGACAGAAAATAAGGAAAGAAATTCTCTACCAGGTGCTATTTATTATTCTATTATCATTAATTTTCATGAGATACATGATCAAGGACAGATAACCCATTTCATACATTATCAACCAATATTGTATTCGCATTATGAATTGTTATCGGGCAAAAAAGTGCTGCACCAGTAGTTGGTGACCTTCTTTTGAGGCTGTGATCATTTGATTCATATGCAGGAGCTGTAATATGAGGCAGTGTTCATAGTTTTCTCAAGGCTCATCTGTTGGATTTAGCTTGTGTTGCATTAGGTTTGACATCCAGTATCTTGCATCGGGTTTTGGGTTGGTTGGGTTGGTTGGGTTTAAGAAAAGATGACAGCTTCTTCTCCAGGTATTGAGGATGTTTCAAAACTATTTTATCCTACAAAGAGTTAACTTTTAGCTGATCACTTATTTCCGAAGTCAGCACAGGGGACAGATTAACTTGTCTGATTTGTCACTGGCTGCCCTTCCCAACACAACCTTTCCATTACTCCGGTCTTGGGATCAGCACCAGGAGCATACTGTCTCGTGACCCCCTGAGGCTGGGTTTGTGTCTCTCCCTGGTCTTAAACCAGGGATCTGTCTGCCATGAGTAAGGTGCATGCATTAATCACTACAACATGGAGCCACTAGGATGATAACATCTTACTCAGGCGGCTAGAAGGTTGAGGAGTGTGCCTACTGGTGATATGAGGCTAATGAACTAATTGGTCATTCTAAAGACTGAAAACATTTCAGTCAGGTGGGAGACAAACTGCAGAACTTGTATGGCTAATTCGTGTTAATCAGAATTACAGAAACTCATACTTGGTATCGGTTCTCTCGCTTTATCACTACCCATAGGATACTAATCTCTGCACTGAGAAGATTTAACCCCAGAAATCTCATTCTGCACACTAAAACAGCAACTATTATTTTACCCAGTCAAACACAGATCTTTTTTATGTCTACTTCTCTGCAAAAATAGTCTTTCCCATCAACCAAGATAAGAATTTAATTAGCCATGTTCGGCAGCCATTTGAGGAACTTAAGAGACGGTTTGATTTGAGTGTTGTCTCAGTAACTTATTTGAATTTCCTCTTACTGCTGGCATCTGAGCTTTGAAAGCTCTTTTGTACACTTATAATTAGATGTTCCTGATCTGAAAGCTGAAAAACTAGATGTGCCTATTCTGTGTTGTCCAGGATGATGGAATACATGAGCGAGGTCTCTTTTTTGGACTTGTAGTTTAAAGGCTTCTGCATTTTTCTTACAGTGAACATCAATTATTCCGATGACTATTACTTCATCTAGTTTTTTCTCTGTTGTAATATGTGGAAAATGAAAATATCATGCTGTGCTTCTCTCTGGGGGGCATGTGGGTCATGCTGAAAGAATGCATTAAAAATGTAATTTGAGAGCTGGTTTTCCAGAAATGCGTGGCTTCTGCATACACATTACACGGTCCAGATTTTGCACTTTTTGTCTCAAATAAGAAGTGAAGACTGATGGTGCAACAAAACAACAACCTTTCAGTGGCCAATAGCTTATGAAGATTAGCTCATAACCTCTCAATGTCCACCCGATTCTGGCAAATCTCTTGGGACTCAGGTTAGATTGCATTTTAGCCACATGCCAAACAAATATAGTTTCAGAAAATTTAAATATTTGAAATTTCAATGCTAAAAATAAAAACTCTAATTAAAAAGTAAATGTGAATCTGATCTAACTTCCGGTCTTTGGCTGGTCAATCAATGCATCTACACACCTCATATTTCCCTTCCAGGTCTTTGATTATATGCCTTCCAACACTACAGGGTTAGGGTTCCCGCCCATTCACACCTCTCACTAATATGATCCAGATCCATGCTTCTTCCATTTGCAGTTCTGTGGTTTCTGTTAGTGCACAAACATTGAGCTAAGACTAGCCTGAATAAAACTTGGTGCGGATGATTTTGGATTTCTGGGAAATGTGACTTGTTGCACCTCCTAGTGCTTTAACATGGTATTACATGAAAGTGCAACCCAGCCTAGTTTTAACTTAAGGCGATATCTCTCCAACACAACACACATACGTCTCAGACAGAATGCCATAGCGGTTGTTTGACATGCTGTTAATACATTTTGCTATAGCTTTAATGCATTTTCACCTGAATGCATTCTCTGTGATATAATATCTACTTTTACTAAAAGTCTTATTTTTTCCTTCTCTTTCAGAGGCCAGTGATACAAAATGGGAGGCAAGCTCAGCAAAAAGAAGAAGGGGTACAGTGTAAACGATGACAAGGCTAAAGACAAGGATGCCAAAGCAGAGGGGGCCTCAGCAGAGGAGAGCGAAGCACCGAAAGACAACAAGGACGGGGCTCCAGCTGCCGGTGATGCTAAGGAGATAGCTAATGACACGGCAGCCAAGGAGGCGCCAGCAGCTGATGCCGCGGCACCCAAAGAGGAGGAAAAGAACGCAGCTCCTGCCGCAAAGGAGGCAGAGAAACCTGCCGCCAACGCTGAGCCCAAAACGGAGGCGCCCAAGAGCGCAGAGCCCGCCAAGGCCGAGGAGAAACCAGCCGCCCCTGCCCCGGCCAAAGAATCGGCCCCGGCCGCGAAGGAAGCCGAGGCTAAGGCCGCGGCACCCACCCCTGCAGCCGAGAGCAAAGATGAGGCCGACGCCAAAAAGACTGAGGCCCCTGCGGCACCAGCAGCCAAAGCCGAAGCGGCCCCCGCTGCCTCCCCCGACCCCAAGCCTACAGAGGCAGCGGCAGCTCCCGCCCCAGCAAAGGAGGCCACCCCTGCTCCTAGTTCAACACCAGCCGCCGAACCTCCCAAGGAGGCAAACGCCACAGAGGCACCAAGCAAGGATCAAACCGTAGCAGTTCAAGATTAATGGACAGCCACTTTTCGGAAATGAAGAAATAAATTACCTAACTCAACAACGATGAAGATTAAAAAAGAAAGAAAGAAATTTACTAGTCCACCCATATTATGATAATAACAATAATAATAATAATTGTAATGATGAAGATTTGTTGATCGAGGAGGACTGAAGCAACCACCTGGAGAAGTTTCCCACCGCTGCAGATGATTATTGCTATTATTATTGTTATGTTTTATTCTATTTTTTTTCTGCCGTAGTATTTGAACTTTGATACGAGTGTATGTCGGCCATACGCCTCGCCATTTATCCGCCATTCCTCTCGCTCATACAGTCCCACAAAGTTTGGCCTGATTCCCACGTCAGCCCACAGAAGGCTCCTGCATTCGATCTGTGGACGTCTAAATTTTGGGGTTCTGATGGAGGGAAGGGGAGCGGTTAAGAAAACACCTTACCAGCTGGACTCAAGTCGAATCTGTCCCCTCTTCGGCTCTCCCTCTTCCTCTCATCCTCCTCGTCAGAATATTGTGATTTTGGCTCTGGCCTGGTACCTCCAGCTTTTCAGTGCTGTGGAGTCGTGGTTGTGGTCGTGCGTGATTGTGTGTGGTATTGTCGGGTTGTGTTGCTTCCTATTTTTCTCTCTAAAAAGATCCCACTTTCTTTGAAGAGCTTTTACTTGGAGATTCATTGTGAGGACTGGGAATTTTCAGGCTTTCTAAGGCATTTCACAAGGTTGGTAAAGGTGGGCTTTGCAGAGAAAAAAACAACATTAGACATTAAACAGTTGTAGGATTTTTCAGATAAACTTCTACATTTTGTACTGAAACCCTTAGCTATATTGTTAGTAAACTAAGTGGGTTTTTTAACATTTGTATTGCTTAGATAATCTGCAAAGCCTCGCTGAAAAGATCTCTAAAATGTTCTTAGAAAGTTCAATGCAAGCCTCTCGTCCTCGAGCAAAATCTGAAGACAAATTAGAGTAAAAATTATCGTATACGTTTTTTTTGTTTGTTTGAAAAGACATATCTTTTGCTGACCTGGGTGAAGTAGACAGTATGGTCACATCTTAGAGGTTGTTTGAACTTGCTTAAAATACCAAGAAGGTGATGTTTGCTCCTTCATGGGTAGAGCTCAGTTAGTGAATGCTCAGTTGTGCCTTTGTAACCTAAATAGACAAGACTGGCACTCAAACATCCTGTGATTGTCTGGAAGACAAATCATTTCCTTAGCGAAAGTAAAAGGGTGTAAAACTGACTGCAAGACACACTTTCGATTCAAGTATTAGCAGCACAATATGTTTCTGAAAAAGTCAACAGTGGATTCTTTTACTTTGAAATAAAATTGTTACATGCTCACATACAATCTCCTGACACGGAAATTTCAACAGTTAAAAAAGACACTATCCAACTAGTAGAGCCGTTTCATATTCAAGTTTAATGGCCCTACCAGAGCAAACCTTACAGCACTAAAGCAGTCTGCCCTGTTGAGCAAACCTCACCCTTTTGGTATCAAAGCAGTGAAAAGGCCTTAAGCGAGAGCGCTCACAATGCTGTTTGACCCAGGTCTGATTTACTGGGTTTTGAATCAGTGTAGCTTTCCACCACTAACAGTCTGATACCACTGAAGAACAGGCAGGAGGCAGGATTTCAGCAAACGATCAGAGCCATCAGCAACCAATTCAGTGTAATATGGTCCATGTTTCTAAGGCTGGAAGGAAAGGCCTTGCACATGGAAGGGAGCCTCTGATTTAGTCATTATCGCCATTCGTGCATTTTCCTTTACTGTTTGGAAATATAGGTTACATGTATGTACATCTGTGCAGTGGTGGAAGGAAAAGTACTAAAGTACACCTTTGATACATTAAAAACTAGCAATATTGATAGATGTCTCCACCCAAATTTATTTTTACTGTAAACACCAAGCACACTTTTGAAAACACCCAGCTTCCACCGCTTGAGGAACTTTTTTTAAAAGCCAAAACACTTTGGTGTAAAACCGTAAACAGTGTGAGACTTTGAAAGGATCATGATATCTTTGGTCATGGCAGTGGAGTCCTGCAAACAAAAATAGCTTGGGACTAAAATTCCACAGCAAAACTTTAGGATTCCAGCAAAGGAGAGACTTAGGTTGAGTTGCGATGGACGAGGGGAGGACGATGTAGCATAGAAGAAAGTAGAAGAGACATAAATGGCACGTGATCCAGTGGGTATGCCAACAACAGTATGCATCAAATATGACGTCTTACCCAAGTGTATTAGAACCACATTGCACAGTGTGGCTCAAATTGCATGTATGGAGACCTTTAAGGGTTTTTAGTGGGAGTAATCTTGCACAGAGATGGATGCTTAGAAAGCAGCAGTTGTGGTATTGACTCCATTCTTGGTTTTTCAGTCGTGTTCATCACTTGTGCGAGTAGGACGTGGCGGTTGTTCGGCATGGTGTTAACTCCACCCATCCTCCGCTACTAATGAATTACCTGGTTAAAAAAGTTAAGGTGACATTACAGCGTTTTACAGAGCTGAGCATCCTTAAACTCTCAGCAACCAGCAAAAACCAGCCCATTCAGATTCACACATGTGCAGGTTTACGGTGATACTGAGACAGTTCTAACTTGCCACATGTGGACGTTTAAAGACCCCATAGCATCACTTTTAAATGCACTGGTTATGTGTAACCCAAATCTCTGTCTTGTACTAAACCTGTGTGCATGTGCGTCATGCTGCTTGTGTCTTTAGCACAGTGCAGTTATGCAGCACTCTCAGTGCAAACTAGTGAAAATAGAATACACCGGCCCAGGAAAGACAAAGGAGGGATTTTTATCATTGATACTACAGTAGAAACATTTTGATGATTATCATATGAGATGAAAAAGGAAGAAATTACAGTGAAAGAAAACCAGCAGGACAGATGGAAGGAAGAACGTGAAGGACAAGAAAGCTCAGATTTTAGATTGTACTTCATGATGAACACAGTGGACGAAGTAGTACGACTTTATTGAGCTAAATGCTTTTGCACAAAACAGTCAAGTAAGGTACCAGCAACCCAAAATTGTGCTTGGCTTATTCAAACCAACATTCGTCTTTCCACCTTTGCATGTATGTAAGTATATGTATATATATATTTAGTCATCTCAGCCATCCATCTGCCACTTTTCAGTTCCATCCATGTGACGTTCAGCGTTTTCCTCCCAGCACTCGTCAAACCGTAGCAGAAACAAACACTCGAGGAGCGCCGCTTGTCACTTGGCTCAGTTTTTTCTTCCTCTCTTGACTCAGTAACTTGCATGTCCGTGGTTGGGTGAACCTGTAGTCCTGTCTTTTTGGTCAAGTGGAAAAAATAATAATTTTTCAGTCTGCATCCATGGCAACTACAGTTGATATTTTCATCCCATGTTTCATCACTGCTACTTCCACACCACACGTTCAGACAAACAAACAAAAAGATGATATGGAAATTGATGCATTCAAAATTATATGTACTTGTATAAATGGTGGAACAGTAATAAAATGTACTAAATTGACTTGAGGATTCTGTGCAATGCAATTTTTTTCAAATGCACTCCAGACACATCAGAGTCACACCTGCCAATGAGGCTGATACGTTATTGTTACATAGTAGCATTTGAACAAATAATTTAATGCAGCGTTAGGACTATTGTAGAAGAAGAAATTAAAAAGTGAAAGTACATTTGTGAATGTGATAAAAAAAAAAAAGGTCAGTTAAGCCATATTTCATTGTTCGACTGACAGAGTATCTAGTGATTCTAAACTTATCTCAAGCTATCCTCAAGCAAGCTTAGAAAGTAACACTGATTCTACGTCTTTAGGTTTCATAGGTTGGAAATTACATCAGGTATCTCTGTGATACAATCAGTTTAGTCTGAAGACTTTATATGCATCACAAACATGCGTTCACTAGAACTTCTCAAGCCTTCAAAATGATTTCAGGATTTCTACAGCGATAACATGTTGATCTTAATTGTAAACAAATCCGATCTGACTATTAGTAATGCACTATTTTAGTCTTTTTAGATTTCATATGTTTATTGAACACAACAGGAAATCACAGTCCAGAAAATATATAAATGGTGTGTGCTAAGGCAGGCAACTCATTTTACATCGTGGGCCATGTACAGCTCAGATGATTAAAGTACCATTTCTGTTTAACTACACATTTCTTTTCTGACACATGTCAGTATAAGAAAAAGAAGACTGAGTTCAACAACATGTCTATATTACAAAGAAACCCTGTTATAGTAAAGGTAAAAGCAGTGACTCATTGGGCCTAAACTGAAAAATAAATGTGTAAAATTACAGAAAATTCTGATTGCTGATTGGCCAGACGATCCTGTAATTGGAGCATTTTTGTTAATTCACAGAAGATTTTCTATTTTTATTATTGATTTATAAAATTGATATTTCCATAGCCCATAGTGAAAAAAGCAGGACCATCTCTGTCATTGAATTGTTTATTACTTTATTGTAGTATGAAAGGCCAC
The DNA here is from genome assembly GCF_963969265.1 of Rhamphochromis sp. 'chilingali'. Taxonomy (NCBI): domain Eukaryota; kingdom Metazoa; phylum Chordata; class Actinopteri; order Cichliformes; family Cichlidae; genus Rhamphochromis; species Rhamphochromis sp. 'chilingali'. The sequence continues at coordinate 33,048,756 of NC_137943.1, forward strand.
AGGTGAGGTCTCCTCCTTCACATGTTCCAAAGCTGTCCTTTGGGCTGGATTGGAATCTTCACCTGGGCAACTGTGGTCCCTGGTCCTTATGTTTGATACCCCTGTGCTAAAATATCCACTAAAAGCTTTGTAGAGGTGTACCTGCCTATAAATAAATCCATATTAAGTCAGGTTAACGACTGCTGTCCTTAAGCCACATGTTGATCACAACAACTGTCACAGGACCTTACAGGAAGCATTAGAGGGATGCACAAAGGTAAAAAAGGCCACACATGTTTAAATACACAAATGATCCAAAGCAGCGAATAAGAATAAGAAATGGAAAAATGCAGACTGTTGCTACTCTCCATAGCAAAAAGCATCTGCAAGGGTCAGACCGAGAACTCAGCATGCAACACTGAGAAAAGCACTGGAGCAACATCTGCACAAAACACTAAAATCTGATGGTCAGTTTTTTATTTCTAGGATTATTTATATCGTTATATATAATCACTTGTGTTGGACATCAGTATCAAAAGGTTGCCAAAGAGAAACTCATGTGTTCTTCACAAGTTCTTCTGTTCGCCTCTTGCCTCTATCACCTTTTCCCATTGCAGGCAAATCTGAGCAAAGGCTCTCACTGCATGTGCAGCTTCCCAAGTGTTAGACAGTAAGACGAGAACAGAATTATTTTAAGGAAGTGTGAAATTTGGGTTTGATCAGTGATGGATGCACCATCCTCTGAAGTCTGTTATGAAACAGACTGTTTACTACAGCACAGGCAGGAAGTCAAATATAATAAAAGTCTATAAAAAGACAAAATATTACCCATGAAACGAGTTTTCATTTCAAGATGTCAGTTTAGGTGCTGAAACCCCGTTAACTGATATTTTATGACCCAACGGGTGAGTAAGAGGAAAAGAAGCTAGAGCAACGATTGCAGTGAAAGCAGCTTTTGTGGCCTGGAGGGCAAAACTGACCAGGTGAACCATGTAAGCTGTTGACTGCGTGAAACATTCTGAATGCTTTGTTTTGGCCTTTAGAAAGAAAGAATAGAAGTCAGATCTTTCATTTCACCGTTTCTCACAACGAAAGCACAACTCTGGATTTGTAAACAGAGTGAACACGCTCATCATACAAACTCTATAAAGGGTTTTATGGTCCCTTTGTTGCACCTCACAATGCGAGGCACATTCAATCTGAAAACAAGGAGCAACGTTATGGTGCGCCTTTCAGGAAATGTAAACCAGCACGGACGTGTGTTCTAAAAAGCTGCTACGGGGACGTAACAGCTGGTTTTGTTGAGGTTGAATGCAGCCCAAAGCAATTTTCAGTGTCACTAATGCAGCTTTTCTGTTTTTTTTAACCTAGATCACTATGGCAACTTATGCTGAAGACGCGTGCATGTTACAGTCCAGTGCAATTCATCATTCAGTTCAGTCCTTCTAAAGCAGATCTCAGCACTCAGTAGCCTTCCTGAAACACCTGGGGGCTGTCACGTTCAGTTATTTTAGAGCATACAAATAAATGAAAGGTCAATGATTACACCTGGACATAAAAACTGTGCCTACAGACGTACAAAAAAAAAAAAAAAAAATCCAAAGGAAAGTTTGCATAATTTGCCAAAAATAACCTTTCAAAAATCTGGCACATCGCTCTCTAACAAGAGTCCCGCTTTTTCTGTTCGTGCACACTTAACCCTAAAATCGACCTATTTCATCCAGCTCACAGGCATTTTATTGATAAATTAGTAGAGTAATCAATCAATAAAGAGAAAATTCACTGTCTAAATGATTTCACATTTAAATCATTTACACAATCTGTGATTCCAGAATCCTAAATGTTCTGATTTCTGTCTTTGTTGTAGTTTTAGATGAAATATTTTCGGAGTTTGGTCACACAAAAAAGCAAGTTCAAGATTCCCTCTTTGACTCCAAATGGCAGGATTAAAAAAGGCTTTTGAATAAATAGCTACACATTTATAAAATTCTTAGCTGAGCACACAATGTGAAGCTATGTCAAGGCTCACAGCTTGAGCACGCTGTGTGTCGTTCGAGCTGACCGAGTTCATTCAGATAACACCAGGCCCACCTACATAGTGTCTGTGGGGTCACGGCACTCCCGCTAAGCAATAATTCCACCCACCTTATCACGCAGAAAAGAAAAATATTGATGAGGTACCTGAAAGAAGTATAAAGAAACCAAACCCTTGCCCACAGGTAATGATTGATGTCTTTATCTCTTCCTCCTTCAGAGGGAGCGAGGGCTGTAAATCAAAGGCTTAATATCGCTGCTGTGATTTACACCTGTTCAGATGCCATTTCTCACCTTCCGCGTGCCTTTGCTAAGGCCACAGCAAGGCTAGATAAGGTGTACAGAAATAGGAACTGCATGAGACTGGCTTCAGAATGTATAAACCTGAACCTGAAAGTTCTCTAAAAAAGGTCAAAATAAACACATTTTACATGGACGAAGTTTTGGTGATGGTGATTGTTTTGAAGGTGGAGAAGGATATTAATTTATGTACTTATATTACTAGATGATCAGATTATTTTATGCCAGGTCTGATTGGTTTGATAGCATGGCAGAAAGAGAACGTGTTCCTTTGTGACGTCAGGCCACAGCTCCAGCTGTCAGCTGTGAAGACCCCACCTGCCGTTTTGATCCCGATTGACAGCCAATCAGACGGAAGTTGGCCTATGACACAACAACAGCCTGCTCATGACCTGATATGGACTATTCAGGGTGTTGGTTCAGATCAGGAATAATGGACAGAGTACAACCCTTGAACAATGTGAGATAATGTGGGACACCTGAGATAGGACAGCTTCCAGTTTCCCAGCAGAAAGTTGTGTAAACATCACAAAGCAAATACGCAATGACTTTTTTCATGTAGGTAGGTGCAGGTTCGCATTCTTTTCCCCGGTCTTGGTAATCAGCACCGTCTTTCCTGCTGACATCATACGAGTTGTGAAATATGGCAAAAACTGATTGGAAACAAGGCGCAGTTCAAGGTTTGACTCCATACCCTCCCAGTCTGACACACACCATCACAGCAGACAGACAGGAGGAAGAGAGCAAAGACAATTTGTCTGGGGTGAATAATGATCTAAGGGTCCAGTATAAGCTAAATAAGGATTATTTTAGTCATGAAGGGTGATGAGAGCACACAGGAGACAGAGGAAGGTCACAAAGTAAACAAATGATGACAAAAACAGAAAATGGCTTAAAAACGCAGAAACCAAAAGTAAGATCTGACAAAAGGAGAAGTCGTTCAAGAAGTTTAATTAGGAAACGGGGCGTAGGTTAGGGCTAATCGCAGAATGAAGCAATTACCAGCAGGTGAAAGAAATCTGAGAGGATCACACAATCCTGAAGGAGAGAAAAAACAGACCCGGATACCAGCGTATCAGCACGGCCAAAATTTATCATGCATGCATGTGGAAGTACCCTCTCTGGATTCTACTAAAACTAAGTGCACTTCAGAGCAACTTCACATTAATTGATTCGCAACTGCCAAATTCACAAGTAATTACTGAGCTGTTTATGCATAGCATGGATGTTTTCATTCTCTGTTTGTCTGCTTTTGCTGGTGAAATGAAGGACTTTGCTGCATTAATATTTAGGGGCTTTATGCACTGAACAAAGACAGATTCCCAAACGCGACAATCTTTCTGCAGACACTGTATAAAAAGTAAGAAATTTACAAACAGGGCAGATACGGAAAGTGATGGTGGTAAGGACGGCCTGAAACAAGCAAAAGTGGTTAGAGACCATTAAGCTAAGGCTGCATGCAGAGAGCTGTACAGAGGGGAGGTAATGAAGTGGCAGCTGAGAGTCGCCAGTGCCAGAGTTATCGCAAAGTTCATGACAAGAGTTTGAGAAAGACTTAATATGCATGTTATTCTTCTGCCCCGTAGTGATTCTTATCCAGATTGTTTTGGTGTGAATATTCAGTATTAGTGGAGATACTGTGTATAACTGTCAATGTGTGCTGTGGCAGGCAGGATGCAGGACCCAACTGCAGGACTTTATTGCTGGGAAAAACTTTTTCATAAGAAATAAACCTCACAACAAACAAACCAAAACCTCAATCATGAAAACTAGAAGCTAAACTGGACACTAGAAACTACGAAACATGAGCTAAGTAAGCAAGTAACTGTGAACTAGCATTTCTGCAGGGACACAAAGGGAGAAACCACAGCAGGGGAAGGGTACGAGAGAAACACAGGACTCAAATACACAGGCAGGACAACGAGAGGATGGGGAACAGGTGGTAACACAGCTGGGACTAATCAGACCTAATGAGACAAAGGAAGCAAAGCAGAATACACTGACAAAGGAATTAACATTGACTGTCAAAGTAAAACGGGAAGTATAACACAGAGACACGACTGACTGGAAAGACAGAGGGAACATGGAGACACAAGTGACAAGGCGTGAGAAAGGCAAAATAACAGAAACCAAAATCTAACTAAAACTAAAAATATAACACAAGCAGAACCAAAACCCATGAATTACAATAATCAAATAATAGAAATAAAGCCCACACAAAAACACTGGGTCAAAGACACAGTACTGTGACAATAACTTGTATGTTGAGAAACACCAACTGTTCTGATGTTTGCTGATGATGCAGTGACTGTTTCATCTTTTGTAAAGATTATTCTGCACATCCTGATGAGTTTGTGTCCGTTCTCAGCCGTGTGGCAGGAATCGGACCCAAAGTGCACGACTTGGAAGACAAAGCATAAAACTCAAAACAACTTCACTGCTGAGGGCTTGCAAACATAACAACCGTAGGAGCAGCGACTCAGGGAAGGACACACACACACACACACACACACACGGGAACAGGCAATAGCAGGAACTATGCTGAAACTAATAACAGGCTACTGAGACAGAAGCGGCAGAAGTGAACACAGTGCACACGGGATGATAGACTATCAAAGTAAAACAGGAAACGAGTAACACAGACCTGAACTAAGACATAGAAGCTTAACACAAAGACAGAAGATAAACACAAAGGCAAGACGGGGAAACAGAGAAGCACAGCAACAGAATCAGAATAACCTCATATAACACTAGAAGACTAAATAATACACAATATAGAACCAAAATACAAGATTATCCATAATACATGAAATACCAGAAAACGCCTAAACAACAGTTCAGGGGCCACGGAGGTTTCCTGGGTAGTTTCCTTCATTTAAATACCAACAAAATTTTTAAAAATCAAAGATTTCTAATTTTGGAGTGAACAGCAGGGTCATCAGAAGCTAGGCTGGGCGTTGTTGTTGACTGTAGTGAAGCTGTAAATGTGACTGTCCTGGGATTGAAACACACGTGTTACTCATAGGAGAGGATTGCAGTAACTGTAGCTGTGGATCCTGTGATAGTTTGAAGTGACCTACATTGTTCTTTATTGTTTTTGTGTGGTCACTATTTGAACTTTCAGCTTTACAGTCCGCTGTTTTTTTGCTTTCTTTAGTTAATAAGAATAAACTCAAAAGGATTTTAGACACAAACCATTACTTTATGAGTCCTGAATGGTGAGCTGAGGGCAAGTAATCCTTAGTGAGTCACCTCTTAATGATGAATATGAGCTCCACCGATAAAGACTGCTGTTTACTCATCGTAATAATGGGAGTTGCTGCTGGCGTGATCCCAGCAGTACATGGTGTCTAAATGATATCGAAATTACTTTAAAGGCCACAATATGCCACTATTTCAGAAATTATCTCAACCCTAGGACACTAAACCGCCCACACACACATTAGTTCTTTGTTCCCCTGGAATAACAGCCTCTCAACAGTCGGATGCATCCTGACATTTCTATTTCAGTTTTTATTGAAAACACTCGCAAAGCCAAGTCTGTCTCTCTGTCTGTCAGAAATATTAAAATGCTCAGAAGCAGAAGCTCTGACCTTTACTGTGTGGAGCGAACCAGAACCCCACACACACACACAGAGAGATTTCCTGTGGCACTAACCATTGGCTGCAAAGCTTCAGAGGCTGAAAACTGCATGAACAGGGAACAATGAAGAAAAAATTCAGCTTTTGTCTCTGCTGCTATTTTCTCTCAAAATCTGGTTCATCATGTCTGTCAGGGAAAAGAGTCACTCATGCAATAATTACAGAGGTAAAAAGCTGACATTCTGAGGACTTCTGTCTGCAAGTGTCGATGTGACATCGTTATGAGCTGAAAGTAGAAGGTGTGTCAGTACAATAAGAACAAATTTGAGAGGTAAAATCTGACGAAACAAGAAACATCAAAAGTTTAAAAAGCACAAAATTCATGTTATATTTCAAATATTAACTCTATCACGGTTCCTTGTGTCACTTTGTTCAGGTTTCCTACAGCTTAACTTAGATTTCAGAGTTAAGCTCATAATGCTCTAAGACTCCTGGACCAGCTAAACAATCATCAAAACTAGAGAAAACCTCACCAATGTGTTAGATTATTGCTGTCTGCTTTGTTCAAGGCTTAATTTGCACAATAATATAAAAAGTAATATAAAAAGGTGTTTGTGTAGGTTCTCAGTCACCCAGGTTATGGAGATATAAGGAGTTTAGAAACCAGCTGGACTTCTTTAAGTTTCTTGAAGAAGTTCCACCTCTCACCCAAGGAGCTCCTTCAGTTCTAAGACCAAATTGTGGAGAGTCCCAGGTTTATAAAGCCATAATGGGAGTTGTGCCTTCTTTCCAAGGATATAAGAAGGTCTTTATCAGCATTCACAACAAGCGATTCTATTGTAAGTCAGGCCGTTGTTCAAAGTCTGAAACACTCTCTGCACCACAGACTCTGTGCTTTGAAACACTTACAGTATTTGTTCAAGACCCAGTTTTATGCATTTCTCCATTTCTCTGCTATCTAGCAAGCGTTGCTTATCAGCTCTGAGCAAACTGGTCACTATAGTTACAGACTTCAAATTGCATTGTTAGAAAGGTCTTGGCATTTTTAAAACATTTGAAAGATTGATGCAAATATTAAATATTAATTAAGAATTTACTTTCGGGTTAAATCGATGCTTTCTAAAACTGCTAAAGAAACTACAGGAAGACTTATTTTAACCACTAAAAAAAAATCAAGCACCTAGCCATGCAGTCTGCCATTACAAACATTTGTGAAGGAATGAGTCACTCTAACGAGCTCGCTGAATTTGAGTGTGGTACTGTAATTGGATGACACCGCTGCAGCAAGTCAATTTGTTAAATCCCTTCCCTTTGTAGATGTCCCACAGTCAATCATGTGTAAGTGGTATCATTACGAACTGGATATGTTTATGAACCAAAACAACTCAGTCAAAGTGACAGACAACATGAAGTTAGAGACCCGGGTGCTGACTCAATAACTGCAGTGTGCTCACGGTGTGGGTCTCCATGGCAGAGCAGCTCCTGTAGCTGTGTGGTCTGTCCACACTGTGCAAGTCTCGTCACTCAGCACATGTTTTGGAAATGCCTGCAGAAAATAAACCCTTATCCAACAGGAAGAGAACCTCTACATTGATTTCAAACACCACCAGGGCATAAAAACTGCACATATGGAATCACAAGTACATTTCACAGAGTTTTGCAGTGTGTCTGCTTCATGTAAGGCTGAGTCCAGACACTATCTATGTATGTGGCTGCTCCCACCTTAAATATATTTCATACTAATAAAAGAAAACAGTCACTTACCTTCATCTTTACTATGATGTGACGTATGCCCACTGCCACACAGCTGGAACGCTCATTAACATCAGCTGGGGACAACAGTATACAGATGTTTTATGATCACCCTCCATGTAGTAAGTGGCGTCTTATGAGGAGGCTCGAATAAAGGTTTGTTTCAGTGGAGCTTTTAGGAGTTCTTCTGTCTGCTGGTGGCTCTGAGTGTTTCGGCTCCACGATGAGACACAAGGACAACTCAGCTGCTTCCAGATAAGGAGACAAAATAAGTCTGTGTGAGCTTAGAACATCAGAGATGTGTCCTATATAGATTTCTATCAAAGATTCTAGAGTGATATCATTTTCTTTTACAATGTTTTCTCCCCGTTTTTCTGTACAGGGTTAAAAATGTACCAAGAATCAAAAGCTTTCTTTGTTTTCCATCACCTGCACTGCTGCCTAACCACAGGTCAGAGTGTGAGGACACGCTCTCATATCAAGAAGCTGTGAGTTTGTCCCTCCCTGTCGCTCATGTGGATCCTTTTGTTTCTTTCCATCTGATGCGACTGTTCTTTGAAGCCTGTGTGGTGAACTGTGCGAGCGCTGGTTTCAAAGAGTTTGTGTCATTTAGCTCGCTGACTGTGAGAAGGTCCTTACCCAGCCTCAATCGCTCAGCGTTTCAAAGCTAGGCGTGTGGGGGAGGATCAGAGAGAGAGAGAGAGACATGGAGCTAGATGGAGGCGAAGCTTTGTGGAAGATCAGTCAGATCCTCTTGACTGGTAGATGCCCACATTCAGGGGACCTTGGGACCAAATGCACCAAATCTGCCGGCACTCGCCTCTGTGGCTGTCGGGGACAATCTGCTACGATGTTTGTCGCCACACAGTCGTGTGATGGTGATCGTGTTTTAGGCTCAGGGGGGAGAGAGCAGGATGTCATGTAATGTTTAGGAAATGACAACTTGATATATTTCACTGGTGTTGCTTTTTGGATGAATATGGAGGAGTTACATTGTGTATTATGACAAAAGCTATACTGAAATATGACAGCCAATCAGACAAACAGAATCTGGCTCACCGGGAATAGTTTACTGGACACAAAAGGTCTTTCTTAATGAAGTGGTAACTCCAAATGGCAGCAAGTACTTGTAAGATTCAATTTTCATTTAATTTAGCACGTGTGTGTGTCTGTGTCTGTGTCTACCATGTTTATATATCCTTGTGGGGACCAAAACTTAAATGTCACTATACTTGTGAGGACCAACAGCTCCATATGGGGACAAATTGCCCGTCCCCACAAGTTTGAAGGTATGTCTGAGACTCAAAATGTGGTTATAGTGTCAGGGTTACAATTAGATTAGGTTTAGGGCAAGGGTTAGGGTTAGGGTTAGGCTGTCATGATTTGGCTGTGTGGCAGGCAGGATTGGACCCAGACGCAGGACTCACAGACTGGAGGTTAAACTTAAAGCACAGCTTTGTTGCTGGAAAAAACTCTCCACAGAAAATAGACTTTACAAAAACAAACCAAAACCTCCAAACACAAAACTAGAAACTAAACTGGCGACAGGAAGCTAGAAACTGAGAAACTCACACTGGGAAACAAACAGAAACATCAAACACACAGCATAGTGTGGGGCTTAACTAAACAGTGGAGTAATCAGGGAATTGGAGACAGGAGGGAAACACAGCTGGGAGAAATTACACCTTAGGAGACAAGGGAAACAAAACTAGAAACACTGGCATGAGACACAGACTTTCAAAGTAAAACAGGAAGCACACAACAGGCACAGACTTGACACTGAACTAAACCTACATGAAACACAAGGGCACAAGAACAAAACCTAAGAACTAAACTCATAACTAGAATTAAACTGAAACCTAAAATAATAATAATAATAATAATAATAATAATAATAATAATAATAATAATAATAATAATAATAATAATCAAAACAGCACAACTAGACAATCAGAACATAAATCGTATCGAATAATACCAAAACACAAGAAACTGAAAATGCTGGGTCAAAATAACCCGGAACCGTGTTGATGGTTAGAGTTACAGTAAGCGGCTAGAGAAAGTATCGTGTCAATGGGAGGTCCCCGTGAGAATAGCAACACCTGACGTGTGTGTGTGTGAAAATGTGTGATTCTGTCGCGCTCACTCTCTGTTCAGCTCACAGACTGAACGTGAATGCAGGCTTTAAACGTCCCTCCACCATCACTGCTGTACTTGTGATGTAGCTGCTCTGTTGACATGCTCAGACTTGAATATGGTGCATTTACTGCACTGCATTGTTTACTTGTGGTCTTTTTCTTTTAAAATATCCATCTCTGAAAAAAAGAGTTTAAATTAAGACCACTGATGTAAGGCAGAGGGTTTATAGTCATACCAGCAGCTCCCCAAGCCTTCCTGCGATTGTTGTTTATGGTACTAGAAGAAAACAAGGCTGGGAGCTCCATGATCACAGCCCTGCTCCCAAACAGAAACGACTGAGGGGGAAAAAACAAAAGTGAGCCTGAATATTTTGGGTATCTGTGATATTTACTGGATTTTTGTTTTAGTGAGACTAAACTATACATTTCAACATTATTGCTTTTAGGAATAAAATAGAAAATAAATTACACAAATTATGAAAACTATGCTGCAAACAAACATCAGCAAGCAAGATGATTGCGTTTAAAAAGGCTCTGATTTAATTACTGCAGCTTTGTGCACACACTTCTTAAAATCAGTTAATCTCTATAAATGACATGATTTACTCTGTAAAGTGCCCTTATTTTACAAGCCATAGATTAAATCCTTGGTCTGTTAAGTATTTCCCTTTATAAAGTGGCACAGCGAGCTTTTATCTTGTGCTGTCAGTCACTCTGTAATAAGTCGGTGTCACTTTCTCAGATGGCAGCAGTCTCATTCTGGACCAGCAGCTCTTCATCTCTCACATTAACACACACTTTTTCATTACAGCTAAACGGCACTTTATGAAATTAAAGCTTTCATTTCCATATACCATTTTAAGAACGACTCCTTCAGGTAATCTTTGAATCACTTTCAATATAAATGAGCCAAGCCGTCATTAACTCTTTAATACTCTATATTTCTTTATAATCCCTTTATTCTGCCTGCCAGTCACTATAACAGCGGCCAACACCTCCTCAAATGATAGCCGTCGCATTTGGGCTCTAACAATCATATGTTCAGTTTGCACTAATGCACATCGCAGTCAATCACTGGCACAGAGCTGCTCTCTATACCGAAAGTAAAGTGACGAGCATCTTAAATCATTATTCTTGCTGCAGGGACTTAATACATGATTTTTCTTTCAGTGGTTAATGTGCAATGAGTAATTAGTCCTGATTACACATTTATCCTCTATTGTGTTGTCAGTCGTACTAAATAGATTATCATTAGTACTGCACAACAGTGCCTCTGTTTTAACGTCCATGACAGTGTGATCAAAATGTTCCAGGAGTGGCCTTTTTGGTTGGGCCTCTAAAATGCACGCTCAGTCTCTTCCTGTGTGCTTAAACTGTGATCCCGCACCTTTATTTTCACTTTCAGAAGTCCAGAAAGTGTGCGCCTCCACAGCGTCGTGGTTTACACATTTGCTTGGCAGGCTTCACTGACTCACTTCCAGCTGCAAACACAAATTCCATTTGGGGTTATGCCAGGAAGGGCATCCACTGTAAAAGTCTGCCAAATCAAACATGCTGAGCTGCCCACTGTGGTGCCTCACTGTGAAAAGGGAGCAGCTGAAAGTAGCTTCAGAAGTCAACAAAGCACGGAGCGCCATGTCACCTGCATGGGGCAGGCGGTGATGTTTTTCAGTGCCCTCTGTGGCAGCACATTTCAGGTCCTTTCTGCTAAATGTTCTCCATCAGACGATGATGGAGGGTGACAAAGTGGACGTCCATGTTACTCCCAGTCTCACTACTCACCTGACATGAAGCCTTCAGGCTTGGGAAATGTGGACTGGTCCTCTAAACCTGCTCAGTTGTATGTTGACACCCTGCTGTCATCAACAGTGGTGATGTTCAGCACAATTTTTGTGTATTTTGTTTTACTGGGTAACATTTTAACCACGTTTCACTTTTTTTACTCGTCACTTCTTTCATTAAAGTTTTGTTTTCTAATGACTTCAATATCATTTTAACCCATGCATTGACTTAAGAGCTCAGAGTGAGTCATCCAGACCAGACAGACCCCCAAGAAAACATACTCGGCAAGTTTTTTTTTATTAGAAGAATAAGTACAAGTAGTGTTGAGTAAATGTGCTTTTGCCACAATTTTTAGCCCTTTCTTGGAGCCAGCGAAGCATGAGGGCATTCTTAAAATATTCAGTGCTTCCCATGATCTCCCTCATGTTTCCCCAGTCTCCCTCGTTCTTGCGTAACCTTACATAATGTGTTAAATATTTAAAGCGAGTTTAGCTCTGGCGCTCACTTCCCGCTGAAGGAACGAGGGTGGCAGTTAGACTCACTCCAGAGAAAATGAACAGTGATGGAAAAATACAACAAGAGACGACTGCTGAAAATAATTACAGGATGTGTTCTCCTGTCTTTGAGGATGCTCACACGCCAGAACACAAATATTCATGAAACCTGCCTGCTGCTGGAGCTAATTTGAAATATTTACTCTCCCAAACTAGACTCTGTGACAGCTGTTAACACGTTTGACATGTTCACATGTTCAGATAGCTTCACATCTACACTGTTTGAAGGAGTCTTCTTATGTAGCAGCAATCTAAATATACATTTGCTGGGGCAAATATTAGTGACAGTTTACGGCTACGTCCACACGTACACGGGTATTTTTGAAAACGCAGATTTTTCTATGCGTTTGCACCTTTCGTCCACACGTAAACGGCGTTTTCGGTCACTGAAAACTGAGATTTTTAAAACGCCTGCTAGGGTGGATATTTTTGAAAACTCAGTTTTTGCGTTTACATGTGGACGAGAAAAACGGAGAAAATGCAGAAAACGCAGCGTCAAAGGTGTGCGCCACGTTATTGTTTCAGATGGCGGCGTTAACCAAGATGGCGGCGCGCACAGACGCAGCGGCCCGGAGCTCCTACACTTTTGCACTTTTGGTGGTACTGTGTATTATTTCACACAGTCTGGGGTTACTTCAATACAACAGAGATGATCTACTACAACTTTAAACACATCAGAGCTGCTTTTCCACCATCCCTGGACTCGCACCAGTTTGCATACAGGGAGAACCGGTCAACCGAGGATGCGATCGCCACAGTGCTGCACACATTACTGAAGCACTTGGAACACAGGAACACCTATGCACGGCTCCTCTTTGTAGACTACAGCTCGGCTTTTAATACCATCCGGCCATACAAACTCCGTCCCAAACTCCACCAACTGGGACTTAACTCCTCTCTGTGCAACTGGATTGTGGACTTCCTCACTAACCGTAGACAGAGTGTCAGAGTGGGTAAGAACACCTCTTCCACCCTTGTGGTCAACACCGGTGCCCCTCAGGGGTGTGTTCTGAGCCCTCTGCTATACACTCTCTTCACCCATGACTGTATTTCCTCCTGCGCGTCCAATCTCATTGTTAAGTTTGCAGATGACACTACAGTGCTCGGACTTATAGCCAACAATGATGAGACAAACTATAGGACAGAGGTGCAACAACTAGAGTCATGGTGCCACGACAATAACTTGGTCTTAAACACCAAAAAGACCAAGGAGATCATTGTAGATTTCCGGAAGAGGGGTCATAACAACCATCTGCCTCTCTTCATTGGCAGTGAGGCGGTGGAGAGGGTGAGCAGTTTTAAATTCTTGGGGGTAACTGTGACCGAGGACCTGTCCTGGGGCAACCATATCACCTCAGTTGTACGGAAGGCCCAACAGCGCCTCTACTACCTGAGGAGACTGCGGAGCGCACACATTCCCAGATCTCTGATGTTGAACTTCTACAACTGTGCCATCAGCAGCGTTCTGACGTATGGATTTCTAGTGTGGTTCCCCAGCTGCACCAAGGCCGATCAGCAAGCACTCCAGCGGGTGGTGAAAGAAGCTGGCAGAATTATTGGAACAAGTCTGCCAGAGATCAGTAATATCTTCCCCACTCGCTGTCTGAGGAGGGTGCACAGTATCCTGCGGGACCAACATCACCCTGCGCGCCACCTTTTCCATCTGCTGCCCTCAGGGAGAAGGTACAGGTCTATACAGGCCAGAACATCCAGACTGGCCAACAGCCTGTATCCACAGGCTGTGAGGCTCCTGAACTCTCTGCCCCCCTCTCACGGACAATAACCATATCCAACTTCTTAATAGCAATGAACTGGTCTGCATTGGTGCATCATATCTTTATTCTCTTCCCCCTCCTGCCCCCCCCCCCTCTTTCTTAAATAGATAACTATCATATCTGATATCATATCTCACAGTACAATAATATTGAACGGGTTGCATTGTTGTATTTTGTCATGTTTCTCAGGTCTTTGTCTGAATTTCTACGAACATTATTGCTAAGGATTGTCTTATTGCATTGGAGTCACACTGGGTTAAATATGTACACTTGGGTTTTAAGGGGTATTTATTATTTTCTTCTTTTTTTTTGGGTTGTATGGAAGCCCCAAACGCAATTTCATTGTTCTTGACAATGACAATAAATAAATACTAAATACTAAATACTAAATGAATTTCTACAATACTGTTACTGTTAATTGTACTCTCTGCGGTGTTTAAATGCTTACATATACACACACAGTTACTGTCCCTCCACACATACGACTCAGTTTTGCTTCTATGCCCCATCTTTGTTTACTATTTCCCACCGAGGCTTCTAGACTTCTGATTGGCCAACATTTCTGCAAGGTTAGGAATATATCGCCACCTGTTGCTTTGGCATGTTCCTAGCAGCGCTTTCCTTCATTTCTGCACTTACATGTGGACGGGATTATTTTGTAAAATGAAAACGGAAAATCCCCGTTTTCAAAAATACCCGTGTACGTGTGGATGTAGCCTACGTCTAAATCAAAGCTGTTTTGTTGTGAGACGCAGTTGCCTTATAATTAAGATGCGCCAGATGTTTCTACAGCCTAAGTGGTACCGACCTTTCTGTGTTCCAAAAATCTGCCGTTAGTTTCATGCATCAGCCTAGAAGAATGTGGTCCAAATTTTAACGCCACGTCTGAGTGTTTTAACCATCAGCATCTAAGTATCACGAGAGCAGGGTGGACCTAGATGATACAAGGTGGAAATGATGGACATTGCACGCTCTTAGATACTCGATGATATGAATGATTGATTGATGATATTGTACCTCTTGACTCTAATAAAACTAACACAATGTTGCATTCAAAGAGAGATGAAACTATCAATTAAGAAAACAAACTCATCAGGAAAGTGTCAAGAGAGAACAAAGGGAGAGATTTAAGTGCTTATTAAAAGATTTTCATGATGCCTTTTTGCACATAAGTCGCCCTCTATTGGCCATTAGAAAGACTGCAGGTCTAACGTACTTCTGCACTAGAAGATACATCCATCTTTTTATATACTGGCTATTCTAACTGAAGCAAGTAACTGGGTTAAGCTGATTTTTCAGTGTAGCTTTTGTTGCTGTTGTAGCTCCACAGTGTACTGGCTTTATAGGTTCACCTAACAAGCGGAAGATCCTAGTTTGATCCCCAGAGGAGACACGAGGGCCTCCAGTGCAAAAATCTATCAAATCAAAAATGTAAAGCTGCCAGTTGTGGTGACCTTCTGTGAATTAGAGAGTAGCTAAAAGTAGTGAGTCATACATAATCACAAGGTGGGTGTCAAAATACGGAGAAAAAATAAGATTGAAATTTGCCATCTCACACCAAAACAGTCTAAATCAATAAACAGCACTAGTGTCTATGAAGGTTCTCAGCCATCCAGGTCATTGTAGTCTAAGGAGCTTGGAAAGAAAAGCGTCTGGAGTTTCCCCCCAAAGAGGGACAAAGGACCCCCTGGCCAAGTTTCACAATGAGCACACCCGAAACCCTGGCTGATTGTGACCCACACCCGCTTTCACACCTTGGCTCAGGCGATTAGAGGATCATCAGGGGGTCTTTTGTCCCTCTGTGGGGGGTTACTCTCACTAGGTTTATATCTGGGACTCTCCACCATTTGACCTTAGAACTGAAGAAGCTTCTCGGATGAGAGGTGAAACGTCTTCAAGCAACTTAAAGAAGTCCAGACGCTTTTCTTTCCAAGCTCCTTAGAAAACAGCACTAGTCCAGGGAGAAATGTGTTTTTAAAAAAATTAGGAATTAGAAACTGTAATGTGCACATTTTTTAACAATGCGCTGACATTTAATGTGCCGGCTCATGAACTGATGGGAAGTGACTGCAGTTTAAGACAGGACAAAAAAAGTGTATGTGTTTATAACTCATTAATATGCAGTACTGACTAACATGAAAGGTGCAGCGCATCGATACCCCCCACCCCCAATTTGACTGGTTAGTGCTTCATGTGCTCTTTGTCCAGCTGTAACAGTCTTTAACCGGTATTATAACAAGTACATGTCAAAACTATTATTTCTTAGTTTAGGGGTATATTAATGATGCCAAAGTGCTTGTAGCTGAACAAATCTGCACTTACTTTCTGAACATGATACCAGCAGAATACCAGACTTACAGGCATCATTTCACATTAATGATGTAAATGATGCACAAACATATTTTAAGAAATTCAGGAACTTTTAGTGTCTGCAAATTACACCATTACTGACTACCTACACCAGCTGTGTTTATTTATCTGATTATTTATTTTATAAATAATATACATACATTTTTTTTTATTTTAGATGATAAAATAGTTTTTATGATTTTTTTAAAAAATAAATAAAAGCGAGTATTGATGGTGAACCTTTTTGAAAAGCAGCATCAAACAGAACATATTTGGTCAGCAGGAATATGCGAGTGCGTAAGAGTAATTTACAGAATTAATAATCATTTTAAGACTCCGCAGAGCTTTCTTGTGAGGAGGCGTCGCCGTTAACGGCCCACAACCAAGAACCTGATGCCACTGCTGCTGAAAGAAAGCGCAGGGGGGCTGAAAACAACTCCAGACACTTGCTTTGATGTCCGACACGATACAACCCCATTGAGAAATCAGTGGAAAAAACTCCACGAAGAAGAACCCGAGCATCGGCCCACCACCTCGCTGAACCGCCTCATTGGTGCGGAGCTTTCTTCTATTGTCACGATTGGTTGCGGAGGCAGCCGCGGTGCCGGCTCTCGCCTAGCAACAGGCACAAGCGCATCCACTGTAGAGCACCCCCCCCCCTCCACCCTACTCCTGCCTTCATATGGGAGAGCAGCTGATGGATGGAGCATGTGGAGACTCACTGAGAGAACGAGGCAGGGACATATGGATGTGAACGCACAAACACATAATGACAGGACTGAAGATGCATGCTATGTGAACACACAAACACACATGCAGTCTGTTCCCCATTTATTGTGGTCCAAACTGCATAATTTGAGTTTTCTGACATTTGTGGAGCTTTTTGAAATGACCTGCCAATTATAAATGTTACTTGGTTTGTGCAAAGCGATCTTCTGTAGTGGAAACTAGAGCCCTCAGCTAGATGCTGCAACAACGCCTTTATTGGCATGTTCGGTAACACATGAGAGCATTAAGTTAAAAAGTCTAAAGGAAGTGTTAAGTGTATAAGCAAGCTGTGGGGTGTCATCAGTTTCTTAGTATTGACCTACCATCATCATGCCTTCACTGGAAGCAATGCCAGGCTGTAGCACATGTAAAATTAGCTCTTTTAACTCTATTATGTGTTTATAAAAATCTTAATCATATCTGATTTCTCATTCATTGAAGGTGCAGAATGCCATTCTGGATCATCTGATGCTATTAACTGATCAAATAAAACATGGCATAATGTAAATAGCTGAATCATATTAGCTGATGAAATCATTTGAAAAATTAGCACAGACTGTAGAAAAGATGGATGCAGCCACCGTGGCGTCATCCCCTGGTCAGTGAAGCCCTGTTATGAAGTGTCCAGTCCAGTCACTACATCACCTGATGTGATGGCACTGCTATTCTTAGCTTAGAAGAGAGCTCAAGATCAGATTTGATCAAACGATTCCCCGCCGATGTTAATGTCTGCAGAAAACCTCCACAGATTAAGGTGCAGCACAGTTTCTTCATTTGTCCACGTTAGAGCGCACGTCAGTTTCTTACTTCTGTGAAGATGGAGAGAGATGAGATTTTAAATCAGCTCATCAAATGCCGATGTGCTGTGAGTATATTGCTACAGCCTCTTTCAGCTTCCTTTCTTTTCCACAGCGAATAATAAAGAATAATAATAATAAATAATAATAATAAAGAACCTGTTGTAAATATTGGCAATTTGAAATTTGAGAGGATGAGTAGATGTATGCATAAAATTGTGTGAGTTGCATTTATGTGAATGCATTGTGCGGTTGTGTGCCTGATGTGGATAAGTGAGATATTAATAAATCACAATGATGACAACAACAACAAAAACCACAATAATGATATTTATTATAATAGTAATAACAATAATAAATGGTAACAATAGCAGTAATAATAAAAAAAATAATATCATTAGTAATAATAATAATAATACCACCGCTTGATAGTAATGAGCAGAGAAGGGCAGTAATGCGTTAAATATTAATGTGTTACTGTAATTGGATTACTTTTTTCAAGTAACAAGTAAAGTAAGGGATTACTGCTGCAAAAAAGTAATTCGATTACTGTTACTTTCCCGTAAGCACACTGCAGTACTGCGTTACTAAGCTGTGATTTTGTTTGTGAGAGTGTCTCATGACAATGATGTAAGCGCGTGCGACGTCTGTGGCAACAGCTGTGTGCAGATCAACAATGGATAACATGGAGTGCAGGAGAGAGTGCGACCGTGCAGCCTTTAAAGCTCACTGAGGACTGAGCAGTAATGAAGTGCTGGAAAACAAAAAAAAAGGAATTAAATTACATGTGTCGCAGATGGACACGGGTGTGTCACTGAGACACACGAAGACAAGTAGAAAAGGTAAACACTAAGAAACACTCAGATACTTAACCAAAACACTGAGGGTCAGTTACCTTAGTGATGAGTGGAAAATTAAGTGGATGGATGGTTGTACTGAAGGAAGGAAAACACTGTGATAATCACAGCGACGCTTCTATGGGCCGAGCGTGAGTGGCTCAAAGGCTGGGAAAAACTACCATCACAGCTGTTTAGTATGGAGTTCTGTTTTAACACATTTTGGCTGAAACCTGCTCTAAAAACGTGCTTTCAACTGTCCACATGGGAACAGACCTTATCTGTGTACAGTACGAGTATAAAAAGCAGAGCACTAAATGCTTTTATGTTCTCTTTAACTCAGACTGCTCCCATGTTGCTCTATATTGTTACAGATACTCGGCGCAGTGGTCAGCTATGCCTCGCACAGCTGTTTCTACATAAGTATGGAAAGAAAGACACGTGCGCCTTTTCTATGTGTCCGAGTAACAAAAGAAATCAGATTACACTCATAGCTTTTCTGATGGATATCCGATTTAACCGAGACGAGGGAAGAGGCCACACAGGTCCCTGGACTTGGAAAGTACTTTCTTTTCTGAAAAGTCTGCTGTACCCATCTCCATGTCTATTATTGATATATAATTCACCCTCTCCCCATTGGTGTTTCTGCAGCACAGGGATGTTAGACTATTAAAATTTAAAAAATCTTGCCAGTGAGCAAAACAGTGTACTACCAGATTCTGCAGGATTTGTTATAGCAGACAAGTCTCAAATCACCAGGGAAGGTAAAAACTGCACATTTCCAGGGGCATTCAGGACCAGGACCTTCCACACCATGCATCATTATTTTAAGAGATTATCTTAAGGTCAAGACAATGTTATCTTATTAAGCACTTTTGAAGATATCATAGGGGACATTTAAAAACATCCTTGTGATCATCTCAAAGGGGTAAGAATGCAGATTGACAAACATTAATTGCTTACATTGGGCCCAAAACTGTCACAGGCATAAATTTAATGCAGATATTTCTATAACATTTTGTAGACAATCATATCAAACCAAACCCACAGCCTCCTCAGCTTTAATAAGCATGCATTTTATTAACTTCTTGCACAAGTTCATAATCATTTTAAGCAGTAAGCAGTGTGAAAATGTCAAATGTTGCTTTTTGGGAGGAGAAAATGAGTTCAACAAGTGCTCCGGCAGCTCATATGCATTTTGTCAAACGGCAGGAGAAATTCAACACAACAGCAGGAAGGCTGTGACACGTTCACTTTGTCAGAGGCGCTTGTCAGCTGAGCCTCCTCCAGCTCCCTGTGTCTTTTTTTATCCCCCCTCTCCTTCCTGCCCAGCGGGGCGTCTGTGCATCCGTCAGGCTCTGTGTGGAAAACAGTGGGACTGGAGCTTTGTGATTGTTATAATTTTCATCTCACCCCCCACCCCACCCCTTCACGTCTCTTGTCCAAGGCCACCTGCTTTTGTTTTTGTTTTTTTCTTTGGTTCTCCCCCCCCCCCTCACAGGGAAGTCAGCGGGCTTCATTGACTGGATTGTCATGGCAACCTGATACTTGGCAATTTATTGCTCTCTAAGAAGACACAGCAGTGCCTCTGAGTCACGTTTGTTAGATATATGCATGTTTACATGGTGCGTGTCGGGGTGACATCAGCGCATCGACAATCTGAAAACCAAAGTCTGCACGATCGAATATTCTGAACCATAAATGGACTGACTCCTGTGTAGAGCATTTCTGCTCTTTGTGTACTCAAAGTGCTTTGTGCAACAACCTTCATTCACCCATTCACACACACATTCATACCAGCGCTTGTGTTTTTCTCTGCTCAAGAGCTTTTAATCTAACATTCACGCACATACACACTCTGATGAATGCATCAACTTGGGGTTCAGGTTCTTGCCCAAGGATACATCGAACCAAGCTTCCAGTTCTTAGATGACCAGCTCTACCTCCTGAGCTACAGCCACTCCACTGTTTCAGTTTACGGTATCAACTGTAATTACTATGTACACCTTCTCTTCTAACAACATGGTTGATGTTCGGAGCCATTTGGGTCTGATGCCTTTTTAAAGACGTTTCAGTAGGTTACATAGCATCGATATCTGTAGGACGACAAACATGGTGTACAGAATCTGTGTCTGCCAATAATAATGTATTTTTAATGGTGAAAATGTGTTCTAGATTTTCATTCTTATAAATCTCTCATGCAGACCACAAACTCACAACACACACAAATTCTAAGTCAAAGACATGGACGTACTTTTGGTTCCTCCAGCAGAGTGGATGGATCTCCACGTTTGATTTACACTGGCTGCCCTTCTTCACGCAAGCCTCCGATTTAGAATAGTGTTAGAATATTTAAAGCCAGTTATGGCCTTTTTCTCTCTACCTCAGTAGTGTTTATAATTCACAAAATAAGATATGAAACAAAAATGTTCAGAAAAATTAAGCAATAGATGAAACTGTGCAGAAAAAGAACAGTTCTTAAAGCTTTTAGTCATACTGTAAATATGGTGCATGAAGGGAAACAGAAACAATCCATCCTCGTTTTGTGCAAATATCTTGCAGTTATTTAAAATACACTTTTACATGTGGAAAAAGGTTAAAGTCAAATCCAGCTGTTACCTAAAACTCAATTAGTAGCTTAAAAATAGTTGCATTAGGTTTACAGTCCTGTTTATGTAAGCGTGCTTACTCACATACATGGTCAGAGCTTCCAGATGAACATTTAAGAAGGCAGTTAATGCTGTTTTTCTGCTCTGGTAGCTGCAAACTCTCCCCGCTGAGGACGGCCATCGCAACATTTTTAGAACAAGCAATTCAGGGAGAGAGAGAGCTTTCATTTTTGGCTCGTTCGCCTCAACAACCTTCAATTTGTCTTCCACTTAGAGACCAATCGACTCGCTCAGCCCTTCGCCCCTGAGACCCGTGAGCAGCTTGGATTAGAAAATGGAGCTCTGCTAAACAGCCATCTGCAGTGTGTGAGGTCTTCAACTGGGTGTCCAGTACAGCAACACAACACGGGGATGTGACGTGTCAAAAAAAGGTCAAGAGTGGTTCTGAAGCCAACGTCTTCCCTCAGCATTAATGTGGTCGTGCATTTGTGGAGGTTCATCGTGGTTTGTGCCTGTTACGCACCAAGAAAATGGCAGTGAAAGAATATTTCTGACAGGCTGGGATCACTACTTGAAGAGGGAAAAGTGAAAAATCTGCTTACTTCTTTTGCTCTGAGTTCCACTTCGAAACATGAATTTGCAGAGTTGACAAAGTACAACCCATCCTGACAGTAGTGACCTTTGAAAGTAGCAGAAGTCTCCATATTAGTGCTGTACTGGCATACACTTTTCTATGAAGCGTTCTCTGCTGCAATATATCTCCTCAAAAGTGATGAGCCTTTAATGCTATAGTCACGACTCTAATTCAAGTCCAAGCACCTCTGAGTCCTTAAAACTAAGATAAAGTGGATGTCGAGTCCGATTCAAGCAAAAAAAGAAGTTAAAATAAATCTTTTTTTAAACAGCGCTCCATGGATGCATCCTGGTAAATGAAACACATGACTGTTGTTTCTTTCTTCTGAGAGAAATTTGGGGAAATCACGCAACATCCTTGTGCAAGTTGTAACACCACTAGATTCAGTCTGTTTTTTTAATCACTTAAACTAAAATGTTTGAGTAGCTTTCAGTGGACTCGTGTAGAGACAGTGCACACTCCAACAGGAGTGGCTGTAGTGCTCAGGTAGAGTAGAAAAATGCTATGTATAGGAGTCAGTCCATTTACAAGGATGTCACATATGATATATTTAACTCTAACTGGGTTTATGGTGTAAGTGTAACGTTCATATATTAAATAATAAACCCAGTTAAAATGTGAAGCAACAAATTAAACAGGAGTCAATAATTTCTGCCAGGATTCCCCCTGCTGGCCATCGTAGAAATTGCAGGCTTAAGGCATTTTGCATTTAGTGTCACGTTTTGGGGTTCAACGTCCATCTTCTTTATAAAGTTTGGTGCTGACCTGTGACCATATAATGTGCAAACAGATTATAGAACATGCTAATATGTTGACATTAACCTCTTTATCAGGTTTTAGTCAAGTGCCAAAAACTGCAGTTCCTCTGGTGGCCACATGAGGCTTTAAAAAGCCCTCAAACCTGTGAGTGATGTTATGGTTGCTACAGCCGTCTTTTACATACAGACTCTGGTTTTAGCCTTTTACGGCGTGATTGAGACTTAAATAACAGAAACAAGCTGGAAAACAGAGTAGCGATTCGGCTATCTATTGCTATTCCTGGAGTCATGCTGCTAGCATGGCTAAAAGACAAATACTGAAAAACTCTGTTTTGTGGCAGGGACACTGTTCAGAGGCAGACCTGTCACATTCTGTTAGGTGTGTGTGAGACAGCATCTGTGTGTGTGTGTGTGTGTGTGTGTGTGTGTGTGTGTGTGTGTGTGTGTGTGTGTGTGTGTGTGTGTGTGTGTGTGTGTGTAGAGACTGTTCCTTGGATGTGGGTTGAGCCCTGACAAGCCAAACACCATCACTCCCCCCCCCACCTCCCCACCCCATCACCCAGAGCCAGTCTAGCAGCTTGTCCTTCCCGAGGGCCCCGTGTCTGACATGTCAATCCATGTCTGGGTCCTCGCTGGATCATAATCACACACACACACACACAGACTTTAAATGTCAAAAATAATCGCTATAAGAACTTAATACAGTGGCGCACTCAGAAAGCAATCTCATTCTCATCTCAAAGAGGGTGGTTAGGTCTTCATCGGCACTTCAGTGGAACGAGATGTGTCATGTAAACACTTTCTGATTACTTTCTATTTTCAGAACACACATCAACTTAAACTTGCAGATGCAATTGTGCTGCAAAGTCAGGCATCATTGCTCCTCCGGGGTTCAGGAGGAATATAAACAAATAGCACATGTCTCAGTAGATTAACAGTAAGTCTGAGGTGCTGTTTCACTGTTGGTGAATTGTTGTTTTTTTCATATTTGTTTTTCATAACAGACTTGTGTCAGCATGTCAAGTATGGACGTATTGCTGAGTCAGGATGTAGTTAACATAGCTTAGCATGAAGGGAAATTAATTCATGGGCTGGATTTTTTTTCTTCTTATTAACGCAAAATATCTGTGAGGAAGGAACAGTTACAACACGTAGCCTAAAGTCACATTTTAATAATATTATTCAAATTTTCAGAACATTTCCAAGCCCTGTTCACAACAACCAAATCTGACGCCGCTATTCAGCCCAATATTATCACAACAAGTCAATCAGAAGGCAGCAAATCTCATATTTTATTCCATAATGTCTAAAAACTGAGCATAGCAAAAGATCCGGGTCAGGGCGTTAAGTCAAGCCAAGCCACATTTCCATCTGATCTCAGATTACCCAATCAGGTTAAGGCTCAGCTGATAGCCTTCTACACATTTACACAATTAACAGATCTCATTCAGAGTGCACTTTTTAAGCTGCTTTAGCCTGCCTTCATTTATAGGATCCACTTTGAAACACAAGCAGTGCTCTGTGCTCTGCTGGGCGCTGTGGGGAGGGTCCAGATTACTGCACATTGGGAATCCATTTTTGGACTACAGTAGTCCGGACTGAACTTGTGATTAAAAAATAAATTAATCACAATATTTTTATTGAAGTCATAGTTCGAGTGAGCAGAAGAGTCGTTTCTCATGAACTGTATAATCAGATTTTGCAGCCAAAGAAGTTACATCCTGCTGGCTGTTAGAAATAATGAAGGTTTAGTGCGCTTCCCGCTAAGACTTAATGAGAACTGTCACAGTTGCCAATGATCTCAACTCAGTCTGATGAAGACTTAAAACAATCAGCTGAGATGATAAACTTATTATCAAAATGTTTTTGTTTTCTGATGGACTTAGTCGTGAATGAAGTTTGGGTTACCAACACACACGGTCTGGTTTCTTTTTGCTACCACAGGAGTTGCCCCCTGCTGGCCATTAAACAGAATGCAGGTGTAATGTATTGACGCTTATGTGGATACAGACTAAGCAGTTGTGTTAACTGCCCGTTTGCTGATTTATTTAATTTATTTTCTGTTTTGTTTTGATAACATAACGGAAAAAAAATCCATCATCCAACCTTAAAATTGTGAAGTCTGGAGAAAACTGTGCGCAGATGATGCTTTTCCACCTTCAGACAGTTTACGCTTTGGTGACGCAAACCTGAGCAGAGACCTGCTGGAGAAGCACGTATCTGCAGTCACATATCACATCAGGGATTGGAAGTTTGCAGCATGATGAACGTGTATATTTGCTTTACTGACTGTAGACATGTGATAGTATTGATGTGTCCTGTTCAGCCTGCTGAATTTCAGAGTCGCTCAAAAAGCTCTATTTTCAGTCTGCTTCAATGCAGGAAGCACAAAGATTACAGCATCTTCTCACTTTTGTTCATTATATTTTCATGGGTGTCATGGTTGCTAAGCAACAACAGCAGTATTTCTGAGTCTGAGGAGCAGTGAGAGAAACTACACAGAGGCTGAGTGGGTTTTGATTAAAAAAGAATAAATCTTTGATCTTTTCTTGCTCGGCTTGTCAGAAACACAAGACTCTTAATGTGCATGTGAAATATTTTTATTAGGCTAGAACTTTCTGCAGCGTCGAAGCTGAACTAATAACAGAGATTGCTCGTGTCACCATGTACTGGAAGAGTGACAGCAAACAGACCGGCTGAATCTGCTTTTTTCCTGCAGAATTAAGTTTAATTAAATTTGACTTGTTCGTGGCAAAGAAACGCCAGCGTCAGCCTGTCAGTCAGTCAGTTCAGCAATCGGCTTGGGTGGAAATGTCTCCACATTCACTTGATAAAAGACTGTGAACTTTGGTGCAGACATTCGTTGTCCTCAGAGGATAAATGCCAGCGCCTCTAGTGAGCCCCTGACTTTTAAACTTGCAGCACCAGGGTTATAATTTGCATTCGCCCATCCCTTCTGCTCATGACAGGGTAAGATTAGTTAGCAATTTCACCTGACCTTTGAGATTCTTTATCTTTACTTTGAGAGCTGAAGGTCCCAATATTCCAGTCTTGCTTTTCGTTTAAAGCTTTTATGTTTTTCTAACCTTTCCAAACTTCTCATGTTATTACTGATTAAAATAATCAGTAGAAAAGTTCCCTCCCCTAGAATAACATTTTCTAAGTATCTGGTCGTGCTAGTGCTGCTCTTTCACCACTCATCAGAGATGCTTGAACTAGGCTAGTAGCATTAGCATTAGCATCCAGGTCCTCCTCGAGGACATGAGATTGTAGTCCTGACACAGCTGCTGATGGTTTATGCTCTGCAGACCTACTAAACAAATGATTAATATTGTAAAAATGTTAAAAAGCTTTTGGACCGAGCCCCAGGATTGTTTCCTGGGCCCTGAGCCCAGTTTGTTCTTGCAGGACTTTTGCTGTGACGCTGACTTGCCTGCAAACATGAGTCAGAACTGTCCTACTGTGGGCTAATCTGGCTGGCAAGTTTGTAGTTTCAAGTTTCTTTATCAGCTAACAGTCACCATCAGATTCAGGCAGCAGAGCAAAGATGCAGCTATGTGGCTAACTTGCTTGCTTTCGCAGGTAAAATACTATCTGAGGAAAGCATAGTTAGCTAGTTTACTAAATTAATGAATTACTTATTGGTTTCTGAGGCATGCATGTTTGTCATCTTTGTTACATTTTATAAAACAAAGAGAACCATATGGTGAGAAAGAGTGGCATGGTTGTGCTAACACATTAGCTCATGAGCACATGGTTTCACAGTCTGATGAATAAGCCTCCTTTTTAAAACAGGGTATGAGCAAGATTTACAAAATAATAATAATAATAATGGATTGGATTTATATAGCGCTTTTCAAGGCACCCAAAGCGCTTTACAATGCCACTATTCATTCACTGGTGGAAGCAAGCTACAGTTGTAGCCACAGCTGCCCTGGGGCAGACTGACAGAAGCGAGGCTGCCATATCGCGCCATCGGCCCCTCTGGCCAACACCAGTAGGCAAGTAGGGTAAAGTGTCTTGTCCAGGGACACAACGACCAGGACAGAGAGCCCGGGGATCGAACCGGCGACCTTCCGGTTACAGATGCGATTCCCAACCCCCTGAGCCACGGTCGCCTCTGTTTTTTATTCAGTATGACTTCAAATGAAGGTGAGTGGTTTAAAATAAAAGTGTCAAAGCATAAAGCTCTTTTTATTGTAGTCTTTGTAGCAAAAAGCTTCATCATATTCAAGCAAACCATGTTGTTATTACGTAATTCCAATCAGGTACAGCACAGTCACATTACACATGACGTGGTCACAGCAGTGAAAAAGAAACTAAAATGCAAGCGCTTCCAAGTTCTCTATATGGTTCATCTAAATCGGGCTTTGATGTTGTAGTGTCACTACTGTAGATGCCCACCTGTCACACTGGATTCATTCTTATTTTCAGCCCTTATCTGACCCAGTTTGCCCACTGGGATCAATAAAGTTCATTTTACTGTATCTTATCTTTGATCTGAGCCAGTATCAGCTGCACCGTGATTGGCACTATGTATTTAAGATCAAATCGATGTGAGGCTAAGTGGGGTCTCATTTGTGTTGTAAAGCTGAACATATTGGACAGATCAGACAAGAAGAATCTATACACTAAAATGCTGGACTACTGCAGAGTTTAAGGCTTCACTGGCTATCATTAAATGCAAGCTGATCTAAGGACTTTTCCCACTTTCTGTTCAGTCAGATCAGATTAAGTGGGGTCACGTATATTCCCAGAGACACAAAACCAAAAGTTACAAGAGCAACAGGAAAGGAGTGGAGACAGTGCATTCCTCTCTCTGGAAGAAACAGCAGAGAATACAACTTTATTTAGTTTCATTTATTTATTCATCAGCAGTCATAAACAATCAGTAGCAGGCAGAACAGGAAGCTCGATAAATTTATCTTTGCCTTCAGCTGCTAAATAATAAAAGTACAATTAAACAAAACAGCAAATCTCAGCATTCGACAAAATGAAATTAAGAGATTTTATGTTATTCTTGTTCAAAAAGATTAACAGTTTTTTAAAAAAATATACTAAACCTGTGTCTAGAAGCAGGTTTTTACACTAGGTAGCCATCTTGGTGATGCCTCAGGCACGCACTTGGGCAGATATCTTCAATAACTTTCATTTTAAGAAACCAGGCTTAGACAGTTCAGTCATATCAAATTTTAGACCCATCTCTAAGCTTCCCTTTCTTAGTAAGATTCTGGAAAGGATTGTTTATACTCAGTTGATGGACTACTTGAATGACTCTAAATTGTTGGAAATCTTTCAGTCCGGCTTTAAGCCATTCCACAGTACGGAGACCGCCCTCGTAAAAGTTATGAATGACATCCTGATAGCGACAGACCGTGGTAAATATGCAGTGCTGGTCTTGTTGGACATGACCGCTGCATTTGACACTGTGGATCACGATTTGCTGATCTCCCGCTTGCAGCACTGTGTGGGAATTTCTGGTTTAGCACTTTTGTGGTTAAAGTCCTATCTCTTAAATAGGACCTTTTGTGTTAAGTTGGGGTCGGCTTCATCCTCTGTGGCCCCTCTGCTTTGGTGTGTGCCACAGGGATCTATTCTTGGGCCGTTATTGTTTTCACTGTACCTTTTGCCTCTTGGCGCGATTTTCCGGAAACATAAAGTGCCATTCCATCTATACGCAGGTGACTGCCAGCTCTACTTACCTTTTAGTCATTCTGATAGTCTCCCAACTCGACCTTTGCTTGACTACCGATGTAAAAGCATGGATGGCAAAAAACTTTTTAAATTTTAATGATCGGAAGACAGAAGCAATTTTATTTGGCCCAAATCTTTCTTCTCATACTCCGGATGTTGATCTTGCAGCTTTGACTTCCCAACTAAAGAGTTTGATCACAAATCTCGGAGTTAAAATTGATTCTGCACTTACCTTTGATGACCATGTAAACGGGGTGGTAAAATCAGCATTTTATCACCTCAGACGTTTATCAAAGGTTAAGCCCTTTCTTTCCAAGCGTGACTTGGAAAGTGTTATTCATGCCTTTATTACCTCACGTTTAGATTATTGTAATTCTCTTTTAATAGGGGTTGGGCAGGGCACTTTGTCACGCTTGCAATTAGTGTAAAATGCTGCAGCACGATTTTTAACTGGCAGAAGAAAATTTGATCACATCACTCCGATTTTGGCGTCTTTACACTGGCTTCCAATTGAATTCAGGATCCGTTTTAAAGTCCTTTTATTGGTTTTTAAATCTCTAAATGGTCTGGCACCTGTTTATTTGTCTGATTTGTTGAAGCCCCACGTCCCCACTCGTTCCCTTCGGTCAGCTGAGCAGTTGCTGCTTTCGGTCCCAAAGTCACGGCTGAAACTTAGAGGAGACCAAGCATTCTCTGTTGCTGCGCAGATGCTTTGGAATAACCTTCCTCTCATACATTTAAATCAAGTGTTTGGAAAACTGTACTTCTAAAAGTACTTGCACCCTGTTCACTCAGTCATGAGCTGCTCCAACATGAATCAAATGGCTAAATTCTCCCCTCAGCATGCAGTCAAAGTCAAAAAAAGTCAAAGTCAACTTTATTTGTCGATTCTGCCACATGTACAGGACATACAGAGAATAGAAATTGCGTTACTCTCAATCCCTAGATAAATAGCAAATGAACATTTAAATATATTTAAATATAAAAGTGATTAAAAATGCAAGTAAAATAATTAAAAAGTAAAAATTTAAATAAATACAATTTTACATATAACAAGAAAGCTATACAATATACAATATAATGGGTAAGTGACATTGAGTGTAAACCAGGCAGAGTAGTGCAAATAGGCAAATAGTGCAAATGGAGATTTAGTAATGTACGGTAAGAGAAAGTGTAACAAGTTCTACAGCATCTTGCTAATGACCAACTAATTGCATTCAGGTGTGTTGCAGCAGGGACACCAGCCCTCGAGGATTGAAGTTTGACACTCCTGGTCCAGATGAACAGAATCACCTTTTAGGGTTTCCTTACCTGGATGATTGAGCATGCATGCAGACTGTTTTATTAGAGCTTGTTTTTAACGCACTTTTGTAGACTTTATCAGGGTACTTCTGTAGTACCCTGATAAAGTCTAAGTCCATCTCAGCTGTAACAAAAACTTCCTACACTAGATTCGCTGAAGCTCTAATTTATTGTTTCTTTTCATTTCCCTCTGCTGTACATTGTTTTCAGACGCTTTCCGTCCCTACAGAGCAAGACTGAAGGTGCTGCTAAATTATTTCCTTTTTTTGTAAAGAAAGGCAGCACGTGTCCTTTGAATCATCCGGCCCTCGCTCTCCTGAATTATAGATAGTTAAGCTCAGTGATTACAGCAGATTGCCATGCAATTGCCTGTGTCAGTCAACCGGAGCACCATCGACTGTCCTAGATTCACAAATTCTCCCTCGAGTGTCTCTCCTGGGATGCAGGGTGCTACTCTTCCCCGACTGCTTCTGTTTAAGAGGTTTATGGGCTGAGAAGTGACAGAAATTCAAAGAGTGAAACTATTTTCAGCGCTTTTCAACTCGGCTGGTATGATGATACGCCGCGGTGGGATTGTTGTCACAAAATCTTAAGTAGAAGTTATTTTTGGTATCATATTAATAGGGTTGCTGTGTTGTTTTTGTCTGCCACAGAGAGAGAAGGAAAAGAGTAAAGTGGAGACAAAAAGTGATTTCAGGTAAACGTCTTTGAGTAAAAGTTTCTAATCTCTCTGCTCAGTAAAACGATCACCTGCAGTGTAACGAGATGATATCCAGGCATTGATGTGGAAGTAATCCACTCGTATAACCCCCGAAGAAACCCACCCAGGTGGATTTTGGATTTATATTGCTAAACTAAAATCACCATTTTTCCAGTGGGCAGAGAAAGCAATAAGCTTCAAGAGAAGCCAAACCCAGTCCTGAGCTTTGTGTTGTTTCTCTGTTGTGCATCCCTGCTCCTGATCGCGGCTCGGGACCCCGCACACTGGGGGCTGTATGCATTTCAAAGAGAGTATATCATGAGATAGAATCGCGTGTGGATGCTGAATCGTAAATTGGGAAATCAAACATTGATGAGTGAGTCATTAATAATTGAGAGAGGCAGCGTAGCGATCCGTTTGTGAGTAGGAGTTAAAAGAGTGACTAGCAGTCCAACATGAGGGTCTGCTAAGACGGGTAGAGGGTGGATGATTTTAGGCCATCCCAGATGAAAGTTGACAACATGTAGCACTTTCTCAGAGTCCTGTGTGTACTGTGGGTCATGTGTGACACACAATAATATGTGGACACAGCTGTGATTCAAGCATGCTCGCTCTCCTGTTTCACAGGTCATAAGCATCAAACGGATAAACACGGTGACATTTGTGCCGCGTTGTTTCAGGCTGTGGTTATGATGTGCAGTGTAATTACCTCAGCTACTGAAGCTCTGCCACACTAAATAAGTACACTGTAGTACATGTGTGTGTGATGAGGACACTATTGTTTTGTGTATAAATAAATAAATGTAGCTATCTGCTCATATAAAAACATATAAATGTTCTTCCTTCATACTAAGATATTATTATGATAAATGGTAAATGGCCTGTATTTATATAGCGCTTTTACTAGTACCTAAGGACCCCAAAGCGCTTTACATATCCAGTCATCCACCCATTCACACACACATTCACACATTGGTGATGGCAAGCTACATTGTAGCCACAGCCACCCTGGGGCGCACTGACAGAGGCGAGGCTGCCGGACACTGGCGCCACCGGGTCCTCTGACCACCACCAGTAGGCAACGGGTGGAGTGTCTCGCCCAAGACATATTTAAATTATTTTTTAAATGGAAAAATGTGTTTTTCATTTGTTTATTTATTTTAACTGAGCATTTCTTCTTCTCTCACCTCTTTTCACTCTCTGTGTGTTTCTACACCCCTCTGCATTAAATCATTATTATTCATCTGGGGCTGTCTTCCACATTGTGCCCTGTTCTACTCCCCTCACCCCCTGAAGTAGTTGCTGCAGATGGCTAACAATGCCAAATGTTTTCTTCCTGTTAAAAGGGATTTTTTCCTTCCCACTGTCACCAAGTGCTTGCTGATAGGGGTTTATCTGATGGTTGGGGTTTTCATTCTCTCTTACCTTACAGTATAAAGCACATTTGAAATGTATACAGTCCTGAATGCACAGGGTCCCGCCGAAGTTTACTGACAAAAGAAGCAGAGCTGTTTGTGTTTGTGTGAATAAATTCTGGCAAGACTCACCCGGGGAACAGCATTATGTTTCCTCTGCTCATTATTTCTTCTGTTTTACAGTTGTAATCCATCTTTACTCCGACTGTTACACAAACATGCAGTTAAACTTGATATTTTACTTCTGTTGTAGTTAATGTTACACTCTGGGGCTTGCAATAAATGTGTACGATTGCCAACTTGCAGAGTCTCATTTACACTAGAGTGACAATGACAAATATGGCAACTTACAGAGCACCACAAGTACTCAGAAGGTGTATTTATAATGGCACAGAGGTTCTCCTCAGGCAGGGCTCGGCAACCTGTGGCTCTTTAGTCCTTACAGTGCGGCTGCGCGTGGTTTATAAATTAGAAGTATTTAGCTGAAGTGTGTTTTATTTATGTTAGTTCTTTGTTAACTTGTAGTTCTAAATTGGAAGATTATTGTGATATCGACATATAAAAATAAAATTATATTCTATTATTTTTTTCATCACTCAAAATAAGCGTCACACTCGCGGAAGCCGGTGTACCCGCTGAAACGCCGTGCATTTATCGAGACTTTCAACCCCAGGCAGGCCAATTATGGATCTTGGATCCACATTATGTCAGCAGCTGTTCTCCACCGTGAACTATGTTAAAAACAAACAGCGCTCACGCCTCACAGACGACAGCTTACAGTCCTGCGTAAAGATGAAAGTGACTTCGTACAGCCCCGATTTGCAGACGCTGTGCGCAGAGGTTCAGGAGCAGAAGTCCCGTTGTAAACATATCACGGCAGACCCGACGCTGCAGACCACGCCCCGCAACACACAGTAACCAGGTAAAATACATATTTAGGCAGAATTTTGCAAATATCTATTTTTCATCAGCATAGAGCTTTTTTTCCCAATTATTTTTTAAAAGTCAGATCAAGGCTCCAAAAGCCCAAAGGCGATATAAGGGTGGTGGCTCACAACAGTTTTTGTTTGCTGGATCATTTTAGTTCAGCTGGGTGTCTTTGCTTTTGTTATTTTATTTATGTAATTAACACATTTTGAGTTCAAAATGTGTTAATTACACAAATAAAATGTAATTTTCTCTGTAGCACTTCATGGGTTTCATAAGCAGCACACCTTAGTTGTTCACACAAAGCACAAAGGTAAAAAACAGTATATACAGTGTTATCTTCATTTTAGATGTCAAAAAGTATTTGCGGCTCCCAGAGTTTCCGTTTGCGTGGAAACCGGGTCCAAATGGCTCTTTGGGTGTTAAAGGTTGCTGACCCCTGTCCTCAGGGTTCACCAGCTGGAAGAAGAGGAAGGACCACCAACTGATTTCAGCAGACAGAATCTAGGCAAGCCTATTGATCCCACTATGACGAAATTGGCTTCAGTTTAGTCAAAGGCACAAGAGGAGGTGCTTAGAAGCCAGTTCTCATTTATTAGGACTGAATGGAGTTAAATGGCTGAAATAAGTGAAATAAAATGTCATTATTCTTACAGGGAAACAAGTTTTTTCCTATAAAACTGCCGATGCTTGTCGATTGGTCAGTTAAGGATTTATGACA
Source organism: Rhamphochromis sp. 'chilingali' (assembly GCF_963969265.1). Classification (NCBI taxonomy): domain Eukaryota; kingdom Metazoa; phylum Chordata; class Actinopteri; order Cichliformes; family Cichlidae; genus Rhamphochromis; species Rhamphochromis sp. 'chilingali'. Next base: position 33,082,162 of record NC_137943.1, read on the forward strand.
GGATGCTCTTTGATTCCAAATGTCTGTCTTAATTCGACATTAAGAGTGTATTTAAATCCCAGCAGAAGCTTTCATGTGTGGAAGTGGTGTCATCAGGAGGCTGCTGACTGCTGCGTCATGCCTGAAATTAAAATGGCGGATGCTTCAAAGTGACGCTGTGAATACACAAATACAGAAAAGCCAGATTTCGATGCTGTAGGCTCAACAAGTTGCAAATGTTCAGAAACTTTACTTTCCAGTTTTTATTTCTGACATTTCTCCAACTTTCCATCCATCCACTCATTTTCTTAACCCCTTCAGGGTCACCAGGGTGAGAATGTGGGGGTGGGAATCTGACACTGGGGGGTGGGGCACACCCTGGACAGACAGAAAATCATTTGTGGTCACAGTCACGCCTACAAGAGATGTAGAACAATCAGGTAACCTAGCATACATGTTCTTGGAGCGTGGGGGGAAACCAGAAAATAGAAAAGTGTGTAATACTACACGTCCACTGTGTGTGGTGCTACGTTTGGTGTTTTAGTCAAAGGAGCTTGCAAAGAAAAGCGTCTGGACTTCTTTAAGTTACTTGAAGACGTTTCACCTCTCATCCGAGAAGCTTCTTCAGTTCTGAGGTCAAATGGTGGAGAGTCCCAGATATAAACCTAGTGAGAGTAACCCCCCACAGAGGGACAAAAGGACCCCCTGATGATCCTCTAATCGCCTGAGCCAAGGTGTGAAACTGGGTGTGGGTCCCAATCAGCCAGAGTTTCGGGTGCGTTCATTGTGAAGCTTTGCAAGCTCCTTTGACTACGATGACCTGGATGACTGAGAACCTTCACAGACGTTTGGTGTTTTAGCTCTACCAGTAAGGATGCATTAACATTTTGGATATTCTGCATCCACGGTTGGTTCATTCTCATATTTTTGCCATTTTATTTTTAGTTCCAGTTTATTTATTTATTTTTTAAACTGCACTGACACTGAGTCCCTTAAAACTTGATCTTCACACCTCTGAGTTCTGAAGCGATCGGACAACCAGAAACAAGAAAGCTTCCAAAAATCTTTCCCCTCATCTGGGCATCTGCACCCTCACTGGTTTTCCAGCTTCTGAAGATTCAACATCTGACTACAGCTACATAATTTAAAACATTCAATATTAAAACCAGTAGTGGCATGACCTTAAAAAACCCACAATCCACAAGAGGCATTTTTATGGTGTGTGAACATTTACCCCAGAGCCACTGCTATACTGCTACATTTGCCGTCTTGATCCTTTACAGGATTTAATGCAGGATTTGCAGTTACCGCCTCCTATACAGAGAATTACTGACTTTGCCAGCTATACTGAATATTGATGTGAACTCTGGATGCCCCCAGTCTGCAAAGCAGGACAAGAACTCTGATCAAACCCCAACATTCATCATCTTCAGGAAAAAAAATACTGGATTTGTCATTTTATCAGCAAGATGTGAATCTGATGCTTAATGAAACTACATCTGCACTCTGGACAGCATGATAATGAAAAAGAGGCATTTCACAGTGAGAATGGTGACGTCTGGAAAAGACTCGAGAGAGCAAAGAGTTCAAGTTTCTGTATCTGGTTCTGTTTTGTTAAAGACTAAAAATGTTGCAGTTGCCACTCTGACAGTTTTGCCAACACAGACGGACGTCTTCACTGTGTTAGTGCAAATAACTGTATAGCTTGCCATGTGGCATAGCACCTAACTTAGTAGTATTCTATCAGTCTGTTACTAATTTGTATTTCTAGAAACATGAATGAGTGCATTTACCTCCACAGTTACCAAATCCCCAGCACAAACGAAAACCTCTGGAAGGTTTTGAAGCGATTGTGCTGTAAGTCTGTAGATTCAGACAGCTGCTGTCTCATTCTGCAGGGAAAAAAGTCTTCTGACAGAAACTCCACAGATCATCTTCCTCCCTCCTTTTCCCTCACTCCGTCCTCCCAGACTCACAAACCTCATTATGCACATTATGCTGAGCGCAGATCAGAATCAGAATCAGAATCAGAATACTTTATTGATCCCTGGGGGAAATTATTTTTTGTTACAGTGCTCCATTATAAACCAACATTAAGACAAGACAGACAATATGCTAACTAAGAATAGTACAATAATCTGCACAATCCCACAGACATGTTTAATGGGGGGGTGTTTCCCCTTGTTTTTCTAGTTTGTCTCTTTTCTTTTGTCCTCACTGACCCATTTGAGCACTTCCAGGTACAGCCGTGGCCCAGCGAGACTCGATGATGGGGCTCGGGGGCTTGTTGCCTAGCAACAGGCAGCAAGCTGGCTTGTGTGGCAGTAGTGGCTTTATGTAACAGTGGGTTTGATGGTTGAATGTAGGGCGCTCAGTCTCCGGGGGGGAAGTGTAGGGACGTGTGTGTGTGTGTGTTTGGTCAGCAACCCCCCCCCCCCCCCACCGCTTACATACACACCACCATTACCACCATGATGTACACACACACGGAGGGGATGGCGAGCAATCCAAAAGGATACCCAGCGTGAATAAACTGACAGCCCCGCTGTCAGGCGCAGTGGCCCATGGACATGGGATGGACTCAAGCGCAGATTCAAAACCGGAGGCCAGGGGTGAGGTGTAACGAAAAGAGACTTTATTTTTACAATGCTCAGAGGCTAACAGAAAGTGCAGACTAGAATCAATGAACATAAACTAGATGTCTGAGGCGAGAGAAAAATACTGTGGTGAAAACTAGATGGCAGGGATAACTGGGTGCAGGTACTGGGCAGGGAAAACTGTGGCGGGTCCGGGCACTGAAACAGAGGACAGAGCAGTCAGGGGAATCCCACAGAGGGTTGCGAGTGAATCTAAAAAATAGTACACTGAGCTGTCTTACAAGCTTGCAGGTGGGGGTTGCGTGGAGGGGGGAGGCAGGAGAGGTCCAGGTGGGTGCTGCATGCAAGGCAGGGAGGCAGGCAGGAGAAAATGGCAGCTCCAAAACGGAGAGGGATTACCGGTGGCAGCAAACTGGTATCCAGGAGAGCTTGGTAGGTGGTTTTCAGAGGCTGACGAAAAAAACAGAGATACGGTTAATACACACGATTAGTCACCAAGGAACGGACGTGAGGCCGAGAACTGACTAAAGTTGGCAGATAATCTGGCGAAGACCAGTTGAGTGCGCCGGTCATAAATACTGCTGGTCCGATTGCCATCAGGTGAGGAACAACAAAGACTCCACCCAGTGGGGAGGAGCTGATGCTGTGGAAAACCACCCAGACCACGACACCCGCTCTCTGGATATAAATTTGATTTGATGTTGTGATGAAATGTCTGATTCTATTTTACCTTTGCAGGATGTTTATCATACATGAAGTTGTACATGTATATGTATATTACTTTACCTAAAAAGGTCACAAATTGCTGTATCCCTCAGGTGCAATACACATTAATCATCATCATCGCTGCAAATGTGCCGGTGTTAGCCAAATGCCAAATTTTTCCCACTGCTGTCCGCTGGCCAGATGTTAAAAAAACCTTTAAAAACAACGATTAGGCATACCAACATTTTGAGCAAAGGCGAAAGCAAGCAGCAGAAACAAAGGAGGAAAAGACATGAAAGGTGAAAGATAGACTATGCAAACAACTGATGAAAGACTCTGTACAACAGGCAGTTAAATCCTGTAAGACGGGGAATGATGTAAAGCCAGAGCAGACAGACACTCAGCGAGCAAGGCGGGATAAAGAAAAAACTGTATATAAAAGATGGATGTTACTGCCATAACGTCACTGCTTTCTGAAGAATCCATTCGAAGCCTCGGCATTAGCGTTTTTGGCCATGTTGCTTTTTTAGAGCTGGTGTTATCAGCTCATGCTAGCAAGGGTGGTTAGCAAGTCTCAAAAACTGTAATCTGTGCTAACATGCAAACATGCAAATTGCAAATGAAATACTAGAATTTCTCTCACCAGTACTGGTGCACCTTTTTTGATGGACTATTAGAATTCCCAGTATAGTTTTATTAGGAGAGTGATTCAAATTAGAGGAGGTAAAAAAAAAAAGAGAAAATAGAAATGTGGTAGAGATGTGATCTTAAGGCGTGGTTATGATTAACAAAGCATATCAAGATTAAACCCACAGTAAATCCGGAGAACCCACTAAAAAGGTTGTTGCATTAGCCGAGTCTGCTGGATTCTGCTGTGGGGTACGAACAGAGAGGGCGCTGTTTGTCATGAACACAAAAACATCAAAGCTAAAAACATTTTTCATCCTACTGTGGTGTTTTTGAATGTTGGCTTTGTACGCTAGTCGTGTGTAGTTCTTGGTTTCTGTGCTCTTTAATCAGCACATTGTACATCTGTGTTGTGGGTCATTGTTTGAGTCCACACCAACATGCTTTTACACATGCCACATGTGTGTGTGTGTGTCAGCCTGTGTGTGCTCGCTCCTCTCCCTCGCCTGCTGGCCAGATGGCAGATGGCTCCTTGCGGTCAGCTGAGGAGCATCACTGGCGGCAGTTGCCATAGTGTAAGTGACGTCTGATTTATATTCAGCTAGTTTGACTTTTTTCTTAAATCACGGGGACCATCTGATACAGAAAAGCTGAGCTGATCTAAACCGTTTCTGCATTAATGCATGTGCGTTCGCAGGGGTCTTTATTTCTGTCCTGGTTTAACAGAAAGGATGGAGCGTGTTTGGGTTCATGTGGGCTGAAAGGAGAGTTTTATTAACTGTGAATAAATGCTCGTCTCAGGACTCTGTTTCAACTTGGCTGCTTCATTTGGTGTGGACAACGGGCTCTGAGGTAATAATGTGAGCTCAGCTGCGATGCCACAGGCAGACTGTGCGTGTGTGTGTGTGTGTGTGTGTGTGTGTGTGTGTGTGTGTGTGTGTGTGTGTGTGTGTGTGTGTGTGTGTGTGTGTGTGTTTTACATAAAACAGTGAAAGGCCATGCCCATGACAGCCGCAGCAGCTCGTTCAGGGAGCAAAATTGAGAAAATTAAACATTTTCACTCACATTCCTGATGACCAAAGAAAAACAGGTTTGGACAGGGACATTGTATGGTAGCCAGTTTAGGCCAAACAGCAACCCTCAGGGATGAAAATAAAGCAGCCAGTGTGGAAGTGTGAAGAACTGCAGTTCCTCGAATGTCCACTTGAGGCTCGCTCCAAAAACGAGTGCCTATAGAGAAGCCTCTAACTAACTACAGAAGAAATAAACACGTTCACATAAAAAAGTTTATAGTTAATTTCCTCCTTAGTTAATTTTTTTCTTTAATAACTAATCCATTTGTTTTTTGTTAAAGAAAGATGAAAGATTGACATAACTACTGTGACATCACTTCTTGGTGACATTGTTTTCACTGTCACCATGTTGATTACGTGACTGACAAGTAATTAGCCAGTGACTAGCTACATACCACAGAAAGCCCTTTACTTAGAAATATAGTATGACTTTAAAAGTAAGAAAAGGCAAAGTGTTTACAGAGGCCAAGACAGAAAGCTAACAGCTATTGCCACCTGGTGGCTTTCAGAGAAATTGCCGGTTTAAAGCAGTGTGTCAGTGTCTTGGTTCTGGGTCATTCGACCGGGCATTTTGAGTTTGCAATGTTTTTCTGATTTCTTTGTAAAGTGTTAGTTTTGTCATTTAGTTTAGTCGTTGGTTTTCATGTAAGTTAATATTACTCCCAGCCCGTGTGTTCTCATCGCCGTGTCAGTCCCAGTTTTCTGTCCGAGTCTATCGTGTCTTCTGTGTCGCGTCGTCGTTGTGTTATGCTTTCATGTGTGCTCTCTCGTGTTCCCCCGCTCCCTCTCTTGTCTGACTTTCCTCCGGTGTCAAGCTCATGTGTTAGTCTTCGTCTCAGTGGCTCCTGTTTTATTTTGATAGTATCATGGTCCATGTTCAGTGTGTTTAGTCCCTCGTAACTCTTCTGTGTATTTAAGTCTCTGTCTTCCTTTGTTCATCGTCAGGTCGTCTGCTCGTCTCTCCGTGTTCATGGTTTGTAGGTTTTCCCGTGGTAGGTTCTTTAGATCTTTGATTAGTTTTTCCCCAGTTTAGGTTTTAGGTTAGTATACCTCTGCGTTCTTTTGCCTTCCTGCCTCAAGAAGACCCAAACGCAGACGCTCAAATAAATGCAGGGTCTGCAGCTGCAGACCCGCGACGATTAGCTTGATGACCCGGAAGCTTCATTCACATTTTTTGCGGTCTGTGGTTAAGGATTAAAGTTAAAGGTGGTGTAGCTCCATCCAGTCTAAAACGGTTATGAAGCATATTATAGAAGTATATTATTTTGTTGTTAAATGCATGTGCAGTGATGTGATATGAGAGAGAGTACATTATCAATGTTGTTATTAAGTGTATGTGCAATGGGCGTGTAGAGCTGTGTGTAGCTTTCTGACCCAGGACGCTGTAGTCTTTGTTCTTGTTAGATATCGGTTACCTGCCCAGAAATTTTGAAGACAACGATCAACATCATCATTTATTCAACAATTATGTTCATCTGATGAACAACATTGACTCTTTGAGATCTGTGTTTGGAGAGAAAAGTAAAAAAGAATTTTTACTTTTTCCGCTGCTCTCCCATCTTTCCATTAAAACAATACTTTGGGGGACCACGAGAGCTCACCTGTAGTTGTGCAGGTAACCTCTACACCAAGGCTACTGCAGGGACCTGGGTTGGAGTCCATCTCCAATTCATAAAAGATTTTAAAAAGATTTTAAAAAATTAATAACAGACCGTCAGTGCAGTCCTGATTATGGGTTATCATGTTGTGTGCTCTTTAAACACCTCGTGTACCACGTGAAGCCAAGCTGGAGTGTTTTTCCTCTGGAACAGTTTGTTCATAAAGTATCAGCTGGAATTTTAACCAGTCAGTATCAACTAAAGCCAACAGGAACGTAGATTTTAGTACCGTGGTGGTTGTGTTTGGTCGAGACCTCTGAGAGCTGAAAAGGAGGTCCACTCTTGTTTTGACCTCTGACCCCCTGAAGCTAAAGCCGCCTGGATAATGAAATCCGTTATCCATCCATTAGCCGCTGTATCGATGCGGTTTGCTCCTGGAAACCTTGTGATAGATTTTGAACCAAGAAAAAAAGTTTCCACAATGCTCTTTTTAAAAACAAATGCAAATAATGTTCAGGGCTGGTGTTACTGGTGCAGAACAATTAAAGTAAAGAAAGCTCTGTTATCAAACTGTTTGCATTAAGATGAACGCTAGAGGCAAAAGTCTGATTTTCTTGTTCTAAGCTAATTAATTTACTGTCATAACTCTGACTTTTATTTTCCTTGGAGTTTCTTTTGATGAAAGAAAATCTGCTTTTTGATGTAGTCTGGAACATCAAACTCCTGCCTTAGGCAATCAAATTTTCCTCAAGTGTTTCTTATTTTTAATATTCAGAAACAATAACAACTCCCAACAGCAGGCAGGGAAACACCACGTGTCCGCCTGCGCGCTTACTGGTATATTTTAGCCAAAATAACAGTTATGATTTGATCAGCTGCTTCACTGAGGATCAAATTGGAAAGAACCTGATGCTAAATCAGTAACAACCAATTTGTAATTGAATGCTGAGGTGTTCTGAAAATATGTAAATCCAGTTCATGACAGCAGACCTGCTTGAAGCTGTTGATCTGCTCTCACCACTTCATTTTTTAATATAAACACTGATTAATCATTAATGTTATAATTTGTGCCATACATTGGTTCAAGAAGTAATCAGGGATAGCCTCAGAGAGAAACTGGTCATTGTGCAGTTTGAGATTTATTCAATAATTATAAGGATTCAATATTGCATTCATACAATATTGATATAAAAAGTGAGTACCCACCTTTTGCTTGAGGAATTTATCAGGGGAATTTAGGAAGCAGACATATAAACACCGGACTACAACAGCAGTAATCATGCACACACTCCAGTATGGTTAAAGATCGGATACAATAACATCAACTAAGAGGCATCCAGGGAGGATCCTAGTTAGATGCCTCAACTAGCTTCCTTTGATATGGAGGAATAACAGCTCGTCTCTGCACCCGCTCCTCACTCCTCTGTAACGCTGAGCCCAGACGACCTTTAGAGGAAACACATTTCTGCTGCTTGAAACTGCAGTCTCGTTCTTTTGGCCAGAGCTGTTGACCACAGGTGAAGGAGGGAATATAAACAGACCTGAAAATCAACAGGTTTGCTTTCACACTCAGTTTCTTTTCATCATGACAGAACGGGACAGCATCTGCATCTCTGCAGAAGCAGCACCAGTCCATCTGGGAGTCGATCTCCCACTCGCTCCTTCCCTCTTTCACTCCTGAACAGAACCCGGGATACTTGAGGCAGCAGCTCATTCTTATTCCAGAGTGGACACACCACATTTTTCTGATTGGGAACCGTGGCGTCAGACTTGGTGTCAGAACTGTGCACAAGAAACCACAACTTCAAGTCAAGGACCCCTCTAATCCCAAGGCCTAAAAAATAATTTGCATTTTAAATTATTACAATTTAAGTGACTTAAGTGGATTGTAAAGACATTTTAATGCCTGTGTTAATACACTATGATACCTTTGCACAGCACTAAAAATATGAGAGATTAATAACATCACCTCATTGAGCATCAAGTGGGCCAAACTGGACCCTTTGAAGAGCTGCTTCTAGTCCCTGAACCACATCTTTGTCACCCCCATTTAGCTTGACATCCAGCTTTTGCAACAAACTTGTGTACACACACACACACACACACACACACACACACACACACACACACACACACACACACACACACACGCACGCACACACACACACACGCTTCACTGTGCCCCTGTCACCATAGCAACTCCATTCTCCACATCTCTGCTTCTCCCCTTGTTCCCTCCTCCTCCTCCTTCATGTCAAACAGAAAATCCATACGGGGGAGGGAAATGAGAGAAACAATCAATTTGTCCTGAACTCACCGCACTCGTGTTCGTCACTGTCGTGGTGACCAGATGCTCCGAGTCGTTCCCGTTTGATTTAACAATCCATTCGTCGGCGATGTCTCTGTGGCAACATTCATTTGTGGCAGAAAGAGTGGGAAAGGAGATTTCATGATGCAACGATTTTTTAACATCTGAGATGATTAAAACAGTTTATTAGTTTCCGTGCTGTCGCCGTAATGAATCTGCTGATTTTCCTGAAGCAGTTTGTGGGTGAATATTACACCAAATTAAGCTGCATGGCTTCAGCTGCTATCATCACCTTTCAGTCGTGATGCTGCTGCCAGTTGGTTGTGCAAACATCTTAGCAGAGATTAAATTTACACATTTTACTGGAGGTTGCAGACTGATGAGTGCAGGGCTTCATTTATTGAAAAGATAAAAGCTTTAAGATTTTAAGCTTGCACTTCTAACCACATTATTTTTGAGCTGCCAACATGACACTTAAATCTCTGTCTTGGTGGGTCCTAGAATTTTGACACAACCAAGAAGATCCGTTTTTGGTCTCTTCCTGGCCCCTAGTGGTTAAAAATGATAAAAACAAAAATCACGTCAAAGCAAAGAAGCATTGGAGGTATAAAAGACTCTTAAACAGACTTGGAACAGACACACTTCCCAATCCGCACTATTGTATTGTGCCACGTTACCTTCGTGGTGCTGATAAAGCCTGGCCAAAGCACACAAATGTGTTAAAAGCAAATTAGTGTGTGGAAGCGATCACAAACATGTACCATTGGGAGAAACTTCTGCAGGAGAAACAAAGAAGCGAGGGAAAATAAAAATCACACAGACTTGTGTTTGTTTTATAAATGTGAGTAAAAACCTGGGGGAGAAGCAACCTGGCTACTGTGGTTAGCAGGGTCACCTCTCAGTGAAAAGGTCCTGGGTTTGAATCCAGCCTGGAGTCTTTTCTCTGTGCGGATTCATTCCAGCTTCCTCCCACAATCCAAAGGCATGCGTGGAGTTTGGCTAGCTGGTGATTTGAGTTGTCTGTAGGTATGAGTGTGTTGTTGTTACTGAGGACCAGAAACACGTGGGGCTCAGTAATAGCACACCTCAGTGCTCCACGCATTGAGCTGTCCTTCCATCCTGATATTCCTCTGATTGGAAAAGGAAAAGTTTCACTGCAGGGAAATCAATGAGAAAAGAAATCCACCATTCACTTAAAATACTTTCCTGATTAGTTTGTGTCTCTGTTGCTGGCTTCAGGTCTTATTGTAATAAGACAACAGGGGGATTCTTTTATAAATTGAGGTCCTCACACCTTACAGGCGATGCTTTAGAGCAGGGGCGAAGAACTCCAGGCCTCGAGGGCCGGAGTCCTGCAGGTTTTAGATCTCACCCTGGGTCTACACACCTGAATCAAATGATTAGCTCATTAGCAGGCCTCTGGAGAACTTCAGGACATGTTGAGGAGGTCATTTAGCCATTTAGATCAGCTGTGCTAGATCAAGGACACATCTAAAACCTGCAGGAGTTCTCCACCCCTGCTTTAGAGCAAGCATGTCATTTGACTGATGAGTCTCCACCCTAACACACCTTGTTCCTCTGTTCTACTCAGAAACACTAAGGCTATGTTCACACTGCATGTCGTAATGCTCAATTCCAATTTTTTTGATCAAATCCGATTGTCTGGTTGTTCACACTACAAATAAAATGTGACAGCAAACGCGCTGTAGTGTGACCGGTTCACGGCCCTCGAAGCAGCCTGCATGCGCAAAAGAAGACGTCACACACAACGCGCTCTGTTTACGGAAATAAAAAATGGCGGCTACAGAGCCCAAAACGGTCAAGCTCATCATAAAACGGGCAGGTGACTCAACCACGTCCGTTTTGTTTGTTTACATCTTCAGCTTCATTAAACTTGGCTGTGTGCCCTCGTTCAACCATTTCTTTGGCAATGCACTCGAACACAGCCCGGTTACGATACGACCAATGTTCCCTCTAATTTTTCACGTGTCTGAGCGAACACACAAACTCCCTGAGCGTCCCTTGGGCCACTGTGAGCAACAGCAGACATGTGCACTGTGGTCACGCCAGCATCGAATCCATCCAAGTTACATGTTTATTAAAATAATCAAATTACAGCCTTTACATTTATGTTAGACTACTTTTAATTAGCTGCTTTAGCCCACTTACAATGAAAGTTTAAAAAAATCTTGTTCATGACCTGTGTAGTATGTTAACACTATTGGAAGTAAAAATAACTTGAACTCCAATTTGGAAAATCCAGCTTTCTTTTTTTTTCTTTTTTCTTTTTTAAATAAATCTCTGACTTGTATTATGAGTCTGAGTCTGTGGTCTGGGAGAGAGTCTGTAACTCTCCGTCTGCAAAATACAGTAAATAATGACCAATGTTGGGTTATTAATTATATAGTTACTTCTTCAAAAAAGTAACTGAGTTATGCAAACAACGTTTTTTGCAGCCGTTTACCTAAAAATGCAGCAAAAGTGTTTTTTTAAATAAACATTTCAAACTATTTACAGAACAATCAGCTGTTCTGCATCAAATTTGATGCCACACAAATCATTTGTGCCACTCCAAAAAATAATTTCTGTCCACTATGAGATAAAGAACAACAGCCTGATACCTGCAGGCCTGACAACAGGAGATGTTTCACTGCTGTAACACCTGTAACATTCAGCAGTCGCCTCATTGTTCTGACACACACAACAAAATTATTGAATACACTACACACTAACTACACAAGATTTGAGCTAAACGTCGCAAATCTCTCACATCTCAAAACACCGCCACTCCTGAAACGTCCCCCTTCCTAAACAACTAAATGCCATGTTGCCATATCATTTTTTGATTGGTCGACATGGTACATTTTTCCACCAATAGGAAAGGGTGGTTGTTTTTTTTTTATTTTATTTTGTTTTTGCTCACAGGCGGAGAGTGCTTTCCTTATAAAACGCCGTTTTTACCGTTTCTTCCAGCAGTAAATATGAACAACGATAGTATTCAAGAAGAAAACCAAACATTGTACAGGGTGGGCCATTTATATGGATACACCATAATAACATGGGAATGGTTGGTGATATTAAAGTCCTGTTTGTGGCACATTAGTATATGTGAGGGGGCAAACTCCTCAAGATGGGTGGTGACCATGGTGGCCATTTAGAAGTCGGCCATCTTGGTTACAACTTTTGTTTTTGCAATAGGAAGAGGGCCATGTGACACATCAAACTTATTGGTAATGTCACAAGAAAAACAATGGTGTGCTTGGTTTCAACGTAACTTTATTCTAGAGGGAACATTGGATACGACCCTTCAAGTTTAGCTTGAATATTTGTGCCGTTCAAACTGTCACACCATGATCGGATATGGGGCGCATAGGGTCAAAAAAGTCAGATTTGATGCGCCTGCAGTGTGAACGTAGCCTTAGATGATGATGTTTGAAAGCTCAGTTTTAGCCTTTGCAGTCCAACCCAATATTGGGTTGTGGAATCCTGTAGTCAAGCTAGCTATGTCTGTCTTTTATGTACAGCGTATGCTTAAAGAATGAATTTCTTTTTCAAAAGTTTAATTAGTGGTTTTAGGAAAAATATTTTTTTAAATGTAGGTTTTTTTAAACTTCAGTTACAGTTACAGTTCAGTTTGTATCAGCAGGGAGGAATGAGGAAGAAAGAGATTAAATCTTTCTGCAGCCACACAATCAGCAAGTGTGTGTTTAAGGCTGAGTCAGTCTGCACGGGTGTATACCGCCATCAAGTGGATGTTCCTGCAAACTGCAGGATGCCTGTGATTTGTTCCTAAACCCATTTCCACCACTGATTTACAGGATTGTGTATGTGCACAGACAAGGACACCGTCAGAGTTTTCTTTAGTTAGCAGTCTGCTCTCTTGTCTGCTTCTTCACATTCATGTCTGATGTCAGAACTCATTTATTCACAAGAAAATCGTGTGTTACACAAATGAAGATTAACACATGGGGAATAATCTTCAGTTTCCTCAAATTACACCAAAGACGATAAATCTGATATGTCTTTGTATACCAGCTCCTTGATGGCACTCGTCTGGATTCAGGGACTAAATACAGGACTGATTGTTGCATGTGGAGGACATTTTTGGATGAAAGCAGACTACTTCTTTTTTACCCACTCATCTATTTGTTCCTTGTTACACTTAAATACAGGACATCACAAAGCCACAAACATGTGCAGGCTCAGCTCTGTCACGGTAGGAGGTGAAAGATGAGGGTGAAAGCTTGTGGAGGTAGAAGAGGGCAACACAGCGGTGGGTGGGAAAGGGCTTCTATAAATCCACAGAGATGGTTGGAAAATGAGGAACAGGTGAGTGAGTGGGTGTGGGGAGTCAGCTGAATCTTGATCAGCTAACAAGCTGTGCTAATGGGATCATTGAAAACACCTTCTTACTTATCAGTGTGCTGAGGTTTCTGTCCCAGAGCCACTTTGTCTTTAACATTTCCTACATTTTGGGGGGCATTTTGTGAGTGTGCAGGCCTTTGGACAGTGTCTTTTTGAAGACTTTCATTCTCCCCGCTACAGTAAAACATCAAAGAGCTGCTCTTACATCCTGTTGATGTTTGGTATTTGTGTTAAAACGGGAAGAGTAAAGCATCCTTCCTGTGTCTGAACAGAGCAGACGATCAGCTCTGATTCAGATCATCGACCATCAGCTGAGCTCAGCCGGGGTCCAGATGGTTTGGGGTTGTGCAGCAGTCTGGCTTCACTTCCAACTTCTTCACTTCACGCTTGTCAGATGTGAAGAGAAGGAAGAATTCATCAAAACCTTTTTAATCAAGAAGATAAAAAGATGTGGAAATGGAATCAGATACTTTTTAACCTGCCTGTTCTTCTGGAGACGCGCTGAATGCCGTCTCTTTTCAATAACATCAGCATTCAAAAGATGGGACGGGTCTCATAAAGACACTTCAGGGTTAGAATAATACAGCTTACACTTTTACAAAAATAAATAGCAACTGGTTGATATTACAGAGAATAAGACGCCTCACACTGGAACGCTGGAACTTTAAAGAAAATGGAACACGAGCCCACAAAGTAACGTGAAATGAGATTAGTTCCTATTTTCTCCTGATGGAGAGACGATCCAGTCTGACTCCTGCCTTTAAGTCGGGTTAATTAATTAGTTAATCCTAAAGGCTGGCAATAAGACGACAATCAAATCTTAAATGTATTCAGATCGTTTTAATAAAATGCATAATCTGTAATTATAGAGTGCTTTTCTAAAGCCACATTACAAAGTGCTTCACAGAAGAAAACGACCTCGTAACACACAGATGTTGTTATGAATTACGTGATGGTGTTGTGGTCTTTCCTTTCAGAAATGATGGTTTGGTGTATCCTCTGCTAAGAGGTGACACAGGAAGGACTGAAGCACTTTTCCTTTTCATTCAACCAGCTACATCATAGGAAGTTACACAGAAACCTCTGAGACATTTCCCTCAGTTAGAAATACTGAATACTAATGACTCGATGACGATCACTGACTAACCTTTGTGCTTGGCTTTGTGCAACGAATGTAGACATATGTCTGAAGTGCACTTGGTTTAACTAATCCTCAGTCAAAGCTCATCTGTGTAATAACCAAATGTTGATAAATAATCAGCACCACAAACCTTTGGATTTCGACTTTCATTTTAGGGTGTATCTAAACCTGCCTCAAAGTCAAAGTCAAAGTCAACTTTATTTGTCGATTCTGCCACATGTACAGGACATACAGAGAATAGAAATTGCGTTACTCTCAATCCCTAGATAAATAGCAAATGAACATTTAAATATATTTAAATATAAAAGTGATTAAAAATGCAAGTAAAATAATTAAAAAGTAAAAATTTAAATAAATACAATTTTACATATAACAAGAAAGCTATACAATATACAATATAATGGGTAAGTGACATTGAGTGTAAACCAGGCAGAGTAGTGCAAATAGGCAAATAGTGCAAATGGAGATTTAGTAATGTACGGTAAGAGAAAGTGTAACAACAAAGTCTTATGAGGTAATGGCAGTCCAATGCTCCACAAAGTGACTGGTAACTGGTGCAGGCCAGTGAGTGAGTCAGAGAGTGTGTGTGTTTGTGTGTGTGTGACAGAGTTCAGTGAGACCGTGGAGGAGAGAGGGGAGAGGGGGCAGAATCGGGAGGGAGTTAAGCTTCCTGACAGCCTGATGGATGAAGCTGTCCTTCAGCCTGCTGGTCCTGGCCTGGAGACTCCGCAGTCTCCTCCCCGACGGCAGCAGCTTGAAGAAGCTTTGCATTGGGTGCGTGGGATCAGCCGCTATGCAAAGGGCTTTTTTAGTGAGACGGGTGCTGTAAATGTCCTGGAGGGAGGGGAGAGAGACACCAATGATCCTCTCTGCAGCTCTCACTATGCGTTGGAGGGTTCTATGACAGGACGCATTGCAGGCTCCAAACCACACAGTGATGCAGCTCGACAGGATGCTCTCGATGGTGCCTCTGTAGAAAGTGTACATGATGGGGGCTGGTGCTCCTGCTCTTCTTAGTTTGCGGAGAAAGAAGAGACGCTGCTGTGATTTCTTGGCCAGTGCTGTGGTGTTGTACGTCCAGGAGAGATCCTCTGTGATGTGCACACCCAAGAACTTGGTGCTGCTCACTCTCTCCACAGACGCTCCGTCAATGGTCAGAGGAGCATGTTGGGTGTGCATTCTCCTGAAGTCCACAACAATCTCCTTCGTCTTCTCCACATTCAGAGAGAGATTGTTGTCAGCACACCACGTGGCCAGGCGTCTCACCTCACTTCTGTAGTCAGTCTCATCCCTGTTGCTAATGAGACCCACCACCGTTGTGTCGTCCGCAAACTTGATGAAGAGGTTGGAGCTGTATGATGGAGTGCAGTCATGGGTCAGCAGAGTGAAGAGGAGGGAGCTCAGCACACATCCCTGCGGGGCCCCTGTGTTTAAAATGATGGTGCTGGATGTATTACTGCCAACCCGTACTGCTTGAGGTCTTCCGGTGAGGAAATCCAACAGCCAGTTGCACAGTGAGGTGTTGAGCCCCAGCTGGACCAGTTTTTGAATGAGCTGTTGGGGGATTATAGTGTTGAATGCTGAACTGAAATCTATGAACAGCATTCGAACATATGAGTCTTTTTTGTCCAGGTGTGTGAGTGCCGAGTGGAGTGCAGTGGAGATGGCATCATGGGAAGCCATGGAAACGGGACAAAAAGGCAACCAGACACATGGTTTGTATAAAAAATTAGACCCCTTTTTATTGTGTTCTCATATATAAAAGAAATACAAAAAAGAAACATCGACACCGGGCGAGGGTCAGAGCAGGGCGGGGTTTATAGGCAGGGATGGGTTGGGAGTCAGGTGACATGAAAAAGGGGAAATGACAGGAGGAACATCAGACAGTCCGAGGGGATCGGTCAAACGGATATCGAACGGGTGAGGGTGGATGAGTCTCCCTCCCTCCTTCCTTCCCACCTCAACCACAACCAACTCCTACTCTTCTCCTTCTCCTCCAAAGAGAACTTTCAGTTCTTCAAACATGCATCAAAAGCGGAGATGTTCAGGAGCCAGAAATGATCTCACTGGTTGAGTTAACCCAAAGTGGGAGGGGCCAGAGATTTTCTTTTTCTTTTTCTGAGCACATTTGGGCTACCTGGTAAACCTAGAACGATGAAAAGAAGTCACTGTGGTGAAAACATGTAAGTGACTTTCATTCATTTTTACATGACATTCATGATGTTGAAAGGTCAGCAGGCTCGTTCACCACAACAATATAATCCAGTTAGCCTCAATGCTAATGCTCAATGCTTTAGCATTGAGCAAGAGCCTCAATGCTAATTCCAATAATCACCTCAGAGATTAGCAAGTTTTTTCCACCTCTCTTTGGCTGCAGATCTGTGAACCTCTTGGTTGCGCGCCTGCTTTTCTGTGTACATTCAGTGTTTCGCACCAAAATGCGTTGAGTTTATCCTGAAGATCTGAAAAACTTTCTGAGTGCCCTTTATTCCTCTTTAAAACACTGGCAAAGTTTTAAAGCCAAGTGCATCTGAAAAATGAACCGAAGCTAATGTACCAAAAACTGCAATTCCTCCAATGACCACTCGAGGCTTCAAAGGTGAGTCTGTCTCCATACAGGAAAAATCAGCACGTTTACATGTTTACAACCTGGTTTAAAAAAAAAAAGAAAAGAAGGAAAAAAGATTTAGTTTAATAATTTAGATTATTAGTATAGATTTACTTCAATGGCTGACCTAGTTTATCTGGTGACTTTTTTTTAAAGCTTTTTTTCATCCCTTCGACACCATTCTTGTTTTGAGTGGACAAACCCTTATTTTGAAAATTCAGCTGTAGCTAACCAGCTAGCAATTGGCCTGTTCACATCTCGTGTTTCCCGTGCTGGCAGACTCACTGGACAGGTTTCTGTTGAAAGAACCAGCGCTCCACTGCAGCTGGCGATGGCAGTGATGGAGTCTTTCTTGTGATCTGGAAAGCTGCTGTGAGCTACGGGGTCGCCTTTACCAGGACCTGCAGCAGAGGAACCATTCATGTACCCAATTCAGTGAAGCTGCAGAGCATAAGGACTACTGTAAAATTTAACTCATTACTAGGGGTATGACCAGACTTGTTAACAAGTCAAACTCCAGTATAGCCATTGGATGCTAACCAGGCTACAGTAGCTTCTGTTCGATTGAAACTTTCCACCCTGCATTCTTCACATCCAAACATCATCATATCTGGCTTTTAAAAAATAAAAACAGATGTTGATGGAAGCTAAACGTCAGAATTAACAAACCACTGGGTGACACTCTGGTAGCTACGCCAGTCCTCTATTTACAATCAAAGTTGGAAGCTTGCAGAGTGCACATTTGCTGCAGAGCTTATTCTTTGGGGGTCAGGGCTTTTCTTCGTGCATAACTGTCACATGTAGACCAGTATGAGAGTGTAAAGCCTGCAGCAGGTATTACATAACCTGCAAAGGTGAATTTACTAAGTAGGGGTAGGTGATATTGTTTCAAAATTCCATTGACATTTTAAGAAAAACTGCAACTTTTGATGTTATAGGGAATAAAATGCTGAATGTTGAGCGTTGAGGTGACTGTTGCTGTGATTTGGTACTATATAAATAAAATTGAACTGAATGTTGCTGCAAGCAGCAGTATTTATAGGTGTAAGTAAACAAACAAGCTGCTGTCACTGATGACTTGCTACCAGTTGCTGCTGCTAGCACAGATGCTAGCAGCGTTTTAGTGTAATAGTAGTGCCAGAATAAGTCAAACCTAAGCACAAAAGTAGTCTACGTCATGTGTTCCCTGGAAATTTTAATCCATCCATCCATCTTCTTCCGCTTATCCGGAGCTGAATCGTGGGGCAGCAGCCTTAGCAAAGAAGTCCAGACCTCCCTCTCCGCGGCCACCTCTGCCAGCTTATCCGGGGGAAACCCAAAGGCCTCCTCCCAGTGGGACATGCCCCAACCACCTCAACTGGCTCCTTTCAATGTGGAGGAGCAGCGGCTCTACTCTGATCCCCTCCCGGATGGCCGAACTTCTCACCCTTGGAAGATCCAAGGGTGACCCCCTCAGAAGTACAAGACCAAGGGAACAGTTCACCCTGCCAGAGATAGGGTTACCGGGGCCTCTCCCTGGAGCCAGGGAGGTGTTCGAGGGCGAGCATCTGGTGGCCGGGCCTTAGTCCATGGGGCCTGGCCGGGCACAGCCCAAAAAAGGGACATGGGCCCATCCTCCTGCAGGCCCACCACCCGTAGGCACCGTAGGGGTTTAGTGCAATGTGTGCCGGGCACCGTCCAGGAGCAAAGGTCCTGGCAGACTGATTCTCGACTACCAAGACTAGCAATTGTGACATTAAAAATTTTAAATCAAAGCAAACGCTCAACACTTTAGTCAAACAACAACTAAAGTAAGTCCACCTTGTAAGTGGAGCCACACAGTATTTCCCATATAAAACTCAAACATATTTTCTACACTGGATGTTGTATTTTTAGTCAAGCTTTTAAACCAGTTCAGTAACTTCCATTTTCTCTTCCTGTCATTTAAGTGTATCTAGCAAGTGCTCCAGTGACACTCACTCACACGTCATCAGCTGCTAGCATCCTCTCCTTCATAGCCTGGTTGTGCTGGATGGTGTGACTTTGTTTGTTGTTTCCACCTTTAGCAGGAACTGGGATTTTTTGCAAATATTTTGCTGTAAAATTATTCGTACTTTGTAAAGTAACATGCTGTGTCAGTTCCCGCCCTCAGACAAACCTGGGTTTGTTTCATTACTGTACACTCTGGGTACCGTAAAAGCATGGCGTTGCTATAGCAATGATGCAGTGACATGATATTTATATATCACATGATGTGCAGTTTGCTTTGTAACCATTTCAAAGGCTTTAACCACATTTGTCAATGAACTAAGCAAGACCTCGTTCTGATTCATCTTCTTTAGGGTTTCCACCAGTGTACTCCAGGCCTTGAACTGACGCCAGTTCAGTCGTTAAGTAAGCTAATGTGTCTTACTAGTCTGCCTCTGTTTATCTTTTTCAACATCTTAACTATGACAAAGTTTAAAAGAACAGCTGCTCAGTCAATATAAGTTTGCTAATATTCACAGCAGGTTAATTCAGTCATCGCTGTATTGGAATGAAGTCTGGATCTGGTGCTCTCCTGCGTTTACAGCTGCATTGTGTGATATAAATGTGTAGAGGGGCAAAAATCATGACATAGTGAACTCAAAGTGCTCGCAGTGACATCACTACTAAAATTCAGGCCCATCCAAACTCAGTGCAACAAATTTAACACCTTTAAAATGTGCATGAAATAATTTAACTTCTCTGAAGGATGGATGTTGGAGGAGAATATCAGTAACTTCCTGCTGTATCCTGTTGACCTGTTCTCCTTGATATTACGTGGTGTTGCATGACAAACGGAATGTATTTATATTTTATGGTATTTATTTGCATCTCCTGAAAGACTATTTCAGATTAAAATGAGGAAAAACTGCTTTCATCTCAGTTTACTTAAAACAAGCTCCTCATTGAAGTTTTCCAACCAGTAACACTAAAGATTAAACAAGTAGTAGATTTAAACTTTAACGAGCCGTGTTCAGTTTAGTTTAGCACTGAAGCCTTTCCTTCTTGTTCACTCTTGGTGCATTTTTTGATTTCTGGGAGATAAGATGACATTCCTGATTTGAATCCTGCCTACGTAGCTCTTCAGAAAACAGCCTTTATTCAGTACAACATAAACTTACAATTCAGGACCTGAAAGCAGCTTAAACTGCAACAGCTCCTCAAGGACTTTTGTTTGTTGTGTTTTTTTTGCGAACATGCTAGAAAGAAATGTTCTTTAGCTCCGCCCACTTAGGTTTAACTCAACCGCAGGCACTATTTCTGGCTGACGAGCAGCCCTGCCTCTGAGAGATCTGTGGAACTGAAACTCCAGTCTGCTCTTCAGGACAGCTCAGTTTTATCAGCTGCTTCAGCGTGATGGCCCCCTCCCACCTCGGAGCCACCGTGTGCTAACAACGTCCTCCGGTTGTAGTGGTGGTGGCCCTTCATGATGCCCGAGTTGTTGTTCTCGTTGAGGATTTGCTTTTGCTTCTGCCGGTTGAGCGACTGCACCAGGCCGAGCACCACGGCCGCCAGCGAGTACTGGCCGGTGATTTTGCGGGGCTGCAGGATGAGCGGGTTGGGCTGCACGCGGCCCAGCAAGAAGTGCGTTCGGATCTTGCCCTCCTGCTCGCTGATGCCCTTCACGTAGATCTCGCCGCGGTACTCGAACGCGAAGCCGCGCTCCTTCAGGATCAGGTAGGTCTCCTCGGGAACCTGGATCTTGCCGCTCACGCCGGTGCTGTCCATCCGGCTGGCCAGATTCACCGTCTTCCCCCAGATGTCGTACTGAGGCTTCTTGGCACCGATCACGCCTGCCACCACCGAGCCATGAGTCATACCTGCCAAAAACACACAGGACCAGCTGTTAGGGGCTGAACCATTTTTTATTAAAAACACAAAAAGGGTCTTCTTGCTTTTGTTTTCATTTTTAATGATGCAAATCTGGAGGTGCTAAAAACTGCAGTTCCTTAAAAGGCCACTTGAGACTCCAAAAGTCAGTGAATCTCCAACTAAACATCCAGCTGTGCGTTTTGTTGTTTTCTCATTTTATTTTGCACTGATTAGCATCTGACTCTTTGTGTACTTGTTGTTCTGCACTTAAGGACTGAAAGAACCCGAAGAAGTCTGCTGTCGCAATCTGCACTCCTCGATGTTGAGTTTGCCTTGAGACAGCTGATCTTTGCTTTTTATTGTCAGAAAGTATATGAAGTCCTTTGAAAAACAAGGTAAAACTAAGCACACCCTACTGCTTCTACAGGAAACAATTCAACCAGTTGCTTTTTCTCAGTTTCATGGATTTCAGGTTGATGCAGTGACACTGAGAACATTATTTCTGTGCTGCAGCCACATTAAAAGGTAAAAATGCTTTTTGTTTGCTTTTATTTCTTTCACCTGCACTGCAGAAACTACTACCCACTTGTCTTCACACAGCGTTCTGGTGTTTGTCATTGAAAATTAAAACTGAGTCCACTCCACTCTGAGTGTTTAGACTGAGATGATCTCCACAAAATGTTACCCACTTTACTCTTTCGTCATCAAAGCTCTTACCGATCCTCAGCTCAAAGTTGTTGAAGGAGTGCTTGTTAATCTCTTGGATGCTCTCGTTGAGGGCGATGGCGAAGTCTGCCAACGCACACAGGTGACCCCATTTATCTTCACATTGCTGTGGGAGTGAGAGCAGAAGGGTCTGAGTCAGCTGAACATCAGGACCAGCTGCAGGGCAGGCGCATCAGAGATGAACTGTGTCAGAAAACTCTTTTCACTGCCGTGGATACTGAAGCCTTCACTCAAGGTTTTAGGCACACGATCTAATGCTTCCACTCGAACAGATGCGACGGGCTGGGATCTGTCATTATTTTTATTTATTAGTTTAATTACTTCCACACAGCCTGAAAAGTCCTCTGATATTTTCTAGTACTTCTGCCTCAAAATACCAAATTACAAGAAGCAAAATAGTTCACATGTGGTACTGACTCCAGCCATGCTGCAAAACTTTGATCAAACAACCAATTTTCAGCAAAGTTACACTTAACTAGCTAACAGATGGCGCTCTTAGTGTGAGGATCCTAACCAGCATGTTTGGAGAAATGAAACGTCAGAATGTTAGAAATCAGATTCATTAAATCTTCGTATTATTTTTAAAACCACTTAATTACCTTTTATTTTCATTTAATGTATACAAATTATTTTGTTCATGTAAAGTAAAGAAAACAGCCGGCCCCAAGGGTCTCACCTGCTTCTCAGGTGACAGACCAGAGACGGCCATGTAGGTGCTTCCAATCGTCTTGATCTTCTCGATGTCCTGAAATCGGTCTTCACCCAGCAGCTGTAAAGTCAGAGAGACACTTTGAACATTTGTGTTTGCTTTCTTGTTCTTGCAAATATTTTACTTCCGAAGCCACAACAAGTGAAGAAGCTCCAGCTCTGTTAATCCTTCCATCTGCCACCGCCTGTCATGGATAACGGAGTTTGGGCTCCGTGATGTTTTTTCTCCCAGGAACCTTTTTCGGGGACATAATCGTTCATGTTACTGGTTAAATTGAATTAAAAAACTGAACTGAACATCACTGTGTTTCTGCTTTTGCACTATGTGAAGATAAGTTGAGTAAATTACTAAGCTGATGTGGCAACAGCTATTTCCTCCTCACTCTGTCAGCCTCTGTCTTTGTCAGAGCTGCTCTTGGCTGGTAAACACACAAATCCTCAGCAGGCAGCATTTCATCAAAGTCGATACCTGTTCCAGCTTTCTCATTTTGTTTTCCATGGCTTTCCACTCTACTATCTGGCAAGTAGCAGTATTTGTTTGCATATTGCAATACTAAACAAAACCACAAATTACAACAAGATTTGAGACATGACTAAATAAAGCACAACGTGTCACCAAACATGAAATGCGGTTTTGGGGAGTAACAGAATACACGTACCGGCATTACGTATTTAAAATACAAAATATGAGTGACTGCATTTTGTTACAGTTACTGTTTAAATAGGTGATGATTAGAATTCAGTTACTTTGTTGAAATAAATGGATTACACAGCGGTCTTCTCCTGTTTCATATTAGGCTATCCCCTCTCTAATTTTGTTAATTCCATGCATTACCAGAAACCCAAACAAAACACGCAATAAGAGGCTCTAATGTAAACGTCCTGTTAATGTTGGTGGCGTCAGTTACACAGTGGACCCAGAGCCAGCAGTGCACGGGCAGGAATGCTTTTCTTACTTGGAAATTCCGACGCCACTTCACATTTAAAGAAGAACGGGAAATCTGACCGTGCAATGCAAACTCTGTTTGCCAGCAACCAAGCTGCTCTCAGCGTCAAAAGACTTCACCTCCAACCTAAAGAAAGTTATTTTTTAAAAACTAACGTTAGCCTACTGCAGCTACTTTGTTTTAGTTGTGGTAGCTACCTGGGTTATGTGCCACTTCAGTATCTTCGATGTACTACGGTGTACTAGACTGCAGACTGTTAGACTTGATGGTTAGCATTAACAACCTGCTAGCTGCAAATAATCATGTGCAGTTCTGAAAGCAGTCTATGAACTAACCTCAGCTAATGCCAGCTAGCAATGTTAGCTTGGTGGTGAGTACCCTTCAGTAATAGTAATAAATCACAGCAATAGTACATTCATGTAGTTGCAAAAAGCATGATAATATATCAAGTAATCAGAATACGTTACATTGAGTAACTTAACAGAATACATTACAAACTACATTTTGGGCCATGTATTCTGTAATCTGTAGTGGAAACCATTTTAAAAGTGACCTTCCCAACACGGTATATGGATAATTTATCACTATGAATTTGGGTGTGTCTGGGAGATGATTCAGGTAAGCATTTGCTTGGAGCCAAGAGAGTTAAAATGGATGATATGTCACTGGAGTTGGTTGTAACTGAACCCTGAATAATCCAGTAACATGTTTGCTTGACTCTGTAGGCCTTACAAGAAAAATCTCTGGATATATGACGTAATAAGCAAAAAAAAAAAGCTTACATCAATCCAAATCTGACTTTTATTTCTTTTCTGATAGGTTCCTTGTTGTGGTTGTCTAATCAGAGTTTAACCAACCAGTGTTCACAGAAGTATCTAAACCAGGGAAAATGAAAACAGTCTAAAGATTAAGCTGATTAACATTCTGATGGTGGGAACACACAAGTTCCTGTGGATGGAAACAGCGGCAAAGTACCATAACAAAAATGTGGAGTTGCTTATTGTTCAGTTTTCCGACATGACAGCAAACAAAGAGATTCTCTTTGCAGTCAGCTGATATAAAACTATCATCGTTTTTACAGGAATCTGTTACTTTTAAACCACAACTCATCGTTGTATCATTGTCTGCTGTGGAAAACAATCAGACTGATGCATAAATCTTACTCACTTCTTTGCTAATTGTCCCCTAAAACGAAGCCATTTATTCTGATCTTGTCATCTGCAGTGAGAGCCCCTCTGCCGTGGGCTCATACTGCAAGGTCTGTTCTTGTTTTGAGGGAAAGTGAGTGAGGATTGTGGCCCGAGGCAGCAGAGAGCGCAGCTGGTGTCTGCCTGTCTCTGCGCTTATTAGGAGACTTTGACATTTTCTGTCAGAGACTTCGGTTCAGAGGCTTGATCAGGACCACGAGTTCCTGTAGACTTCAACTCTGTCCACAGGGAACCAAAAAGTGCAAAGTTTTGTGAAACTTCTGCAAGCATCCTAACTCACACTGAATCTGACGCATGGAGACTTATTGAGCAGCTCTTTTATCAACTGGTTTCTTCTCATTTGAAGGTTCCTTCTTGCTGATGCAACAAGGTAACTGTTTCTACAGTTCTGCTTTGGTGGATCAGTCGCAGTAATTCTGTACTTCAGTCTGTTTTGAACTCGTGTAGAAAGTCTGGAGCAGCTGCCACGGAAGCTTAAAAATCCTCCCTGTATCATGAAAGCTAAATCAATACAGGATGAGAGCTAATATCTGGGTTCATATCAGTGGAACCCACAAGCTTTTGTGTCTGTGGTGTTCATTTCCTGTGCGGGTGCGTTTCTGTCTGAAATCAGTGCTTGTTGATAACCTGTGCACGTATGTGAGTGTGCTCGTTGTTTCTGGCTTCGGATTAACCCGCTGTGAAGTGATCTGCTTTTCATGAAAAACAGAAGATGCTGACATCAGAGACGGTCCTCTGCATGTTTAAAATGTTTGTCTGAAGCAGAAGTGGGCACACTTGAAAATCTGCAGTCTCACCTCATCAAAGTCAGCGATGATTTCATTGAGGAGCCTCAGGCACTCGACTCCTTGGTTGTTCATCTCGGTCTGGGAGTAGAAGTCAGCAAAGCCTGGGATGGAGGCAAACATCACGCCCACGGCATCGTAGGACTGCGAGTACAGCTCCTGTGGGTAAACACGTCACGAGTGAGCTCACGGTGTCACGTTTTCTTGAATCACAAACAAGATAACTTCATTCAGTCACTTGTTTTGTGTCTCTATGGATACTGCAGAACCAAGCATTGGTGAATTTGGCCACGCATTCAAACAATCGTCTGGCTGACAGATGACATTATAGCAGCAGGTCGATCATTGCTTTACTCTCCAGAGAATTGAGTGAAACTTTACACAAGACAAATGTGACACTGCCCCACTTTCATCCCCTCTGAATTTCTTCCAGTAAATGAAAACAGAAATTAAACTTTGGTGTTGGGCACTCCACTTGTAATATCTAAGGGAAGACACTAACAGAGAACTGTAATAGAACAGACTGTGCTCCAGGTTATCGTCCGCTTTTTAGCCCTCTCAAGAACACTTTAGTTAAAGTTCAAGCTGAGAGGCAAAAATATCAGGAGAGAGGGAGTCACAGAAAGGGACTGAGGGGAGGTTGGTTGCAAAGTGGCTTGCAGAGGCAAAAGCAACGTGTAGTTTAAATAGTGTGACATGTGCAATATTTGCCAATGAAGATAACGACTCATCAGCTGATTTGAACCAGCTTGATTGGTGCAGTTTGTGGAGCTGAATAATTGCAGTTAATAGTATCAGGGGCTTCTCTCACTTCATGGTGATGTGACTCACTTGACGGTAGATGGTGATGTTCTGGAGGCCTCAGTTCTTCCTGGATTGTCTTGGACCATCAAAATAAACTAAGAGGATACACGTCATATAAAACCTGTGCCGTTGTTTGAATGGATGATGTTGGATTATGACACTTTCTCAGACCTGCACTGAGCTCCTTGGATTTTTCCAATAGTCTCTGTGTTGGTGAGTGCTCTCAAATAAAGCCTTTCTATGTTTCCACAGAGCAGCTGTCAGCTGTAGTCAATCATATCCCTGACAGGAAGTTTGGAGGTAAAACACTTTTTGGAGCTTTAAAACAAAGCACCGAAAAGCCCGCACAGCAGCAATCATTACCTTACAGTTTTGTGCATTACACAGTGCTCATCACTAGGGGGCACTGTTGATACGTGACCGGGCGGGAGGCGTGCTGACATGCAGTAGCATGTCCTCACACGCAGTTGCTCTTTGTGCCATTATGGAGGCATTTTAATGATGAGCTAGAAAACATAACGTCTGTCCAGAGTTCAACATTTGGAGGTAATAATTCAGGAGAAGCTGGGTGACTCTCTCTGTCTGTTATCATTTTAATGTAATTACACACTTATAAAAATAAGCCTTTGACTTTATTGTGAAATCATACAAGCTTAATGAGCTCAGTCAAATGTCAGCGCCTTCAAAGTGGAACTCAGTAAAAGTCGAACTAATTTAATTGCTCGGTTATTCCCGGTGCCTTTTCAGGGCAGCCAGAGCTCCGAGGTTTGTTTGGGCTTTACTTTTTCCTGCAAACTAAGCCTCCCTAACATACTTCAGGAGGAGTTTTCTAATACTAAATAGAAAGATGGGTGACTAAAGGCAGTAATGCTCCACCATCAACACTCCATCACCTCCAATTAAGTATTCAGTTCACTTTAGTACTTAAATTGGATCATGCATCTGTGATCTGAAGAAAAAAAAGACCTTTCTCATCCCATTGAGCAAATTTTTAATTAGATTAAATAAAGAAATAAAAATCTTGATAAGGGTTAAGAATGTAAAACACAAACACAGACTACAGGGCTACACTGCTGAGGATGATGCTTACGGGCTGTGACAGCAACTCTGACATCATATTTTATACTGTGCATCTCCGGGCGTTTACAGAGGTTTGGGTGATGCACAAACATCATAATGTTTTGGATTAGAATAACCTATATTTAGCCAAGTTATGTCAAACCCTGAAGAAATGAAATTTAATTATTTCAGCACAACATGTACATTTCAGTGGGGTGTACTGTGGAGCCAGTTCGACAGAGCCGGGCTTTCTTTAGCTTTTTTAACAATCCCTAAAACCCCAGGTGGAGATGGTGGCGATCACATAAATGGTTATCAGTGTTGTTTGTTAACCACGTTTTCTGCTTCGAGGTGTGTGGAATTTCATATAGCTGGGGGGCAATGTTTGCATCATTTCTGTCTTCGATGGAGAGCACTGCCTCAGTAAATCATTCAATCATGTAAATTTACAAGTTGATATCTTTCACTTATCCTCACTGTGCTCTCAGTGCTGTTTACCTCTAAACTTTACTTGACGTTGTAATCTCGGTGGACACTCACGTTGAGCCCAACATATTCATGTCTGGCTTTAGCGGTGACCATCAGTGTTATGCATTTTGATTTGTCCCTTTCCTGATGCTGCAGTCATCATTTACTTTGAATTGTGCTAAAAATAAAAATAATAAAATAATAACATATCAAATGACTTGCTGCTGGGTTCGTGTATGCATTTAGCATTGCACCATCACTCTCTCATACAAATATGGCGACTTATGCCTCCAAAGTACAGACAAAAACCCCCAAATAAAAATGTTAACATTGATTTAAAGCAGAGAGATGTTCCGTCTATCTACAGTTTGTTGTTTGACTATCTCATCGTGATGATCAGCTACAGCTTAGAATCATAATTCCAGGAGCCAAGTTCTGCTCGAGCTATAGATCTGATGTTGATCCAAAACTGTCTTTTATGAGTCACTGAAGTCAGATGCAGTAGTTTCTGAGATTACCTCAGAAAGGCCTCCAGGCAAAAGAATTCCAAGCACTAAGAACTCGGAGGGCAGCGCGCGGTTAGCCGCATGCTTTAGGACGAGTGCTGGCTGCCCCGGCACTGATGCAGCATGTCTGCTGCCATGATGACATTAAAACATGGGGGAGGTGTCAGGAACTTTTAGTCTAAAAACAGGGGCAAAGATGTTATTTAAGACCATCATTTTCTTCTCCTCTTTTTCCTTTGCCAAAAATATTTGGATCAACCAATCACTTAGCTTGATGCACAAGTGTCTGTAACAAACAAGTGTCGTTGAAGCAGCAAACCTTTGTTTCTACAGATATGTTTTTCTGTCTTTCCTTGAAGTCACATTTATTCATTTTTCCACTTCCACTTCCTCACTTTCCACTCCATTTTCCACTTGGGTCATTATGAAATTTGGCGTGAGTTTAATGTTCCAACGCTGACAGTTGTACTCGAAACGCCTCGAAGACGTTCAGAAACACGCCATAATTTGCATGACAGCTCTCAGTGTGTTTCCAGCCACTCTGCTTTCAAACACTTTGTTGCATTTCAATCATTCACTTCAACTTTACTTTGGGATCCTTTTTGATTCTATACGATTTTCCTCTAAATGTTTCAAAATAAAAGCTTTACTAGAAGACGAAGAAGAATTCAGAAATGATCCATGAATTGACGAGAATAAGAAACTAAAAATGTGGCGTCAAAATAAAAACTTGACTGAAACTGTTACTGAAATTTAACAGATTAAATTCTGCTGAAGTGCCATTTAGTAAGCGACTGACACACTCAGGAATAAAACCTTCAAAAAAACGAAGCTACCTGGTGGAATAAATGATGCTGAGTTTTAATTGATTCCAAAGATCATCAAAACCTCCTCAGGGGTGTGGGAGCCTATTAATAACCCAGTGCTCTGGTATCTAAATCACAGAACAACAAACATCCTGATTAATAATGCAACAAGTGATTAGAAGTCAAACTATTCTAATGGATGCATTTTTAATCGTGTCCTTTTTAATTAGAAGCAGAATGATATCGGCTCTCCTCTCTTGACATTCATAATTCATAGGTTGCTCGACCTTTGTTTGGAAGGCAAAGGAACATTGGAGATTTGATCATCAAGGAGGCAAGAGAGGACAATACAGCAATTTGAAAGGACTAGTGATAACGGGTGTGTTTGCAGACCAGTGGCATCAGGTATTACTGAGCTGGTGAAGGAGAGCGACGAAGAATGGACGACTGGAAGAAAAACAGCATCAAGAAGCTGTTTTGTTGTCACCTCTTCCTGCACTTTAAGCAAAAACACAGATAACCTTAACGTAATAATCTCTGATCGATATATCAACACGGTGGCTTTATCATAAGGGATAGTGTTCAAGTTAAAAAGTGTCAAAGGGAAAAGGAGGGGATTGCGCTGTTTCAGCTCAAACTTTTTCAGTATCTACAAATTATACATTTATGCGTGGGTCTATCCCCGATGTTAACGCTAAACCTAAAAATCATATTCTCTGTTATCTTTTTTGGTCAACCAACCTCTAAACCTCTGATTTCCCAGTTCGCCAAAGTTTTTGTTATTCCGGTTAATGCCAACCGTCTGAGGGAGGCCTGGGCCAACTAGACTGCACCCTAGCCACCTTTGGCTCCTCTGATAGGCCACTTCCATCTCACCAAAGGAAACACGGGGATAGGGACGATTGCTGCAAAGAGGCAAATCTTACAAGAATGGAAATCCC
The DNA here is from genome assembly GCF_963969265.1 of Rhamphochromis sp. 'chilingali'. NCBI lineage: Eukaryota > Metazoa > Chordata > Actinopteri > Cichliformes > Cichlidae > Rhamphochromis > Rhamphochromis sp. 'chilingali'. Next base: position 33,111,937 of record NC_137943.1, read on the forward strand.
CATCACCTCCTTGTTCCAAAAAGATTCGTTGCTGCAAAGGGAAGTCTCTGAGCAGTTCTCAGGGCATCTGGAAACCTCTCCTGTAGGGGTGGGTTTTTATAATCGATTCATCGATTAAAATCGATTCTGGCTTGGATAACGTAAAATCGATTCATTAAAATCCTAAATCGATTTTTTAATATAAATTTATTTTGTCCGAAATGCCAGAATCTCTGGTGACATCTCACAAAATTTCAAGAACCTCCAAACAGTAAATGAGAGCAGGTACAGGGATTCTGCACATAGACTTAATCACACAGCGGATCAGAATCAGTTAGATGGCGCCTTTCTCACAGTCGGGGCTGAAAGCCGACAGCTCGCTGATCCGGGTCCGCGCTTTGTGTTCACGCCCTTTATGGGCTGATTCTAAAGCTGTTAGTTTGATCTCTCTCCAAACAATATTGACCGAACCAGCAGCTAAAGAAGATCCAAACGCTTCACATAAACATCGTCATGAATTCTTTTACTGTTTTGCTTCCATTGCGATGCGCAGCTCTCTCTCTCTCCCTCTCTCCCTCCCCCCCCTTCTCTCTCTCTCGAACAGTTTCGCTTTCTTCATTATTCGCTTGCTTGTTATGCACAAGTCTACTGTTGTTTACAGCGCTGTCGGCCGCTGTTTTTTTCCCTTTTACATTCTTCCGAAAAGAAAACCTCATTTCTGCTGTTCAATACTGAACAAATTGAAACTTTTTAAAATTATTCAAAATGCAAAATGCTTAACCGTGTCTCTAATAAAACCGCTGTAACGTCAGAGGTAATGTTCATTAATTAATGGTTTTCTTTCGTTTTCGATGTACTGCAGAATATTTTTATAAAATCCCAGGCCAGGAAAACCTTCATGTTTTTCTGTGTTTTATCTTCAGCTACTTTGACACAAAGGCATCTGCTGTGATGCTCACACCTTGGATAAAGTCTTGCGAGTGTCAGCTTCCTTTTTATAGATACAAAAATATGTAAATGTTCTGATCTGAATTATATTTCCGACTGTCAAAATTTCCCAGATTTAAATCGAATCGAATCGAATTAAATCGAATTGTGGATCGAATCGATTCGGGACCTTGTGAATCGGAATTGAATCGATTCTAGAAATCAGTGACGATATCCAGCCCTACTCTCCTGGACTTGCAAGATGGGTCATAATCTGGAGAATTTCTTCCTGCAACTTTATGCTTGATGTCTGCTTATCAAGGTGATTTTTGCTATTAATCCTTTATATAACATCTCTCCACCCATTGATTTTCTTTCATTGTGTGTATTTGATTCTTTGTATAAATATATTTTTTAAAAAGTGTCATATAATAACTGTGATGATGGTTTATTATTTATAACTCATCCAACTGGATAGTGGACTTGGGGGCAGGGCTGCTTTGACTGACAGCTGTCCAGATGTGTGCAGCTGTACCCGCTCACTGTCTTGGCCTGGCTTCACCTTGGCTCATTAAACTGGATCTCACCGCTGTGTTTGTGCTGTTGGTGCTTTTTGGAGGATTTTTCATAACTAATGTTGAGTTGTTTTTTGCTACAGACCATATGGCAGGTTTGTGCTTTTGTTTCAGTGACTGAAATTCTGTTGTTTTATTAGACTGTCACTTATGTATCACTAATTTCCTAATAAATAAGTTTGTGTTTGTGCGAGAACCAATTCATGATCAAATTACAGGTTTACAGCCTCTACAGCTAAATTTCTCCTTTGTGATGATGCAGTGATCTTTAACTCACCTGTTTGGATTTTGTGAAAGTTTAAAGTAAGCAGCGTGGCCTCTTTGACAGGCATGCAGACAGCAGCTGCTGCAGCTGCCTGGAAGCTTCACCTGCACTGAAAGTCACTGAAAGCATTTTTACTGGCATTATCTTTCTAATCATACGACCTGCTGTGTGATACAAATCTTGAGTTAAATTCTATTAGTTTGTTACTAACGAGTATTTAGTGGTAAGTCTGAGTGTAAATTTGTGCTCTCGTTTTATCTCCCCTTGGGGACAATTAAAAGCACCAGAAGAAGAGCGGCAGCGATAAGGTGAACAAAAAGTGACTGTGAAAAGTTTAATTCTCTGCAGAGTTGGGGCAGCTGAGTCACCGCTGTGCCAGAGACACAAATCAATGTGTGCTGACAGACAGACAACATGTTATTAAAATCAAATCGAATGCATGGGTTGGAAAAAAAAAAGGTCTCTAAAGATTTCCGGCTGAATGAACCGCCCCACCAATTCTCACTTTGTAAAGTCTTTGAAAAGCAATTACACTGCCTTTTCTTTTCTCTGCAGGCAGCAAGACCGAGACTCGGCGAACGAACTGTAATGAACACAGGGGACTCATTTTTCAGCAGGTCTGTGGTGAAAAAAATGAGGCGAAGCGTGCAAAGGAGACGCTGCTTTATAAAACCACTAAATATTGAGTCAGTCCAATGTTCAGATGTGACCTATCGTTTGCTGACAGGTTACTGAAAACATTAATCTTTCGAGTTGTCAGTGGCCTAAAAAACAACCTGTGTCTACTTCATCATTCCTGAAGGTAATAACAGGCTGTGATTCACAAATGCTAGCTGAGAGAACTGAGATCTGGAAATGGTACTTTACTCTGAATCAAGAGAAGAATAAAATTTGACAACAGTACAATGACCCAAAACGTCTGCTGCAAGCATCCACCCTACAATCAGATTCAGCCTTGACCCACTGCATCCTAATAACTGTAACGGTGCAGTTATATTAAGAAATTATAACTCATTTTAAGTGAGACCACTTTTAGTTTGAACCCCCCAAATATGTTGTTAATACAATACTGAGAAAGAGGAACAGGAAAAAAACATAGTGTATATAAAACACAGACGTCGTGTCTGAAACCTGCATTCTGTCTCATGACCAGTATGACTGCAAAAACAAAGTGCCCGTCAAGAGCTTAGATCTGTGACCAGAGCACCCACTTACAGGAAGCCACAGTCACACAGGCCCAGAGACTGGGTGCGGATCCCTCTGGCGATTTGTTGCTAGCATATTCCCAGACACCAACCAGCTAGCCAATGAAAATTTGATTACCGTTATTTAGCAGTTGCTGATATCACAAAGGTTTTGGTTTACTGGAGGCCTCTCAATTTTTCATATTTCAATTTGATGTGTATTTGTGACGAAATGACTCAAAGAACTTTTCCCCACCTCGAGATCCAGATCGACTCAACCGCTTTTTTGCTAAAAACCAACATAACCACTCGTATAACCACTTTTGGTGTGAGCGGGTTTTTGCACAGACCTCGTTGTCCCGGTCCTTCTCTAGGAAGTGTCGGGCCACGTGGCTGGGTAGGATGTTCCTCAGCATGTTCTCGTTGTGTTCTCGCAGCTCCTTCATCTCGTTGATCTCCTCCTTGGCCTGGACACGCCACAGGAAGTCCAGTCGTGCTGTGTACTCCAACTGAAGACAGAAAAATGAAGGCAGAGCACCTCAGATCAGTAACTGTCACAAATCAGAAACCCTAGTTCGGAGTGCCACTGTGTGCTCTAGCACCAGTGGATGCTTGCACTCGTATAATTCATTCAGGCTACTAAACAAATCATTTGGATGAGTTATTAATGTGTTTTTTAATCATTCATGCCATTGTGGCTGTTTGCAGATTAAACACTTCATCTGTTTCATGTGCAGAGAAGATCTTCTTTGGCCCGACATAATTTTACTGTACTTTGTGCATATACCAGCTCAAACATCCAGTGTATGAGATCTGATATCAGTAAACCATTTTGATGTATTTTAACCCTTTAAGACCTACCATAGAACCAAGTCCGCCAGAGCTTATATTATATTTTTACATGCTGTGGAGCCATTTTTGGGAGCATTTCAAGTTGCTATACATCAATACAACCATTACAGCCTAAATGTTAATAATATGCATGCATTAAGTGCATAGTAATTACATAAATTGCAAAAAATTGCAATAAACTACAAAAAAATTGAAAATCGTTTTTGTTTTTTAACATATATTTCTAGTTAGAGAAATTTAAGAGGTTTATCCCTCAAAACTGTAAATACAAAAAAGTTGCACAAACAAGTTTCCCACCACAGGAAATTTATTTTGAGTGTCTTCATAGTTTTATTTTTGAAATACACCAATTTCTATACACTGCAGGAAAAACGAAAATAAATATTATAGTGCAAATTTGCAAAAAAAACAGCATATGCATCAAAATAAACGATTTCCAGCAGTGCAATATGAGTCCTAAGCATCCCAGAAACGACACAGAAAGTCATAAAGTCAAACATAACTTTTAAAAACACCAGTATAGGCTCATGAGGCCTTGGTGGTAAAAAACTACATTTCCGCGACAATGACGTCACTTCCAGTTTCGGGCAGGACATAACGGACATGCGATAGTTTGTGCTGATGGACGTAGGAAGTGTTATGAACAGCTGATCGGATCGGCAAAGCCTGTTTCTGGAATATTATGGGTTTTTTTGCTGCAAGTGCTTTTTATGCAGTTTTTGCAAAGCTTTATGTGGAAGGAAACTGTGACCGAGGACAAGCTGATGCCATAAGATGTAAGTACAACTCCTCCAGTTTCATATGCAAAAACAATTATTGCGCTAGCTCACGTGGTTGCAGTGCTACCGGGATTTAAAAATAGTTACGCAAAACGGAGCGTGCCTGCTCTGACCGGTTTTAAAGGGTTAAAATACAGAGACTTGAACACAGCTTCACCAAACTGCATAGCCCAGTTCTCCAAATCTACACACAGGCTTATTTTTTTTAAACAAACAAGGCACTCTTCAGCAGAAAAACAGCAGCGCTGCTTCTTCACACGATTAAAACAACCTACGCTGATGTTTGCCTGACAAGTGACCCCTTACGGCCATGCCTAATTATTGCCCTCGTTCTGAAGTCAAGGCTGAAATAGCGTGATACTTTTGCATGCTGTTAAGGAGATTTGAAGCTCAGCTTCAGGGGGTTGGCTCGACATACAAATTGTCTGATTTTGACAATGAAGACCACGGGTTGAAACTCGTCTTCTTCAGTCTAACCTCAAGTTATCTAAACTTCACCGAAGGAACTAAATCGTCAAAAAGAAGTGAATGAAAATATACGTCGTCTGACACCACTGTAGGGCTGCCACGATTAGTCGACTATCAAAATCGTCGACGACTGATTTAATAGTCGACGCGTCGTTTGAAGCTTTGTAAGATCCCAAAAGACGCAGGAATAAGTAGCAGGATTTAAGAGTGTAATAACGGACTGAAACAGAAGATGGCAGCACTGCATGTACAAGGATGCCAGCTGCTGTTAAACCCCGAAGAAGAAGAAGCTGTGTCCCAGAATTCATAGCGCAGCCCAGCTCAGTTTCCAACAATGGCGGCAGCTAGTTAGTTTTAATATTACTCTTATTATTCTTTCTGGGTCACAAAAAAACTTTTAACATATTTTCAGGCGAGAATGTAGCTGTGTAAACCTCAAATATCTGCTCAGTTTATCAAGACACCACATATTTTCAAAAGCACTCCGACGTTTTCGGAGACGTCTGTTACCCACCAGCTCGATAGCTAGCCGGGGGCTAGGCTCACTAGCGCTGTGAGAACACCAGACTTCCGGCAGATCGTTTTCAAACCCACCGCCGTCTATCGCTACTCAGGTTAAACATGATATATAAGTCACTTAGATAACTTAAAAATGTTATTGTTTGCCTTTTTTTCAGTATTTTATTTGTTCCTGAGTAAATCGGTTTGTCTGAGATTAAAGTTATAGTTTTTACACAGCTGAATAAACTTCAAGCAGACAGCTGATTATCAGAAGTGTGAGATGCTCGAGAATTTACTCTGGTGTCCTGTTATATTTTAGATAGCAAGGAGTTTATTAAACTTCACTGAAACAATCTGCAAATTTCATTAAAATTTAATAAACTATCATCTTGTCTTTATTTTTAGTTAGCACAGACCTTAAACACTTAAAGCTGTAAGCTAATGATAGTTATATAAGAGCAGATGCTGCTGGTGCAATAAGCTGTAGTTTTACGTTCAGTGGATGATGATCTGATTAGTCGACTATCAAAATAATCGTTTGTGGCAGCCCAACACCACCATCTCCTCGGTACTAAACATAGTAATATGATTGCTTTTCCAACAAAAGATTTAAACACAGACAAGCTTCAAAAAAGCACAACATCTGGCATAAATGTACATAGATATATTAACAACAAGTTATTTTAGAGGCCGTGGACAAAACAAGACATTTTGGATGTTCGATGTGGAGAAGACTGGATTAAAATGATGTTTATGCCTTCTGGCTGTTCTTCTACCAGCAAGAAAATATCAATACAATCACTAAAGTAATTGTATTGTTTTCTCCTGCTGGTAAAAGAAAAGAAAAAGTCAAAGAAAATCAGTTTTTTAAGTCATGAGTTGCAAACATTGTGAATCAAATTACAGAGTGATATACTCAGAGCGATGGGTCTTTAGAAATCAAACCTGCAACAGAGAATAATAATAAGACCAAAGGAGAGGACCCTGAAAATCTTTTTCTTTTCTTCTACTTTTGTTAAAATTCTAAAGAGGAATGGAATAAAGACACCCCAAAACTGAAAAGTAGAGCCAACAAAATGTGAGCTTTAATAAGGAGCTGATGGAAGCTAAAGGAAAATGAAGGCATGTAGCAAAGAAGGGAAAGTGCACCATGATAATGGGGATCAGGTAGGGACAAAAAGACAGAGAGACAAACAAGGAGAATGATCTTTATAAAGCAGAACAGCAAAACCAAAGGCCTCAGGATGATGGGACCTGATGAAACCACACGTTTCTGTGCTTATTTAACATGAGATGCTTCTGTGCTTCTCTTTTGTGGTCTTATCACTTGGTTTCAGGTTGGGTCGTTTACTTACATTACCGACGGTGTCCATCATATCTGATGAAAACACCCTCGCAGCCGTGCAACATTTTCTGAGATTTAGTCATATGTGATGGAAGTTGAGAGAGAAATGGTCCCAACCATCCTTATCCTTGTTATCTGTTATACCTAAAAATAAAAATGTATTTATTTATTCTCCACATATTCCCCAAATCTTCCCCAACCTCCAAAAAACAGGAAATCCATATCCTGTCTGTGTTCTCACCCGAGCCTAAACAGGCACTTGTTAATCACTTAACTGCTTAAACGTGTAACCAAAGTTCAGGGGAAAGTCTTTTTGTTTATTTCATTTAGATGATGAAAAAGCTGAGCCGCAGTTCTGGATCAGGCGGCTAAATTAAAAAATCTGCTAAAAGCCAGATCAATTATGTAAAACATGAGGGTGCGATCAATCTGAAGCTCAGAAAAAGGATTCTAATAAGCAACACAAACCGATGTTTTGAATGCACAGTTAATACCAAGTCATTTGAATACATTAGAGACAAACAAAAGTCACCACCATTTACTTAATACTTGCAGATGAGAGGAAGAAAAAAAAACTAATTTTGAGGGCCGGCTGAAAAGCCTGCGAGGATTTAAGCGACTCTTTCCAGCGTTCAGCGGAAACCGTTTTGTGATTAATCGCGGTAACAATTAGTCACTTAATCATATGAGTGAATACAAAAACTTCAATCTCATTTTCTGTTTTTCTAATTACGAATGCAAAGCCTGACAGCCCCGTTAGTCGGTGGGATAATGAGATGGCGCCCGGTGAAAGAGCGGGTCGCTCCGCCGTTAGCCAACATGACCTCCGCTGTTCACCGATGGCTTCTGTTAACTGTACAGAAAATACCTCGCTCTCCTGTTCTAACGAACACGTTACTCAGTACAGGAGCTGCAGTCACCTCACACATTGTGGTTACTGCAGGTAATCTCCATTTATACAGTTACATACCTTAATGTGACAGCCCAACAACCCGACGAGCATTAAAATGTATGAGGATGTTAAACAAAGAAGATTTAGGCGAACAAATAAAATAAAAACAATAATCCTGTAATTTTTCTTTCAGCTAAATCTAGCTGGAGAGGGGGGACAGACATGGCTGATGGCTACTCTGGTTTAAATCATACGTGGTCCAATGACTGGCCTTCAGTGTGAGGTCAGAATAATGGCTTTTATCCTTTATGCTCCAACCACCTGGAAATCTTCACAACGCATTGTTGGAAATGACAATAAGCCCTCGATTAGTTTTTAATTTAAAAAAATGTCATTTTGTACGTGAAAGTGGTTCCATAGTGGACTGGTTTACACGTTTGCCTAACAAAGCAAGATCCCATCTGAAGACCAGGAGGAGGCACAAATCTCTCGTTGGGTTTTGTCAGGAAGCTCAAAAATCTGCCACATCAAAGCTGCTTGAATATTTGAGCTTGGGAGCATGAAAAAGTACTTACACCCTTCCTGATTTCTTAGTTTTCTGTATATTTGTCACACTTAACTGTTCCAGATCATCAGATTTTAATGTTAGACAACAATTACCTGAGTAAATACAAACTGCAGTTCTTTTTGCTTTTCATTTTTAAGGGACAACAGCTACTGAAACCTACCTGGCCCTATCTGAAAAAGTAATTGCTCTTCTTGTTAAATCATTAACAGAATTTTCACTAGCCACACCCAGGCCAGATTATTGTCTAAAACTATTTAGAAGTTATCCAATAATCAATAAACAGAGGTAGGGTAAAAGATCTCAAAACAATACATCATGCCACAATCTAAAGAAACAGCTGAGAAACAAAATCACTATCAGTCACGGAAGGGTTACAAAGCCATTTTTAAGGCTTTGTCTCTCACCGTGGTTCGCTGGAATCTCTTCGTCCACAAATGGAGAAAACCTGGAACAGTGGTGAACCCTCGCAGGAGAGGCTGGCTTACTGAAGAGCTCATCAGCGACTCATCCAGGAGGTCACAGAAGAAACCAGAACAAATTCAAAAGAACTGCAGGCCTCACTTAAGGTCAGAGTTCTTGAGATTGGGCAGAAATATCATCTGTGACAGAGTTCCAGGGAGAAAACACTGCTGACCAAAACGGAGACAAAGCCTCATATCACATTTGCCAAAAAACATCTTGATGATCCCGAAGTGTTTTGGGAATATATTCTGTAGACTGATGGAAGGAAATTGGAACTTTTTGGAAAGTTTGCATCTCGTTATATCCGATGTAAAAATAACTTGCTATAAATGATGTAACCATGAATTCTGCTCTCTACCAGAAAATCCTGAAGGAGAAAGTCCAGTCATCAGTTCTTGCCCTGAAGCTCAAGATCACTCAGGTTATGCAGGACAATAATCTGGAGTCCAGTACTCTTAATGGCTAGAAAAACAAACAGTGGCCTAGTCAAACTCCAGACTCAAATCAGATCAAGATGCTTTAGCATGATGCTCAAAAACTCCACAACGAGGCTGAATCACAACAACTCTACAAAGAAGAATCGGCCAAAATTCCTCCACGGCGAAGTGAAAGATTCATTGCCAGTTATCACAAACACTTGATGGTAGTTCTCGCTGCCAAGGGTGGCACAATCAATTTTAGGTTTTACTTTTTCACTCAGGGCCAGGTTTGGATAGTGTTTTCTCTCCTTTTTCCTCCTGATTTAAAACTTGTATTTTGTATTTACAGGGGTTATCTTTGTCTAACACTAAAATTTGTTTGATGACCTGAAACATCTTAGTGTGACAAATATGCTGAAAACTAAAAATTCAGGAAAGGGGGCAAACACTTTTTCACAGCATTTTAGATCATTAATATTGTACATCACAGAGAGGGTTTTTACCCTTGACTCTAAGACATCCCAACTCTTATGCGACTGTGACTGTTATTGGGAAAATTATTGGGACCATTTGCAATGAACTTCTGATCCTGATGACTTTGAAATGGTTGTTTTAAGACCGAGGTAGGGCTGTGCGATATGACCAAAATCTCATATCCCGATATAAGACATTTATCGTCCCGACAACGATATAAATCACAAAAATGTAGCATTTTCTGTAAATTCTGTAAATTTCGGGCAACTCGACTTGTGTGAAGTGTTTCCAGCTGGGCGTCCTGTACCTGGAGTCGAGTGTTTTGACCGATGCATGAAACTATACATTTTTAGACATAAGTTGTAACGGCCGCCATTTACTTTGTGAGTATTACACGGCGTGCTGCGGGGAAAAGCCAGTTTTAATGTTTGAGTCTAAGGTTTACTTTGAGCACCTGACGGCTCTTTTTTGCTTCTCATCCATAAACTCTTTCCATACTCTTTCACGTGATTCTTGCGTAGGTGGTAAAAGAGGTTTGCCATGTTTGAGTCTGAGGTGGGGACCGGTTTGCAGCATAATTTCCATAGTAAAGGTCCGTGTCAGACTTTTCATAACCAAACCATGTCCATGCTGCAGAGGGAGCCCCTCGTTTAGAAATAAGGTCCTCGATTTGTTTTGTTTTGGTCATTCTGTTTGTCATCATTTCAGTTTATTTTGAAAAATCTCAACAGGATCTTCAGCTTTATTGTGAAAGGCTTGGGTGGAAAATAAACAAGCGGACAGCAGAGCCACACGCTGGGTTTACCGTCGTTGTTGCTAACGACAACGCGTAAAAACAGTTGCTTATCCGTCCGTAGTGTGGTTATTTTAAATATAACAGAAAGAGAGAACTTTCTGTTATATTCACTATAGTGACCATCAAAACGATGAAAAATATTGCCGTAAACAGTTTATTTTGCGACACCATGAAACAAACGATAGCGTAAAATGAAACGATAGATTTTTTCATATCGTCATCCGATATATATCGTTATACTGAACAGCCCGAGACTGAGGCTACAACTACTTGCAGTCAGATGACGACTTCCTTGTCCTTGTCGTCCTTTTTATATCCTTGTTAGACTGAGCGATGCTTACACTGACTGAGCATAAAGACGCTTATTATTTTGGGAAAGCTTATGAAGATATTGGAGCCAGTGAAATAATGTAATGAATTGAGGTTTACACGTGAGTGCTATTATTTGATTCTTCTTGTATTTGTGTTGTATTATTGCTGCCAGCAGTGCGGCCTTGATTAATGTTCGAGTCTTAAAATTATTCAGCAGAAAACTGGAGTGTCAAAAAGAAGAATCCCTAATCCTTTCAAATTAAGAGCTTTTTCTGAATGGCTGTAACGAATTGCTTCGTGCTTGCTGTGTTTGATAATGTAATTACGGCTCTGACAGGAAGCAGCACTCATGAACAACAACCTCATCTGGCTTCAGTGTTTCCACCATTAATTTATTACGCAAAAGGCTGCTGGCTTAGTTTCCTCTGCTGATCTGTTGATGCAATAATCAACTACCTACAACAAAAAACATATTATAGTAGCCAAATTTGCTAAGTCGATGCATTAACTTGTCTTATTGTATAAATGTGCAAAAACTCTTTCTTTTTCTTAACTTTCAGCACTTTTTTCCCGGGCTCGCATAATGAGCTGTACACTTGCAGCTCCAGATACCATCAAGGGAAAAGGTGAGAAAATTTTTACGGGGAAGACATTACACACAGCAGTCAGAGATAACGAGCGCTGAATAAAACCACAACTCTCGTAATGAAAGAGGCTGTGAAGACGAATAAAAGGCTGAAATAGTTTCCTTCATCTCTCCGCTCTAATAGGGTTTTCTCCACAGCACAATAAGTGTCTTTTGTGAAAGAAGCACTAACTAATGTTTTAACACCCTC